>NC_134402.1:30618553-31255428 GCF_038048845.1 Mixophyes fleayi
AGCAGTATCTCTCATGTAGTGTTCAGTCACATTGACCACAGACTTCAGACCTGAATGACTGTTCACTGGATCCAGAGCGCCTGCGATAAGTAACGGCTGTACTTATTATTATTTTGCTTGAATTATTCTGCTACTTTTTGAGAATAAATATTTGTGCGTTGGAAACACAAATCGAGATTCGACAATCGTTATTGGATAGCGACAAAATGTGCATAACAGTGTATAGATGGAATTTGGTAATGGGGACACAGGACCTCTATTTACTGTTTTATTCCTGCTGCCTTAATGGTGAATATTGGACCCACATCTAATACTAGCATAGTCGCCATGGTGATCCGCTTTGCGACTGGGTGACAGTTGTTATACTTGCTTCCTCTTGCAAAGGATTCTTTAACAGTCAATTGTTGTAAACTACTAGTAGTCTTCTTCTTGGTCTGCTTCTGGGTGAAGATCTACCTCCAGCAGCAGTGAGCCACAGCCTGATCACTAGAGGGATCTTCAGCAAGCCGGAGGATTTGAGAAATTGTCTTCTACTGCAGGCAGCGCCGGTGCTAGGGTCCTTGGCGCCCTAGGCACAGTGTGAAAATCGCAGTCCCCCCCCTTTAAAAATCGCCGCCCCCCCTTTAAAAATCGCCGTCCCCCCTTTAAAAATCGCCGCTGCGCTTCCCTCCCCTCAGCTCCCCTCCCCTCCCCTCCCCATATCTTTCTTTAACTTACCTGCATGAAGCTGCTCCTCTCTGCTCTGTCTTCTCCCCTCCACTCACAGACACTGTCGGGCCGTGATGATGACATCATCACGGCCTGTCACTGTCAGTGAGCGGAGGGGAGAAGACAGAGCAGAGAGGAGCAGCTTCATGCAGGTAAGATTCAATAGCCCCTTCCCTCCTCTCCTCCCCGTGGATTTCCGATTTCGAGGCGTCCTGCAGTGCCCTAGGCAATTGCCTAACCTTGCCTAATGGGAGCGCCGGGCCTGACTGCAGGGGGCTCTGACAAGTGAAACACCTCAGCTGTGAGCCTCACAGCAGCTGCACACTCTGCAACCACAATAGTTCCACCCTTACTGCCACTATTAAAGTAATTTTATTGTTTTCAAATAAGCATTGCCCAAGCGATCGTATTGTGTTTCTTACGCACAAAGTGATTTTATTTTAGCAGATGTAAATAGTCAACAATTCACAGATACATTGTCATAATATAAAGAACAGTACAGTACAGCCAATACCAAAAGATACATACATACCGCGCTCTTATCGCATGCGCTCGCTGCGCTAACCATGGGACCCAATGGACAGTATATCTGCTTAGAATACTGTGTCAGAGTTAACTGATGGCCATGGGGGTGCAGCTATGATTATATACAGTACAGTGTTACACGGTGAACAATAGAGATGACGTAGATTGTTTCTATAGGTCCAGACAAAGGTTGGCTCCAGGGTAAACAGGTCATAGGCTGATTCAATCTAAGGAATCCAAAGGTGGGGGTCGTCTCTCCAGGGGGTCTGCTCCTTTCATAGCCAGCATCATACAAAGGTTTATTCCTTAATATCAATAACTAAAGTATGCAATGTGCGATCTCTTCGCCAACTGCACCGGACAGCTGCTGATGAATAGGGGATCAATATGATATCAGGCATGACACCTTTCCTATAACCTAAACCTTTAATAACACTAAAATGTACATTTAATCATATTATATAAACTAATAATAAACCAAATACTATCTGCTCATAAATTACAGTGTAACGGAACCAATATGAATATGAATTTTACAGATAACTAAATGTTGTAATGCGAGTGTGTGCGTGCGTATTTTACCGTGCGATCGCACCATGCCACGTGTTAGGTGGCATACGGATCTGTGTTACGTGGCGTACGAATCGCAATCGCACGGCAAAACAATATTAACCAATATACTTTCGTTCATCCAATTATACGACTTCGACACCAGCATTCTTAACTTTATTCATAATGAGATGTTTTAGGCCACACCCTAATCCACACAGGCCACACTACCAATGTGACTTGGCAACACTCCCACCCCTTGATTGATGACACCTTCCCATACTAGTGATAAAAGTAGTATTGCAAAAAAGGGGTTAGGGGGCAAAATATTTAATGTGCCCTTATTATAACTTACTAATGTTTTAGGGGTAGATTTATGAAGCTTTCTAAAAAGGAAAACTGGAGGTGTTGCCCAAAGCAACCAATCAGATTCCAACTATTATTTATCTAATGCATTCTAGAAAATGATAGCTAGCATCTGATTGGTTGCTATGGGCAGCATCTCCACCTCTTTTAGAATGTTTGCTAAATCTGCCCCTTATTATATTAAATGCTACATTTAACTGTACATATAATAGAATTTTCTAACCTATTCCCCTTATGTACTGTGCTATAGAATATACCAACGCTTTATAGAAAAATGTGACAATAACAACACTGCATAACATTAGGAACCTATTTCACCCAACGCGCAGCCCAAAATGCAATTGTAAAATGTATTGGACAAACAGGAGCAGAGGATTGTGTGCTGGCTGAAATAGGTAACAATGGTATGGCATTGTTCTGACCCATTTTATCCAAGATGTATGTAACTGCTACTCAATATAATGGTGAAATAATCTGAGCTCACTTCATTAGTTGTGGCATAAAGCTGTTGACATCAGGTTAAATTAAGGAGCTAGTCAGTGCTAAATTAAGGCGCTATAGCATGGAAAACGCATGTGAATTGTATCATCATCATCACCATTTATTTATATAGCACCACTGATTCCGCAGCGCTGTACAGAGAACTCATTCACATCAGTCCCTGCCCCATTGGAGCTTACAGTCTAAATTCCCTAACATACACACAGAATGACAGAGAGACAGACCAGGGTCAATTTTGATAACAGCCAATTAAAGTATTTTTTCTTGGATTGTGGGAGGAAACCAGAGCACCAGGAGGAAACCCACCTAAAACACGGGGAGAACATACAAACTCCTCACAGATAAGGCCATGGTCGGGATTTGAACTCAAGACCCCAGCGTTGTGAGGCAGAAGTGCTAACCACTAAGCCACCGTATGAGCTGTCTTGGTTATCCAGCTAAAACAAATAACCGTAACCAGTTACCGAAAAATAAATGACAAAATAAGGGAATGTAGACAATAACAATGCAGAAATGTACAACAGACTTATACAATGCTTTTCATCATGTATACCCCTGACTATCCCAATTTAAGCAGGACAGTCCCAATTCTGGAAGACTTTCCAGACAGGTTCTGCCATTGGTGTTGGGGGAAATGCAGGAGTGTTTTTAAGAAGGAGGAGTTTGGGGAGGGTGATCGTATCAATAAAAAAACATCTCTCAGTCATTATTTGTGAACACCTATTTTATAAAGTTCTAATGTATCCGGATAACGGATCCCATACAGATATAAGTATACACAGTATATACATGCTTACATGCCCACTTTTTTCTATTTTACACACAGAAAAATGTTACATCATGGGTAGATCCTGTCCATGTAGAACACCCACAGGAAGAGTAGCTCTGTTTATCTTTTCCTAAATTTTTCATTTGAATTTGTGTGTGACGGTAATGTTTTCATAACACAGCCCCCGTACGAGAGGGCCTGGAACATGCTTTCAACAGTGTTAAGATTTTCCTGGATTATTTTGTCACTCAAAAAGTCTTTTAAATACAAGAATTATAAGTATTTCTCAGATTTTAAGATCATATTCCACCAAAAAGAACCTTTCACCATTGTGGATGAAAGGGATATAAAATGACGTCTTAATCGTTATGCTTAGTAGATTTAACTAGAGATTACTTGCTACGGTAATACAGTAGATGAATTAAAATAATAAATATGTTAGTTATTTAATAGAAAAGTCCTTCCAACGTAATACAGCTCGCAATATTTGCACAGATCTACTGACAATGATACAGCTGAATAGGTTTCATACCTGTCAACAGACCCACTTCTTGTCATAAGTGGCTATTGCAAAGGGGTGTGGTTTGAGGTGGTCTGAAGGTAGTTGAGTTAAATTGTGTGTGTTGCCTAATTGATCACTCTTCTAATTAGAAATGTTGGCAGATAGAATGGCATTTGATACAGGGATTATTTCATGGGGCAGTCATAGATTGACTAGCGCAAATTTAATAGAAGTTTAACTCTTTCAGTTCCAGAGATTTGACTTGATGTGCTCACTCAGGAGTCCAGGACGATTTTTACTGAATTTGGATGTGGACAGGTTTTTTTTGTACTACAATTGAGTGAATTTCTCCTACAATGTATACCTCAAGTAACCCCGCCCCCCACAAAGACTTCTCCCACCCATAAATAGCATAGGCACACCCTCTACCCCTACCTTTGTTTAGTGGTCTATCAAATCCTTGGCTCATACAGCACTATGAATATATCTGGACGTTATTTACAATGTACACTAGACATGCCAGGGAAAATCTCTTGGTGAGTCTAGTTCATCCACTCTGTACACATCAAGTTACACCGATTCTCTGGGCTATGTAAATGATTCAGCAAACTAGGAGTGCCTCTAGGCATGGGAAAAGGTGGAAAAATCTGTAGAGGTCACTGCGCAAAAGTGTAACTGTCACATGAAACGCTAAACCCCAACCATTTCAGCAACACCTCATTCTTTAAATAACATTTTCCATATATCTGCCAAAATACTAATTAGTTTAAATTAATTATGAGATTGGGGTGATATTGGGGCATTTTCGTGAGTTTGAAGTGATTTTTTTATATTGGACAAAGTGGTTCTCCGCCAAAGTACTACTGGAAGGAGCAAGATGTGTCACATTAAAAGTTTAGGTCAGTGATGGCTAACCTGTGACACTCCAGGTGTTGTGAAACTACAAGTCGCAGCATGCTTTGCCAGTAGATAACTAGCTGATAGCTGGCAAAGCATGTTGGGGCTTGTAGTTTCACAACACCTGGAGTGTCACAGGTTAGCCATCATTGGTTTAGGTTAAGACCAATTCTCTGAGCTGGTGCAATACTCAAATCCTTTTGTGGAGCGGAATCCTCTGTGCGCACTTTCACCCAGCAAGAAACACCACTAAATATGCCACCTCTCCTCCCTTTCTGTTATTTCAAGGATGTCTCTGCTTTTTGCACTTTCTTGTTAAACTAGGCGCAGCGGTTCTGTTCGACAAACACCCTTACTGGGCCCAACATCTCCCAAAGTAGCCATCTTGTATCATATACTGATGTGAGTGAGTTCTCTGTACAGAATTGCGGAATTAGTGGCGCTATATAAATAGTTGCAGCTGCTGAAGATATAAACCCCTGTGCTTTGGCAGAAATCTCGGTGTACTTGTGAAATGCAAGGTGCGCGGCACCACTAGAGTGGATTCACGCTCTGCCTCAGCTGTTTTACGCTGAGAGCCTCATTTTGATCACATACATTTCTAGCTGTGTAATCTTCTCTATGCTCAGAGAGATGGTCATAGACCTGAACTGGCTCGGAATGTTGACACTGTTATGTTCCAGGTGGATGCAGGTACACCGGGCTGCTGGCCTCTGCAGCTGCACTTACAGGTAGAGCGGATGGGCCAGGGTACTAGCGGTGTTGTCTATGACAGCAGCGGTGTCTGAAAGCATGCGCGGTACCTCAGTTATCACAAGTAACCATAAGGAATCAACCGGCCCCCTCATCCTCTGGGACCTGGATGCAAATACCACTAATATTAGTTCAGCCATAAAGGGACCTAGCTGTTGACTTCTGGTTAACTGTAAAACCTGTGATCTCCCCCAAATCTTTTATTTTGTCGAATATTAGTTGTAAAATGTGATGAGGGTTGGAATTGGTCATCGGTAAAAGCTGTGAGTTCAATGACCATATTTTCCAGTGTTATACCTTTGAAGTTATGCCATAATAGTGAAACCCTGAGCGGGGGATCCAGGGCTAGGTTGATAAGTGATGGGGAGAGTAATGGGTGGGTCTATGAACTGCCTACATGAGGCCAGCACAGCCTATGGCTCTCCAGATGTTGTGAAACTACAAGCCCCAGCATGCTTTGCCAGACAATATCTTGTAAGGTGTCCAGGCCTGACTTACAGCTCTCATTCCTATCTTTAGTTTATACTGTTTAAAATCACAATCCCATTTACTGTACCCCACTTCCCGATAATACCCCTATATCTGGCTATATTGTCATGAAAAATGATGGACTTAGCTGACTCCACCAAGCCAAACGTATTGATCAATTCATGTTTCCAAAATGTAACTTTGCTTCTTTAGAAAGGCAAAAAAATTATATTAGTGGTATTTTTTATTATAACATGCCTTGCTCAGAGCAGTGATATGTTTCTATTCTATTTAAAAACTAATTACATCCTTTGTATCCAACATATATAGACAACTCTGCCCTAATATTTATGGCAAACAGACAGCAGTTCTTTATAATAAACTATTTCCAGTATAAGGGTAGAGCAGCTCAGAAAATGATAAGATACAAATAGCACGGTATCACATTTCCTGATTCAGAGCAGAACCATATGTTTTCCATGCTAATGACCTGATCTTGCACATAATTGCTGAAGTTTGTTCCATTGTTAAGAGATATGCTCAACAAAGCAGTCACTACTATAAAAGCCACATATGCAAAAAGTATTTTCTTTGGTTTACAAATTGAAAAATAACTTAGAATCCATGACAACTTATTTTTAAGACTTGGGACATAATTATATAAAACAAATATTAAAAATGTATATGTTACTAAATTATAACTGATTAACTTATACAGTGATTCATTTAAAAGAGTTTGGGATGTTTCTTATTTTTCCATACATGCTAAATTCAACTTTTTAAAGGATAACTCCACTTGAAATGTTTTCCAACTTAAAGGAAAACGCTGATTATTACATGTGGGTGCAGTGTAAGTTCAATAGAACCTATCTCTTTTCTAACTAGGACCTCAATGTTCTAGGACAGGCCTGTCCAACCTGCGGCCCTCCAGGTGTTGTGAAACTACAAGCCCCAGCATGCTTTTCCAGTAGACAACCTGTTGATAGCTGTAAGGGCATGCTGGGACTTGTAGTTTCACAACATCTGGAGGGCCACAGGTTGGACAGGCCTGATCTAGGACCAGCTAAGCAGCAAATGAACTTAAGTCTCCTGCAGCTGCACCAGGTAGGCAAAGCTGCAAGAACAGATAGGAGAGCTCAACAAAGGGTGGAGGACTGCCTAGTGTTTGTAAAGGGCTAGGCACGCGTCCACAGTAGTTTGGCCACGCCTCCTCAGTCAATGACCAATTAGAAACACAGGCGTGCTTTCTCGCCCTGGATGATAAAGTATCTAGTTAAGGTTCTACCTCTCCTCTCCAAACCAGTATAAAGCCATTGAAGGGCTGCACAGAAGGTAGATTGACTGCAGTCTCAAATGATTTTATTCACTTGTACAAGCGCGCCTTTTTCTCTTGTTTTAATTTTTAGGAGGTAGACTGAGCCTGGAGTCTCGGGCTGAGTTCCGGCAGTGCTTTACTTGAAATTATCAAATATCTGGTCGAAATGTTTTCAAATTTTACCAGTTCAATGGTCACTAATATGTTCAAGACACAATCATCAATAGGTCCAAAAGGAAGAGCAAGAGAGAATATGTGTAGAGGGGCACTCAGTGGGTTACGTTATTAAATATAAACAATCAAAACGAAAAAAATACGTTTATGTAAAAACATAACTTTATTGGTATGCATTAAAAATACTTGCTCTTCCTTTTGGACATGTATGTTATAGGATGTGAGGGTGCACCAAATTCAGAGACTTATACTACAGGTCACACCTGTTTTGAATTAAAATATCTCTGAAAGGGTTCTCCCAGTGCGGTCTACAACTCTTTAACAATCATCAATAGACCTGCATTCAAACTCGTGGTTCAAAATTTGCAGCTTGTGTTTGCCATCCGCAGTTTGCGTTCGCCAATCGCGTTGCGGTTTTTACGTTCATGGTCCGCCGTTCGTGTGTTTGAGGTTCGATATTTTCAAATCTAGCTTGATTTTTTTTATTTTTTTTATCAAAAACTGCACCAAATTTTTACATTTCTGTAGTGATTCAATGAACCGGTTTGGGAAATGCCACACAACCAATTTAAGAGTCTCCACTACCTTCTTGTTGTTAGAGCCAGCAAAGAGGAGGGATAGCACAAGGGCAATAGCACTATCCACGTATGCAGTACATTCTGTGTGCCCCCCACCCTCCCTGCTCGGTACTGCTCAACCCATCTGCTTGTTACCTAGTGTGACACAGTTGTCATTGGTTTGACAGTTATATACTGCGGAATGCTGTGAGTGATGACATTCTAAGCGTGGGAGGGAACTGCTTTTTGAGTGAAATGTGACAAACAGATGGAAAAAAGGTCATGCAGAAAAGGTGCTTCTCTGTCTTTCCAAAACCATCCTGAGATGTTAGGCGTTTGCACTATATATGTCATTTACAATTTTTAAAAAAACTTCTGAAATATAAATTTACAAGAGCACAAGCACACATTTTTAAACAAATAAAAAAATAATAATTAAGTGATGTGCTTGCAAACAATTATTTTTATGCTATGTAATAGACACAAGCTACAAGCCAATGCAGACCTGGAGCAAATAGGTGGTTTTGCACCGTACTACGCCGTACATTTATTTATATGGCAATGTGGTATTTTTTAAGGAGCAATTTTGCTCCAGATGATGGGCAGGTTTTAGCAGATAGCAGCATTCCTAATGCGTAATGATCTGGTAGTAATTCAGCGTTTGTCTGCATACCTTGATCATTAAAACACAATTTTGGCTCCCACTCATGGTCGCCTCTGTGGCTGCCTCTGTGAGTTGAGTTGTTACAGTAAAAAAAATAAATATCTTTTTCTGTATTTATTTTTCGAAATATAGTTTCTCTCTTTCAAAGATTTACACACTATGGAGTCATTTATGCACTGGAAAAAATGTGGTCCTCCAGTGCATTTAATGATACTTGCCCACTCTCTCGGAAAGTCGGGAGACTCTTCAATTTTGGATAGGTCTTCCGGACTCCCGGGAGATCAGGCAATTCTCCCACATCCTGCCCACTTCCTAGTGAAGTGGGTGAGATGGGTACCTTCAAGACGAATGGGGTCATTTTGGTCCCACCCCTGGTGGCAAAATAACGCCTTCATAACTTAGTGTTGTGGCCATGGGGCCAAAATTACGTGATTCGGAGTGCCTTGTCCCCACAGGGAGAAAAAGTTGTCTTTAATTATGCGCCAATGTGCCTATTTTCCTGCCTAATCCATACCTAGCTACACGCCCACATTCTGCTGTCTCTGTAAAAGATCTCTGTGACTCTGCGACCACATGGTAATGCATGTAATTGTAGAAAGAGTTCAAATATCACATCAAAGGCCTACTACCTCTTTAAGGAAATGCCCATAACTGCGCTCTTTTCACCCCTGTAAAATCGAATCTCATTTGTTCGTAGGTGCAGTATGAGGTGCGTAAGGGCACTTCGCCAGCATTTAACATGGAGGAACCTGTTCCAGCCTGTTCCGACCGTCAGGGGATGTAGAATGTTGCTCCCAACGGATTCCACTATCCTTTCCCGACTAATCCATGAGCTTCCCTATATAAATGGATACCTTTGCGCAAATATAGAGCCATAATGTCATAAAAAGTGATTTCTGTCACTTCATTAAGGACCTTTTTTGTATTCCTTGATAAATTTGTTGGAGACATTAATTTGTATCCACCTCACCAAAGGTCAACTGATCAGCTGACTTACCTTTCCCAACAAAAAAATGAATTTGTTTAAGTGAATAAATCTCATAGTGGGTTATTATCCAACTGCTTTTTTTTTTTTTCCCACAGAGAAGAAAGAAAAAGTGTAAGTGATGAATATGTAGAGGGAAAGTCTATTGCGTCAAAGTGTACCAAACTTTCCACTACTAAAATAATATAAACTGAGGGTCTTTGTGCCGCTGTCATGACTTTCTGTACTCTACGGAAAACACTGCGCCTTGTAAATTACAGATGTTTTTTGTAATGTAAAATTAAATATATCATCTTAAGGCTCCGTGCTTTGCCTGTTTTACAGTCAACTACTGTCCCTTGTATTTGACTGGATTTGAAGTATATAAATGAAGCAGTTGTTTGCAGTATGATATGCACATTGGGCTCATAAAAGGCCAGTTGTATTTCAATGGGTCATAGAAATTTCAGAAAGTGCGTATGTACACAGGTATATTCCACAGGGAAAATGCTGATTTAGTCACAGAAAATTAAATCTATCACAGGGTCTGAAATGCAGCTCGTAAATCTCTCTCTCCCCGAATATAGCTAGATTTATTCTCTGAAACATTGCTTGTTAGTACTGAAAAGATGTAATGATTTGACTTCCTAAATCTGTGTGCAGGGACTATAACCCCAGATGTTTTACAATCCATGAGCTGGCTGCCTCGTTCATTTCAACATTTCGCAGATTTAGTACATTTTCCAGGGAAACTGTACCTGTAAATTGTTAAGACCAAATGCACCCTATTTAAACTGTACCTATAATTCTCCGGCTCCGCTGAAGGTGTGCTCAGCGCATTATATTACAGTGTCCACCAAAGACACCTTTTGAAGGCGAACATTCGTCCATCAATTATTAACCCACCAGCATTCATCAGTCACCTCTCATCCTTCATTAATCATTAATGCCTTCTCCTGCAACATTAACCCCCTTTCATTATTATCATCATTACTATTCATTAATTCTCTCTCATCATCTTTCTCCATTAGCCTCCCTCATCCTGAAAATATCATCCACCTGCCCTCTTGCTCACCCCGGCTGCAATGTTGCCCCAGAGGGGAATTGATCCTACATCAGTTCCCCTCTGATTACGCCCCTTGCTGAGTCCATTCTTGCTATTGGCCAGACCATGCCTAGTGTCTCAATCAGGATCATTATAAATTACACTTCGCAAGCAGAGATAGGGGGAGGGGACTGACACAATTTGCAAAGTTCTGAACAAGAATCCAGCCGAATTGCGGAGAAGAGAATATTTGTGATTTCATACAAACCTGGTGGTAACATGCAGCTGCCTATATACAGTATGATATAAAAGAACTAATATTGTCAATTACATCAAAGAGATAAAGCCAGACTGGAGGCAATTGTTGCTGTTAGTCTGGAGGCAGTTGTTGCTGCTGGTCAGGAGGTAGTTGTTGCTGCTGGTCAGGAGGTAGTTGTTGCTGCTGGTCAGGAGGTAGTTGTTGCTGCTGGTCAGGAGGTAGTTGTTGCTGTAGGTTAGGAGGTAGTTGTTGCTGCTGGTCAGGAGGTAGTTGTTGCTGTAGGTTTGGAGATAGTTGTTGCTGCTGGCCAGGAGGTAGTTGTTGCTGCAGGTCAGGAGGTAGTTGTTGCTGCTGGCCAGGAGGTAGTTGTTGCTGCTGGCCAGGAGGTAATTGTTGCTGCTGTCAGGAGGTAGTTGTGGCTGCTGGTCAGGAGGTAGTTGTTGTTAGTCAGGAGATAGTTGTTGCTGCTGGTCAGGAGGTAGTTGTTGCTGTTTGTCAGGAGGTAGTTGTTGCTGTTGGTCAGGATGTAGTTGTTGCTGTTAGTCAGGAGGTAGCTGTTGCTGTTAGTCAGGAGGTAGTTGTTGCTGTTAGTCAGGATGTAGTTGTTGCTGTTAGTCAGGAGATAGTTGTTGCTGTTGGTCAGGAGGTAGTTGTTGCTGTAGGTCCGGAGGTAGTTCTTGCTGTTGGCCAAGAGGTAGTTGTAGCTGTTAGTCAGGATGAAGTTGTTGCTGTAGGTCAGGAGATAGTTGTTGTTGTTGTTGGTCAGGAGGTAGTTGTTGCTGCTGGCCAGGAGGTAGTTGTTGCTGTTGGCCAAGAGGTAGTTGTAGCTGTTAGTCAGGATGAAGTTGTTGCTGTAGGTCAGGAGATAGTTGTTGTTGTTGTTGTTGGTCAGGAGGTAGTTGTTGCTGTTAGTCAGGCGGTAGTTGTTACTGTAGGTCAGGAGGTTGTTGTTGCTGTTTGTCAGGAGGTAGTTGTTGCTGTTAGTCAGGATGTAGTTGTTGCTGCAGGTCAGGAGATAGTTGTTGCTGTTGGTCAGGAGGTAGTTCTTGCTGTTAGTCAGGATGTAGTTCTTGCTGCTGGCCAGGAGGTAGTTGTTGCTGTTGGTCAGAAGGTAGTTGTTGCTGTTGGTCAGAAGGTAGATGTAGCTGTAGGTCAGGAGGTAGTTGTTGCTGTAGGTCAGGAGGTAGTTGTTGCTGCTGGTCAGGAGGTAGTTGTTGCTGTAGGTCTGGAGGTAGTTGTTGCTGTTGGCCAAGAGGTAGTTGTAGCTGTTAGTCAGGATGAAGTTGTTGCTGTAGGTCAGGAGATAGTTGTTGTTGTTGTTGGTCAGGAGGTAGTTGTTGCTGCTGGCCAGGAGGTAGTTGTTGCTGCTGGCCAGGAGGTAATTGTTGCTGCTGATCAGGAGGTAGTTGTTGCTTTTGGTCAGGAGGTAGATGTAGCTGTAGGTCAGGAGGTAGTTGTTGCTGTAGGTCAGGAGGTAGTTGTTGCTACTGGTCAGGAGGTAGTTGTTGCTGTAGGTCTGGAGGTAGTTCTTGCTGTTGGCCAAGAGGTAGTTGTAGCTGTTAGTCAGGATGAAGTTGTTGCTGTAGGTCAGGAGATAGTTGTTGTTGTTGTTGGTCAGGAGGTAGTTGTTGCTGCTGGCCAGGAGGTAGTTGTTGCTGTTGGTCAGGAGGTAGATGTAGCTGTTGGTCATGAGGTAGATGTTGCTGTAGGTCAGGAGGTAGTTGTTGCTGTTGGTCAGGAGGTAGTTGTTGCTGCTGGCCAGGAGGTAGTTGTTGCTGCTGGCCAGGAGGTAGTTGTTGCTGCTGGTCAGGAGGTAGTTGTTGCTGCAGGTCAGGAGGTAGTTGTTGCTGCTGGCCAGGAGGTAATTGTTGCTGCTGTCAGGAGGTAGTTGTTGCTGTTGGTCAGGAGGTAGATGTTGCTGTAGGTCAGGAGGTAGTTGTTGCTGTTAGTCAGGAGGTAGTTGTAGCTGTAGGTCAGGAGGTAGTTGTTGCTGCTGGTCAGGAGGTAATTGTTGCTGCTGATCAGGAGGTAGTTGTTGCTGTTGGTCAGGAGGTAGATGTTGCTGTAGGTCAGGAGGTAGTTGTTGCTGCTGGTCAGGAGGTAGTTGTAGCTGTTGGTCGATTTTTGTAAAAAAAAGAAGGTGAAAACACAATTGTTAGGGACACACATTCACACATTTCGAGAAAAAAATATTTGTGAAGGGAGGGACTATATCAAGCAATCAGATATTGGCTTATAGTTCTATTTTTGGTGAATTGATCTGCAAATACTTTGTTCATTAATCAGTTGTCTAGTATATTCCTTCAGTCTGTCTATTTTATACAATTTGTAATTTATATGGATAAACTACCTTTTTGTAGCAGATCCACTTATCATAATATCCCCTATGTAAAATCGTATTACTTCAAGTTTTTATTTAGATACAAAACCCCAGAAACATTCACAGTCTGAAGAATTGTAAAACGGCTCATCTCTAAATGGACATATAAATCATGGGTAATTTGGTTTTTGCAGATAACGGTTCTCTGTCCTGTTTCTACAGATAATGCTTTGAGAATTAGGTCCTTCTACTCCATTATGATCTAATGCAGTGGATCCCAAACTTTCTCAGTTAGAGGCACCCTTAGGCTCTCCATAATTTTTTCAAGGCACCCCTAAGCAAAAATAATTACCAAGTAGTCCCCTGTCTTGCTTATCACCTGCCCTGGCCGTGGCACCCCTTTGAGGTCGCACACAGTTTGGGAACCACTGATCTAATGTATTAAATGTAAAGGACTTAAATCCAAGTCTGAATAACTTCGGTGTGGCGGGAGACCAGCGGTGGAGTAATTTCCTTTTTAATTTTCTTAAATATTGCCTAATGAACTGTTTTGAGCTTAGATTGTCATTAGTACACATGGCACACTCCTTATCCCAATTGTATTAATAGATGCGCAAAACGTATATTGCAGTAAACAGTATAATAATTTTGCAGCGCTGTACAGAGAACTCACATCAGTCCCTGCCCCATTGGAGCTTACAGTCTAAATTCCCTAAGACACATATACAGACTAAGGACAATTTAATAGCAGACAATTAACCTACTAGTATTTTTTTGGAGTGTGGGAGGATACTGGAGCGCCCAGAGGAAATCCATACAAACACGGGGAGAACATACTAACTCCTCATAGATAAGGCCATGGTCAGGAATTGAACTCATGACCCCAATGCTGTGAGGCAGAAGTGCTAACCAGTAACCCACCGTGCTGCCCCATGCTGTCCCCTCTGTCTCTTTATTGGTACTTTTCTGTGCTGAATAGCAATCACCAAGACATAATAAACCCTGTCCACAATTTGCATAATCACGCCACCCGACTGAACCCCCAATTTTGCTGAAGCAATAGTCAATCCCCCAATCTGATTAGCAAAGTCACTACTGTAATAATCTTCACAATGTTACATTATATGTGCAAAGAGCCTAGACAGAGTGTCTCTGTGTGTCACATGTAAATATTAGGGACACTTCCTGAGAATGAATATAAAAAAAGTAAAGTTAAACAGAATTGACAGAATATGTAGTATGAAGTGTTATACTGTCACAAAACATAGGCGGAAAACAAGACATCTTGCTTTCAATCGTTGGTACAAATATTCTTTATTTGCTCACTTTCTAGGGATCAGCTATAAAATAAATTCCTGAAGGTTTATGGTTTAGACTGTTCGTTTTTAGAGGCTTTAGGGAATGATTCTAATCCTTCTTGCAAACAAAGAGAACGTCACACAATTTCTATCATCTCCAATGGTCTAGGAGTGCCTAAGAGGTAGATGGGTCAAACCAATCAGAATCTACCTATCTTTTTCTAGAATGTGCTAGATAAAGGATAACTAGAATCTGATTGGTTGCTATGGGCAACACCTCCACTTTTCCTTTTTAGAAGGTTTGATCAACCTCTGAGTGTTCGTGAAAGTAGACTTGTCCCTACACAGTGGAGGCAGCCATTCTGTGGCCTGAAGCATCAGAGATTGCAGACTATGCATTCACTTGGTTCCTGTGTCATCATTGTAACACAGAGATTCCATAATAAATTACTCTGCAATTCGTTTTATAATATTGATGTGCATTTAGAGATTTACCTCTTATCTTGTCTGTATGGACTACATCAGTTTTTTAGTGAAAACTTGTGGCTTGTCATATTGCTTACCAAAGATTTTATTTTAGTAACTTGTATATTTTTACTGCAAGTCTCTACAGGTGCAGTTCTGCATTATCCCCACCAGTGGCCGCTATGGGGATCATGTGTACTGGAAGCAGCTGAGCTGCCTCACTCAACTGTAAGCTGATAATGCTGATGACTAGCTAATTGTTTTGTAGTTCTTGTTGTGCATCCCGGGATCATGGTTATTCCTAGTTCCTGTATTCCAGCACCTTGCTGTTTAGCAACACCCGGCTTTCTACCTGGCTTTTGACCATAGCTATTCCTGACAAGGCTCCAGACTCGCTGATACCCTGACCCAGGGCTAGTCTGACCATTCTACATTTGTGGAATCCTGACTCTAGCACGTTTAAACAACTTTGTTTATGCATTCTCTTTCTGGAATTTTGTTTCCTGTCTTGCCTGGCCCTTCAGCCAACGAGATCTTACCCATTACTTTGATTCACCATAACCATTTTTTCTATGTGATAATACAGTGTGATATACAAGAGAACCTTGACACTGGGGTGAAAAGTGCAAGGTTTCACTTATGAAATGTATGGTAATCCTCAGAGTTTGGGCTCTGTTCCATTGACGTAAACTAGAGATAAGGGAAACAATTTGTTGGCTTTTGTAACCTGGTGTTTTGGGAGTTTCAAATGGATATCAGTAGCAGTTGTGGTAGTTATAGTTTGTAAGACTTTTGGGATACCTTATCTGTATTAGATTCCCCAAAACACTACACTACCACATGGCCTGTTTCCTCTAAATCCTAAAATACAATATTCTGTTTAAGTAATTTGCGTTTTCTTTAACATCAATCTAATAATTTAGTCTACATAACTCCAACTGGAGAACTTAAAGGGGCACAGGGGTTTTGCTGCCCCCATAGGGGCCACTCTTGTTTCTACAAGAGTTGCTATGTCAGCTGTTGCAGACCAAGCTGAATGCACTATATCTATAGTGAAATATATTCAGATGCATGTCGAACATTCTACAGTTTGTGCATAGATTGGGCCTGAGTCATTAAGGAGAGCAAAACATAAAAAAGGAGTAACTTTACACCTGGGCAAAACCATGTTGCATTGGAGGGAGAGGTATGTTTAAAATGTAGGGACACATTCATAGTTGGGATAGGACATGTCCCAAATCAACTTTAAATTTCAGTGTAAAAATAAAGCTATTAAGTATTTGTCTGCTACATGAAAAAACATCCAAAATTTAACTTATGTGCAAAATAATAAACTAACTTGCACCCTTTGTATTGTAACATGGTTTATCCAGCAGCAAACTTACTCCTTTTTTTTGCTTTGCTCTCCTTAATGACTCAGCCCAGGATATACTTACTACTGCACCACCTTGCATGTCATTTCTAGCTAACCAGCTAATTACAATAGCTAACCGCATTGTAATTCATTTGATACAACGGTATATAACAGCAGAGATAAAGACATTAAAATGTAATATACATTTTTTTTTTAAAGACGTTTAGTCAATTTTTAATTAGAAACAGATGCAATGATCAAATAGCAAAGAGAATTCTTCCTTTGTACAAGGAAACACTTCTGCTGTACATGTTAATACTTCTATTGTACAAGGAAATAACTCTATTGCATAAAGGATCTCACATTTGTTGGTCTCTATTTGACGGATTTCTATTGTTCCCAAACAAGCGGCTATTGACTCTAACATCTGCCCTCCTCTGTTGCTGTAAAAAAAAATCCCAATCTGTTCACCCTCCCAGGTAATAAATCACAAATTCATTATTTATAAATTCTGAATATTTTGAATTATAGTCTTGTTGTTTTACATTATTCTAAAAAGTATCATTATGAATGTAAAAATACGGAATGTCAGGCTGATTAATGGCTCCTGTAACCACACACTGTAGCTGCTACTGAGCAGGAATATTTGGTAAGCTGCCCGTTAGTAACGCAGCAGAAAGAGATTAGTAATTAGCACTATAGGGACTTTTCCATTGGGATTTCTAAAGTTAAGGCAAACATGCATTGAAGGAGAGAAAGTACGTCACAAGCCTGATCTACGTTCTGTTGGCTTTCTGAGGATTTCTATATGTTTTCTTTCAATCATAAGTATTCATAAAATAAATTGTATGTGCTAAGGGTCAAAAAAGTTTGTTCACGTCAAGGAATTCTGTAAATGGCAACTTATTTTTTGTTGAGATAGATTGAGATGGATTGGGAGTGTAGGAGAATAACAAAATTGCCCAACACGAACCCTTTGCTTTGTTTTTACCTTTTGCAAATTAAAAAAGTTGCTGTATTTATAAGTGAGATTTGCTTTAACTTTGTAAAAGTTCTGTGAAAAGGCCCTTTGCTTGTTTCTCTGAGACAGAATGACTATCTGTGACCTAAAGAGAAATATTTGTGGCTTTACCCAGAGAAGGTACATGAACTTTTTCCATATACCCAGTTGTGTTCTTCAGGGGTGGAACATGGGATTGCTAAATATGGGGGAGGGCCCAGCAATGCTGGTCCACGCCTCCGAGGCCCTCGCTCTGTTCTTCTGAAAATGCACAGGGGGCACGCATTTGCATAAAACCCCTAAGGGACTCTAGATCTCTAGTCACATAATGTTAATAGGATAATGCACTCCCTACTGTAAATTATAGGAGTATTAGAAGTCACCAAGGAATTATATGATCATTTAAAAACTTGAGTTTTGTGTTCATAAATGGTTCACCACTAACATTGTCAGACCACATCTCTACGCTATAGGTGTAAGAATACACAGTTGCTTGCGTGACGTATGCCTGGCACTAATACTACCGTTTTTGAGTTGGAATCCTCTTATATGTGTGACTTGACATACTCTTGTGCGACTCGACTCATTTAAATCCTTTTTAGACATTCAACTCTACGGGGGGTAATTCAATTAAACGCAAATTGCTGCTGGAGCCTTGCGATATATGCCTTCGTGCACTTCAGATTATTACATAATAGAAATAAATTTTTGCTTGCAACTAAACTAGGGTCAGTAACTACCAAGGCATTAATAACATATCTAAAAAATGAGGCGATCTCTTTTTTATCTTTATTTTTTTTAGCACACTATCAACATATCTGTCCATTATTATATTATAAGGATATTAGAGAAGTTCCTTTGTCATATACAGATTTGATGATATGCTGCTATCTATAATATACTATATTAACCCACCTTTTCTTAAAAGCCTTTCAGTCATATGCCTAACCTTCCACCTGTTGGTTACCTCCCTCTCATCCCTTCTTCCCTTCTCTCCCCCCCCTCCTCGACTCCGTCTCAGTTTTTCCCGTCTCTCCGTCTCATCCTTGTCTCTGTCTGTCTTCCCCTCCCTTTAGATTGTACGCTCCTTTGAGCAGGGCTCTCCTACCTCCTGTTTCCATCACTTTTAACTGCGCTCTCCAGCTACTCAGCTCACCTCCTCTCAGTCCTTCTGCCCTCTGACTCCTCTCGCTTCTCTCCGCTCCTCTCAGTGGCTCTTAACCTGTCATCTGTGCCCACCCTCTTGGGTTCAAGTTACCAGCCTGTACTGACTATCCCCCACCCTCTCTTTCTAGCTGTGCTTTGAGCTCCCAGAGTTATTGTGCTTACTGTTATTTGTACTGTGCTGTTTCACCTTGTACTGTGCCATTGTTTGTCCTTGTGCGGCACTACGGATACTTTGTGGCGCCCTATAAATAAAAATTAATAATAATAATAATAATAATAATAATATTATAGATATAATATTGTATAGTGATCTGTCATCACCTGAAATGAAAAGTGTGAATGTAAATCAATGATTTTGACAAGGCTCCTATCTGTTTTGAGTTGGTATGTTCTTCCTGTCCTTTTTGTGTTTCCTCTGGGTGGTTCCGTTTTCCTCCCACACTCCAAATACATACCGGTAGGTTAAATGGCTTTTGGTGAAATTAACCAAAGTCTGTGTGTCTGTGTGGTAGGGTATGTAGATTGTAAGCTTGCCCGGGGCACGGACTGATGTGAACGATTAAATATTCTCTGTAAAGTGCTACGTAATATGTAGGCGCTATATAAATAAATATTAATAATAATAACAATAATATTGATAATAATAATAATAATAATAATAATAATAAACACTGTTTCCATTCATATCCATATATAATTTTTACATTGAATTGTTATAGCAAAAATACACTTTCGAGGCTTTGCAAATGTCATAGTCTTCTTAAGTCATTTCATTTATAGTGAAAAAAATTCTAGAATAGAAAAATCCTACAAATAGAAATATGAAACCTGATCTCAATGTAACATATATCTAAACCCACTGTTTATTTTATTATTATTACATTTTTAAAGTGGATCTCAAAACGTTGATGCTGAGAGGTCATTAAAAATGATCTTTAATCGTTAAATTCTATGGGACAATAATAAGTCTCTATCTGTGTTTCTGTGCTTTACAATACATTTTAAGCTCTAGATTTTATATATGTATATTTTTTTAATATTATGCTTTCTTTATACACATTGTTGGAGCCTTACAGCGTTTTTAATTAATGTTTGCATTTTTCTCCCCTTCTTCTTGGCAACTTTTCTTAAAAGACAATCCCAGGACCTCACTTGAACTTATATGTGCCAAGATTTTAATCTGGATGCTGAAGTGGTATAGAACAAACAGCTTCTTAGTCAGAACAAGGTTATTTTCTGTACGTTTAATTTTCTGCGCTTCCCTGTGCAAACATAGATGACATTTTTGTTGCACAATGGCCTGACACAAAAATAGAAAAAGAAGCCTATTCTGGGGGATTTCTTCTAAAGCCAGTCTCCTCCATCTGAGCTCCTCTGAAGTTGTGTACATAATCGTGTGCCAAGTACCAGATTAGTTGTTCTCTGTCGGTGACAAAGCAATGTGTAGAGAGTGTCATGGAATGTTACAAGAAAAAAAAAATATTGTGGATTAATGAAAAGCTGCCAACGGATTCTATCGGCAATTTGAAAACTATACTATTTTGTCCTGATGTGAAATTCAACCCCCCCCACAGTCTGCCTTGGTGAGCAATGCTGAGCTGAAGTACTTAACACGCTGGGAGACTTGGTGTCTGAAACTTTAGAGGGTAAAGCAGTCCTGGGAATTTGGTAATGATAAGTGGCTGTTCTGTTTTCTACATTGTGATACATTCTTCTCTTTCTTTCCAGCATCTGGCTCCCTCTTCATTTTATGCCCTCTAGAAAAGAAATATATAAATTAAGTAGAACGTTGAGATATCTTCACTGGTTGAGTACCTTCTTTGCTTTAATGTAAATGTCATATGTATTGTGTCAGGCTAATTGGGAATAAATGACGGACAAACCGTTGGTCTCAACAACTTTAAATGAAACTGTAGCTCACTCCTTGTTTATACCTATTAACTGTGTCTATTTTAGGGCAAGACAGAAAGGGCATTTTGCATTGGCCTTTAGGAGAGTTATCATGACCAGGACTTGTCCCAGGGCCAGTGTAAATTCATTATTATTATCATTATTATTATCACAAGCATTTTAAAATATACATGTTATGGCAAATTACATCAGATTTCCATACTTCTTGCCTTCTCCTGCCAGCATTTGGCTAGGAGTGGGGTTTGGGGCAAGAATTCATGGTGTCCTAGACTACCACTGTTAGGACTCTGTCATAATTCTGAATTAGGCCCACAGAACCTCTGTGCTACCAGAGGTGCTGATGTTATGCCTGGACAGTTCACCATGCCTGCAAGGGATTAAGCCCTCATCATCTGATCAGAATTGTGATCACCTGTGTCTGGCCTTTTAAGACTGCCTTTTCCAACATACTGGTACCAGTTCATTTGTCCCTGCTGCTGATCTTTCTGAGTAACTCTTGTGATCTTGTCCTAGTTATCTAACTCCTGGCTGTTCCACCATTTTGCATCTTTACTTGTAACCCAGAACCTGTTTTCGTTTGACTTTACTCCTGTCTTCTCCCTGGTACTGTTGTGGATCTAACGGCTATTGACCTGGGTTTGCCTGATCTTTCTTCCTTCTGATCCTGTACCTGCTGTTAACCTGTCATGCCTGAAATCCAGCATCTCCAGCTTCCCTGCTAATCCTGATATCCTGCTTCATCTGCTAAACCTGGTAATCCTGGTATCCTACTTTATCTGCCAAACCTGATAATCCTGGTATTCTGCTTCATTTGCTAAACATGGTCATCAAGCTACCATGTAATGCATATCACCTTCTGCATTTATCCATTATACCTGCTATTCCTGCTATCCTGAACCTGCTGATTCTATGAACTAAGCTTATTCAACCTTTCTAACCGTATTTACCAACATGCAGGTCAATATTCCATTTGACTTCAATCAAAATTATTATTGTCCATGATGCACCTCTTAGCGCCACACAGGCAGCGACAATACGTGTCGCTATCGCAACATCTGGGACCCTCCGAGGATGACACTCTTGACCTTTCACCATGCGCGTCAGTCAATCTTTATTGGCCTAGGCCTTGCTCTTATCTAATAACTACTATAATTTGGAAGTTCATTTATTAATTTCAGTAATGTTGGTTGTTCAACTAAAACTAATATTTGACATTATGTCAAGGGATGGTTGTCCAAAGCGTACAACCCTATTAACGTTATTTCTCTTCTTTCATCTCAATGATCTGTCCCTTTCACCATACTACAAGCAATAAGTGCTTAGGATTCCCACTAATTACCTGACTGCTGTCTGCGGCTACATGAAACAATGGAAGCAAGTGAGGCCTAGCCACTGTGCACGGTTTTTGTAGACACAATGGACCTGTCCACTCAGTGGAATCAAATCAGCCACATTACACTGATATTTAACTTTTAAAACATTAACAATAGGACAGCACCCTAGATATAAAAGTGTAAAGCATAAAAAGATCATGCTAGTTTGTCTCTGCTGCGCCTGTTACCCTGATATTTTGTGGGAGAACATTTGGTAGGAAACTGCACTTTACATAATGTTCAATTTAACACCCAACAAAGGATGGATTTCAAAGGCTTTACACAGAAGTGATACATCACTGCAGACTTTCCTTACAGTCTCCGGCGCTCCCTAGCAACCGTGATACAGGAATAATCAGACCAATTTATAAGCTGAGTTAGTGCCTGCCTTGCGGTAACATTTCACAGTCAGCCCAACTTGGGAACTAGCTGGAACTGCTGTAGCCTTTCACTTGCTCGGAAAATCAAAGTTTATCTAAAATTACTGAGAGTCCGTTGACTGCTTTGGTGCTTATTGTACGGTACATTTAACATTCAGTCCATGGTCCCTCTCTATAAAAGCTGCTGGTGCATCTGTCATTCTGTCCGTGTTAAGCCATGTTACCCTGTCCCCATAAAAAGCTATAATATCTCCATTCAGTTGGAAGAATTGTTTTCTCAACAAAGTGCACTGACGTGGCCTCAGGCTGATTGTCGGCTCTGGTGTCATGGGAAAGACACATTCTGCACGGGAACGTCTTAATTTTGAGCTGAAAGGGAGGAGCTGGAGTGGAAAACACACTACTAATAAGCTAGATCAGGCTTGGGCAACCTGTGCCTCTCCAGCTGTTGTGGAACTACAAATATCAGCAAGCCATGCCAGTCAAAGGCAGTGCATTAGTAAACCAGATCAGGCTTGGGCAACGTGTGGCTCCCCAGATGATATGGAACTATCACATATCATGCCAGCCTAATAAAGTAGATCAGGTTTCAGGAACCTGTTACTTTGCTCTAGCTGTTGGAGAACTACAAGTATCAGCACGCCCTGTCAGACATAGGCAGTGCATACATAAACTTGCTTAGGTATGTGACTGTCCATCTGTTAACTACAAGTGATTCACAACAGATGTTGAGCCACAGGCTGGCCAAGTACGAAATTTAAGGTTGATTCACACCAACCCAAAGTTAAGTGCAAAAATATAAACTTGAAAATTATTTTATGGGATCGTTCCCATTGCGTTAAAATTTTAGAACACGTCACAATATATTTTCCATGCGTTAATGTGTGCTACCAATACAGCCAGGGGCGGATTGGGAACTTAAAGTGGCCCTGGAAAAATTTCTGGAAGTGGCCTCATGTGGGCGGGACCATATCAACTGTAGGCGGGGCAAGCACAAAAGGAGGCGGGATTAGTACAAAGTCGACTATGCCACCAGAGGCCGGTAAAGTGCTAGACTCCCCTTTTCATAGCACCCTTCATCCAACATTCCCACCCATGGGACAAACATGTCCCTGGGCGGGACAGAACCCTAAATCAGGACTGTCCCGCTAAAATCGGGACAGTTGGGTGGTATGATTATTGGTTCACCCACATAATGGCTGCCTTCTCTGTGTACGAGTGATGGGTACACTTTGACTAATACATAGTAAGTAGGACAATATGAGCAACTAAATTTAGCAGTAGTAAACCAGTAACAGAAAATGTCATCACAATATATAATCATGGCCAAAATTTGAAAATTACACAAATATTATTTTCACAAAGTCTGCTGTCTCAGTTTTTATGATGGCAATTTGCATATACCCCAGAATGCGGGATCGGGGCACCACCAGTGCATAGCTTTCTCAGTATTGGCAGCAGGCAGGTGTGAGTGCACACACAGTGAGGTGAAGACATTTGGAGGAAGTCCTGATGTCAAGAAGGCCAGCAAAGAAGCCACTTCTCTCCAGTAAAAACATCAGGGATAGAATGATATTTTGCAAAATGTACAAGTAATGGACTGCTGAGGACGGGGGTAAAGTAATTTTCTCTGATGAATCCCCTTTCAGATTGTTTGGGGCACCTGGAAAAATGCTTGTCCGGAGAAGAAAAGGTGAGGACTACCATCAGTCCTGTATCATGCCAACAGTAAAGCTGAGACCATTCATGTGTGGGGTTCTTCTCAGCCAAGGGAGTGGGCTCACTCACAATTTTGCCTAAGAACACAGCCATGAATAAAGAATGGTACCAAAACATCCTCCAAGAGCAACTTCTCCCAACCATCCAAGAACAGTTTGGTGGTGAACAATGCCTTTTCCAGCATGATGGACACCTTACCATAAGGCAAAAGTGATAACTAAGTGGCTCAGGGATCAAAACATCAAAATTTTGGGTCCATGGCCAGGAAACTCCCGAGACCTTAATCCCATTGAGAGCTTGTGGTCAATCCTCAAGAGGCGGGTGGACAAACAAAAACCCACAAATTCTGACAAACTCCAAGCATTGATTAGGCAAGAATGGGCGGCCATCAGTCAGTATGTGGCCCAGAAGTTGTTTGACAGCATGCCAGGGCAAATTGCAGAGGTCTTCAAAAAGAAGGGTCAACACTGCAAATATTGACTCTTTGCATAAAGTTAATGACATGGTCAATAAAAGCCATTGACACTTATGAAATGCTTGTAATTTTACTTTAGTATACCATAGCAATATCTGACAAAAAGGTCTAAAAGTTGTAAAAAACCAATACTTGTGTCATTCTCATAACATTTGGCCATGACTGTACATATTTGTGTTTATTTAATAACAGGGTGCAAAGGAACTGCCAATATAGAAAAATACAGTTGGCAGACTGTCCTGCTCTCTCTTACCTGTTCTTGCTGCTTTCCCTACCTGTAGTTTCTGGTTTCTTGCTCAGTTTGCCGCTTGTCTGGATCCTGAAATGCTGGGGGCCCTATCTAGAAAAGAAAATGGGTACATGAAATTTAGAAAACTCTAAGGAGCTCTGGTGTTAAATCAAAATAACTCACATATAATGATAAGGCGTCCCTCCAACCCCAACATTAAAATACTAGCATTCACATTGATTAAATAAACCTCCCTCCAAGAGCCCCAGCAATAAATTAATAGCATTTACATTTAATAAATATAACCATTTCTCACAACTATCCTGGCATTAAAGAAATTCATATTCAAATTTAATAAATAGACCTCATTGTCCCCAAACTCACCCCCACATTCAATTAATAGCCTCCAAACCACCCCATTTTAAATTAATAGGCCCCACTATTAAATTACATTACCCCATCACCCCACAAACAAAATAGCACCTATTAGCCACCACCTACCTCACACCCACATTACATTGCCACACGCCCCGTTGTCATCACACATAGCACTGACATCAGCCCCCCCTTCACACACACACAACACTGACATCAGCCCCCCCTTCACACACACACAACACTGACATCAGGCCCCCCCTCACACACACACAAAACTGACATCAGCCCCCCTTCATACACACACAATACTGACATCAGCCACCCCCTCACACACACACAACACTGACATCAGCCCCCCCTCCCACACACACACACACACACCACTGACATCAGCGCCCCCACTTCACACACACTGTACTGACATTAGCCCCCCCTTCACACACACTGTACTGACATCAGCGCCCCCCTTCACACACACACTGTACTGACATCAGCCCCCCCCTTCACACACACTGTACTGACATCAGCCCCCCTTCACACACACTGTACTGACATCAGCCCCCCCTTCACACACACACTACTGACATCAGCGCCCCCCCTTCACACACACTGTACTGACATCAGCCCCCCTTCACACACACTGTACTGACATCAGCCCCCCCTTCACACACACACTATACTGACATTAGCCCCCCCTTCACACACACTGTACTGACATCAGCGCCCCCCTTCACACACACACTGTACTGACATCAGCCCCCCCCTTCACACACACTGTACTGACATCAGCCCCCCCCTTCACACACACTGTACTGACATCAGCCCCCCTTCACACACACACTACTGACATCAGCGCCCCCCCTTCACACACACACCTGTTATCAGCGCCCCTTCACACACACTGTACTGACATCAGCCTCCCCCTTCACACACACACTGTACTGACATCAGCCCCCCCTTCACACACACACCTGTTATCAGCGCCCCCCCTTCACACACACACCTGTTATCAGCACCCCCCTTCACACACACACCTGTTATCAGCGCCCCTTCACACACACTGTACTGACATCAGCCTCCCCCTTCACACACACACTACTGACATCAGCGCCCCTCCTTCACACACACTGTACTGACATCAGCCCCCCTTAACACACACTGTACTGACATCAGCCCCCCCTTCACACACACACCTGATATCAGCGCCCCCCCTTCACACACACACACACACCTGTTATCAGCGCCCCCACTTCACACACACACACCTGTTATCAGCGCCTCCACTTCACACACACACACACACACACACACACACACACACACACACACCTGTTATCAGCGCCCCCCCTTGACACACACACCTGTTATCAGCGCCCCCACTTCACACACACACACCTGTTATCAGCGCCCCCCCTTCACACACACACACCTGTTATCAGCGCCCCCCCTTCACACACACACCTGTTATCAGCGCCCCCCCTTCACACACTCACACACCTGTTATCAGCGCCCCCCCTTCACACACACACCTGTTATCAGCACCCCCACTTCACACACACACCTGTTATCAGCGCCCCCCCTTCACACACACACCTGTTATCAGCGCCCCTTCACACACACTGTACTGACATCAGCCTCCCCCTTCACACACACACTACTGACATCAGCACCCCCCCTTCACACACACTGTACTGACATCAGCCCCCCTTCACACACACACTACTGACATCAGCGCCCCCCCTTCACACACAAACCTGTTATCAGCGCCCCCCCCTTCACACACACACCTGTTATCAGCGCCCCTTCACACACACTGTACTGACATCAGCCTCCCCCTTCACACACACACTGTACTGACATCAGCCCCCCTTAACACACACTGTACTGACATCAGCCCCCCCTTCACACACACACCTGATATCAGCGCCCCCCCTTCACACACACACACACACACACACACACACCTGTTATCAGCGCCTCCACTTCACACACACACACACACACACACACACACACACACACACATCTGTTATCAGCGCCCCCCCTTGACACACACACCTGTTATCAGCGCCCCCACTTCACCCACACACACCTGTTATCAGCGCCCCCCCTTCACACACACACCTGTTATCAGCGCCCCCCCTTCACACACACACCTGTTATCAGCGCCCCCCCTTCACACACACACCTGTTATCAGCGCCCCCACTTCACACACACACCTGTTATCAGCGCCCCCCCTTCACACACACACCTGTTATCAGCGCCCCTTCACACACACTGTACTGACATCAGCCTGCCCCTTCACACACACACTACTGACATCAGCGCCCCTCCTTCACACACACTGTACTGACATCAGCCCTCCTTAACACACACTGTACTGACATCAGCCCCCCCTTCACACACACACACACCTGTTATCAGCGCCCCCACTTCACACACACACACCTGTTATCAGCGCCTCCACTTCACACACACACACACACACACACACACACACACACACACACACCTGTTATCAGCGCCCCCCCTTGACACACACACCTGTTATCAGCGCCCCCACTTCACACACACACACCTGTTATCAGCGCCCCCCCTTCACACACACACCTGTTATCAGCGCCCCCCCTTCACACACACACCTGTTATCAGCGCCCCCCCTTCACACACACACCTGTTATCAGCACCCCCCCTTCACACACACACCTGTTATCAGCGCCCCCACTTCACACACACACCTGTTATCAGCGCCCCCCCCTTCACACACACACCTGTTATCAGCGCCCCCCCTTCACACACACACCTGTTATCAGCACCCCCCCTTCACACACACACCTGTTATCAGCGCCCCCACTTCACACACACACCTGTTATCAGCGCCCCCCCTTCACACACACACCTGTTATCAGCGCCCCTTCACACACACTGTACTGACATCAGCCTCCCCCTTCACACACACACTACTGACATCAGCCCCCCCTTCACACACACTGTACTGACATCAGCCCCCCTTAACACACACTGTACTGACATCAGCCCCCCCTTCACACATACACCTGATATCAGCGCCCCCCCTTCACACACACACACACACACCTGTTATCAGCGCCTCCACTTCAAACACACACACACCTGTTATCAGCGCCCCCCCTTGACACACACACCTGTTATCAGCGCCCTCACTTCACACACACACACCTGTTATCAGCGCCCCCACTTCACACTTCACACTTACCTGTCATCCGCTTCCAGCCGCGCTTTCTGCTCTGCTCACATGGGACGGCACCTGTCACATGGTGCACGTCCCATGTGATACTTAGCTGTTACAGGATAGTCCACGCAGAGGGGGAGGGAGGGACAGTTCCGCGGCCACTAGAAGGAAGGTGGCTGGTCACACATATGGATAAGGTGAATGAGTACACATATGGATAAGGAGAATGAGCACACATATGGATAAGGTGAATGAGCACACATATGGATTAGGAGAATGAGCACACATATGGATAAGGTGAATGAGCACACATATGGATAAGGAGAATGAGCACACATATGGATAAGGAGAATGAGCACACATATGGATAAAGTGAATGAGCACACATATAGATAAGGTGAATGAGTACACATATGGATAAGGTGAATGAGTACACATATGGATAAGGTGAATGAGCACACATATGGATAGGGTGAACGAGCACACATATGGATAAGAAGAATGAATACACATATGGATAAGGTGAATGAGCACATATATGGATAAGGAGAATGAGCACACATATGGATAAGGAGAATGAGCACACATATGGATAAGGTGAATGAGCACACATATGGATAAGGTGAATGAGCACACATATGGATAGGGTGAACGAGCATACATATGGATAAGGTGAATGAGTACACATATGGATAAGGAGAATGAGCACACATATGGATAAAGTGAATGAGCACACATATAGATAAGGTGAATGAGTACACATATGGATAAGGTGAATGAGTACACATATGGATAAGGTGAATGAGCACACATATGGATAGGGTGAACGAGCACACATATGGATAAGAAGAATGAATACACATATGGATAAGGTGAATGAGCACATATATGGATAAGGAGAATGAGCACACATATGGATAAGGAGAATGAGCACACATATGGATAAGGTGAATGAGCACACATATGGATAAGGTGAATGAGCACACATATGGATAGGGTGAACGAGCACACATATGGATAAGGTGAATGAGCACACATGTGGATAAGGAGAATGAGCACACATATGGATAAGGTGAATGAGTACACATATGGATAAGGAGAATTAGTACACATATGGATAAGGTGAATGAGCACACATATGGATAAGGAGAATGAGCACACATATGGATAAGGTGAATGAGCACAAATATGGATAAGGTGAATGAGCACACATATGGATAAGGTGAACGAGCACACATATGGATAAGGTGAATGAGTACACATATGGATAAGGAGAATGAATACACATATGGATAAGGTGAATGAGCACACATATGGATAAGGAGAATGAGCACACATATGGATAAGGTGAATGAGCACAAATATGGATAAGGTGAATAAGCACACATATGGATAAGGTGAATGAACACACATATGGATAGGGTGAATGTGCACACGTATGGATAAGGTGAAAGAGCACACATATGGATAGGGTGAACGAGCACACATATGGATAAGGTGAATGAGCACACATATGGATAAGGAGAAAGAGCACACATATGGATAAGGAGAATGAGCACACATATGGATAAGGAGAATGAGCACACATATGGATAAAGTGAATGAGCACACATATGGATAAGGTGAATGAGTACACATATGGATAAGGTGAATGAGTACACATATGGATAGGGTGAACGAGCACACATATGAATAAGGTGAATGAGCACACATATGGATAAGGTGAATGAGTACACATATTGATAAGGTGAATGAGCACACATATGGATAAGGTGAATGAGCACACATATGGATAAGGTGAATGAGCACGCATATGGATAGGGTGAACGAGCACACATATGGATAAGGTGAATGAGTACACATATGGATAAGGAGAATGAGCACACATATGGATAAGGTGAATGAGTACACATATGGATAAGGAGAATGAATACACATATGGATAAGGTGAATGAGCACACATATGGATAAGGAGAATGAGCACACATATGGATAAGGTGAATGAGCACACATATGGATAAGGTGAATGAGCACACATATGGATAGGGTGAACGAGCACACATATGGATAAGGTGAATGAGCACACATGTGGATAAGGAGAATGAGCACACATATGGATAAGGTGAATGAGTACACATATGGATAAGGAGAATTAGTACACATATGGATAAGGTGAATGAGCACACATATGGATAAGGAGAATGAGCACACATATGGATAAGGTGAATGAGCACAAATATGGATAAGGTGAATGAGCACACATATGGATAAGGTGAACGAGCACACATATGGATAAGGTGAATGAGTACACATATGGATAAGGAGAATGAATACACATATGGATAAGGTGAATGAGCACACATATGGATAAGGAGAATGAGCACACATATGGATAAGGTGAATGAGCACAAATATGGATAGGGTGAATAAGCACACATATGGATAAGGTGAATGAACACACATATGGATAGGGTGAATGTGCACACGTATGGATAAGGTGAATGAGCACACATATGGATAGGGTGAACGAGCACACATATGGATAAGGTGAATGAGCACACATATGGATAAGGAGAAAGAGCACACATATGGATAAGGAGAATGAGCACACATATGGATAAGGAGAATGAGCACACATATGGATAAAGTGAATGAGCACACATATGGATAAGGTGAATGAGTACACATATGGATAAGGTGAATGAGTACACATATGGATAGGGTGAACGAGCACACATATGAATAAGGTGAATGAGCACACATATGGATAAGGTGAATGAGTACACATATTGATAAGGTGAATGAGCACACATATGGATAAGGTGAATGAGCACACATATGGATAAGGTGAATGAGCACGCATATGGATAGGGTGAACGAGCACACATATGGATAAGGTGAATGAGTACACATATGGATAAGGAGAATGAGCACACATATGGATAAGGTGAATGAGTACACATATGGATAAGGAGAATGAATACACATATGGATAAGGTGAATGAGCACACATATGGATAAGGAGAATGAGCACACATATGGATAAGGTGAATGAGCACACATATGGATAAGGAGAATGAGCACACATATGGATAAGGTGAATGAGTACAAATATGGATAAGGTGAATGAGCACACATATGGATAAGGTGAATGAGCACACATATGGATAAGGTGAATGAGTACACATATGGATAAGGTGAATGAGCACACATATGGATAAGGTGAATGAGCACACATATGGATAAGGAGAAAGAGCACACATATGGATAAGGAGAATGAGCACACATATGGATAAGGAGAATGAGCACACATATGGATAAAGTGAATGAGCACACATTTGGATAAGGTGAATGAGTACACATATGGATAAGGTGAATGAGTACACATATGGATAGGGTGAACGAGCACACATATGGATAAGGTGAATGAGCACACATATGGATCAGGTGAATAAGTACACATATGGATAAGGTGAATGAGCACACATATGGATAAGGTGAATGAGCACACATATGGATAAGGTGAATGAGCACACATATGGATAAGGTGAATGAGCACACATATGGATAAGGAGAAAGAGCACACATATGGATAAGGTGAATGAGCACACACATAGATAGGGTGAACGAGCACACATATGGATAAGGTGAATGAGCACACATATGGATAAGGTGAATGAGCACACATATGGATAAGGAGAATGAGCACACATATGGATAAGGTGAATGAGCACACATATGGATAAGGAGTATGAGCACACATATGGATAAGGAGAATGAGCACACATATGGATAAAGTGAATGAGCACACATATGGATAAGGTAAATGAGTACACATATGGATAAGGTGAATGAGTACACATATAGATAAGGTGAATGAGCACACATATGGATAGGGTGAACGAGCACACATGTGGATAAGGTGAATGAGCACACATATGGATAAGGAGAATGAGCACACATATGGATAAGGTGAATGAGTACACATATGGATAAGGAGAATTAGTACACATATGGATAAGGTGAATGAGCACAGATATGGATAAGGAGAATGAGTACACATATGGATAAGGAGAATGAATACACATATGGATAAGGTGAATGAGCACACATATGGATAAGGAGAATGAGCACACATATCGATAAGGAGAATGAGTACACATATGGATAAGGTGAATGAGCACACATATGGATAAGGTGAATGAGCACACATATGGCATATGGATAAGGTGAACGAGCACACATTTGGATAAGGTGAATGAGTACACATATGGATAAGGAGAATGAATACACTTATGGATAAGGTGAATGAGCACAAATATGGATAAGGTGAATGAGCACACATATGTATAGTGTGAACGAGCACACATATGTATAGGGTGTATGAGCACACATATGGATAAGGTGAATGAGCACACATATGGATAAGGAGAATGAGCACACATATCGATAAGGAGAATGAGTACACATAGATAGGGTGAACGAGCACACATATGGATAAGGTGAATGAGCACACATAGATAGGGTGAACGAGCACACATATGGATAAGGTGAATGAGCACACATATGGCATATGGATAAGGTGAACGAGCACACATTTGGATAAGGTGAATGAGTACACATATGGATAAGGAGAATGAATACACTTATGGATAAGGTGAATGAGCACAAATATGGATAAGGTGAATGAGCACACATATGTATAGTGTGAACGAGCACACATATGTATAGGGTGTATGAGCACACATATGGATAAGGTGAACGCACACACATATGTATAGGGTGAATGAGCACACATATGTATAGGGTGTATAAGCACACATATGGATAAGGAGAATGAGCACACATATGGATAGGGTGAATGTGCACACATATGGATAAGGTGAATGAGCACACATATGTATAGGGTGAATGAGCACACATATGTATAAGGTGAATGAGCACACATATGTATAGGGTGTATGAGCACACATATGGATAAGGTGTATGAGCAAACATTTGGAGAATGTTAATGAACACACATATGTGTAGGGTGAATGAGCACACATATAGATAGGGTGAATGAGCACACATATGGATAAGGTGAATGAACACACATATGGATAAGGAGAATGAGCACACACATGTATAGGGTGAATGAGCACATATGGATAAGGTGAATGAGCACACATATGTGTAGGGTAATTGAGCACACATATGGATAAGGTGAATGAGCACACATATGGATAGGGTGAATGAGCACACATATGGATAAGGTGAATGAGCATACATATGTGCAGGGTGAATGAGCACACATATAGATAGGGTGAATGAGCACAAATATGGATAAGGTGAATGAACACACATATGGATAAGGATAATGAGCACACATATGTATAGGGTGAATGAGCACATATTGATAAGGTGAATGAGCACACATATGTATAGGGTGAATGAGCACACATATGGATAAGGTGAATGACCACACATATGGATAGGGTGAACGAGCACACATATGGATAAGGTGAATGAGCACACATATGTGTAAGGTGAATGAGCACACATATAGATAGGGTGAATGAGCACACATATAGATAGGGTGAATGAGCACTAATATGGATAAGGAGAATGAGCACACATATGGATAAGGAGAATGAGTACACATATGGATAAGGTGAATGAACACACATATGAATAAGGAGAATGAGCACACATTTGTATAGGGTGAATGAGCACATATGGATAAGGTGAATGAGCACACATATGTGTAGGGTGAATGAGCACACATATGGATAGGGTGAATATGCACACATATGGATAAGGAGAATGAGCACACATATGTGTAGGGTGAATGAGCACACATATGGATAGGGTGAATGTGCACACATATGGATAAGGAGAATGAGCACACATATGTGTAGGGTGAATGAGCACACATATGTGTAGGGTGAATGAGCACACATATGGATAAGGAGAATGAGCACACATATGTGTAGGGTGAATGAGCACACATATAGATAGGGTAAAAGAGCACACACATATGGATAGGGTTCATGCTTTTTTTCCAACAGAGCAAAGCAAAATAGTTTTATTAATAATCTACATCTAATGTTATGTTGAGTTAAGGGCTAGTAATGAAAAAAAATGAGCTCTATTTTAAACACTGCTATCAATATTAACATTACTCCAGGTTACGTAGCTTTAGCTATAGATACAGTAACTGGACAAGGCCCTCTGTTCTCTTTTTCTCCCTAACTCACTGTGATAAATGTCTCCCTGTCTTGTCTTTATTCCAGTAAAGAGATCGTGGGCTGAGGGGCGTTTGAGACTCATTCTTCTTTCCTGGTTCCCACACAAAGCTGATGCTTATTCTCAATACTTCACATTTATCTATCTAATGTATAGATTTGGGAACTGAATTAGTCATTCATTCTATGATAGGAAAATATAACAGTTCATTTATGTTGCTTTATCTGACACAAAAAAAAATGACCATGTGTGACTTAGACGAGAGAGAGAGAGAGAGAGAGAGAGACCACCTTATCTCAGAGCTTTGCCCTAATACACAGTTAACATCCTTATACCTTAAGGCACATACTAAACCTGGTACTAAACCTCCTAGTTAGATGAAACTTCCTTGTTGTTGAAATTCAGGTATTTAGTTATATGGGAATTGATGGCTGTTTTGTATTTAAAGTTCAGTCATCTTGCAGAAAAGTATATTTATTATAAGAGCATTACTTATCCTTCTGCACATGCATAGACATCGGTATTGCAGAAAAATCCACTTCATAAAAGATATTCGTTATAACGGGTAAGCTTTCCACACATTATTACTTATGTACCTATAACCATGTGCTTGTAAATATAGGATTTCGGTACTTGCAGATACAGAATTAAGCAATTGCGTTTATTTCTTTAAAAAGGAACATTAATTCATCGATGCATACTATACACAGATTTCTAAGCCTGGACTTCGTGAAAAATACTGGTGTAAGTGCATGTGTTAATGGACCTTATTTTTTCACTGGAAGTTTGTAATGGCTTATAATTGTGATGTCAGTCAATTCTTTAGATTGATAAAACCATCCTTGTCCCCGAGGCACAGTGAATGTAAGCATTTTAAGAGATATTTTGGATAGATGCCTCCCAACATTTCTGTCCCCACCAGCAGGACAGGGTGCATGACCATGGCAAAATGGGGGCATAGTCACATAGAGATGGAAGGTATGGACACGCCCCTAGAGGGCTGTCTAATGCTGTAAAGTGCAAGGCCGCCCATTACTTTGTCCTGCCCAGGACAAACATGTCCCCGGGTGGGACAACAGGACACAGGCCTAAAATCGGTACTGTCCTGCTGAAATCGGGACAGGTGGGAGGTATGATGGTGGGCAGTGTGGTATGTAGCATCTCTCAGGAATGGAGGAGTAGAAGGGACATTCACAGAAGTCTAAGGGAGTGAATACCCAAAGGAGTTACCTTCTACATCTCATGGGTCCATGTTTACTGGCCATTAAGCTGTGCAAAAACCAACAATAAAAAAGTTGCTCCGCTACCCCCATACACACACTTAATTGGACAGGATTGCTGCAAACTCGTATCTGAAAGTGACATGTTTTAGTAAATCATCGGCTAAGCGTTTATGCACATGAATGGTATTGACTTTCCTCCTGAGTTGCGTTTTGTTGAACTCGTTTAGAACACAGCAGAATTCAGCTGATAGAGGACTTTAGAGAAGGATCACTGACTCCTAACACAATCCCAAAGGCCTTTGGTGACAACATCGAAGAAGCATAAATATTTTTTCCTCTGTAGCCCCAAATGACTGTGTGGCCAGTCCTTGTGATTGTCATAGGAGCCAGTGATCACTTTACTTGTGGTAGATCTAACAAACTTTCTAAAAAGCAAAAGCGACGGTGCTGCCCATAGCAATCAATCAGACTAGCTATGGTTTCTAGAATGCTCTGCCTTGGCAGCATTCTTAGCAGCATTCTACTCTGTTCAATGCTAGTTAAGCAGCGCACACCTTAGGTGGAAGGGCAATGCAGTTGCAGGAGGTACTCTTCTATGTAGCTATCCTTAGGCTTTATACCTCTGACTTATTGGCTTACAACTCCCAAAATCATTATCCATGTACTCATCATTTCTCCTCTCGATTACTGTACCCTTTTCCTCACCGGCCTTCCCCACTCCCATCTCGTTTCTCATTGCTCTATTCTCAATGCGGCTGCAAGATTTATCTTTCTATCACACCGCTCCTCTTCTGCCTCCCCTCTCTGCCTTGCCTTACACTGGCTCCCTTTCCCCGACAGAATCCTCGTTAAACTGCTTACCGTCACCCACAATACCCTCTCCCATTCCACTGCCCCTTTTATCTCTAACCTTCTCTCCATCTACACCCCTGCCAGTCCCCTGCTTTCGGTCAATGACCATCGCCTCTCCTCCACACTGATTACCTCATCTCAATCCAGAATTAAAAACTTCCATGCTGCCCCCTCCACTGGAACGACCTCCCACGCTCCATCCATCTGTCTTCTAATTTGAGCACCTTCAAATGGGCTTTAAAAACTCATCTGTTCCTCAAAGCCTACCAGCCATCCACTTAACCTTCACCTTCCTCCCCCTAGTCTGTCCTGTGTTCCTCTTGCGCTTGATCCTCTCCACTGACTCCTATCATTTCCCCTCCCTTTAGTATGTAAACTCTTATGAGCAGGGTCCTCTTCCTTTCTGTCTCATTACCATTTCTTCTCCTACGTCACTGTACTTGCTATACTTGGAGCTTTTGGAGTCTTGGTTTTACTCAATTTGCTCTGTACTGTTGTTCTCTGTTATTTGGTCTACTGCATTTTGTATTTTGTACAGCATTGCGGAAACCTTGTGGCGCCATATAAATAAAGAATAATAATAATAAATACAGCTGTGGGGTTTATATAGTGTTAAAAACCCAGTAATAGATTTTAGGAAAAATCTATAACTGGATTGCACTGAGCAGGAGTTTTACAAAACAGTTTCACCATTGTCATTATATTTAACGGGAATTCTCATTAGATTAAACATGAATATACTTACGGTTAGGAAAACTGATCTTTGGATACATATGTAGAGCAAAACTGTGTCATATCCAAATACAACAAAGATATGCAACTCTGCCTGATAATATAGACACTTGCAGGAGCAAACGCAGGATTTGTAGAGAGGGGTTTCCACACCACGCCGCCAGTGGGCGTGACAATCATGCATGGGGGCGTGGCTATAATTTTAGACAGTGCCTGGCTGCTCTCCAACTCTTCCTATTCCCATAATATACATTGGCAATGCTGCATGCACTACTGTTAGGTGCACACAGCTCTCCCTTTTCAAGCAGAGCCGTGTGAAGCGGTGGCAGGGTCCAGCCACCTCAATTATACATTGCCCCAGGCTCGGAGGGGGGTTTCCAGGCACTAGGAACCCCCCCCCCCTCTGTTTGCCTATGACTTGGCTGAGAAGTACACAAAGAAATGAGAAAGAGAAAGAACTATATTTAGTGAAAGTGGACTGAGGACATGTACAAGGCAAGGACAAACCACTGATACGTTTTTAAGTCTGTAATTTCCAGATTGTCTACTTTACAGGAAGCGACCCTTGGCTTTATTCTGCACCTTGTATAACAGGATTATTATGATGTTTATCTTTATTGCACTCTGGTGGTCAACACTTCTATATGTTGGATGGTATAGGTCAATGATATTAAAACTTTTGTGTACCTTGTACATCCTTTGTTTTATGTATGTCCTGTTTTCCCTACTGTACAGCACTGCAATGCACTGTGGCACCTTACAAATCTATGATAATCATAATAGTGTGCATGTGACAACACCACTTTCCAATATCTGTGTGACAAGCCTCTAGCATGGCTACTTTGTGCTGATGGAGGACTGTGCTCATTCCACTAATTCACATGCAGCTCTGCTCTTGCTTTACAATAATATAAGTGGAGGATTCACTGCTTCCCTCAAGATAAGCACACTCATGTCTTAGAATACTCTGTGCTTATGTGACCATTCTGAGGATCTCATTGGCTACGGTTGTTCTATCCCCACCCACTTCAAAACTGGAACTGGGTGCGGGTTGGGAGGGTGTCACATGGATATGCAGGAATGAAGAATGATAATAAAAAGTGCCGTGACTCTAAAGAGAAACTGAAAACAAGTGGCCAAAGTGGCAATTGCCCTCTTTAACTTCCTTACATCACAGTATTTTAATTTTATTTCGTAAATTACCCAGGCGGTTACTTTAATACAACATTTGCCAAATCATGAATCATTATGTTGCTACTCGCCTTGCGTATTATGTATCTTTTTGGATTATGACATTGCTGCTCCCATGAAGTTGACTCTATAGACTCCAAAAGGAAAAATAAACTAAAAGAGAAAGTGTGAGGAGGGAATCAGAGAGAGGCTATTCGCTGTGTATTCTGTGTGTGGTGCATAGCTGGAAGGTACAATAAATTAACCACTGTGTGGTAAACCCATTAGAGCAGTGGAAAGTCGGGGAGTGACGCAGGTAAGGGCCGAGAGAGAGACGGAGAAAGTGAAGGGAACAGAGGCTGCAAGAGAACTGGCTGGAAAATGAACCGGGGACAGAACACATGTACTAATTGATATGGATGGAACTGGTTTTTGAGTGCAAGATGTGTTTAGGTTTAAGTGGAGAATGTTTACATTGTAGTCAACGCGAAGCCTGGATGCAAAGCAGACTGTGTAATTAGGGTGTTTGGGAATTCACATTGACTTGTAACGATGTCTCCACCGATGTGTGCATATTGGATGTTGCACTCTTTATAAAGGTCCATATAATAAATCTATAGACAGAAAGGGTCATTTATGAAATCAAGCTGCAATGGACCTGCACACGCTGTCATGACATCACAAATCAGCATTTAAAGAGGGAAACTGTTTGCGGACTGACAAGAAACGTTTACATAAACCCTTCGGACATTCGTACAGCAAGAAAAGGAAATGTTTTACGGAAAAAAAACGTGTCGGTCTGTTCACAACAACCTCATGTCACTGGTGATTAATGTAACTAAGAAATCCAGCAAATTGTCACCACAAGGGCTAGATTTACTAAACTGCGGGTTTGAAAAAGTGGAGATGTTGCCTATAGCAACCAATCAGATTCTAGTTATCATTTATTTAGTGCACTCTACAAAATGACAACTAGAATCTGATTGGTTGCTATAGGCAACATCTCCACTTTTTCAAACCCGCAGTTTAGTAAATATACCCCCAAAACTTCCTTCCAGGAATAGTCAAAAACCTACCTATCCAAACATGAAATAAAGCAGACTTTTACAATGAAAAAGAAGATGGAGAACCACCAAGTTCTGTAAACGATGGATAGCAAATGATGGGAGCATAGCCGAATTATAGCACTTTCACCTGATTATTAAACTTTGTGGTTCCTTTGGCCGTCAATGTTCCCTTTTCAAAGACTCTATTTGAGTAGTATTCTCTTCTGTTCAGTACTAGTTAATTAACCCACATCTTAGGTGGAAGGTACAATGCAGCCGCAGACTGGTCACCTGTACGTGGATATCTATCAGATTTATAACACTGATTGACTGACTTGTGGTCACTTACTTTGGAAATAATAGTGTTATATAAAAAAATGGACATGTTAGGAAAAATCTAGTGTTTGGTTGCACTGATTGGTATTGTATCAAAGCAGTCTCCAGGGGAGGGGTGGCATATTTTAGTTCGGGGGGGGGGGGGGGGGGAAGGATCGACTATTAGGAACATTTTAAAGGAAAAAAAATTGAAGGTGACCCCTGACCCAGCCCAAGGTAGCCCACTATGGGATCGGCCCGGGGTGCAGATAACCCCCTGCCAGGGCCATCTCTTTCATTGGGTACAATGGCCAGGTGCCCGGGGGCCCTGAGGGCAAGGGGGCCCGTCCGAGGCAGCGCTGCATGCAGGGTTTGCCCAATTTCTGTGTACGGATGGCTGGGGGGCATCGCGTGCCTGTGTAAGGCCCTTAATAATGAGGAAAAAAAAATCCTGAAAAAAAAAGAAGTAAATGCTTACCTTACGGTCACGTCAGCTGGCGATCCGGTCCCTCTCTATTCTCCTCCTCCGTGCGGCGCTCGCAGTGAATATCAGGCATGGCGCCATCACGCCCGACATATATTGCGGAGCGCAGCATGACAGAGGAATCCTCAGCGCGAGAAGAATTATAATCAGCAAGCAGCAGCAGCAGTGAATCAGAGAAAAGAAAAGAGGATCGCATCGGAGAACAAGCTGATTAAAAGGTAAGTTAAGGGGGGATTTGAAAAAAAAAGTGATTTTTATATATATATATATATATATATATATATATATATATATATGTATATAAAATCACTTTTTTTTTTACACACACACATATATAATCATCTTTTGTTTTGTTTTTTTTGTTTTATATATACATATATATATGTGTGTAGGGGCCCCGGTGCACTGCTTTGCCCGGGGGCTCGTAATGTTGTTAAGGTGGCCCTGCCCCCTGCCCCACCAGCCCAGCCTGCCCCTGGCAGCCTTGCAGTGCACTGTTCTCATAAAATTAAAAGGGAGTTTATGACAATTAGATAAATGAGGGGAGAAGATGTATTTTTCGGGGTGTTTCTTGCTGTTAAAGGGCGCATCGTTATTTTAGACCAGATAACCACAGGCATTTTGCACCATCCCAAAGCTGGCAGAGACTGTTCCTTGTTTTTATATTTATAATGGGATCCACTATGCACCTTGTATTTGCACTTCTGCAGAGAAGGTCATTTAAATGTTACCGTCCTCTTTATGACTTGGGAGAACCCAATCACATTTATTTAGTTACTTTGATCAATGCTGTCTCATTTAATGAAAAGTTCCATTATTGAAATTATTTTGTAGATAAAGCCTCTGTGCTTTCAGCTTTGCAACCTGCAGATCAGTAATTACTCCTGGCAGTGTGCATGGGAAAGGGATGACTCGTGCGATACAGATGTTAACTTTCATCTTCTTCCAAAGAAAAACTTTTCTCATCTTCTTGTACACAGTGAACTGCCTGCAAATCTCTTCATTTCATGTCAGGAACAATCTCCAGCTATTGCACAGCATCAGCCTTCTCTTTATACATTGACTTGATGTGTACATTGTTGGGACAATGTATATTTGGCAGCCAAGATAGAGCTGCATGATAAAAATGGCATAGCTGCATGACTACAGATCATTTATGCACCTAATCTCTATTAACCAAACCAATATCTTGAGAACTTTTACCCCTGAACAATAACTACATAACACACTGATGTGGGAAGAAAATGGACACTTTATTGTGCAACATTTATGTTGGAAGAGTATAATGGGGAAATCCTTGCCACTGGATCATAAATCCCATTCCCAAACCTAATATCACCGGACGTTAAGTGGTCAACAAGTGGATCACTTCACCGATAGATCACACACTTTGATACACTCCATGTATCAAAATATGATTTTTTTCAGCAATTTCAAATTAGTGGGCCAAATTTCAGTAATTATTATATGTAAGGGAATTTTTATTTTATGATATTATTGTGGGATACTTTTTCATTACCAGTGGGGCAATAATAACCTTTTTCTGATATGGCAACACTTAATATTTCCAGATGGGGACACCATTTAAAGTACATACTTGTGGCACTACAAGTGGCAGCATGCAATTGTGCCCATGTACTTTAAATGGTGCCCCCATCTTGCTATATACGTCCATATACAAATACAAGCGAATCTGAAGAAACGGCTCTTGAACGCGGGTGTAGTGCGCTCTTTATATACGTCACTTGCCGTAGTGAGACAGACACTACATACTGCTGGAAACAAACAATACATACGTGGAATATAAAGTCCCAGCAGACTGCACAGAAATAATAATTAAAAAAAAGTAATAATTATTGCCTGTTAATAATATAATCATTAAGGAAAAGACATTGGGGGAAGTTATTTTTTTCATTTTTACATACATCAAATACATTTATCTGGCTGTTCGCAATGCATATTGCATATAAAATGAATTTTTACAGTAGTTCTTGTAGCTGGTACAAGCGATACGACTGTAAAGCAAGTACCTTAGAGATGCCCAAAGCTTGAATCGGACACTGTGACGTGCGCTCGAGCTCGGCACGCCCTTTTCTGTACATTACCTACGCGTTTCACCCCTTTCCCTCTCTGTTCCGCCCTTCAAATTGTAGGCAGCGGGATGTGTCATTTATGTGCAAACATAGTTTGCGTACTTTCTTGAAAGTCTCGTTTTTGCGCATGCACAGAGCGAATATAGCAAAATAGGCCACATAAATGGACATACGTTCCTTAATGAATCAGGCCCCATGTATGCAGGACACAACTACCAAACCCCCTACACTAAGCCTCAGCAAAACAGACCATTTCACTGAACGACTATGTTACATCTCTGAAACACAGTGGTGTTATCACTGCTTGTTCATCAGTCACACAATACACTGGTTGTGTTGATTCTTGGATTTCAAATGTTAAAACAAACAGACACATTTACTTTACTTTTATTGATTTCAGATATATTTTCGCCAAACAACTACAAAATATTTGAGGATAATTGTTCACATGAAGTTTCATGATCCACAATATTTATCTCAACAAGGAAAAGGCTCTTAGGGGTATATTTACTAAACTGCGGGATTGAAAAAGTGGAGATGTTGCCTATAGCAACCAATCATATTCCAGTTATCATTTATTTAGTACATTCTACAAAATGACAGTTAAAATCTGATTGGTTGCTATAGGCAACATCCACTTTTTCAAACTCCAGTTTAGTAAATATACCCCACATACTGTTTTTTTTAATTAAACACTTCTATTTTCTCTATTTATGGAAGAACATCAGCGCCATCACTTTCTGTATTATTTTATTGTTATTTTTATTTCAGTTTTGTGTGTGTATACCTCTGGGGAAATGGGCTGCTCCTATTCTTTGGAGTGCAAAGTAGTTTGGTTATTTTTTTCATTACATCTCTCCAGAGGGCTAGTTTCATAAAACACACATAACCTATTTAATTTGCCCCAACATAAAACAGCAGCCAGTGCCGCAACTAGACATTTTAGTGCCCTGGGCGAGACAGGTCACCAGCGCCCCCCATCTAAGTGGGAGTGACATTTGCCAAGTGGGTGTGGCCAACCTCATATGGGGGTGTGGCTAGCACTTTACTGAAAAAATTCTGTTACACATATTTGCAAATGCATGATATATATATATATATATATATATATATATATATATATATATATATATATATATATATAATGACCTCCATCAAACTGTATGTTCCAACATTCCTGAATACAAAAATTAGAAAGAAATTGTTCACACCCTTACCCACAAAGACCACGCCTACCAGTCTACCAGTCATGCCCATAACACACATTGACCACTCCCCTTCCAGTAGACCACATGGTCACCAGGGAATTGTAACTGTCCGCTGAAGAATGGAGCAGCTACAATAAATTGCTGCCTATAACATAGGTCAGTTCCTCAAACCAGTTAGTGACTTGAGGTTCCGTAATGAAGTCATTGAACAATGGTTACTATTTATTCCTGAGCACACACAACTGTTCTGATAATTAAAGGAATGTGTATTTCACCCTTTATTACACTGGCAATAGTTTTACATTTGGTTACCCACAGGTAAATGTAGGTTTAGCTCAATGTTTATAAAGAGCTATTATTACCTATGTATGTGTAAATATGAATTTGATGTCATTCTGAAAACGTCCAGTGAATGGAAAAAACAACGTGTTATATCTAGAGAATGGCCCATTTTGCAGGACTAAGCTATCATTTTAACCACAAATTTGTAGCTCCACAAAATTCTGAATTCACAGTAAGATTTCAGATGATTTAGAACACTTTGTACTATTATTTATGTAATGTGAGCCCATCCGTTAGAGTAAGGGGGACTGAAACACTGGATTACTTGTATTGTATATATTGTATTGTAACTTTCTTACAAATGGCAAAAAGACCTTTAATGGATGAATTATTCTGATGAGCTTGAAGATGGGAAGACCTCTGCTTCTGGGAGGTTATACAAATTTAGTGTGTGTTCAAAGAATTTATTATTTCTCAATCAATTATTAAATTGATGGAGAAACTTCCACTTTTTTATTGGACTAGATCACTTTTAACTGCGCTCTCCAGCTACTCAGCTCACCTCCTCTCAGTCCCTCTGCCCTCTGTCTCCTCTCGCTTCTCTCCGCTCCCCCCAGTGACTCTCAACCTGTCATCCGTGCCCACCCTCTTGGGCCATAGTTACCTGCCTATACTCACTTTTCCCCTCCCTCCCTCCCTCTCTTTCATGCTGTGCCTGAGCCCCCAGAGTTATAGTGCTTACTGTTACTTGTACTGTGCTGTTTCACCTTGTACTGTGCCATTGTTTGTCCTTGTACGGCGCTACGGATACTTTGTGGCGCCCTATAAATAAAAATTAATAATAATAATAATAATAGATGCATCAAAGTGCATAAATTCGATATACTCAGTTTTTTTATACTCTACATAGTAAAATGCTGAGTAGCTTTACGTTTGTTTGGTTTTAAAATATACAAATAGGAAGGAAACGGATATATGAATGGTATTAAAGTCACTATAAGGCTACTGTATATGGAGAACAGAAAAGTGGTGTCAGGGAATTGGCCAGGGAAGGTTGTTGTATCTTCTGCTGTGAGGGCAACAAGTATAAACAAAAAGTCAGTCACGGTGGATTTAATTTTGTTCCAATAACATCTAGAAAGAAATACAGTTTACATTTCACTACATTTGATCATTATACTACAGTTTGGTATTAGCATTACCAACATTTACAAATTGAGTAGTGTGTAGGTTTAATGAGTTTGGAAATTGTAAAAACTTACGATTAAATTGTTTTTAAATTGCTTTAATACATGTTTGTGTATTTAGCAATTTTAACATTAGTAATAAATGTTTGTCAAATATGTTATTAATGTGTGATCAATTAAAAAGAAACCTTCATGTATATTTTTCTAATCTTCTGACAGTCTGTGTTTAATCTTTTTTTTTAATTATTAGCATACATAATTATCTGATAAAAAAAAAAAAGCTAAATATCTTTGTGGACATAAAAGATATTCTGCAGATGGTATTTATAATGCATATTAAGCCAGTGTTTCTTATAAATGTAGATAATAGTGTAGATATGAGTTTATGAATCAGGGCTACTTTCATTCTATTCCAGGGTGGATATTCCTGTATGTCCCATCTTATATCAAAAGGCAATTTTTTTGTGCTTAAGATCTTCATATTACTGGAATAACATAAATACATTAAAACTGGGTGTTCTTCCAAGTTATCAATCCCTTAACGATCACCTGTCAGATATCCTGATTCCTACCCTCACCACTTACATTACTAAATTCCCACCATAACTGAAGGGCCACTCTTTCAGTCTCTACATTGGCTGCCTGTATTTCAACGAATCCAATATAAAATTATTCTACTAACATACAAGGCCATCAACAAAATTGCTAAGCAATGTATACTTCACGCCCACTGTGGGAGGGGCCAACAGTTTGTTTATACACAACACCAACACAAATGCCTGGGGTCTATTTTTACGAGATAGCTCTTTACTCATTAATCGCTCACAAATAACAATGATGTGCATCACTCTGAACTGTCGTTTTTCCTTTGCTATTAATTAGCATAATACACACTTGTAACAAACACATTGCTCACGAACTTTCTGAGTTTAGGATTTCAACTCTCCGTATAGTACGCAAAATGCATGCACCTAGCTACATTAAAAACACATTAATAACGAATGCATTAAAATGTATGTGGTGTAAATGTATATTGCCTTTTCTGCAAAATGCATAGCATACTCTTTCATAAAGGATACACACATACAACTTCCACACAGAGGAAGGGTTTCTGTCTGGATTAGAACTCATGAGTGACTGTATGGAAAGTGTGACAGCTACCCACTAGGCCAACCTGAGATTTGAACAAACCCAGACAACACCAACCATACAGCATGCGTGCTACACAGGCTAATGACACTTAATACTACTCTTCATTATTCACACAAATTTCTCACAAGATATCCATCTCACAGGTAGCTCACTGGTTAGCTCTTTGGACTCACAACACAGCAGACTTGAGTTCAAATACAAAGAATACCCTCAACTATTGTGTGGACTGGGAACATTATGCTAACAAGAAACGCAGGTACTTCACACAATGGTTTTTGTTTTTTTTATTTGATTTGTACTACATTGTTAGAAACGCCCTCCTAATTATCCTGTATTGTAATAAAATTTATTTTTTGGTGGGAATTTTCAACAATGGCTCAGGACCCACAGTTCACAGGCACATTATTATGTGCATGCTGACATTTATAACTACTAATGGACTAAGAGGGAGGGGGGGGGGATTTGTAGGGGACAGCCTTCTTTGAGTTAAATGCTACATTGGCTGCCATCCGACTTTCGACTTTCATCTGGATCCACGCCGTACACGTTATGTCATGTACTCAGCTGTTTCAAAACACAACAGACCGCTTACCACACTCCAGTACCATGGAGATTAGCTTCGCTTCCACTTCTGCCTTACACCACTTATGCCACTTCTGGGTACAGTTTCCATATGTTCTCTTCAATGTGTGACTGGCTTTGCTCTGACACTTGAACGTAACTTTGGACTATCACTACAATGACACATGATTTGGGGAAATTGTAAACTAGCTAGGGCATTTGACCTTTGGGAATTTATCTTGCACACAGGGCCTACAGATGCCATACCTCTTAGAGGGGTGGCTTGTTAGTGGAGGGCACATGTTCCTTTTGGATGAAATGCATACAGAAAATCCACATCTTTTCTGCTATAGAAATTATTTTTGCCAAAAACCATCTTGCTGAAATGTTACTCTTTTCGGCTTATTATATATATATTCTCTTTTATCCTTACAACCACATGTAGGATAAATAGATGAATAAACACACACACACCAAGGTTTTTTTTACTTAAACTTATATATTTTTAACATATTTACAAACAGAAACATCTTTGTACATTTATTATTTTAAACTATTTACATAAAAATTTAAAATAAAAATAAAAAAAAACTATTGATACAAAGCACAACAATAGGCCAGTTTGGCCTCAATGTCCTCCATGTGTTGCTCCTGCTCTTTTTGGAGGTCCTTAATTCTTTGCCATGAGGCCAAAATGTTGGCCCTCAACTCTGACAAGGTTGGTGGCGGGGGGGGGGGGGGAGGCCAATTGTCAGCTTCCTCCATGTGTGCTGAAACAAATCATAAAAAAAAAATTCAATACATGTATACCTATTTTGACAAACAGACAGGATTTACTAGAGATGCCCACTGTTACATTACTTTCAAATGTTAGGCTTCTAGGTACAAATGCATTTGGCCGCACAATAGACGTTGATAAGGCTTTGGTGTTGCATTTGGATAGATGTTCTACATTTGGTGTGGCCCGGGGAGAGGCCCGTGGACAGGGTGGTCTTAACAGCATTATAGGCCCCAAGGCAAAGCACTACATTGGCCCACTATCTACACAACCACTCACAGGAAGTTACAATATTTTTTGGTTTAGATTTGAAGTTAAACAAAAACCCATTCATATACTGACACGTTGAAAGGCTATCGGGCACATTTGTGTTTCCCTGCCCTGCGTGGCCATGTGTTATGATGGCTCTGTCTGTGGTTTGAGTGGTTAAAGACATTGACATTTGTAGGGCCATTTAAACGTGTGACATTTAGGTTACCATTAAATCAACATGTGCGAAAGCAGGGTTTTTTTTCAAGGATAATGGACATCTCAATGTTATCCAATTATGTCCAGCACTTATAGCAAATACTTACTATCTCCAAAGGCCTCTGGCTTTTGGATGGCCGATGCTGCCTCCTGCCGACTCTCCTCCTCCAGCACCACCGCCGGCAGATGCAGCTGGTCGTCCTCCTGCTCCTCCTCCTCTGCCTCCGCCTCCACCACCACCACTGCCTCCTCCTGCTCCTCCTCCGCCTCCACCACCTCCTCCTGCTCCTCCGCTCCTCCGCCTCCTCCTCTGCCTCGTCCACCCCAGCAACCTCGTCCATGACCCCTGGTGCCCCACTCCTGATGGCAATATTATGGAACACCACACACAGAGCGATTATCCTACACACCTTCCTCGGCTCATACATCAGGTTGCCACCAGACCGGTCCAGGCATCTAAATCGAGCCTTCAGAAGTCCAAAGGCCCTTTCTATGACCGATCTGGTGGCCCTATGAGCCAAGTTATAGGCCTCCTCCTGCTCTGTGTGTGGGTTCAATATAGGAGTGAGGAGCCAAGGGCAGGAGGGATACGCATTGTCTCCTATGTAGGAAGAGAGGAAAGAAAAAAACAAAAAAATGAATTCCTTTTAAGAGTACAACTATACGTTATAAAAATTTAATGCTAACATTCTAATATATGAGGGCAAACTACATTCTAGCCCAAATAGTAAGGTTACAATGTCGTAATACTGTATAATTAGCATCCTAAGAAAACTAGCTATGTCTATTAATGCCTCTAAAACAAAGGTAAATCCACATTAGAGATTGGCAAAGTACACCTAACTAATAATTACACACCTGCCGGAGTCCACTATTCACAGGACACATACCTTTTACTAATAGGTGACTTTCAGTTATACGGCTACATTAGCATTATATCTCTTAATATTCAAAACATTGATACAATCACTCTATAGTAGCGGAATCTATAAATACAAGGCACATGCACTATGTTAAACATTGTGTAACAGTAAAATATCAAGTTCTATATTATACTTTAACAATCTATGTCTGCCATACAATATTACTAAAAATTTATAGCTGAGGGAAACAATATTTGCACATAATTACCAAGAAGCCATGCATCTCCGTGTGGTGTGACACCCCCTTGCCTCTGTTGCAATCTAGGCCACAACCATGAGTTATGAAACGCATAGGAGTCATGGGTACTCCCAGGCCATTTCGCAACCAGGTTTCGAAACAGGAGAGATGGGTCACATATGGCCTGGACGTTTATTGAGCGAAAATGCTTCCGGTTCATGTAAACCAAAGCATCTCCACTCAACGGCACCAGTGCCACATGCGTCCCATCTACAGCCCCTATGACGTTTGGAAAGCCAGCTATAGTGTCAAACTGCTGCTTGATCCACACAAGAGACTCCTCTTCGAGTGGCAGATGGATAAACTGCTGGAGCCGTGACTGAAATGCCCTCAGGACAACCTCCAGCACACGGCTGAAGGTCGCCTGGGACATTCCTGCCACGACTCCGACTGTGAACTGGAATGAACCAGTAGCACAGAAGTGCAGTACCGCCACAAGTTTGGTCAAAGGCGGTACTGCTGTCGGGATGACGCGCATTGGCTCAAGGTCACGCTCCACAATGCGCAGGGTGTCCAAGATCACATGTGGAGGAAGCCGATAGCGACGGACAACCTCCGCATCTGACATCCCAAAGAGGCTGACATGTGGCCTGAAGATGCGCTTCCTCAGACGGCGACGTCGGCGTAGTTGCTGGTTAGGATGGGGCACAGGAGTAGGCCCCTCATGATGCATAATGTACTCCAACTCCAGGAGTGCCTGTATGTGTTTCAAAAGGAAGAGGTCACAAACCAGCACTTAGGTGAAACGTTTAGACTTTGCATTGTCTGACTTTGCCACAAATGACACAACCAATACTTACAATGATGTCGTTATTCATGCTTTCGCTTAATGGTGTAAAAGGACAGTCCATAAGTAGATGAAAGTAATGTGGAAGGTGAGTTTGTTAAAAAAAAATAAAAATTTAGAAGCAAAATTAGAGAAACAAACCCTATTCATTGTCCAAACACCATATAGTCATATAGAACCACCACCAAAGTGCTTGCAAACGTGATACTTACCATTGCCATAGACCCTTTCACAATTCAGATTAGTTATATTCAACTTTATGTGGCGTACAAATGTGAAGGGAGTGAAACACTAAATACAGAGTGTTAATGTGTTTTTAAGGTAGGGCCAAAAAACACCACCTCAATAAAAGTGATTAGAGCACAAATAAATAAATAAAAAAAGCATGGCCATTCTTACTGCAAGGTGTTTTAACAAGGGGTATGTAAGAAACAATATCTGGTTTCTACTTACCACGCACACAGACAAGAATGTCTTCAAATGCCACAGAACCCAAACAATGACAGAACCAAACTCGGCAGCAGAACCGATATCTGTGGGGGAGGGTAAACAGGTAAAAAATTAAGCAATGAAAAGGGATAATATTTATTAATTTCACTACATTCTAGAGGACTGTATGCAGTTCCGCCTCTAAGTATACACAGTGGCCTAAATATTAAAACTCCGCAGCTAACCAAACACTTTTCCACTAACCTTCAACTTAAAAACCACTAGCACAGTACATTAAGCCCTTTCTGCTGTAATAGAGATTTCTAGCTCACCAACATATGGTTAAATATTTAAACATACTGAGTGCTGAGCAAGGTACAGCAGTAAACATCAGATTAAAAAACATTTGACCATCTACAGTCTTCTTACCCAGAACTGTGAAACTCCCAACAACACAGAAGTGCAAGCAAGGTATTTTTACCTACCACTGTAATTAATTAATTAAATGCCGGTGAGTACGCCGGAGAGTATGCCGGATAGAAGTCATTAAGAGCACACAGGTGCATACGAAATAAACAAGTGTGTTTTTGCCTAAAAGTAACCTGCCATGTTAGCAAAGTTGATTCAATGTACGGTAAGTCGAGATTTAAACTATTATTACAGATGTAAATCATGCGCTTAGCTGTTAGTGCTGTGGCAATATTAAGGTAAAAAAAGTTTGGAATATAATTATATTCCGTATAAATCATTTACATGTGTTAAATTAACATGTGACAACTTTATGTGTGACACTATAGTGTAGTGGTTCAGTGGCACATGCAGGGGGGGTTTCTGAGTCTCTAGAAACCCCCCTGCGCTAACTAAGTGGCCACTCTCCTATACAGCAGCCGCGGCGCTGTCAAAGAAGCGGCCGCGGCGGTGCTGTTTTGTATACAGCACCGCCGCAGATGCTTCTTAGACAGCGCCACGGCTGCTGTATAGGACAGCGCTGGCGAAACGGAGCCAGCGCTGGGTCGGCGGGGAGAAACCCCCCCCAGACAATCCTCCGTGCGCCCCTCTGGTTATGTATTCCACCCACCAATACTAAGTGCAGGAGTTCAAGCCCACAGGTCAACCATAAGCACAAAGCGATTTACCAACCTCCATTAAGCATATTCACTAAAGTATAACATAAATAAAAAATGTGCAAATGCTCATACCTTACGCAACTTGCTCCCTTTTTTTTTTGTTAAGGTGAAGACTTTCAAGGTCCTGATGCGTTCGACAAGCAATTATTTTTAGTTATGTGTGTGTATGTAGGGTTATGATTTTAATAGCACGTTATCCGAAATGCCGTTAACAATAAATGCAACCTGCCAGATTTGTCAGACCTAAGACAGCGATTCAGCTGACCGAAATAGTTATTGTGCAGTTTGGTGTGGGTTTTTCAATCTGAAGTATACCTTAGTGGATGAAGAAATAACCTTGCAATGATAAGGTAATGCGTTAGACCCCCGATTCATGTGTGTATGTGGCTTACCTTTGTTTATGTCAATGTTTGAGTGTATTTATTCCACTCTGTGACTAAGAGTGCTTTTGTATATGATTTGGTGTGTAATCTGCCTATATGTCATGTTGAACAGTGTGATCACTTACAACACATCAAAGGAGTTGTTGCAAAAGACTTTATTGCAAAGACATAGTAAATCTGTACTGGCAGAAGTAGAAAAAGCTAAGTGCTTAACACAAAAAGACAACACAAAAATGGTAGCAATATTAATATACTTTTGATTTGTATTAATGAACATGGATATATTTCAATATGCATACATTTTTACTCACCATATACCAATTCTTACAGTGTATAATATGTGAAAATATTTGGAGTTTTCACCATCTTTTAAGGACACCAACTTATGATAGAAGTTGCTGCTCATCTTTCATTGTTATTCTATTCTGTATTCGTCACCACTTGTACAGTGGCGTAGCAGTTAGCCAATCCACCTTTGAAGCTTGCAAACGTGTGTTCGAGACCTCACTAATTCACTTGTGTCTTAGGGATCCTTAATATCCTTACAATATTTGTGTTGCTGTAAAAACTTTCCCTGTGGTAATCAAACACTTCATTTACAATAGCAAAAATAATGCATGTAAATTCCAACAAAAAGTGTATAGTTATTATATGTGTATTATTATTTTATTATATTGAAAACTCAACAACTGTGAAATCATCCATGTTACATATTGAGACTAATGATAATTGTTAGTTGATGAGAATCAAAAGAGATTTATAATAAATATTTAAGATAAAGTCGAATGTTTGGCCAACAGTTTAACACAATTTAGAAAATTAGCCATGCACTGTGCACTCGATTCCAGCAGTGTAGAGGCCCATAAAAGCCAGGCCTCTTTACTGAAGAGGCAGCAAGCAGCATAGTGCGCTATATTATACATTTTATTTTTTTTAGGTTTTTTTACATTTCTGAATAAAATACCAAATATTAATATGTGTGTTTGTTTAGCATATTTTTTTTTAATTTTTCATACGCAGAGTATGCTTCTAAAGGCTTTTAACAGATTTTTGCGCTAGGTGTTTTGGATTTAAACATGACCCTGGCCTTCCTTAACTTTTGTGAAAGATTTGAGACAGGAGTGACGTCAGTTTCACTCAACTGGACAGAGGGAACGCCTACTGTTCTCAAGTAAAAAAGCATAACGCCTACTTTACTCAAATGATGTCTCATCTCCGCCCAGTCCGCGCCTACTCTCCGCCCATTCCCACCCCTTTGTTCTCAAGTGGTCAGCAGCCATCTCAAATCTATTTGCATTGGACTTTTAGATCGCGTTGACTTTGAGAGTAGTATCTGCCGTGATTGCGTAGCGTATGTGGCGTTTTGCGCATCTCAAGTGTCGTTTTGCGCATCTCAAGTGTCGTTTCGCGCATGCGCAGAACCAATTAGCAAATGCGTATGCGTTTGCGTACCTTGATGAATCAGGCCCAAGGTTATGATATTTCGCAACCACCATCTTAATTTCCCTAGATTACCAGATTACCACCCTCTACACAGCTAACGCAAGACAACAACCCTCTGACCAACATTGCAACACACACAGCCCACTCAATACTTTTACCTTTGCTTTCTAGCTGGTACATTGTGCAATATGATGTAGCACATGCCCTTGTGTTTCTAACTCCCATTGTCCTATAGATTGTAAGCTTGCGAACAGGGTTCTCTTACCTCTCTGTCTGTATGTTTTACCCAGTATTGTCTTATCAATGTTTGTTCCCAATTGTAAAGCACTACGGAATTTGCTGGCGCTATATAAATAAATGTTGATGATGATGTTGATGAAGGGGTGAGAGCTGTAGAGTCGGCTCATTATACTATAATGCATTATAATATCATCTCTGATAAAGCATACTTGCCAACTCTCCCTGAATGTCAGGGAGACTCCCTGAAATAGGGGTGATCTCCCTCACTCCCTCAAGAGTCTGGCATTCTCTCTGATGCTGAGTGTGGTTGGCTTCGCCATCTGTGGCATGATGACACAGTTCAGAAATTGTGTCCTATGTCCATGTATTGATGCCTATGGAGGTGGCCATTTTCATGGAGACCAAGATTTAATCAAAGACTGACAGGTAAGACAACATGACTTCAGTAATATAGACATACATGTAAAAGACACTACAGTCTCTAGAGATTCATTAGCTGCTTTTCTTTAATGCATAGTTACCTACTCTCCCGGAATGTCCAGCTTAATGATGCAAATATCGTGTAATCTTAGCCCCGCCCCCTGCTGCAATTGGCCAAAATTGTGACAATCATTTAGGAGATGGGGCCAAAATGATGTGATTCATCAAGCCCCGCCCCCGCACACCCACCTCCCCCGTGATCTCCCTGAAACCAACGAGGAAAAGTTGGCAAGTATGTGATAAAGACTGGAGCTCTGAAATGGAACTGCTGCGGTAAAAATGCAGATTTAATTCTATAATAATGCTGTAATAAAGGGACAGGCTCATTTTAACACTTTTACTGGGTTGACCGTAGACTCTACATCACGTCACACTTATGACACCACCGATATAGATCCTATGTAAGGTGGCATCAGCTCCCACAGTCTCCTAAGCTGTCTGTAGTTTATAACTTCAGTGAGCTGGCACTTACAACGTTTGACACATGGGGAAAGCCAGCTCATAGGGATCAGAGTGCCCATAGTGTTACAGGATATGTCTACATGCTGTAACATAGGCTTGGCTGTCTTTGACATCCAAATCTTTTGTGCTGAATGTTGACACTTGTTTTACCAGCTAAAAGTTAAAAAGTAAAGTGGAAATAATAACAACAAATACAGTTAGAGATGTGGTCACTGACCCCTGTGTTTTGGTTTTGTTTTTGTTTTTGGATCTGGATTACCTTCGTGTTTTGGTTTCGGTTTTGGGAAAACCACCCTTGTGTGTTTTGGTTTTGGTTTTGGTTTTGGTTTTTTTTGTTTTGCAATTTGTTAAAAAATAAAAAATTTTGTGGGTAAAATAACCTAATTTAGTGCTCCACCTGTTTCTTGGATAAGTGAGTTAATTCTACAGCTAATAAATGTAAGCGAGCTCTGCCCTTCCCCGGGATGTGTGCTTTTATCAGACACACACCAATCCTGGGTGCCAGACAACGCACTAAAGAGATTGATCGAAATGCATAGCAAAAAAGGCATTTTGGTGTCTGTCTGTATATTACATCCTACACTTATAGTTAAATCGAAAAAAAAGCAGACTGCAAACACTGTACGATCAATAGAAATGCCCAAAGCATCTTTTCTTTTTGGCTCTAGTCTACACCCAAACCTTATTAGTGCAAATTAGGAAAAATACAGTTTAATCCCTGGTAGGCCATCCTTAATTCTACAGCTACATACACCAATCCAGGGTGGCAGCCAACGGTGTAAAAAGAGCTATAGAAATTCATATTTATTCAATGTAATGTAACACTTGCCTGCAAATTCTACAGACAAGCCTGCTTGTCTTCCTCTTCATCTTTGCCTATTGGCAATGTAGCCATCGTCTTTGGGTGTATATTATACCCTACACTTATAGTTAAATAGAAAAAGGAGCAGCCTGCAAAGACTATTTTATAAATAGAAATGCTGATTGCAGAGGTTCTGTTTGGGTCTAGATGATTCCCAGAGATTAAAATTGAAATAGGAGAAGAAGCAGCCTGCATAGACTGTACAATAAAATAGAAATGTCCAAAGCAGATATTCTGTTTCGGTCTAGATGATTCCCAGAGATTAAAATTGAAATAGAAGAAGAAGCAGCCTGCAAAGACTGTACAATAAAACAGAAATGCCCAAAGCTGATGTTCTGTTTAGGTCTAGATGTTTCCCATAGATTAAAATTGAAATAGAAGAAGAAGCAGCCTGCATAGACTATACAATAAAATAGAAATGGACAAAGGCAGTTTGGTGTCTGTCTGTCTATGACACCCTACACTTACAGTGAAATTGACAACACAGCAGCCTTTAAAGACTGAATGTTAAATAGAAATGCCCCAAGTCCCTTTTCTGTTTGGGGGTAGATTACACCCTACACTTATAGTGAAAGTTTTAAAAAGATGTTGTTGTCATCATCTTCAGCATCATCCTCACCCTCATCAGTGTGTACATCATCATCACAGACTATTAATTCATCTCCACTGGAATCCGCATTATAGAACTGTCAGTACTTGGATGTCTTGGATGGTAAAGGCCTTCCTCATGGAAGATATAGTTCATTTTGATGAACATCACCTTTTCCACATTTTTCGGAAGTAACCTCCTACGTCGATCACTGACAAGGTTCCTGGCTGTGCTGAATACTCTTTCAGAGTACACACTGGAGGGTGGGCAGCTTAGGTATTGCAAAGCAAGTTTGTACATGGGTTTCCAAATGGCTTGTTTTTCTTCCCAGTAAGGAAAGGGACTGGCTGACATTTCCATATCAATTACCTCATTGAAAATAATCCTCCACTATCCTTTGAATGTTAATAGTAGGATTGGATGGAGTTATGGGCAAGGTCACACATTTTTATACATACTTTGCGGAATTGCTTTCTTTCATCTCCTCCTTCAGTTTGTCAAGCTGCTTTTCCAATAGTCAAATTAAGGGAATGACTTGGCTCAAGCTGGCAGAGTCTGAACTCACTTCACAAGTCACAACTTCAAATGATTTCAGCACCTTGCACAGCACAGAAAGGATTCCCCACTGTGCCAGAGTGAAATACATTCCCCCTCCTTTCCCAATGTCATGGCTTGTGCAATACGCTTGGATGGCTTTGCGCTGTTCCTCCATCCTCTGAAGCATATACAGGGTGGAATTCCACCTTGTTAACACCTCATGCTTAAGTTGGTGGCAGGGCAAGTTAAATTGTTCTTGGAGATGCTGAAATTTTACGAGCCACCGAAAGCATCTCCTGCACCTCACGGTTATTTCTTAGGAAGCTCTGCAACACCAAGTTTATTATGTGAGCAAAACAGGGAATGTGATGGAATTCACCAAGCTGTAATGCTCGCACAATATTGTTGGCGTTATCAGAAATTACATATCCTGGGGAGAGTCCAAGTTGTATAAGCCATGTATCAATGACATCCCTTAGTTTTCGTAACAAATTGTCAGCTGTATGCCTGCTAGTGAAGCCGGTGATACAAAGAGTGGCCTGCCTGTGACAAATGTTACATATTGGTGTACATGCTGCTGCTGTTCCTGCTGGTGAAAGCAAATGACAAACCCAGTGGGCTGTCACAGTCAAATAATCTTTGGTTTGCCCACTTCCACATGTCCACATATCTGTGGTTAAGTGTACAGTGGGCAGAATGGCATTTTTGAGCGCAATTACTACATTTTTACAAACTTTTTGGTTTAGTTGCGGAATAGCTTTATGGGAAAAATGGTGTTGTGATGGAATTTTGTAACGGGGACACAAAACATCAATTAACTGTGAAAAACCAGCTGTGTTTATTGTGGAGATTGGATGCAGATCTAACACTAACATGGTAGCCATGGCGTCTGTGATCCGCTTGGTGACTGGGTGACTGCTGTCATATTTGCTTCCTCTAGCAAAAGATTGTTTCACAGTTAATTGTTGTAAAGTAATAGTGCTCTTTTTCTTGGCCTTCTTCTGGGATCACGATTCATCCCCAGCAGCAGCAACAGCAGCAGCAGCAGTGGGACTAACGCTTAAACATTCTTCTGAGGAATCAGTTATATTGCAGGAGTCATCGAGCCTTAATAAGTGGGATGCAGGGCTAACTCTGATCGCTACTGAGGATATTGATGAGGATGGTGTTGTGGGTGTAGATTGCAGCCGTTGGGATGTAGGTGACAGAAGGGTCCTAGCTGATGATGGAGTGCTTCTTGTTATTTTTTTGCCATAACTTTCAGCTTTTCCCAAAACCTTGCCATGAACTCTCGTCAAATGTCGTAACATGGATGAGGTTCCAAGATGGTTAAGGTCCCTCCCTCAACTGACTGTGGCTTGACATACACTATAAATGGCTAGACAACTGTTGTCAGGCTTTGGGTAGAAATAATTCCACACATAAGAAGTGGCTTTTTTTGTTTTATGCCCAGGCATGACAATGGCCTTTTTCTTGTCACGTGCCAGAACTGCTGCCACTGGTGCAGGACTTACACAACCAACCTCATCTTTATCAACATCCTCATTGGCGCCCTCGTCGGCTACACAAATCTCCATCGCATCCTCTTCTTATTCAAAAGTGTCATCCTCAATTGGTGTATCACCAGCTACACTCGGGCTGTTCAGGCACACATCAGCAGAACTGCTGAAAGGGCCCTTATTTATGGGTACACTATCAGAATGGTCACAATTACACATACCACTCGTGGATGGACTCTCCTCAGGGATTGGTGTCATTTCTGATTCTGAACATACATTTTCCTCTAATGCCTTACTGTTTTTTTATTGCAGCTCGGCTTTCACACGTAACAGTAGTTGTGCACCACTTTTGGACTCCGAATTACTTGGTCTTGCTTGGTCACGAGTGACCTTACAAGAAGAAGGCTCAGTAACATTTTAAGATCTCGCACTAATAGAGAAAGGTGAAGGCCTCATTCTTTCTTTGCCACTGCGTGTGTAGAATGGCATGTTGGCAATTTTTTTTTTCTCCGCAGTTAACTTTTTCTCTTCAACACGGTAAAAGGTTTTTTTGGGTGTGTTTTTTTCCCTGACTTAAAAAGACTATGTACTTTTACAAAGGCTTTACCAGATGACATACAGGAAAGACTACCATCAGAACTGGTGCCAGCAGGCGCTTGCTGATCCTGCTCATATGTGGACTGCTGTGAATCAAAGCACTTGTAGTGCAAATTCAAAAGGATATAGTCCTGGTATATAATTATTTCAACACCAGAAAAATTGTTTTTTTTGAAAGAGGGGAATATCTGACACCCCAAACACTTGTAGTGCAAATTCAGAAATATATATTGCTGGTATGTAGTAATTTCAGCACCAGAAAAATAGTTTTTTTCAAAGAGGGGAATTTCTGACAGCTCAAATACTTGTAGTGCAAATTCAGAAATATATAGTGCTGGTATATAATAATTTCAACACCAGAAAATAGCTTTTATAGAACTGGGGAATATCTGACACCCCAAACACTTGTAGTGCAAATTCAGAAATAAATTGTGCTGGTATATTACAATTTCTGCAGGTAGAAAATAGTTTCTTTAGGAGGGAATATGACACCCCGAATAGTATGTAATGTTTGCAAAAATGCCTCCTCTATACTCCTCTCTTCCTGCTCTAATAACTGCTCTCTTCCTGCTGTAATAAGTGCTGTAATAACTGCTGTAATAACTGTCCTCTCCCTGCTCTAATGCGGCGACCTAACCCTTCTCTCTCCCTCTGTCAAATGGCGCTGGATCGCTGTGGAGGCGGATATTTATGCATTTGAAAGATCGCGAGAACCGAGCCCCGAGATCCAACGACATCACAATGACGTTTTGCCTCATTTTCAATTCCTGCTCGGCTCGGTACTCGGATACCTAAAGTTCGGGTGGGTTCGGTTCTTGGGGAACCGAGCCCGCCCATCTCTAAATACAGATACAGTTAAATAAAAGTAAAAAAACCCAAATAAAAACATATGATGTACTTTTATATGGGAGATCTATATACATAGAATTTCATCCGCCTTTTGTGAGCGATCATTTTCCCATATCACAAACCATAATGTAATTAATGTACTGTACTTTAATTAAAAGAATAAGCATTATCCCTTCAGCTTGAGTTGAAACAAAGGTCTACAACTCATGGTTATCGATCTTAATAAATTCAAGGCAATATGGCTATCATTAACAATCACATCCCTAATAGACTGCGACAATCTCACTACTTTTTCCTCTGAAGTTGTTTTCCAGAGCATTATTAATTTACTGTGTAGTGAATCCAAGTTACAATCCTGGACAAGGTCACCTCCTCGTATTGTCCGTACGAGGAATAAATCTGTATGTGACTAGTGCATAGTGTTATTCCTACTACAGAGCAGCCATAAACGTGATTACCTCTCTTTCCCAATGGTGATTATAACCGCGGACAGTGTGTACATTGTCAAAATACAAATAATTTGAGATATGTTTTCCTCTGATGTACTGGGAGGAAAAAAGACGTGAGATAATTGATTAATGGCTCCACAGAAGGGGTGCTATACATGCAATCATGCAATTGTTCATGAATGTATATTCATTAGGATTGAGGGGCGCAAAAGCGCAATCAGAAGACATTTTGAGATTGAAAATACTCCACAACATGAATATAATACAACTGCCATGCATTACATCAGAGTGCACTTCTATCAGTGACTCACTGTTTGCGAAAATGTTTCCCCGCCATTTCGCTGAGGTAAATTTATTGCTTGTTGCCATCTTCGGATGTAAATGGTGATCAGAGATCACATGACATACTTAGTGGTTATTTTAGCCTATCGATGAACATAATCAATTAATAAGCAATACAATATGAGCGAGTAATATGATGTGTTATCCTATAACCATCTAAGAATGGGCAATATGGTCACATCATCATCAGCTATTTATATAGCGCCACTAATTGTCACGGTTGGCTTATAGGAAATTGATCCCTAGGCTCGCGGGCGCGGAGTCTAACAGACAGGTGGTTTTCACCAGGAACCCCTGCAAGGAGGTATGGTCTTAGCTGCACCAAATCTGCAGGTCGCGGTCCCGTGAGTTAGTGTACAGCAGAACGATGTGGGGGAGCCAGGTGAAGTGGATGGGGATGATGGAGTCCACAGACGAGTGGTATAAATACAGGCACAACAATAATATAGGCTGATAGTCAGCAGCCAATGAGTCACTAGGAGAATAGGTGCTCTGTGGTATACAACGAGAGGACAAAGGCTGTCACTATGAAGTACTCTGGAGATGGTAATGGAAGTACTGGAGCAGCAATAATTCAAGACAGCCAGAGGCTGAAGGCTGACTGGAGTGGTAGAGGTAACTCGTAGTAACAGCTGATGAGTCCCAGATGAAATAGCAGCTCTGAAAGGTAGTGATGAGAGAACTGGAGCTGTCACAATAGAGTACACTGGAGACGGTAATAGAGGTACTGGAACAGCGATAGTTCAACACGGCCGCGGACTGAGAGCAAACTGGAGTAGTGGAGGTAACTCGTAGTAACAGTCAACCAACAGTCAACCCCAATCAACCAACTCTGGTGCTCCTTCAGCCCTACAACTGGTGAAGAAGCTCGCTCCCTTATTCTTTCCTCTCCACCCTTTACTTGCCCTCTCGATCCCATCCCCTCCCACCTCCTTCGCTCTCTCTCTCCAATGGCCTGCTCTTACCTAGCACACCTTTTCAACCTATCACTTTCCTCTGGTGTAGTACCCTCCTCTTTTAAACACGCTCTTATCTCTCTTATCCTCAAAAAACCCAATCTTGACCCCACCTCTCTTGCTAATTATCGCCCTATCTCTCTTCTCCCCTATGCCTCCTAATTACTTGAGCGGATTGTCTGCAGCCGCCTAACCAGGCACCTCGCGGACAATTCCCTCCTTGACCCTCTCCAATCTGGCTACCGCCCCCTCCATTCTACCGAAACTGTCCTGGCCAAGGTTACTAATGATCTCCTATCAGCCAAATCCAAGAGTCACTTCTCTGTACTCATCCTCCTTGACCTCTCTGCAGCCTTTGACACCATGGACCACCCCCTCTTGCTGCAAACTCTTCTCTCTCTCGGCCTCTCTGGTTCTGTTCATGCCTGGTTCGCCTCATACCTCGCTAATCGCTCCTTCTCTGTATCCACGTCTGGTTCTTCCTCCTCCCCCTACCCTCTCCCCGTAGGACTCCCGCAAGGCTCTGTTCTTGGCCCTCTACTCTTTTCGCTCTACACTTCCTCCCTTGGTGCTCTCATCTCCTCCTTCGGTCTTCAGTATCACCTTTATGCTGACGACATTCAACTCTATATCTCCTCTCCTGATCTTTCCTACACCCTCCTCGCTCGGGTATCCGACTGCCTCTCCGCCATCTCCTCCTGGATGTCCGAGCGCTTTCTCAAAATCAACATCTCTAAAACTGAACTCATTGTCTTTCCTCCGCCCAGACTCCCATCCCATCACGACCTCTCTATTGTCGTCAACAACACCACCATCTCCTCTGTCACCCAACTCCGCTGCCTAGGCGTCACCCTTTACTCCTCTCTCTCTTTTGCCCCCCACATTCATTCCCTTGCCCAGTCCTGTCGCTTCCAACTACGCAACATCACCCGCATCCGTCCTTTTCTCTCTCAGGATGCCACCAAAACTGTCATCCACGCACTCATCATCTCCCGCCTCGATTATTGTAACCTCCTCCTCACTGGCCTCCCCCACTCCCGTCTCTCCCACCTCCGCTCTATACTCAATGCGGCCGCAAGACTCATCTTCCTCTCACTCCGCTCCTCCTCTGCCTCCCCTCTCTGCCTTGCCTTACACTGGCTCCCCTTCCCCTATAGAATCCTTTTCAAACTCCTCACCACCACTTACAAGGCTCTCTCCAACTCTACTGCCCCTTATATCTCTAACCTCCTCTCCATTCACACTCCTGCCTGCTCCCTTTGCTCGGCCAACGATCGCCGCCTTTCCTCCATTCTTATCACCTCTTCCCACTCCAGAATCCAAGACTTTTCCTGTGCAGCCCCCCTTCTCTGGAACGACCTCCCTCGTTCCATCCATCTCTCTCTTACTCTGTGTTCCTTCAAACGTGCGAGCAGGGCCCCCTCCCCTCCTGTCTCCATACCTGTTCTTCCGCTCCGTCTTTACTGCATATGACTAGCCGGAGTTTCTGAAGTATTGGTACTTTTTGTTCATTGTTCTGTATGGTTTCACCCTGTATAGTCTACTGTTAGTACTGTGTGCGGCGCTGCGGATACCATGTGGCGCCTAACAAATAAATGATAATAATAATAATAAATAACAGCTGATGAGTCACAGATGTAGTAGTGGCTCTGAGTGGTAGCAATGAGAGATCTGAAGCTGTCACAATGATGTACACTGGAGATGGTAATAGAGATACTGGAGCAGCGATAGTTCAACACGGCCAGATACTGAGAGCAGACTGGAGAAGCGGAGGTAACTCGTGGTAACAGCTGATGAGTCACAGGTGCAGTAGCGGCTCTGAGTGATAGCGATGAGAGAACTGAAGCTGTCACGATGAAGTACACTGGAGATGGTAATAGAGGTACTGGAGCAGCGATGGTTCAACATAGGCTGCGAACTGAGAGCAGGCTGGAACACAGGTAAACCAAGAGGAGAACATTAACCAGAACCACAGGCTGCAGGAAGTGAGCTTGAAGAACAGGCATCAGACAGGTGAATCCAGGAGGTTTAAATAGTGCTCCAGAAGTGCCATTGAAAAAGTGTGAGGAGGTCCTGAAGTGCAATAGGCTTGCACCTGCACAGATCTGAATATAGCTGAATGAATGAACTGAAGAATGTCTGATGCTGGGACATGGCAGTTTCCAGATGAATGGAATGCAGGTAACGAGACTAGGGATGTGCACCGGCGACTTTTGAGGTCTCGTGTTTTGTGTTTTGGATCCGGATTTTCGTTATTTTTGAGGTTCGGATTTGTCTCGCAAAACACTTGACGAAAGGTCTCGGTTCGGATTTAAGGTATTGGATTCGGATTTTTTTTGAAAAAAACATAAAAAGTTTAAAAATCAAGTTTTTGGGCTTATTTTCACTCCTAGGCTATTATTAACCTCAATAACATTCAATAACAAGCATTTCCACTAATTTACAGTGTATTGTGAACACCTCACAATATAGTTATTAGTCCAAAACGTTGCAACAAGGTATCTTTCTGGACTGCGTAGAGGAGTGGGTCACCACAATATATATTAAAAACCCTGAACTTTTATGATTCGCACCAATAATTGTACCTGGACTGCGTAGAGGAGTGGGTCACCACAATATCTTAAAAACCCTGAACTTTTATGATTCGCACCAATAATTGTACCTGGACTGCGTAGAGGAGTGGGTCACCACAATATCTTAAAAACCCTGAACTTTTATGATTCGCACCAATAATTGTACCTGGACTGCGTAGAGGAGTGGGTCACCACAATATCTTAAAAACCCTGAACTTTTATGATTCGCACCAATAATTGTACCTGGACTGCGTAGAGGAGTGGGTCACCACAATATCTTAAAAACCCTGAACTTTTATGATTCGCACCAATAATTGTACCTGGACTGCGTAGAGGAGTGGGTCACCACAATATTTTAAAAACCCTGAACTTTTATGATTCGCACCAATAATTGTACCTGGACTGCGTAGAGGAGTGGGTCACCACAATATCTATTAAAAACCCTGAACTTTTATGATTCGCACCAATAAATGTACCTGGACTGCGTAGAGGAGTGGGTCACCACAATATATATTAAAAACCCTGAACTTTTATGAATCGCACCAATAAATGTACCTGGACTGCGTAGAGGAGTGGGTCACCACAATATATATTAAAAACCCTGAACTTTTATGATTCGCACCAATAAATGTACCTGGACTGCGTAGAGGAGTGGGTCACCACAATATCTATTAAAAACCCTGAACTTTTATGATTCGCACCAATAAATGTACCTGGACTGCGTAGAGGAGTGGGTCACCACAATATATATTAAAAACCCTGAACTTTTATGATTCGCACCAATAAATGTACCTGGACTGCGTAGAGGAGTGGGTCACCACAATATATATTAAAAACCCTGAACTTTTATGATTCGCACCAATAAATGTATCTGGACTGCGTAGAGGAGTGGGCACTGGGCACCACAATAAAATATATAAAAAACCTTCAACAGATCTGCATTACACTACACATACGGCTGCTCCTCCATCCTCTCCATCATATACATGTTGGAGTTTTAGCGTGTGACAACCTCTTGTTTTTGATAATGTCAGTGCATTTGGAATATTTTTCAATTTGCCCCACACCACTGAATGTACTTTATCTATGATACGCAATACGCATCTATCTATCTTGACTGCGTAGTGTGGTGGCCCCGGTACACAATTTGGTACCGAGGCCACAATATAATTTAAAAACCCTCCACGTGTCGGAATTCCACCAAACAAGTATCTGGACTGCATAGTGGGGTGGCCCCGGTACCCAATTTGATACCGGGGCCACAATACCTCCTCCAAACATGCTCCAGACAATTTGTCATTGACAGACCCCAGACAGACAGGGTCGTAGTGTTATTGTTTGACTTTGTAAACCCAAAAAAATGTCCCTGTTGCACATAGTCGTGCAATGAAGACTGACTTTTTCATTTAAAGGCACGATCTTTAAAGTGTAGTGTTTGTAAGTCTAAGTCATATTATACTTTTGGTAAAATTGGTTTTTTTTGTTCCTCTTTATGGTAATTAATTAGTAATAGAATTAAAGTAGGAAATAGAATTAAATAGAATTAAAGTAGGAAATAGAGTGGTATAGAGTTGTAGTGTGGTATAGATAGAGTGGTCCACACAATATAATAATAAAACCCTCAACTGGTCTGAATTCCACCAAACAAGTATCTTGACTGCGTAGTGTGGTGGCCCCGGTACACAATTTGGTACCGAGGCCACAATATAATTTAAAAACCCTCCACGTGTCGGAATTCCACCAAACAAGTATCTGGACTGCATAGTGGGGTGGCCCCGGTACCCAATTTGATACCGGGGCCACAATACCTCCTCCAAACATGCTCCAGACAATTCGTCATTGACAGACCCCAGACAGACAGGGTCGTAGTGTTATTGTTTGACTTTGTAAACCCAAAAAAATGTCCCTGTTGCACATAGTCGTGCAATGAAGACTGACTTTTTCATTTAAAGGCACGATCTTTAAAGTGTAGTGTTTGTAAGTCTAAGTCATATTATACTTTTGGTAAAATTGGTTTTTTTTGTTCCTCTTTATGGTAATTAATTAGTAATAGAATTAAAGTAGGAAATAGAATTAAATAGAATTAAAGTAGGAAATAGAGTGGTATAGAGTTGTAGTGTGGTATAGATAGAGTGGTCCACACAATATAATAATAAAACCCTCAACTGGTCTGAATTCCACCAAACAAGTATCTTGACTGCGTAGTGTGGTGGCCCCGGTACACAATTTGGTACCGAGGCCACAATATAATTTAAAAACCCTCCACGTGTCGGAATTCCACCAAACAAGTATCTGGACTGCATAGTGGGGTGGCCCCGGTACCCAATTTGATACCGGGGCCACAATACCTCCTCCAAACATGCTCCAGACAATTCGTCATTGACAGACCCCAGACAGACAGGGTCGTAGTGTTATTGTTTGACTTTGTAAACCCAAAAAAATGTCCCTGTTGCACTTGCACATAGTCGTGCAATGAAGAGTGACTTTTTCATTTAAAGGCACGATCTTTAAAGTGTCAGAAAGAGAGAGAAGACACAGGAGAGGAGAGTTGTAGCTGGGGACCTGGGGTGGAAGCTCCCAGGCTCCCCCAGCATTGCCTGGAAGTCTGAGCGTGGTGACTGAGCCAGGGCAAGGAATGTGTGCCCTGGATGAGGGGGAGAACTCCATGCCACTATAGTGAACCCAAGAGAGAGGGGGACACTGTACATGGAAGAGGCCCTGGAGTGAGGGCTGCTACAAGAGGCATGGTAGCTGTAGTGTCAGATCCTGAGGCTGAGAGTACACAGAGTGACGTGTCAGAGCACAGGAGACATTATCCCCGCAGAGGAGGGATGAGCTGCAGTTGAGAGGTCTGTTGTTGAAATAGGACATGCACACTTTAACAAACCAATCCTTTCAGCGACAGGGCCTACCAAACAACTTTGACTGAAATGATTGGTTTGTTTGGGCCCCCACACCAAAAAAGCTATTCATCTCTCCCTGTACAGACTAAACAGGCTCTACTGAGGCAAGATGTCGTCCTCATCCTCAACCTCTGATTCCTCTCCCCCTACAGTGTCTACTTCCTCCTCATCACACATTATCAATTCGTCCCCGCTGGACTCCACAACCACAGGTCCCTCTGTAGTATCTGGAGGGCAGTGCTGTACTTCATTGAGGAATTGATTATTCATTTTTATAAACATCATTTTTTCAACGTTGTGAGGAAGCAACCTCCTTCGCCGCTCACTGACCAGGTTCCCCGCTGCACTAAAAACTCTTTCCGAGTACACACTGGAGGGGGGACAACTCAGGTAAAATAGAGCCAGTTTGTACAGGGGCTTCCAAACTGCCTTTTTTTCCTGCCAGTAACAATATGGACTGTCTGACATGTCTACTTGGATGGTGTCAGCAAAGTAATCATCCACAATTTTTTCTATTGTCACAGCATCCAATGCAGCGAGAGTAGACATGTCTGCAATGGTTGGCAGGTCCTTCAGTCCGGACCAGATGTTATCAGCATCCCCGCCAGTGCCTCTTTTGGGAAAACTGAGCTTTTTCCTCGCAGCCATAGATGTGGAAGAAAATGAGGGTGGAGCTGTTGGCATGTCACGGTCCTCTTCAGAGGACAATCTCCTGACCAGCAGGTCTTTGCACCGCTGTAGACTTGTGTCCGCCGGAAACAGAGACACAACATACGCTTTAAACCGAGGATCGAGCACGGTGGCCAGAATGTATTCCTCTGACTTTAAAAGAGTGACCACCCTCGGATCCTGGCAAAGCGTACGAAGGGCTACATCCACAAGAGCTACATGCTTGCTGTAATCGCAATGGCTTACCAGCTCCTCCCTCACTTTCTCCAGCTGCTTCTGCAACAGCCTGATCAGGGGAATGACCTGACTCAAGCTGGCAGTGTCGGAACTGACTTCTCGTGTGGCAAGTTCAAATGGCTGCAGAACCTTGCACAACACGGAAATCAGTCTCCACTGCGCTTGACTCAGGCGCATCCCCACTCCTTTGCCTATGTCGTAGGTGGCTGTGTAGGCCTGAATGGCCTTTTGCTGCTCCTCCATCCTCTGCAGCATATAGAGGGTGGAGTTCCAGCGCGTCACAACCTCTTGTTTGAGGTGATGGCAGGGCAGGTTCAAGCTTTTTTGATGTGCCTCTAGTCTGCGGTAGGCACTGGCTGAATGCCGAAAGTGTCCAGCAATTTTGCGGGCCACCGCAAGCATCTCCTGCACACCCCTGTCACTCTTGAGGTAATGCTGCACCACCAAATTAATGGTGTGGGCAAAACATGGGACGTGCTGGAAATTGCCCATATTTAATGCCCGCACAATGTTACTGGCATTGTCTGACACCACAAATCCCCATGAGAGTCTAAGTGGGGTAAGCCACTGGGAGATAATTTCCCTCATTTTCTCTAATATGTTGTCAGCGTTGTGCCTCTTATTAAAGCCTGTAATGCACAATGTTGCCTGCCTTTGCATGAGCAGCCATTTTGTAGATGCTGCTACTGATGCAGCTGTTGCTGTTGCTGCGGAAGGGGATGCATCAACCCAGTGGGCTGTCACAGTCATATAGTCCTTCGTTTGCCCAGAACCACTTGTCCACATGTCCGTGGTTAAGTGGACAGTGGGTACAACCGCATTTTTAAGAGCACTGAGGACACTTGATCGTACTTCTCTGTACATTTTTGGTATCGCCTGCCTAGTGAAGTGGAATCTCGAGGGGATTTGGTACCGGGGACACAATACCTCCATCAACCCTCTAAATCCCACTCCACTGATGGCGGACACCGGGCGCACGTCTAACACCAACATTGCAGTTACAGCCGCAGTTATACGCTTTGCAATAGGGTGACTACTATCGTATTTGGTGGTCATGGCAAACGACTGTTGGACGGTCAATTGTTTGGTGAAAGACTTAGCGGTCTTACGACTTCCCCTCTGGGAAGATGACCGACTAACAGCAGCAACAGCAGCAGTGGCAGTAGTAGGCGTACCGCTGCAGGATTCCTCGGATGAATCCCGTATTGAGGAGGACTCAGTCTGGCTGCTGACTTGGGCTGCAGGACTGAATCTGATGGAGATTGTGGAGGAAGTTGACGAGGAGGGTGTTGCTGGTGTGTATCCAACTGGACCACGGGATTTAGGTGTCCCTGTACCGATGAGGGTCCTAGCCCCAGTTCCTGAACTAACCACTGAACTATGAAGGTTATTCAGGTGACGTATAAGGGAGGATGTTCCTAGGTGGGCAAGATCCTTACCCCTGCTTATTTGAGCTTTACATAAGCTACATATTGCCATACATTGGTTGTCTGGATTTGGATAAAAATAACTCCAGACCGAAGAGGTGCATTTTTTGGTCTTCTGACCAGGCATGACGATGGGCTTTTTCATCCCATGGACATCAGCTGTTTCCCCCCCTGGTGCCTCATTTACAATAACCACATCACCATCCTCATCATCAAGTTCCTCCACAGCGCCAGCTACATCATCAATAGCCTCCTCCCGAGCCACCTCTTCCCGTACAGTGATGGGAAGGTCAGGCTTGACAACCACCAACACCCTTGGACTCGCCTTGGGGATTTGTGATAATTTCTCTTTAGAAGGCAGAGTTGTTTGCTGTTTTGTTGCTGACAGCATAACTCTCTTCAATTTTTTGTAGGGGGGGGGAGGAGGAGGAGGGCTAAGATCCGTGGGTGAAGCTGAACCACTAGTCATGAACACGGGCCAGGGCCTAAGCCGTTCCTTGCCACTCCATGTCGTAAATGGCATATTGGCAACTTTACGTTTCTCCTCAGATGATTTTAAGTTTCTCTTTTTGCTACTTTTTCTTAACTTGGGCTTTTTGGATTTTACATGCCCGGTACTACGAGATTGGGCATCGGGCTTGGAAGACGACGTTGATGGCATTTCATCGTCTATGTCATGACTAGTGGCAGCAGCTTCAGCATTAGGAGGAAGTGGGTCTTGATCTTTCCCTACTTTATCCTCCAAATTTTTGGTCTCCATTATATGTAGCACAAGATACTGCAGAATGTGTGAACTTGGTAATATTGCAGTACCAATGGACTTATACTGCTGGATTGGTTTTGCAAATTTGGTTATAATTATTATATATATTTTTTTTTTTTAATTTTTTATTTTTTTTTACTTTTTTTTTATTTTTAAAAAACTTGGGAATAGTGGGGAAATAACTATGCCCTTAGAAGCACAGAGCACAGGACACAGCACCACTGGACTGAACAGGACACGGCACAGGACCCAGCAGCACTACGGAACTCAGCAGGACAGAGCACAGGACACAGCACCACTGGACTGATACTGCAGAATGTGTGAACTTGGTAATATTGCAGTACCAATGGACTTATAATGCTGGATTGGTTTTGCAAATTTGGTTATAATTATTATATTTATTTATTTTTTTTAATTTTTTATTTTTTTTTACTTTTTTTTTATTTTTAAAAAACTTGGGAATAGTGGGGAAATAACTATGCCCTTAGAAGCACAGAGCACAGGACACAGCACCACTGGACTGAACAGGACACGGCACAGGACCCAGCAGCACTACGGAACTCAGCAGGACAGAGCACAGGACACAGCACCACTGGACTGATACTGCAGAATGTGTGAACTTGGTAATATTGCAGTACCAATGGACTTATAATGCTGGATTGGTTTTGCAAATTTGGTTATAATTATTATATATTTTTTTTTTTTTAAATTTTTTATTATTTTTTACTTTTTTTTTATTTTTTAAAAACTTGGGAATAATGGGGAAATAACTATGCCCTTAGAAGCACAGAGCACAGGACACAGCACCACTGGACTGAACAGGACACGGCACAGGATCCAGCAGCACTACGGAACTCAGCAGGACAGAGCACAGGACACAGCACCACTGGACTGATACTGCAGAATGTGTAAACTTTGTAATATTGCAGTACCACTGGACTTTTACTGCTGAATGTGTGAACTTGGTAATATTGCAGTACCAATGGGCTTATACTGCAGGATTGGTTGTGAAAATTTTGTGGTAATTAAAAAATATTAAAGTAGTTTTTGGTATTTTTTAAAAAAACTTTTTTTTATTTTTTTAAACACAGGGGAATATTGGGGAAATAACTATGCCCTTAGAAGCACAGAGCACAGGACACAGCACCACTGGACTGAACAGGACACAGCACAGGACCCAGCAGCACCACTGACCTCAGAAGGACAGAGCACAGCACACAGCACCACTGGACTGATACTGCAGAACACAGCACAGCACAGCACAGCACTAAACAGCACAGCACAGCACAGCACTAAACAGCACAGAACTAAACAGCACAGAACTAAACAGCACAGAACTAAACAGCACAGAACTAAACAGCACAGAGGACCACCTAACACACCCTCCCTCTACCCTGATCAATGCCCGAGTGAAGATGGCGGCGACTAGCGGGGAATTTATAGGATCCGAGTATCGCGAGATCCGACAACGGGATTATGAGTCAGAGCCTCAGTTTCACTTTTGAATTTGGCGCCAATACCCGGATCTGTCTCGGATCCGACTCGGATCCGCAACGTTCGGGTGGGCTCGGATTTCAAAAATCCGAGTGCGCTCATCCCTAAACGAGACAGGTACTATCTGCTGGACCAGAACGTTACACTAATTCTGTACAGAGAACTCACATCAGTCCCTGCCCCACTGGAGCTTACAGTCTAAATTTCCTAACATATATACACACATACCAATAGAGACTAGGGTCAATTTAACAGCAGCCAATTAACCTGCTAGTATGTTTTTGGAGTGTGGGAGGAAACCGGAGCATCCGCAGGAAACCCACGCAAACACGGGGAGAACATACAAACTGCACACAGATAAGGCCATGGTTGGGAATTGAACTCATGACCCCAGTGCTATGAGGCAGAAGTGCTAACCACTAAGCCACCCTACTGCTCCAGTAATCACTGCACCCTGACATCCAGTCAGGGTGCAGTGATTACTGACTCTCACTTTTAAATATTTGGATTATTTAAGGTTATGTTTAAATGACTCTTTGCACCCTTATGTGAATGACATTATATACATCCCAGAGTGAGTTCTCTGTACAGCACTGTGAAATTAGTGTCGCTATATAAATAGCTGCTGCTGATGATGATGATGATGATGATGATGAGAGGGAGTTGTCAGTGTATACATGAGGGGCTGGCTGGCAAATTTTAGCCTGGGGGGCAGGGACTCGGCTCAGCAGCCTATTAGGAACATTTTAAAGGAAAAAAATGCAGGTAGCCAAGTGACCCAGCCCAAGGTAGTCCAAAATGGGACTGGCCAGGGGGGCAGATGCCCCCTGCCCCCACCCCAGACTGCCCCTAACATACATATAATTTTGGCTCTGTGTTGCTTATGTCTGTACACTGAGGTGTTCAATATATATATTATCCATATCATGATAGTGATAAAGGATTCATTATGTAGCTACTTATTATAACCTTGTAACTTTAATTATTAATATGGAGACACTCTTACACCAAACTGGCCTCAGCAACAGCGCCCCCTATAGAGCCCACAGTAAACTTTGCTTTCACATTGTCTTGCAATTCTATTATGTTTCTTAACCTATAACAAGAAAATAACTGTGGAGAAAAATAGCATTAAGCAATTGTCTTTACAGTTTTCTTTAAAAGCTAAAAATGTATCTCAACATTCCATTAAATGTGACAAATGTGTAAGATAATTCCAACTACACATAAGCGCTGGTTAAAACAGGGTAAGACTTTTAGGAAAACATTTCAAAGGCGTTTTATGTGCATTTTAAAAACACTCTTTTTTTCTGGGATTTTGCTAAGCAGGCGACATATTTAAAATTCATCACAGTAATATAAAAAAAATCAGGACACAAGTTCCCAATAACCTTATCTGAGGATAACTGCTTTGTATGATGATTGTTCACGGTTGCTATAGTCACCGAAATGTTATGCAAAGTGTGTCGGTTATTGAAAAAATGCCTGCATTTGTCTTCCCATCTACCGAGCTAAAGGTTTTATGAAAATAGGCCACTTAGGCGGTTAAAAATGTTAAACTTCATATAGAAGAGCACAAAACAATGCCGACAAACACATCCATTGCCAAGGATTACAAATCATAAGGGAATAGAAAAGCACTTTGTATCGTGCGGCACCATCGTTACATGTTGTTGGATTGCACGTTTGTGTTTAAATTTGTCAACGTTCTATAAAAGAGATACATGCAGGATAAAGACAATCGCTAGCATAAAAATAAAATGTACTAAGTGAAAATAAATCAAAATCTTTAGTTATGCATGCAAAAGTTTTTTTTTTTTTTAAATAAACCTTTAAACAACTATTGCGTTTTAATTATATAAAAAATGCAAGACAGGTAGGCAATAGTATCAGTAAACATAGTTCAGCAAAAATGAATAATAGAATATTAAGATAAATAGATAATTAAGCCAGTCCAGGGTGCTTAGTATCTCTTTTGAATATTGTCATTTTACACTGAGAATACAGAGGGAATCTGGAGTCCTGGTACACACATCCCATTGACTGCATTTATAGAATGCTCATTAAAGCATTTTGGAATGTAACAAAAATGTCTCTCGTTTATTGAGAGGGATCTGAACATCTACACTTTCATGGCATTTCCTCCATGTTACAAGACCGCATGAACACATTGCTGGTTTGTGTATTTACCCGTCACCATAGATTCGAGGCAGCATATAACATCTGAGGTGTATGCTACCATTTATTCATGCTATTGTAATATGTCTATAACACACTCTTTTGTTTGTGTCCTATGTGGATCTTTATTTTTGTAAGTCTGAGATGGTTGCATGCAGTCCTATGCATATTTGTGGACAACTATAGATGCCCAAGGACATGAGGACACATATTTGTGAGCATGAGTTCATCAATCTGTGGTGTCGAAGTCAGCTAATTGGATAAAGTCATTTCAATTAATATCGAGCAAACTTGGTTGTCTTTGTCTGAAATTATGCGTAGACACGCTACGGCATGGAGGGGCGTATCCAGCCGCGACACGTGGCAATAACAGGTTTTTCACTTTTACATACAGTCACACGAACATACACATTTGTAATTAGTACACATTAATTGTAGTTGCAACACATATTTATTTATGTCGAAATATAGCAGTATTTATGTTTAGTATTATAAATTATATACATGTTAGTGAAATCAAAGGTTCAGGTCGCAGGAACTATGTCATGTTTAGTATCATTTTAATCCCCCTATTCATCAGCAGTTGTCCGGTTCATTCGCCAAAGGAATCGCACATTGCATACTCTATTTAGCAATGTTAGGGAATAAATGTTTAAAATGGTGCTGACTGTATAATGTAAATAGACTAGTTTAAACTGGATTCTTGGCGGGGAAATCGGAGCACTTCCCCTGGAGAGATGACCCCCAAATTTTAGATATTTTGGTTTGAACTGGCCTATGACCTGCAGTACACTGGACCTTCCTGAAGCCTGGACCAATAGAAGCAAGCCACATCATCTGCATTGTTTTACTGTATTCACTCACTGCATGTAAGCAGGGGCTCTGGACCTAGTGGCCAGTCTTCTTGACCACAGCCTTCAGACCTGAATGACTGTACACTGGATCCAGAGCGCCTGCGATAAGTAACGGCTGTACTTATTTTATTTTGACTTGTTATCCTGCTACTTTTGGCTATTAAATTACTTTGTGCTTTGGAACCACACATCAGCAATCGACAATCGTTATTAGACGTGCATAACAGTGGGCTAAAGTAGAAGACATCATCCCTCGTCACATGGTTGCGGCTGACTTGTCCGACTCCTTTTTCATGATGACCTACTTCTCTTTACGGAAGGTTATTGAACTTGTCCCATGCACAGCATGGTCCTGGAGAAGCAGTGACTGGTTTGATTTTCCGATATTCTAGTTCTTTCTTGATCCCAGTTCTAGTTTGTCTAGATCTGTCCTGGATTCAACTCCTGACCCCAGCTTATGTCAAATTATTCCGCCTGTCACACCCTAGGCTGTGACAAGGCACATTCTGTTAACTCTACCCCAGAAAAGCAGATCTTTTGCAGTTCCTGTATGCGGGTAACCAGCCTGATGGCATCTAACTTAGAGATTGTCCTCAAAATACCATAACAAATCGCCAGAGACATTTAAAAATGTAATTCCGTGACATTTTCTCCTTATGACGCTCTCTAAACACGTTCATAGTGTACTCACTAAGGAACTGAGGGACTTTCAGAAGTAAACCAATCATATATTCATAAACTGTTCTCCTTTCCTTCCTTGGTTTACCAAACATCCCCATTATAAAAGTGATTTCAGTACAGAGAAATTGCTTCTCATGCCCTGGGTGTCACTCATTCTGTTTTCACTCCCAGATAATCTATTCTTTTACATCATATAGTAAATATAGAACACACAAAAAAAACATGTTCACAGCCCACTAAACAAAAAAAAACTTATTTTCCAGGTCAAGGAAAGAAATCATAGGAGCTGGAAGCCCCAGTTTTATCTCTCGCCAAAGTAGGATTAAGTCCCAATGATTCCCAGGCTTCCTTGTTTTGCTATTTTCCCCTATTGAACAGCAATCTACCAGAGACAAGTCAGCTCTCTAAACAGCTGTCTGTTATTTGGACAGAGTCAGCGGCTAATCCTGCAACGACTGCCACTAGAACTCAGTGAAGTGGAAATGTTACGAGCGTGCAAAACAAAGCTCCTGGCAAGATTTTATGTTTAAGGGGCTATTACATTCCCCCCTGTTTCCAGGCAATGCGTCTGCAGAATGCAAACTATTCATAATAGAAATCATTAAGAAAAGATGCATTGTGCATTTAAGCAAGATGTCATTGGACCTTAGTCTGCACATTGCTTGCTTGTAGGTACAGATGATTACATATATTAGTCCTTTAATTTAACCTCCAGGATTGTGCAGCCATGTATAGCCATCTAAGGTAAATTCCATAAGGTGATGTCTATTTTTTTTAAAATATTTAAGTCTTTTCAGTATTTGAGAACATTTTCTTTTTAGAATCTGTTTTATTATATCTCCCCGTGTGCGGCTATCTCAGGTTTCCTCCCATCATCATCACTATTTATTTATATAGCGCCACTGATTCCGCAGCGCTGTACAGAGAACTCACTCACATCAATACCTGCCCCACTGGAGCTTACAGTCTAAATTCCCTAACATACACACACAGACAGACAGACAGACAGAGAGAGACTAGGGTCAATTTTGATAGCAGCCAATTAACCTACTAGTATGTTTTTGGAGTGTGGGAGGAAACCGGAGTACCCAGAGGAAACCCATGCAAACACAGGGCGAACATACAAACTCCACACAGATAAGGCCATGGTCGGGAATTGAACTCATGATCCCAGTGCTGTGAGGCAGAAGTGCTAACCACATAGCCACCGTGCTGCTCCCACACTACATATCCTCTGTAAATAATAATAATTGTATAGTGAGAATTTATTATATATTCTATAATCATGCTAAGTCCTTCAACCACTGCTTAGATAAGTGGTCAGAGGAAGTATGGTAAACCCTCATTGTCAAGGTCATCGAGCAGAGCAACAGGGCTTCAACATGTAGGAGGAATCAAAATGATAACTTACTAATTAAAAAACGTGAAAGGATATGTAAAGGTGGTAAACAGCAAAATATTTTCAAATGATAAAAATGTATCAAAATTGCAACTTTATATTTATTTGCTAAATTTTCTTTATGGTTCTTAACGTATCCGAGGTTGCATAATATTTTTAGATGTAAGTAGATTCAGAACAGGTTGTGATTCCAGACCTGGTACCTCTGTTTCCAAATTAGGAACCGCCCATTCTGGAGATGTAGAACTAAATAAATGATCAGACTAGTAGTAGTACACTATGGGTCTGATTCATCAAGGCACACATACTGAGCGCAATGTGCGTTTGCTTTAAAATGCACGTAAATCGGATCTGTGTACTCTGGAATTCAGCAAGGAACAGATGTGAAGATACGTGTATGATGAATTTGGGTGTAAGTCTGCTCAGCTCTACTGCATAAGACACTGCAGGATATGTACAATACCTACATGGAATATACATTCACAAAAGAACGCACAGAAAAAAAAAAATAAACCATTGAATTAATGTCACCTTAAGCATTAATGACAAAACAGTTAAAAATAGTTTTTTATATATATATTTTTCCCCCACAAAATCATTTATTAGAATGCTCTTAATATCTACTGAAAATAAAATACATTTTTACAGTTGCTCCTGAATGCAAACACATGTTATAGCATGCATACATGGCCGTCATCACCACTGATCAGGACATAGACTAGCCCTGTAGCTGGAGCAAAAAACACGCAGAAAAACAAGTACCTTCGAGATGGCCAAAGCTTGATTCGGATGTGGTTGTGTGTGCTCGAGTTTGACACACCCTTACTGAACATCGACTACAAGCGAACACCCCTTCCTCTTCCTGTTCTCTCCCAGGAATCGTAGGCTGAAGTAATTGTGCTTTGCGTAGGAAGATGCATTGAATGTTGTCCTATGATAGTAAAGTATAATGGCATTTGCTTACCTGATAAAACAGCATGTCAGTATCATAAAACTCTATATGTACTAATGACTCTCACTAGATTAAACTATGATGATAAGATGTACCTCTATGTGTAAAGTTCTGTTTGTTCATAATATAGAAGTAGGGAACTTGTTGGAAATTATTTAAAAAATATTTATCCTCAAGAAAATAGTGATATTGACACTTCCCGATTCATAAATCCACAAGTGAAGGAATATTCTCAGAACACAGTAGTCACAGCTTGTACATCTCATAGCTTCGGTCATAAAACCAGATATCAGGTGTACATCTGATCTATTGTCTTTCCAGCCTTTTGCAGCACAGAGAAACCCAACTCATTGTGAAACAGCGATTCCCTAAATTTCAAAATCGAAGAGCTTAACAATTACCTCCAACATCCCTACTCTAGTACCAGTAACTTAAATAAAAGTTTCTGCTGGAGACATAGTTAGTTAGTACTTATATCAAAAAGTAAACAACGGCAAAGATCGAGAGCGTTCAGTGGAACATAACACACTACCACTCAATGGACCTCAAGGAAAGCATGTAAAATTGAGGAATTAATAACTACAAAAATAAGGCATTACCAGTGGGACAATAATTATAGTGCCAAGTATTGTAATCAATAAAAAATGTCCTGTAATATAATAATATCCTGTGATAGTGTAGGGACAAACATCTATGGTCTCTTAAGCTATAATCAATATTCAAGGGTAATTGGAGATCAATATTCTCAATGTGACAAGTGCTACAAGAGAATATTAAAATTCAGTAACAATTCACTCCTTAGCCATTGAGACCATGGTGGAAATGTAACTTCATTGTAACTACCACGCGTTTCACACATTGAGAGCCAACAGTGTCACAGTTATGGGCCAGAAGTACACTGCATTCACGAGACTGAGGACGTACTGATAACTACAGGTTTAAATATTATAAAATATGTAAAACTACCTAGTTTAAAGACCATAGTCAGTATTTTATAGTTATATGGCAGTAAACCAGTGGAAGGAAACATATTGAACAAACATTCTACAAATTTAATAATGTTGGTTCCCTTAGAGGGATCTTTGGAGAGAGTAGTAAAAAAAGGTTAGTCTTGCCATATGTGATAGTTGTCTTGGTCATTGCTACGTCTCTCCTTTTTGTCCATCGGCAAGGCTCTGGTCTATTACCCTCAAGGGCATATTAATAATTTTAAGGCGTATTCTTGCAAATTGCCCCTCGGGAGTAGTTGTGCCTACATTCAGCAGAACAGAGTGTGGAGGACTGTGATTTCACTTTCTGAATTGGGCTACAGCTCACTGTCAGCAGAGATAACCCCCAGTCCCCATCCGGGCCTGCTGGTTAGATAAAGGGACGCTTTACACTGAAGTATTTGACAATGGAGTAAAAGTGGCCAAATGGCTTGTAAATTGCAAAAAAAAAATCCATCATTGGGATCATTGCTCCTTGTGACAACTGATCTTTCCCAATCACACCTAAATGTAGCTAAAACACAGATTAAATAGTGAGGTGTGAATGGGCAGTCATAGAAATCAATGATTCCTTTATTTTTTGGCAATTAACAGTTGCTTCAGAAATGTGGGTGTGAATGACTCATATCATATCACTTTCACACTGCCGCCCTGGCAATATCCTGGTTTCATGAACCCAGGATATTTCCGGCTGACAGTGCAGGACACCCCGGCAAATTCCTAGGCAGACCGTGTTCGCATTCAACATGGGTCTGCCCGGGTCACCATGGCAACATCACAAGAGGAGCTATGATTGGCTCCTCTTGTGATGTTTTTTTTTTAAATTTCTCAATAGCTTTCGGTGAGACCTGGGTTGAAAACCCCCGGTTCTTACCCTTCAGACTGGAGGCTACCCTGGTCGGACCCGGGAATAACCCTTCAAAAGACCCAGGTCTAATTCCCATGTCATCCAGCCCGAGTACATGCCCCTGGACCCGTTCACACTGAGCCTCGACCCGGGTCGTCTGGGCTCCCCCTGGCAATAACCTGGATTTTTGTGGCAATGTGAACGGGGTATCAGTCAGCCTCACCGCCTGGAAAATGGACCTGAATGGTTTAACTGAAGCCTAAATAAGTAGCAATATAATAGACGGTCTCCTCCTGGCCGGGGTTGAGTGTCTCTATGCTGTTAAACAAATACAGTACCAGTTCAGTAAGACTGGGCACACCTGAGTGGTGGGATCATTGCCCACTTTGGGTATACACTCGGGTGTTTCACACATCAGTCTCCGGCAACATGTCAGTTTTGGAGACACACAGAGTGATATAGGGCCAATTTACCCATCTGGCCAGATATAAACCTCCGCTGTGTGGTCAATACTTCCTTATAACCTCTAGAACTGATTAGTGATAGAAATGAAATCTCTTTTTCATCTTAGGACGTGAATTTTAAAAGATTATACTCTTAAAGGAAATAACCTAATTATCTCTAATTCTAACAGTTAAATGGTGTGCATATAGTCAGCAAACCTACGATTTATCTACAGGATCGTGAATCCGATATGTAAATGAACGATGGTATTTATCATGGAGATAAGAAATTTGAAAGATTAATGTCCAGCTCTCTGGGTATGTATTACTGAAAATTAGCCTTAATGGTGATGGGGGAGGGAGTGGGGGTATTAATGACATTAATCTTTCCATGAAGTTGGTGGTGTGTCCTTTGATTGCTACATAGCCGTATCTGTGTAATTATGACAATTTAAAGCTGCAATCCCACATAGACACTTTTTATTAAGCAGCAAGTTTTGTACGAGTTTAACATGAAGCTAATAGTTATGTATTTTCCTACAACTTGTCTTTGAAAAAAACAGTCTCTGGAGGGTACTGATATGGCGGCCAATGAAAGAAAGCATCTCTCAGCCAGAAGCATTTTTTATTTCAACTCTCAAACAGCTCCATGTAATGAAGTGGCATCACCTTTGTATTAATAAGCTTGGTGATAGGTAGCTTTACTCTACCAATCAGATTCCCCCCTTAGCACCCATACTCTTTCTTAGCACTTTAGCATCCCCCCTGATACATCAAACTTACTTAATATGCTTCCCCATTTTTGGAGCCCAGGGGGTCCCCAGCCTGTTTGGTTAAGTCCTTGATATTTACCTGGGATGTCCTATGGTCGTGAAACCACTGTAATTAGCAGCAACGAGCCACAGTGCTCCATAGTGCCGCACAGTAGGGAAAACAGGACATACATTAAACAGGGACATACATGGTAGACAATATAAATGCAGACATGAAGACAAAAGGTATGGATCACCTCTATAGTTAAGTAAGGCTACATCCACACTGGTGTTAAAATTCTGAATTTAAGATGTGTTTCTAACGCAAGTTAAGTGAATGGAAACGGATATGGGGGGTGCTAAATGAGACAGTGCTAATTTGTGTTTTTAATTGCGTCTCACTTGCTTTGTGTGTGCATTTTTTTTTAATGCATCTTGTTCCATTACTGTGCGTCTGACGCATGCCAATGAAGTTGGCAACTTATGTTAAGCTCCATGGGAGCACAATGTAAACTGTGAGATGCGGTTACGAAGCTCTTATATATGCATTTTCACGCATGTTTTGCACTTGCTGTTATGTCACAAACGCATGTTTGCAATATGCAAATTGAATGCACTTGTAAATGCATCTAAATGCATAATAATGCCTGAATAAATGCAATGTGGTTTATATGTGTTTTACCATGTAAGAGAAAATGCATTACAAACAACAGAGGGAACGCAGCTGATAGCAGCGGTTGTAGATGAGAGAATTGCTAAATTGTCAGTAGAGAGTTTGGTATGTCCCCAAATGCTGCAAATGGCCCTGATTTTTCGGTGTTAAAACCATTGTATTCCAATTTTGTTATTAGAGCAAATCTTGTAAACTGTTGCAGGGGTAAAACCGGGGCTTTTTTTTGTCATAGAACGCTCAGAACGGCATTCCAGCACCTTTTTTCAATGGGTTTTCAAAGCTTAATTAACTTTTTAACATTCTTTTTTTTCTCTGTGGTGCTGCTACAGTACAGCACCGCATCTTAGTGTGTCCTGCTTACGGCTCCGGCAGCGTCGTGATGTCACAATGCTGCCAATGAGAGGAGCCGCGATCAAGCAGAGAAGCGAGAAAAGGAGCATAGAAGGTAAGTGCAGACTACAGAAAGCGGGGGAGGGGGTACAGAAAGAGAGGGCTACAGAAAAATGAGGGGGGGGGGCAGAAAGAGGACTACAGAAAAATGAGGGGGCAGAAAGAGAGGGCTACAGAAAAACGAGGGGGCAGAAAGAGAGGGCTTCAGAAAAATGAGGGGGGGGGCAGAAAGAGAGCTACAGAAAAACGAGGGGGCAGAAAGAGAGGGCTACAGAAAAATGAGGTGGCAGAAAGAGTGGGCTACAGAAAAACGAGGGGGGCAGAAAGAGGGCTACAGAAAAACAAGGGAGCAGAAAGAGTTGAGTTCCTGCACCTTTTTACTTACAAAAAAAGCACTGGGTAAAACTGTTAAAAACGGAGATTCATACAATGTGGCCATGTTGCTGACAGTGTCAGTATGCGAGGTAGATTCAATTTCCCGCATTGCTCCTTAGAACAAAGCAGCCCGTGCATTATTACCGTTACTATGGTAATTGCAATCACTGTAGTAACGGTAATAGTGCGTAGGCTGCGTTGTTCTGAAGAACAACGCAGAGAATTGAATCTACCCCTTATTGTCAAGATAGGCGAAGAACACAGAAATATCTACACTTATACATAGTTCTTCAAAGGCTCCCGGGACTGTGGAGAATTTGGTAATAATTATATGGGACTTTAGAAGAAGGCAAAGTGTTTTCCACAACTATAGTCCTGGTATTTTGGAAAAGAACACACCGGACTCCTGTTACAAAACAATAACCAAAAATGGAAATTAAATACATAATACATAGACACAGTAAAGGTATAGAGTTTGGAATAAATGTTTTATTAAAAGAGAACAGCCCCCAACAAACAAACATTTTTTAAAAATAATAATAATAATAATAATAATAATAATAATAATAATAAAAAAACAACTATTCTTGATCCAAACAAGTCAACAATAAAAAGTTCCAATGGGGCAGAAATTGATGTGAATGAGAAATACTCTTTGTACAACTTTATAAATAAAACTATAATAATAATGATACTAGCTTTGTCTCAGTCCAACAGTAGGCTGACAAGTTATTTAACAATTTATATTTATCTAAAGTAAATCAATGGATGAGTGTCTAAAAATTATCTTCCTATTGGACTGTATCTAATATACTAAGGAAGCATTGTCCAAAAGGGGACAATCCCTTTAAGGTATGTTGTATATCATTTTGTAGATTACTTTCCAACTGAGAGGGGTCGTGGTGCAATTGCGGCATCAACGCAGATTGGATCAGCGAGGACCCCGTCCTGCCCTCTTCACTCGGAAGTGGGCAGGATGCAGGAGGATGGCCTGCTGAGTGATTAAGGGGAACAAGGCATAAAGAAGGAGTAATTTTGCACCTGGGCAAAACCATGTTGCATTGGAGGGGGGAGGTAAATTTAAAATGTGAGGATTTATTTTATAGTTGGGATAGGACATGTCCTAGGTCGACTTTAAATTACAGTGTAAAAATAAAGCAATCAAACATTTGTGTGCTAGATGAAAAAACAGCCAGTATTTAACTTATGCACAAAATAAAAAACTAATTTTCACCCCTTGCATTGTAACATTTACCCCTTTTTTTTGTCTTCCTGACCCTCAGGAGTGCGGAGAGAAGTACCGGGAATGCCCTGGACATTGCGGGGCAGTAGACAAGTATGATTTCATGCTTATATGCTCGAAATTCTTACAACAGTATACAATGCAGCTAAGAACATAGTAATCAAAAGTACTATTTATAATGTATAATAAATCTATACTTTTGCAGGTGATCTCAAGCATATCAAGCTAATTATATTGGCATAGATGTTTTGGCAGGAATACTTTATGACGACAACAAAAATATATAAAATAAGCTGATGTGAATTATTGAACCTATGGCCTAAAGAAAATTTACTTTCTTATGATTAATCATTTATCCAAGTGCATGAATGAAATCGGATGGAGTTAGCACCACGCACATGCTCCACTCTCTATCTGCTGTTCTCATTCGGTGCTGCCAGATAGCAGCATTACATTGTTCCAATAAGCAAAGTATTAAAGTGATTAAAACACATTATCTGAATTGCAGTAAAATATGCAATATGTACGTGTGAAATGCTGCAGACTCAATAGGGTAAATATTAGGTGTAAATCTGGCACTGATCCACAGTAACCAGTCATCAAATAGCTTTTATCTGTCTAACATACCTCCCAAAATTCCAACTTGGGGTGTGGTCACCTAAAAGTGGGGGGAGTGGTTGGGTCACAAGGGGGCATGGTAGTATCAGAACACAGGCGTGCCTAACCCCTTTGGGTAAGCCCCCCGAAAGCACCCTTGCACTGCCGTGACAGGTTTGTGTGGCAACCGCTCATCACTCGTCTGCTGCGCACAGTGGAAAATTCTTCCCATAATTCCCACCAATCGGGACAAGCATCCTGGTTGCCAGGATGGTGGGACTTTCCCCTAGAATCTAAGTCGGGCCAGATCAGAGCGATGACCTAGTATAAGCATCTGATTGGTTGTTATGCTTTATTGTCAATTTTGCACCTAAATGAAATGTTAGCAAACTACTTTGTTGGGGACCTAATATAATAGGATATATTTAGAGATTTGCCAAATGTCCTTAATATCAAGGGCCAGTCCGTGATTTAAAGATCTGGGGCCTGATTCATTAAAGATCTTAACTTGAGAAACTTCTTATTTCAGTTTCCTGGGCAAAACCATGTTACAATGCAAGGGGTGCAAATTAGTATTCTGTTTTGCACATAAGTTAAATACTGACTGTTTTTTCATGTAGCTCACAAATACTTGATAGCTTATTTGTACACTGAAATTTAAAGTTGATATTTGTGAGCTACATGAAAAAACAGTCAGTATTTAACCTATGTGCAAAACAGAATACTAATTTGCACCCCTTGCATTGCAACATGGTTTTGTCCAGGAGAATGAAATAAGAAGTTTCTCAAGGTAAGATCCTTAATGAATCAGGCCCCTGAACCTGGACATTTTTGACCCCTAGAAATGCTCCTGTTATTCAAGACTAGCCAAATATATAATACTATCCCACTTTGTTTCTATTCTACTTAATTTCTATTTTTTCTTTGTTTTTATTTAACTTTTTTTATGCTTGTTTAATCCAACAACTGTGCATGGAAAAGGAGAGTAGAATTGTAATCTTTCTCTGAACAATTATCTAGAACCAACATTTAACACGCACGTAAAGGTCATTACCCAATAAAAGGCTTTGAGATAGCAGATTTTTATAAAATCCAGACACCCCCCTGTGTGTTGTTGTTGTTAACTCCAAAAGAAACAGCCCAGGCCCACCGCAGTGGGAGAACAGACACGTTTCACTGTTACTTTGTATTTTGTTTTGTTTTGTGATAAACATGAGAAAGGGAACCGCTGACTCTACACAAGATTTTAAACCGGCAAAAAATAATTGTGCCTGTGTTCGTCCAGAGTCGATAAAAACGCTGCCGGTCTGGCAGTGTCAGTGACAAACACAAAATAAATTTCCGAAACATAAATGGACCCACAATGCCTTTTTCACTGAAAGAGGAAAGAGACTTTTCGTTCCCTTTCTCTCTGAGAAGGAAACGGCTTTTGGCAATACTGACAGTACTTTAGTGTGGAGGGTTCTGTATATTTTTCTTCTCTTTGTTTTTACAGAGGGCAATAAATACGCTATTGGCGTCTTATACAGAAAATATATAACGTTAAGCAGAAAAAAAAGCCCTTCTCAGTCTGCTCACATATTGTAGATTTAGTGGTACCATAGTTTTTCTGCCAACTCCTAAGGATCTGAAATACACTATTGTTTATTGTGAAGATTAAGTAACATCCATTAAATGGTAAAAAGGAAGAAAAAACAGATTGAAGCTGCGCCATTGATTAAGAAAGAAGGTTGAATTAAGCTCCATCATATGGAGAGTTTTAAAGTATCGTGTGGGGTGCAGGTAGGTTTTCCTGGTGCTGAGAGTATTGGCAGTTATAGGATCCTCTTCTTGATAATACCCATATTCTAAGTGCAAGAATCAGAACTATTGATAATAATCTATTTAATAGTCTTCCAGTGGAAGGCAATGGAGCCTGGAAAATTGGGGCCATATGACAACCTTTTGTTTGGTAAATGAGAGGGTAGGATTTTAATGCTTGTGGTTCGAGAGGTTGCAGTTTGAGAGGCATTGAAAAATCATTCTCTTCTGGGTGCTGGTGCAAATATATCCAATTATGATAATGACAATCAGCAACCCCTTCTGATTGGCTGATTGCATATTGACCCATCCAACTGATAGCACTGAAATCATGGCATAAAGGTTATATTACCTAGTGGTTAGCACTTCTGCCTCACAGCACTGGGGTCATGAGTTCGATTCCCGACCATGGCCTTTTCTGTGTTCTCCCTGTGTTTGCGTGGGTTTCCTCCGGGTGCTCCAGTTTCCTCCCACACTCCAAAAACATACTGGTAGGTTAATTGGCTGCTATCAAAATTGACCCTAGTCTCTCCTTCTTTGTCTGTCTGTCTCCTTCTCTGTGTCTGTGTGTGAGTGTGTGTCTATATTAGGGAGTTTAGACTGTAAGCTCCAATAGGGCAGGGACTATATAAATAAATGGTGATGATGATTCACACTAATGCAATATCAGACCTAACGGTCGTTAATCGTGTAATTGGCCCGATAATCGGGTGAAAAACCTGTAGTATGTACCCAGGTTTAGTAAGAAAATGTGTAGTTGTATTATTGAAAACTAAAATATTGACAAATGAAAATAAATATATTCATATATGCAAAGAGCTCTTGACATATCACAAAGTGTAAATATTACATGAAAATTAAATCTGCAATAGTCTGACAAAAAGTGAAAAAACACATGCGAGAGTGAAGCCTTTTATGTGCTTATTTTTCCATTTTACTACTTGCATGGGTAATAATATTTATGCAAATGAGAGTCAGAATCAGAAAGTCGTGTTAAAAGAATTATGGCAGCTTCCTTTGATGCTTTGAGGGGAGAAGTGACAAGGTTATTGCAAAAGACCCCTTCTGTTTTCAACACACAATCCAGACAATTCATTATTTGATGTTTTAAAGTGCGGTTTTATGTGGGAATGAGCGTTCCACTTTACATTCCAAATTCCATAGAGTGAAATTCTTGGACTGTGCAGTTTTAACTTTAAAATGTTAAACACCCAAATGGCATTTTTCTAACATCCATCCTTTGAAGTTCGAATTGTAAATGGCTGAACTCTTTCTTGGACCGGAATTTATTTACAGATGAAACCGTAACGAGACTGACTCCACGGAATTGACATCTCACAGGAGTGATACATATTTGTTTGACAAAAAAAACCCTTTCAGCATTTCTATTGATTGTCTGGATTTTCATGTTTCAGACTTGAAAGATGACAAATTATTTTGGAAAGGTAACATAAACATGAATATTCAGTTTTTATTTCGACACAACGGTTTGAAGCATATATAAGAATACACACATGGATAATGTCTTTGGAATAGGAGAATATTTTAATTTCCATGGGGTCTTTTAAAATCTTTTATGGTATTTGGAATATTCAGAAGGTGATAAATTGTAAGGAGCTCTGGGCTGCTGGTCCAGGAATTGCTCAAAAGTGACATTTTTCTTCTTTACTGGAAAACAGTTGAACATATGTATTTATGAAGCTGTAACAATGTAATAAATGGTAAAACTCTGTCAGCTTTCCTTTGTCTATTGCAGATGAGTTTATACTAAAAGGTATATTTATATATAAAAAATAAGGTGGCAATAAGGCTAAGAGCACTGGTGCTAAAGAGGACCAATCACCAGATGGACAGTATTTTTTATTTAATTACTAAAAAGAACATAATCTCCTCTCCCCCGCCCTTATCTTTTCACATTGCTTAATTGACCTGACAACCCGACTGGAGAGTGGGAAGTCAAACTTCACTGACATTCTGGATTCAAGTTTTAATCTAGGGTTCTAAAAAAAAATTTATTTATCTATTTTTTTTTTTTAACATCAATAATTTTTATTAGAGTTTTATATGGAAGGGGTGGAGGGGTACATAAAAAAGGGGGAAAGCACGGCGGGGAGAGCTCAACTAGAATCTAAGGGTAGATCGACCGGATCAGGAGTGGGAGATCTGCTCGTTTCCAGGAGGCAAATAAGCCTGGAACCTTTCCGTCAGTTGCAAAATCATGCCTTGACATCTATTTAACAATGTGGGAGGATGGTGCCATAGAGTGTGGGGCGTCTAATGTCTCAATATGGAAACTAAAGTGAAATTTTTACAATACCTTTATGGAGGGTAGGATGAGATGGTTGTTCCCAAAATTGCGCTATTGCTGCACTAGCTGCAACCAAAATGTGACCACAAACATAACGATAGTATTTAGGCAGTTAGTTGAGGTATAGATGGAGGAGGGCTATGAGTAGGGTTGGAGTTAAGGATATGGAGGTAACTCTCGAAGCTAGGTCGAAGATCTCTTGCCAGAGGGGTTGAATGATGGGGCATCACCAGAACACATGTTAAAAATCCTCTATAGCTCCACAGTTGCGCCAACAGAATTTAGAGTGGTTAGGCCAGATCTTCTGAAGATGGGCTGGAATAAGGCAAGTTCGATACAATAATTGAAAAAACAGCCAGTACTTAACTTATGTGCAAAACTAATTTGCACCCCTTGCATTGTAACTTGGATTGCCCAGGAGCAAACTTACTCTTTTTTTTTTGCTTTGTTCTCCTTAATGGCTCAGACCCTCAGTGACCACTTTATTAGGTCCTCCTGCAAACCTGCTTATTTTCCTAGCACAGGTTAGAAAATAAAAGCTAACATCCTACTGGTGGTTGTTATGGCCTACAGATCAGGTGTTTGCACAGTACCTGTGCACCAGTTTTCAGAAAGGTCCATCATTCTGTTCTCTACTATTCATCTCAACTGGAGAAATGGAGAAATGTGTTTGTCTCAAATCTGAACGGTCAATTACCAAAAAAAAAAAAGTCTGAACGGTAAATAAGTAGAAGGTCCCAGCTTTTAACAGATGCTTTATTTACTGTTTTTTTGCATTTTGTAATCCGTAAGGACAAAATTGAACGAGTCCCAGGCAGACAAATGGCAAATTACCTCAGGAAAATGAAAAATATGCAAACAGTTGTCTATTACAGCGGCAAACATCCATCTAAAATCAGGCCATGTATCAAATAAATGCTTTCAAATGTTGTTTTTAATAGTTTTCAGAAAAGATCCTTTATAGAGGCGAAGACTCGCGATGGAACTTCAGGTACTGTCCTGAGAATAATGGATGGATGATAATTCACAAAACTCTATCGTGTTTTGTGGATTCATGGGCTTGTGGTTTATTAATTGTCTGATGACTGATTTCTGTGTCTATGATATATAGTAGTCTCTTGCAGGAAATAATGATAAAGCTTTTTTTTCAGTTCAGTTATATACATGGACTATGCACAACTACCTGCTAAAAGCTGTCCCTTCCACAAGCCAAATCCCAGCCAAGCCCCAGCCAAAAACTGGATGGGATGCAAGTGGGAGGACCAATCACAAACCACAATCAAGAGTTTATGCTTGGTGATTGGTCCTACCTGTCCGAGCTTAATTGATTTGATGGTTGTATATTACAGAACCGGTAGGAAGGGAATGTTAGTAAAATATTCGACCTAGGCGGTATTGCAGCTTTAATATACAGCACTGTTCTGTAATCAGTTTTACCAAACATTAACATGAACCTTTCCTGTTTTATTGTTTTGGAATAAGTGTGTGTGCAGAGCCTCTGTGTTTCATCAAGTGTAGTAGGGCGTAAATGTAACAAGCTGCGGGTTTGAAAAGTGGAGATGTTGCCTATAGCAACCAATCAGATTCTAGCTGTCATTTTGTAGAATGTACTAAATAAATGATAACTAGAATCTGATTGGTTGCTATAGACAACATCTCCACTTTCAAGACCGGCGGAAACACGCAGCTTGATACATTTACCCCTTAAACAGCATGTAGGTCTAAATAATGTACATATACAGTAAATCTATCACGCGCCGGGTGTTCAGGCAGCGCACCTGACACCCGGCAGACTTACCTGTCATCGGCGCTCCGCTTCCCGCTGGGCGCCGCCATCTTGGATTCCGCGATTACACTAATTCCCCTGCTCACTGCTGATTGGCCCTTCTCCCTGGTGGCAAGTTTAAAAGGCACCTCTTCTCTATCTTCAGTGCCTGTTCTTCGTGTTACCTCCTGGTGATAGAAGTGGCTTCCTGTTACTTTCCAGCTATTTACCTCCATTCTGGACTGCAGAGCTGACGCTCATCTTCGGACATCTCCACTACATTTGTCTTCAGAGCTGACGCTCATTCTCCTGAACTTTCACCACATAGTGGTCTGCAGAGTTGGCGCTCACTCTACTGAACTCTCCGCCACATAGTGGCCTGCAGAGCTGACGCTCATTCTCCTGAACTTTCACCACATAGTGGTCCGCAGAGCTGACGCTCACGCTACTGAACTCTCCGCCACATAGTGGTCTGCAGAGCTGACGCTCACTCTACTGAACTCTCCGCCACATAGTGGCCTGCAGAGCTGACGCTCATCTCCAGTCATCTCCTCTACATTTGCCTTTAGAGCTGACGCTCATTCTCCTGAACCTTTCACCACATAGTGGTTTACAGAGTTACACCGATCTGCATTATCTTCATTGCCATTACTTATCGTATTGACCATCCTTCCTACGGTACTACTGCCTGTAGTCTTCCCAGGGACTTCCGTAGAGTGCTCTAGTAGGAACTGCGACCTGCGAGGTAGACGCAGCTAAGCCCATACCGCTTTGCGGCGGTTCCTGGTGAACACCGTCTCCTCGTTAGACTCCGCGCCCTGTTGGAGTAGTGCCAAACTGTTCGAATCTCTTGGTTTCGCTACATCTGCCGAGTCTCCTCGTAAGAACCGAGACAATATCATTTTACTCATGTGGCATGACAACACGATCACTTAATTACCCATTGTAGCATATGAAAAGGGACAGAATTCTGAGAGTCACAAGAGATTCTACAGTACAAAACAAAACAGCTGATGATCCAACAATTAAACAGGAGAACTTTAGGGGTTGACGTTGATTTAGGAGCACATGCGAGTAGAAAAAAAGCTCTAAAAAGACAAGTAAATATAGTCCACTTATGCCCTTATGCAAGTCGCAATTATGTGAAAACTCCTTTATAGTACTCAGATTGCATTTGACCACCAAAACGCCAGATGCTATCAAATCTGCAAACGTACATAGTTGTATGATTTTTTTGTGGGCATACACAGTGCAAGTTTGCATACTTTAACCTTTGCAAATGGGCATACGCCCAACTCAACATGATGCACATAGACGTTAAACCTACTTAAGAATTATACAGCTTTGATCATTGTGTACTTTCAGTTATCTTTTATACTATACTAGCTGAAGTACCCAGCATTGGCCATGTTTAAATCTTTAAGTTATTAAGTTATCAATGAGTTGGATGTAACTGTCAACATTTTAAAAATAATTAGCAGCTTAGAAGCTCTCCAAACCCACCCATTAGGTGGCTGCCCAGTGTCGTTTTTGCTTTTATATTAAATGTCATCCAATCCAGTGGAAGGCCCAGAATAGGCTCCCTGGGTCAATTTCTGGTCAGCGTATACCAACGGGAGGTCTGACTGGACCTCAACCCCCTAGTAGGTCCTCTAGGATCCAATGTTACCAGTGTGTGAAGTTTTTGTCCAAATCCATCCACTGAAAGGCTCAGAACAGGCTCCCCAGGTCAAAGTTCTGCAGAGAATACACCAACGGGAGGTCCGACCAGGACCCTAACCTCCTTAAAACCTGGCCAAGATCCAACTGGGCCACCTCATGTTGGTTTCAGCCTAATCGGTACAGGGAGTCTGAATGTATATCCAGACAGGCAAACAAACCAAATCCATCCAGTAGAGGGCCCAGAACAGGCTCCCCAGGTCAAACTTCTGGCCACGGTACACCAACGGGAGGTCCAACTGAGACCTACACCCTCTATTATGTCTTCTGGGATCGAATGCTAAAAGTCTTTTGAAAAGTTCTGTCCAATGTACACCAAAGGGAGGTCCGACCTGGTCCCTAAACCCCTTAAAATCTGTCCGGGATCCAACTGGACCACCTTGTATTGATTTAATTTGAATTGGTGCAGGGATGTTGAAGATATTCGCCTACAAACAAACAAACAAACAAACATCTTCTTTTATATATATATAGATTAATTTTAATTAGTGTCCTGTTCCTATACCTTCAATAATCACCTACTTAATATTTGCGTATATTACAAATCACCAGGAATAAAACTGTCATTAGATTTGACCCTTTAGGTGCAAAAATGAATGAGTTTGCCTTCAAGGAATAAAAATATCTGTATTTATACTGTAGGGTGCAGAATCTATACAATCTACATTGTATGTATTTTATGAATGGTTCATTGTTGAGATGAAATTTCAAACTGGTCCCTTCATATTTCTGGTATGGTTTTATTATCCCAGCACCGCATCAGAGACCACTCGTATTTTATTTTATGCTGTTTTTTTTTTTTTTTTTTGTCACATCTATGTCAATACAAATGTAAGAAGAGAAAATAGAGAGCTGTGGCTATGGCTGGAATTAATCCATTAGACCTACTTGTGAATGGCAGACTTAATAAGCTGTCACAGGCAGAAGAAGAGATGGACTGCCAGGGTCCCAGCACAAATAATCAGAGCTAGACAATTTGCAGGATGGACCCAAGAGGGAGTTAAAGCCTGATATTTATTGTGACGGACTTATATATATATATATATATATATATGCAATCAAAATAAAAGATATATCTGGCGCTAATCACCACAGCGTGACAACTTTGAATTAAAATGATATAATATCAGTCCCACATATAAAATCCATAAAAATCACTTTACTCTCGTAAGAGTGGCAGCCTCAGTAGCCTGAAACCAGATGGTTGGTCCGGATGGATGCAATGCTGTAATACAAAGACAGGCAGGGCGCCTCTGAGTGGAATATCAAATATACAAGGTGGAAATGCGTAATAATATGCGTACCGTAAGGTAAGCAGCAATGGGTCTCCAGGAAAAGATGGAGCAGTCTCTGCTGTTCTTATAGTCCTCCAAATCTCCACCAATCAGTCATACAAAAATCATGTAGATCTCACGTCTAGGTACTTAAGGCATATGCAACATCAATGACTTCACAGTCCCAGCCTCATACACGTGGCGAAAATGCATAAGGTTGAAAAAAGAAGATAATTCAATGTGTATGCAAAAATATTTTAATAAAAAGTATAAAAGCACTCACATGAGGTAATGGAACTAACGCTGGATACCGCTCACCGCGTTTCGTCTTGTAACACCCAAGACTGGAGAAGAGTGCAGACACGACGCAGCGGTGCATGGCCATATATATATATATATTTAGTGCATTTGGCGACTATAGTAATATGGCAGAGACAGTTATTTCAATTCACGCGGCAAAGCATCTGGACAAGTAACACGATATATTCGTTTCACACTATCATTTAATTAGAAAAAAAACATATGGAGTTAATTACTCTCATTGCTTAGTTCCGTTGCTCCTCCCCCTCATGGACAGCAACCGCCACAGTGACCCCTGCAGGTCCTAAAACGGAAGTTTGTTGAAATACAAAAACAATAAAGATTATTAAAACTTCTGAGAAAAATATAATATTCAGTGAAAGTTGAAATATCACTATATTATTATAAACATTACTATACTTCGTATCTTGTATTAGTATACTTGTATTATTATTATACTTGTATCTTGTATAATTATAGAACAAAATATGGTTTCCCAGGCGCTCCACCACTTCAATAGTAATAATGTTCCATCAAACTTGGATATACCTTTTGTATTGTATTTATTAAAATTCTAAAACATGTGGTTTTCTTGACCAATGTACAAATAAGAATGAACATCCATACGTGGCTTCTATTGTCTGTTACTGTAGGCTAGATAAGCATATGTATGATGAAAAGTTGTATACATCATGATGTCCTCCGTGATTGCTTCAGCCACTAGTATGGTGGTAAGTTCTAAATTGATATCTGGAGTCTTTATCAATGTAATATAATAGTCTTAGTTTGAACTTACAGTTAGGTGATAAGAAGGTCAGAAACCTGTGGGATATACCGAGCGAGGGCTTATTTTTCTCTGGTTTTGTTTCAACATATTGCCTTTTTGTCATAGCAGCTGTCCATTTTATTTCCATCTTGTATAATTATACTTGTTTTATTTTTATACCACAACTCCCAACATTCAGGGGGAGATTCAAATCGGCAGAGACACCCCGTAGAGGTGCAAGGAAATGTGAGCGGGGGTTTCTACCGTAATTGCCGGCAGTGTGCGCAGCAAGATGTTCGCGTGCCACATCGACAGCAATTGAATCTCCCCCTTAGACTCATGGAAACAGGACAAGTTAAGCCCTGCACCCCTACCCCCTCTCCCGCACACACAAAAATGCCTACCTCTCACCCAGAAGCCCCCAATTCCCACCCAGAAACGCCCACTTCCGGGCAAAACTCAGTATTGTAAGCACCAGCCTTTTTACGCCCCTTGAAACGGGACCGGTGTGAGGTATATTATAATTTAAAGGGGTTTTACTCATACCTGGTCATAAATGCTGATTGATGCTCGTTGTAGGAGCTGTGGGGAGTTGTTTAGTGACAAAGAAGATGACATCTAATTGGTTGAAGGCTGCTCACCATGGATTAGATGTTGCATTCTATGACGCTGGAATTTCCTCCCTCTTTAAAGCACTTTTACCACTTATAGTATGTGCACAACCCCTTTAATTATTATTTCTCTACCACAAATCCCTACTCTGCAGTCCACTCAGTAGTAGGAATGCTCCTTAACAGTTCTGTCAGACAAACCACTACACTGAGTGATTGGATGTAATGTTTTAGATAGCAGAGCAACCTGTGGTTCTCCCTGTGCTGTGAAACTACAAGTCACGGTATGCCCTGTGGGCTACCTGCTGACTATCTACCAGCAAAGCATGCTGGGGCTTGTAGTTTCACAACACCTGGAGAGCCACAGTTTGGCCAGCCCTGTTCAAGAGGTTGACACATTCAAATAAAGGAAAAGCAATTAAAGTTTGAAGGTTGAGTTAAGCTCTGTTATTTCAACTTTTTGCCCTAATTAGTCTTTAAATAATTAGCCGTAGACTGTTTGTGATTTAGGGAATGAGGAATAGTTCAACATGCTTTATTTAAAGAAAAAATCTGCAGTATAACCTCAGGGTAAGACTGATCACGGAATTTTACTTCCATTATTCATATACAAGCATTTCAGTATTTTTGGGTTTAGTTGACCTTTAATCTCCCAACATTCTTCAGTGCTCTGTTGTTTGTATATATAGATGTGATGAGAAATATGACACATGCCGGGTGACCAGGAGTCATATATGTGCTTACATTACCTGTATTTGGCACACAAGATCAAAGTAGGCCGTTCTGTTTATTAAAATTCAAAGAACTTGAAACTCCCCTAGATTTAAGAGTGTTTTATATATTTCTGTAATAATATAAGCCAAGCTTTCCTGTGCATACACAAGTCAAAGCATGAAAGAGAGAAATAGATGAAAATTATGACTTCGAGATCATTTTTATGATTCACAAATATGATATATTTGGAAAAGTACATTCCCTGCGTAGATTTCAACCAAATAAATTCTACATATAAACAAGTTAGTCTAACAAATCCACCGTTGAGCAAAGACTTGATGTTCATATACATTGTACAGACAGGCATTTATTAATCTTTGTGCTCTGTTAACAAATTTGGTCTTTGTAGACACTAGGGCTGGCGATTACTGGCCATTTGCATAGTGTATCCTGCGCGAAATCGCTCTGCTCGTGATCAGAAAGTTGGCGCACGCATATGCACCTATATAGATTTGCGGGACTTTGATACGCAAACATATGCCAGGAGAGGTAGGTCAGAGGTGTTCTAACGTTGGCTGAGTACTGAAAGTGGGTGTTAGCGCAATTGCGAATGGATGCAGATTCCGAAAACGCCACATATATGCCCTATAAGGCGGTATTATGTGTGGATGGTCAGGGGCAGGTGCAAATATTGGATGTTAATGATGACCGTCTCCGACACTAGTAAACCACTTGTGATCATCTGTTTGTAATTGCAGCTCTCACGCTCATTGGTGCTTCCTTAGACCTTGGGTATATATTATGCTTTTGTATGTGTGTTTAAAGTAAACTTCTTTTTTTTACCTGCCGTATTAGAGAGGCTTTTTAAGTTTTATTAATGTCTAATAGTGAATTCACATAAATCAAATGGATAAAAACATGACCGCAGGTGGAACGTAAATGTCTGTGACGTGCGCCTGGCATAAAACCAGGCGCATTTGTTACCGGTTCAGAGAGTGTAGATGTGTATTGCTCAGCATGTGGGTGTAAATTTACTATTTTTCTTGTGCGGATATTTTGAGTATAAATTATGTCTATTTTGAGGTGTCCAGATTTCATTGAGGGACCCTAAGTGTGCAATTATCTGATGAACAATATTTTGGCCATACCTAAAACTTATCAATTTGATTTCAGTCAGATCTTTTTCATGCATGACAAAGCTTTGATGCGCACAAACTAGGAAAGATAAATTGGTAATAATGCTACATGTTTGTCCATGTAAAAAAAGGCACGGCCAAGATTAATCTTTTTTCAAAATCCTATGTTGACCCAGAGGACAGCAGAACAACTTGTCCTTCCCTGTGTGTCAGGTGCCTGTGAGGATCCACTGCGATACCAGCTACAGATCACAGGTGGCAGTGTACTATCAGCACTGACAACTGCACATTCCTTTTCACTTACTGCAATCAGCTAAAGGTCAAGTCAAATAGGACTAAGAGACCTCACTTGTATGCAGCTTTTATAAGGCCCACACTGCTACCAAGCTTTGCACAAGCAAAGTAAGAATTTTGTTTCTCTGTTGGTGCTTCAAGTCTTGCTTGTTTGCCTGTTTCTCAACTTCAGTTTCATCCCTTCTCCCACCAATCGATTTCAACTTAGTCTCTAGAGCTAAGCAGCATGGCCTTTCTGACCCTATAAATAATCAGTTTAGTTCCCTGGGTCAATCACCCCAATTGTGTTCATCAACTGCGATTATTCAACAATTGTGATTTGGATAAACAAAGAATGCATTCCAGAGGAACCGATGAATATATAGCTGAAAATATACAAATCTATAACCCCAAAACTTTTTCCCCAGATGTGATTGGTTATCTCAGAGGTTAGAGAGAATTACTTCAGAATGAGTAGTAAATGTGTTAAGTGTACTGTAAAATGTATAGTCAAATAATTTAAACATGGTGGAAATGAATGTGTCAATCAACAGAATATATGAGTAAAAGTTAGTATACGCAAATACATCTGTCACGGAATTTCAGAAATGGCGCTACCCGGTATTAGCGCAACTGAACAGGGAGGCGCGGAGTCTAACGTACCCCCGGTATTCACCAGGGACCCCCGCAAGGGAGTTTGGGCTTAGCTGCAGAGGGTACGCAGCTCGCGGTTCTCCAAGACAGTCACCGATGTAGCCACAGTAGTAGACAGGTGTAGTCAGGCAGTCCAGGTCAAAGCCAAACGAGTACTGCGGTACACAGGGAGGTTCCAAAGAGAAGTCATGAACCATCATACATTTGCACCCAGACCTATTATTTCAAATTAATTATCACATTGGACTCTCTATTCATTAGTACTTAATAGAACCATTGCTAGATACAATACTGTGTATTTCTTTTTTTTTTATGCTATTTTGTAAAACTACCTACAACCAATCATTCTATATTGAGCTAACAGAAATAGATAACACTTTTCCAAAGATATAAGAACAACTATTTTATTTTAAATTAGCAAAGTTAAAAGTATTTGCAATTTATTAGAGACATTAAATACAAATATTAAGAATAACCTTGCATAATTTAATATATTTGCTATTATACTATAGAGTGTTAAAAAGTTAATTGCACACGTTGAAAATCTGTAAAGCCCCCGATTATCCACTAAGAATTCCCACTTCAACCACTGATACAAACCCTATGTCTTTCTGTCACTGTCTTACAGAGTCCGCTTCCCTTTCAGAGTGAAAGCAGGAGTCCACCTCTCCTCTTGCATGTCACACACCAGCATCAGCGGTCCATAAAAGATCCATGTACGTAAATATCTTTTTAATACCAGTCACTGGTAAAAGGACTAAAATAATTCAGTTGGGGCAGATCAATAAAACCTCTGACTATTTTTGACAGTTCACAGAAATGTTTAAAGGAAATATCCCTTTATGATGAATCCCAGAGGGATTTCTTCCGTCAGGCAGCTGAACTGCACATTATCTAGCGTTGCGCCCAGTCTACTCTCTCCAAGAATGTTATATTCGTCTCCCTAGAAAATACATGTTCCAGTGGAGTGACCCTGAAATAACGGTATCCTAAGAGATGAAACCAAATCTATCTCATTTATTTCATGTCAATTAGGCAAATGCCGAACAAATAAATAAATCAATATTTAAACCTTTTTTTTTTTTTTAAAATATATGGTATTAGTACATTTTTAGTCTCCCCACAACTAACAGATCAATGGCGTGTTTGGGTGCCCTTATATAAACCAGCACAGGACCAGACCTATGCTGTGTACTGGTCAGGAAGCAGATAGGAGTGCCAGCAGTAACATCCAACGCTGGTTTTATACAGCCTAAAGACTTACAACAGAATCAGCCAAGAAGTAACTTTCTATTCATAAGTGCACAGTGTTCTTTTTCATACTGCCACCTAGAGTCTTAAACTGGTAATACAGCACTACGCACTCTTCACATGGGCAACACGGGAGATTTGGAAAGTACACAGCACTATGTTTGTTTCTCACACAGATGGTGACTGAGCAGAACCACAAAATTAATCTTCCAGGCAGAATTGTTGATGTCGGTTGACTTAGGATAGAATGACCGCTCAGATCCATGCATTGGAAACAGTTTTCTCAGCACGGCAGATCTGTCGTCGTATCTCAAAGAAATAAGTCAATCTTGCTAAACAAAGTTATTATATGCTCACCATATGCAATGCTATTTATATCTATGTACAGAATGTAAACTAGTTTTAGGCTGGTTTGCTGGAGTATTAGAGGATAGCCCGGTGTGCCCTAACTAACACTATAATATTTATATGGTGTGGTTGCTTCTGCGGCTGTACCCATGTGCCATGAGAAAGGATTTGTCTCTAATTTGGCCATATACATTGGTGATCCAAACAGATTCTGCCATTTGGGCCAGATGGTCATATCACAATGTTAGTGTAAAAACAAGCAGGTTCAGTAGCTGCCGTCTGCTGACCAGACATGCATGAAACTGGTGTGATTCACTTCAATGCGGACCATTTTGAGGCCACCCATGAGTTACCGAGACAATTTGCCGATACTGGCACAGCTATTGGTGTGTGTGTCAAGCTTAATATCTGTTTATCTAGAAGCCAGCAGAAAGTATAATACCTATATATAAAGCGGGTGAAATAAGTATGGATGCCATAATACACACCATATTTGGAGGAGAAATGGCACTGCACATCACAACAAAAACACCATACCAACAGTGGAGTTTGGAGGTGGGAACATCATGGTGTGGGACTGTTTTTCTGCACAAGGTACTGGCATACTGCATGTGATTGAAGGAAGGATGAGTGGAAAAATATACTGAGACATTCTTGATAAAAATCTGCTGCCATCTACCAGTATGCTGAAGATGAAACGATGGTGGACATTTCAGCAAGACAATGATCCCCAAACACACAGCCAAGGACACTCTCAATTGGTTTCACAGAATGAAAATAAAGCTGTTAGAATGGCCCAGCCAATCACCTGACTTGAATGCAGATGACGTAGAGGGATTAGTATAATCATGATTGACACTGGAGAGTGACAAGAACAATGTGACTGAAGACTGGAGAGTGACAAGAGCAATGTAACTGGAGACCGGAGAGTGACAAGGACACTGCCACCCCTTCTGTTTCTGTATGAGCAATGGCACAAAGCAATATGACTGGAGAGTGACAAGGACTCTGCCACCCATCCTGTTTCTGTATGAGCTATGGCACAGTAGAATGTCACTGGAGACTTTTAAAAACACTGCCAGCCCTAATATTACAATTTTGCTTTCAGCACTGAACACTGCCACCTCTCCTGTTTCTGAGTGAGCTACGGCACAGTAGAATGCCACTGGAGACTGCCAAGAGCAGTCCTCTTTCTCTTTCATTAATGACGCTGCCCAACTCCACTGGAGACTGCCAACAACCCTGCTACCCCTTCTGTGTCTCTCTGTGAAATGGCGCTGAATCTCTGTGGAGGGCAGTACTTACAGAATCCAAAACTTGCGAGATCTGACGACACAACAATCACATTTTGCCTCATTTTCACTTCCGAGGGCACATGAAAGCACCGATGCGCTGCGGCTCGGTACTCGGATCGGCAAAGTTCGGGTGGGCTCAGTTCTCCGAGAAAGGCTTTTCTACAAAGTATTAAATAAATTTAAGGAAGCGTGTTCAATACTTTTCCCTATGTCAATTCACATTATTACACAAAACTTAATATATATAACTTAAATATATCTCTGGTTTCATTTCTTTGCATGTGTGGATCGCAAGAGTTGTTGCTGACATTTGGTGTAAATTTCATTACAATAGCCACATTAAATATATATTTACTGAGAAAAATGTTGATGTGTTCAATACTTATTTCACCCGCATATATATAAACATATAATATAAAACATATACAACATAAAACATATAAAGTATAAAACATTTGAAACCAATATATCTATTTTACATGAAAACAATTTGTCTGTTTTTTAGCAATGTGTTTCTTTATATTTCTGGTCAGTAAAGAACCATTCTGTAATTGGTAACATCCAGCGCTTACCTTGTTCTTCAAAAGTTAACAAATCTTTGAGTATTTTGTATTATTAACCTTTTATATCAACTGGAAAAACTAATTTTAGCCATTTCTCATAATATTTAGAAGATAACTTCCATCATTGCTTTTGCCTTACATTCAGCCCATGTTTTAATCCTTCGGTGTATATTTACTAAGCTGCAGGTTTGAAAAAGTGGAGATGTTGCCTACAGCAACCAATCAGATTCTAGCTGTCATTTTTTTAGTGCATTCTAGAAAATGACAGCTAGAATCTGATTGGTTGCAACATCTACACTTTTTCAAACCCTGAGTTTAGTAAATATACCCCTTTATCTAGTATAAAAGAAAGGACTGTCAAAATGGAAAGGATTACAGCAGGGCCACTTATATTTGTACACATTAAGGCCAACAGGGAGGTATAGACGAGGATTCCTTGGGTGCTATACATTGTACACTCGGCAGTGTTGCTTCTGCCGCTGTATAATGCTTCTGTGTTGTTGTCTGGGGGTTTACTCAATGTCACAAATCTGTTTGCAAAGGGCGCACAGAAAACTATTTGCAATTTGGAATAAAGCTGTCTTTTTAAAATTAAAAAAAACATTTAAAATAACATTATCTTTAACAAATGTACACCAGAAATGACCCTTAGAACATTGTTTAAAACAATTTAATTTATTTGATTTAATAATAAAATATTAGAACTTCTAAAAATAGAACTATTGATCCAATACCACAAATCATTGAAGCGTGGGCTGTTCGCTCATCTCCACCTGTAGTTATATAGCAGATTGCACCACCAGATCTCAGGACAGAAACTAATCATATATCTGCCATCCTCCTGCAGAGAAGCAATGCTACTGACACAAATGCTACCTCTTGGTCGTTGAAGCCAGTGTCCCCAAGCCCAAATTATTTGTTACTAAATTATTTACTGGTGGCTAGCATTGTTTTATGAAACATTATTATGTTATATTAAAATTTGTCCAGCAATGAAAGCAGAAACTGGTTTGACATCAAAAGGGATTATGAGATTATAGCATCTATGGGATAGACCTCTAACTTTTTCTTTCTGCGACCACAAGGAGACAGATCCTGCCACTCTGAGTGGGTGCTGGGTGAGAGGATTAATGTTCAGTTTGGCTAGACATAAATGCAGTGACAATAGGACCTGCTAGTTTGGTTAGAAGTTGGCCCCACATGCCACTACATTTACAAACATGCCAAATAACGATCATATCCATTTAAACAAATTATCAGGCATCATAGTAATTTTCGGTCTGTACAACCCGGAATATTGGCTGCGATAACGCTGCGTGTATGGCTGACATTAATGACAGGTCAAAGTTTAAACTTACTGACGGTTGGCCACCCTGGTCGAATCCCTGGTGTCAGCCATAGTTCGTGGGGTGAAATAGATCCACAGTAATAATATTCAGGGCCGCCAAAAGGAATATCGGGCAAAGGTACAGCTACTTCCTTAGCAGCTGAAGAAAGCGTGACCACACCAGGTTGGTGACTCCTCCCACTATACAGGCATCCAGTGCCTCGTTACTTTGTACCTGCTCCCCTCCCTCTCTCAGCAGGGCTGCCAAGAGGAATTTAGGGCCCCCAGTACAACAAATTCATGGGGCCCCCCTTATAGTTGAGTATGGTAACAAATGTTGCGCCGCCTCCTCCCAGTGGAGGCGCAAAATTGGGAAGTGTGTGTGTGTGTTCATACGATTGGGGGCGTGGCTATGCTTCAATGGGGCGTGGCTAGCAGGTGCAAAGCGCTATACCACCCTCCTACAGAAAAAAAACCTGCATTGTCGTGCACTCCTGACTTTCAGGACATCTAGCACCATAGTGTAGTAAATAAAGAATGCAGTGTGTACATAAAGAGTTCACAGTCTTGGCCTGCCCCTTACATTGGCCAGAACAGTCACCAAAAATTCGGATTGTACCACTAGAATCACAACATTTCACTGACTCTCCTGCTCTCTTTTACCTGTTCTTGTCACTTCTTTAGTTGCGGCTTGTCTGGGTACTGAAATGTTGGGGGCCCTATTTTGGAAAAAAAAAATTGGGTACATTTAGAAAATTCAAACCAGCCCCGGCATTAAATCAATAGCACCCACGAGTAATAATTAGGCCTTTCTCCAGCCCCAACATTAAAAAAATAGTGTTCACATTTAATAAATATACCTATTTCCCTCCCTGCAAACAGCCCCAGCAATAAATTAATAGGTATATTTATGAAATATAAATACCATTTCCCGCCACCATCACTGCCATTAAATAATTCATAGTCACATTTAATAAAGTGACCTCATTGTCCCCAAACTCACCCCCACATTCAATAGCCCACAAACCACCCCATCTTAAATTAATAGTCCCCATTATTAAATTGCCCACCATCACCCCACAAACAAAATTTCACATAATAGCCACCACCTACCTCACACACACACACACACACACACACACACACACACACACACACACATAACATTGCCACAAGCCCCCTGTGCCATCACACACACACACATTACCACAAGTCCCCTGTGCCATCACACACACATTACTGTGCCCCTTATCTTCACCACGCTCTGCCCCCTTATGATCACACTGCATTCTCCATGCTGTTTTCCCCCCTTTACCTGGCCCCCCTTCATCACGCTGTTTCACACTACCCCCCCTTCATCACTGTGCCATGCTGCTCCCCCCTTCATCACTGTGCCATGCTGCTCTCCCTCACTCCATCACTGTGCCATGCTGCTCCTCCCTCACTCCATCACTGTGCCATGCTGCCTCCCATTCATCACTGTGCCATGCTGCTTCCCCCCTCCCCTTCATTACACTGTGCACTGCTGCTTCCCCCCTCCCCTTCATCACACTGTGCCATGCTGCTCGCCCCCTCTCCTACATCACTATGCCATGCTGCTCCCCCATCTCCATCACTGTGCCATGCTGCCCCCCCTTCATCACTGTGCCATGCTGCCCCCCCCTCCATCACTGTTCCAGGCTGCCCCCCCTTCATCACTGTGCAATGCTGCTCCCCCCCTCCATCACTGTGCCATGCTGCACCCCCCTCTCCATCACTGTGCCATGCTGCTTCCCCCCTTCCATCACTGTCCCATGCTGCCCCCCCTTCATCACTGTGCCATGCTGCTCCCCCCCTCTCCATCACTGTGCCATGCTGCTCCACTCCCTCTCCATCACTGTGCCATGCTGCTTCCCCCCTCTCCATCACTGTGCAATGCTGCTCCTCCCTCACTCCATCACTGTGCAATGCTGCTCCTCCCTCACTCCATCACTGTGCCATGCTGCCCCCCCTTTATCACTGTGCCAAGCTGCTCCTCCCTCACTCCATAATTGTGCTATGCTGCCCCCCCTTCATCACTGTGCCATGCTGCTCTCCCTCACTCCATCACTGTGCCATGCTGCTCTCCCTCACTCCATCACTGTGCAATGCTGCTCCTCCCTCACTCCATCACTGTGCCATGCTGCCCCCCCTTTATCACTGTGCCAAGCTGCTCCTCCCTCACTCCATCATTGTGCTATGCTGCCCCCCCTTCATCACTGTGCCATGCTGCTCTCCCTCACTCCATCACTGTTCCATGCTGCTCCTCCCTCACTCCATCACTGTGCCATGCTACCCCCCTTCATCACTGTGCCATGCTGCTCACCCCTCTCCAACACTGTGCCATGATGCTCCACTCCCTCTCCATCACTGTGCCATGCTGCTTCCCCCCTCTCCATCACTGTGCCATGCTGCTGCTCCCTCATTCCATCACTGTGCCATGCTGCTCCTCCCTCACTCCATCACTGTGCCATGCTGCCCCCCCTTCATCACTGTGCCATGCGGCTCCTCCCTCACTCCATCACTGTGCAATGCTGCCCCCCCCCCTTTATCACTGTGCCATGCTGCTCTCCCTCACTCCATCACTGTGCCATGCTGCCCCCCCCTTTATCACTGTGCCAAGCTGCTCCTCCCTCACTCCATCATTGTGCTATGCTGCCCCCCCTTCATCACTGTGCCATGCTGCTCTCCCTCACTCCATCACTGTACCATGCTGCTCCTCCCTCACTCCATCACTGTGCCATGCTGCCCCCTTCATCACTGTGTCATGCTGCTCCCCCCTCTCCAACACTGTGCCATGATGCTCCACTCCCTCTCCATCACTGTGCCATGCTGCTTCCCCCCTCTCCATCACTGTGCCATGCTGCTCCTCCCTCACTCCATCACTGTGCCATGCTGCTCCTCCCTCACTCCATCACTGTGCCATGCTGCCCCCCCTTCATCACTATGCCATGCTGTTCACCCCCTCTCCATCACTGTGTCATGCTGCTCCACTCCCTCTCCATCACTGTGCCATGCTGCTCCCCCCTCTCCATCACTGTGCCATGCTGCTCCTCCCTTTCTCCACCACTGTGCCATGCTGCTCCTCCCTCACTCCATCACTGTGCCATGCTGCCCCCCCTGCATCCCTATGCCATGCTGTTCCCACCTCTCCATCACTGTGCCATGCTGCTCCACTCCCTCTCCATCACTGTGCCATGCTGCTTCCCCCCTCTCCATCACTGTGCCATGCTGCTCCTCCCTCACTCCATCACTGTGCCATGCTGCTCCTCCCTCACTCCATCACTGTGCCATGCTGCCCCCCTTCATCACTGTGCTATGCTGCTCCTCCCTCACTCCATCACTGTGCCATGCTGCCCCCCCTTCATCACTGTGCCATGCTGTTCCTTCCTCACTCCATCACTGTGCCAAGCTGCCCCCCCTTCATCACTGTGCCATGCCGCTCCTCCCTCACTCCATCACTGTGCCATGCTGCTCCCCCCTTCATCACTGTGCCATGCTGCTCTCCCTCACTCCATCACTGTGCCATGCTACTCCTCCCTTACTCCATCACGGTGCCATGCTGCCCCCCTTCATCACTGTGCCATGCTGCTTCCCCCCTTCTCTTCATTACACTGTGCACTGCTGCTTCCCCCCTCCCCTTCATAAGACTGTGCCATGCTGCTCCCCCCCTCTTCATCACTGTGCAATGCTGCTCCCCCCATCACTGTTCCATGCTGCCCCCATTCATCACTGTGCCATGCTGCTCCCCCCCCTCTCCATCACTGTGCCATGCTGCTCCACTCGCTCTCCATCACTGTGCCATGCTGCCCCCCTTCATTACTGTGCCATGCTGCTCCTCCCTCACTCCATCACTGTGCCATGCTGCTCCCCCCCCCTTCTCCTTCATCACTCAGTGCTTTGTTGTTCTGTTTTCCTCCCTTTGCCTCCATTTCTTTACTTATCTTTGTATTGGCTTCTTTCATCTTCCATCTTCTGTTTTCTGTCTTGTCTGGGTCCTCTCTGTGCCGCTCCTCACTGAATTTTGGGCATGCAGAGATGAAGGAGGAGGGACGCCGGTGCCACGATCACGTGAGCATGTGGGTTTTTTGTTTTGTTTTGTTTTTTTAAATCGCCACCAATGAAGGGGGCGGAGCCACCCCCCACCCGCAAAAAATACTTAAAAAGAAAATAAAAATTACAACACAGATTCATTTAAAAAAAAAATGTCGGCAGTAAGGGCCCGGGTCGGGCACTCTGGCATGTCCGGGCTTGGGTAATTAGCACCCGCCCCCCCCCCTCTCGGCGGTCCTGTCTCCCTGCACCCCTGTTATAATTACAGGGATAATAGAGGAGGGCTAGTATAATCATGAACAACCAAGTAACACAGGAATGAAGCGGTGACTTTGCCCTATCCCTGCTCACTTCATAGTAATCATCTGGGAGTATAATGATTAGAGGAGGGTGGCTTTATTATATGCTCATCTAACTCATCTATGGTCCATATATATTTTTTGCTTCCCAATATTTTTCAGCTTGAGAAGTGTCTACCAATTTTAGTAAGGAAGAACCAGAAAATAAATTCTACTTCTTCCCGTCTTGCCATTTCACATTTGGGGGGTGTATTTACTAAGCTGTGGGTTTTAAAAAATTGGAGAAGTTTGCCTATAGCAACCAATCAGATTCTAGCTGTCATTTTGTAGAATGTACTAAATAAATGATAACTAGAATCTGATTGGTTTCTATAGGCAACATCTCCACTTTTTCAAACTCACAGTTTTGTAAATATACCCCTTGGAATAATTAACAAGTATGAACCCGAAGTCCCCTCTATCAGTATCTATTCATCACTCAGCTCAGACTTTTCTTGTGAAACATATAATGAATCTTTTACAGCTGAGCCATTGCTGAAGTCTCTTGTTCAAAGTAACATCAAACAGTGAAATAGCTGGTCATCCCAGCTATTCTTTCTATTTGAAGATCAGAGGGGAGAACTCCACAATTCATAAATGTTTAGTTTTCAGAAATCAAACTACAGAATGCATGTATCAAAGCTGCAAAAAGAATGATTCAACACATTGCATCAATGTAATGAATTAACCTTAAAGGAAAATAACAGAGCCACATACTTTAATACTTTTTTGGCTTTCAATTTTCAAAAAGTTGTATAAGAATTCTAATGCATGCATAATATATAACTTGAAATCAAATTTATTAATAATTCGAGCTCTTGTCGAACTAGAAGTGCCAAACTGGCTTGCCAAAAAAGTCCAAAAGGACAAGACGTGTTGGTTAGAGGCTACATCGAGGCTTTCGTCTTTACAGGAAGTAGTGTGCATTCCACCTGCGTTCCAGGAACCTCTGGACAGAGGGGCACATTGCGACTGAGGGTTTGAGTCAATACTTGAAAAACTTACCCTCCCGAGAATCTCCATCCACGGGCAAAACTAGCTGGGAAGAACCAAGAGGACATAATACTACGTACACTCAGGGAAAGAGTAGGGTAAGGAATCTGCCTGCATCTTCACTGCCGAGTGGCTCATGCCTTATAAATTTTACCAAAGGAGTTATAACATTATGTGTATGTGTCTTAATCGGTTGTTTTACATGTGTGCATAGATCTAGCTCATTCAGTATCCTGTGCCCTGAATTTCTTAGAACTTGGCTTGCCAATAACCATGGGTCAATTTAAGAATGCCCTCCCCTACTTTCTTCCAAGCTTAGAAATGATACACATTGGTTTGTTGTACCTGTGTGTGAACACAGCTTATAATCAGGGAAAACAGAAACACTAACATATCTACAGCTCTTCCTGGAGCCTAAAACTATGCCAGACCAGGTACGCAGGGTCGTCAAGAAAGGAATTTTGAGTACTGGTTATCAAATTTTTAAAGTGTTGTAAGAGATAAAGAAGTCTCATGAGAACTTGGGACTATTATAGACGGCAATTGCTTGCAGTCATCTAGCTGACAAGAGTACTCACAATTTCAAATATCAGACAATATTTTATATCTATTTTTGTGACTTAAAGAACTTTTTAATTTTCTATCAACTAGTGTTTATTAGTCTTTTAGGGACTTATTTATCAAGCCATAAACCAAGCCGACATGGCCATTTCTGCATAGTTTAGGCATCTTTTAGTAAAACATCTATGTAACAAAAGTCTAATGCAAGAGATGTCATAGATATTTCCTGTATTAGGCTAAGTTTCACATTAGACTGCATAATTTTCAATAGGTATTGGGGTTATTTAACAAGCTTCAAAAAGCCTAGCTTTATGTAGCTTGAGCCCGTTGGCTAACACCATTTGAAGAAGGCGTTAGCCATTTGTCACGCTTCAATGCAGAAAACTGGAAATCACAGCTATAGAGCCCAGGATAGGAAAAAAGTATAAGATGTTTATTAAACAGGTTTAAATCATAGAATACAGGAAATGGTATGAACCGAATATAGCAAGTACTGAACAAGGGTTTCAGAGTGAAGCTGAAAACTGGTAGCAAAAAGAAATACAGCTGATGCAGGTGGGATGGTTGAGTGGGGAAAAATCCAGTGCATAGATGTTAGCAGCTGCATGTAAGAGTCAGAGAGCACAGGAGAAGCAGGAGGACACAACAATAAGGAACAGTAACATAGCACCAATGTCCAGCACAGGAGACGGAGAGAGGCAGGTATAAATAGGGAATCACCAGGTGCAGGTGATTAATTAATGCAACAGGTTAACTCTTAGTAGAAAGAGGAAGCAAGGTTACAATAGCAGCACATCTGGTGAATTAGAGGTACTGCCAGGTACTCTCCAGGTATGTCCAGATTCTACTACTCAGAACTACATTAATTTCTGTATCTCATCTCTGCAACTGTGTGTAAAAAAAGTATGTTATAGGAAATTGTTATCTGTTTAAACTTAGGTTGGCCCAGTCTTTTATTGATGCCTAATTTATGATGGGTATATGGCCTCCTCTAGCCTTTTAAACAAATGTTTTCTTTTCTCTGATTAGCTGACCAATTAGCACATCTGTAGAGTATTCCTAAATTACCCTGACTATATCTTAGCTTCAGTCTATGGGGAGACGTATGACGTATGTAGGGGTAGACGTGTGTGATTTCTTCACGAAGTGGATGAAAATGCACAGTTAGACAACACAGTTGGACAAACATTGGACTACATTTGACTGGATTTCACTTCCAACAATAAGCAACATCTGACACAGCCTATTTCTGCATTACTTGTCTTTCTATATAGAACACTGCAAAGAGGTAATTCTTTAAACTCCCATAACTTTTTGACTTTAACTCCTTTTATCACAATGTGGAACAAATTGCTTTTCTTTGTCTCTTTTCATGGCATGATCTTTAGAACGGTGTCATCTTTCACCCCTCCACCAACACAAACATTTGTTCATATTGCACCTGCATTACTCCACTCACCTCTAGTGAACACCCATGAACTGCTGTCCTATTTATTATCTCTAACAAGCACAACCTCCACCTGTCGCCAGAAAATAAAAAGTCACAAATCTTACAATCCCCTTGCCTATCTTTCTCTCACTCTGCTTCTATTAGTTGGTGATATATCACCTAATCCAGGTCCCCCACACTCCTCACACACACATACATCAGAGCACTACCGTTCTATAGCAAACCTCAAACACCTAACCTGTCTCCCCTCTCTTCCAAAGTCATTTAACTGTGCCCTTTGGAATGCACCCTCTGTTTGTAACAAACTTACCTCCTTTCATGATCTCTTCCTTTCAACAAACCTCAACCTTCTGGCAATAACAGAAACATGGCTCATGCAATCAGACACTGCCTCACCTGCAGCACTTTCACATGGTGGCCTCCATCTCACCCACACCTCCAGACCTGAAGGCAGATAAAGAGGGGGGGTTGGACTACTTCTCTCCCCACAGTGCACGTTTACAGTTCTACCAAATGTCCCATCACTCACGTTCACATCTTTTGAAGTACATGCTATTCGCATCTTTAATCCACTCTCTCTACGTGTTGCGGTGATCTATCGTCCCCCTGGAGCACACCAACAATTTATTGAGGATTTCTCTCCATGGCTCCCTCACTTCTTATCTTCAGACATCCCCACCATCATCATGGGTGATTTCAACATCCCCATTGATAACCCACCTTCCAAAGCTGCTTCCAAACTACTCTCTCTAACCTCCTCACTTGACCTCTCCCAGTGGATTGAATCATCTACTCATAAGGATGGCCACTGCCTTGATCTTGTTTTCTCTAGACTATGCTCAGTTTCTAATTTTCTTAACACACCCTTCCCCCTCTCGGATCATCACATTATCAGCTACTCACTCACCCCCACTGCTCTAACCTCTCTGCTGTCTAACTCTACCAAGCCTCCTCATACCCGCAGAAATCTGAATTCTATTGATCTTCAACAATTTTCCACCTCTCTCCAACACCTTCTATCCCCTATCTCTACATTCTCATCCCCTGAGATGGCAGTACCCCATTTTCACCAAACCTTAGCAATGGCCCTTGATAAAGTGGCTCCAGCTACACTACATACTACACGTCGACTTCGATGTCAGCCGTGGCACACTAAAGCAACACGAAATCTTCAAAAACTGTCCCGTAAAGCAGAACGTCACTGGCGTAAATCTCGCACCTCTAATGACTTCTTCACATATACTTCTGTCGACCCCCCCTATCAAAATGCTCTGGACACTGCAAAACAAACATACTTCGAATCTCTTATCTATGCTCAGGCTTCTAACCCCAAACGCCTTTTCAATACATTTAAATATCTTCTCAATCCTCCCACCCCCAACCCTCCATCTACTATCAGTGCTCAGGATCTTGCTTCCTACTTCAAGGACAAGATTGACAAGATCAGACTAGAAATGATATTCTCTTCCTCGACAAGCAATCAGATCAATTTCTTCCCACTACACTCTGACACCCTCTCTTCATTTGACCCCACAAATGAAGACGAAATTTCTACCGTCCCATCTCTCAGCTGCCGTGCCCCTCCAAGCTTCTAGAGAGACTTGCCTACACTCGCCTCACACGCTTCCTTTCCGCTAACAACCTGTTGGATCCTCTTCAGTCTGGCTTTCGTTCTCAACACTCCACATAGACTGCATTGACCAAAGTTGTCAATGATCTGATCATTGCTAAAACTGAACACCATTACTCTCTCCTAATTCTCCTGGATCTCTCGGCTGCATTTGACACTGTTGACCACTCTCTTCTACTACAAACGCTGCAATCCCTAGGTCTTCAAGACACTGTTCTATCCTGGTTCTCATCCTACCTTTCTAATCGCTCTTTCACTGTAAATTACTCTGGAGCCACCTCTGCTCCGCTTCCCCTATCAGTTGGAGTACCACAAGGCTTGGTGCTAGGTCCTCTGCTATTCTCTATCTATACCGCTTCTCTTGGAAATCTAATAAGTTCCTTTGGCTTTCAGTATCATCTCTATGCGGATGATACCCAAATCTATCTTTCCTCTCCTGATCTTTCGACATCTGTGTTGTCCCGTGTAACTGACTGTCTTTCTGCCATTTCATCTTGGATGTCCTCTCGCCAACTCAAACTTAATCTTTCTAAAACAGAGTTAATAATATTCCCACCCACCAACAAGAGCATACCTGACATTTCTATCTCTGCTGATAACATGACCATAAATCCCACCCCACAAGCTCGCTGCCTAGGTGTAAACCTTGACTCACACCTATCCTGTGTTCCCCACATCAACTCTATATCTAAATCCTGCTACATACATCTGAAGAACATTTCCAGAATTCGCACATATCTCACGCAAGACACTGCAAAAACCTTAATTCATGCACTCATCATCTCCCGCATTGACTATTGCAATTCCCTCCTTACTGGTCCTCCCAAGAACAGACTCAAACCTCTAGAATCTATTTTGCACGCTGCGGCAAGACTGATTTTTCTTGCAAATCATTCCTCTGTTGAATCACTCTGTATCTCTCTACACTGGCTGCCTGTTTTGTACCGAATCCAATATAAAATACTTTTATTAACCTACAAGGCCATCAACAAAGCTGCACCAACATACATCTCCTCTCTTGTCTCAAAATATCTCCCAACTCGGCAACTCCGTTCTACACAAGATCTGCGTCTCTCATCCACCCTCATTACATCCTCCCATTCCCGGTTACAGGACTTTTTTCGGGCTGCACCCACTCTATGGAATGCTCTCCCTCGCACAGTAAGACTCTCCTCTGGTCTACAAACTTTCAAGCGTTCTCTGAAAACCTACCTCTTCAGACAAGCTTATAATATTCCTCAGCCACCCTCTTAACCTTGCTACCTTTAGCCTGTTACACAATTTTACACAAGACAACTACCCCCTGACCAACATTGTTGTGTGACGGGATCATCTAGCTTATGAGTCACTCTTACCTTTGCAGTCTGGCTGGGCCAAAATGCATAATGTAGACTTAACCTCATGTGTCAATCTCCCATTGTCCCATAGATTGTAAGCTTGGGATCAGGGTCTTCTCACCTCTTTGTCTGTTTTACCCAGTTTGTTTATTAGTTTTTTATGTTTGTCCTCAATTGTAAAGCGCTACGGAATATGTTGGCGCTATATAAATAAATGATGATGATGATAATACATTCAATGTAAAGTCCTGGAGGCAGGAGCTGCAATGCAAAGCAGAATGCAGATGCAACAAAGTTGAAGGCAGATCCTGACACTATTCTACCCTATGGGAAGAGCATTGTGGTAGAGGGATCCAAGGATCCCTCATCGCAGCCTTCCTGCTCTCCCCCTGGTTACTATCACAAATAGGCTTTGCGTATGCACAACCTAAACTCATGCATGCTTAAAGCCTCTTTGGGATTGTAACCGGAGGGAAGAGACAGACTACTAGAGTGTTAAGGAAAGGAAAGTCATCGGATGCACTGTCCCAGCATGATTTTTTTTTTTATAAATTCATACGAAAAGTCATCTGTCATTGCAGATATGCAAAACCCTGTTAATTATTACATAGGCCCCTTAATGTTATGGCATATAAAATACATGGACGCTTTTTCTAGATTTATTTTATAAGAGAATAAAAGTTTCATAAATAATAGTCTGGAACAGATTTCTCCCAATGTTTAGTTTCTAAAATAAAGCAAGGGTTTATCATAACACCACATCCCACATGTTAGAAAAATATTACTGTAAATAAGTATATTCACCACTGGTTCCATTACTCCGAAGAAAGCATCACACAATAATGCACTTTTAGCAGTTTGTTCCACTGAGTTTAGTTTCAAAGCCACAGAAAGGCTATTAATTAAATAGTTCATTCTATCAAAGGCTATGGTTTACGTTATGACGGTGTATAGTAAAGCCACAGTTCCCCATACTACAATTTAGGTTTGCACTTCTCAATTTCTATGTGACCAAAACACATTTGAAGTTTCTGCAGCGTGCACTTGCATTGGCAGGGAATGGATAAGGAGTGAGACAGCTGGGTATAATTTTTTTATTTTTTATTAAAGCCCGAGATGCGTGTCTCCAAATCACCCTATCATGGCAATAGGGTTTTTGGGATTCGTCTCGGGACCCTTTGGGACTAGTTGTTGCAGGAATGTAGTGGAAACTGAGAGGGCGAATGAATGTCTTGCTCATTGAGGTTACTCTATTCCTGTATACCGGATGTTAGGTGGAGGAATGCTGGACTAGACTCCGTACTGAAATAAATGACTGGAATCTGGAACCTGAAGGACTAGAACCTGGATGTGGATACAGGGAGGACCTGAACTCAGGATCAGAGACTCAGTACCTCCAAGAACTCAGAAGAATATAGTACCACAACTGGGACTGGGAAGATTTAGAACTCTGGCACTGAATATACAGGGGTGGCAACCTCCTGAACAGAATAAGCCTGGAACTGGCCCTGGACAACTCAGAACTCAGAACCTGGGGTAGGTCTGGAACTGGAAGTCGGCACCCCGAGACACAGAGATGGCTCCAGAATGTGGATGACTCAGGACAACAACCTACTACCCCAGGTCGCCAGTAGGAGAGACAGGAAGAGATTGAAGAGAGGAGCATCCACACGGAAGGTAACAGCTGGAACCTGTACACGTGCAGATAGAATGATGTTAAGTCCACACGAGGAATTAATAGCCAAAGTCTTTATTTCAGCAGGCAGAATGAAGCTGAATTCACACAAAGTGTTGACGGTTAAAGTCTGTATCACAGCAAACAGGATGAAGCCGCAACACACAGCAACAGTGGTGAACTGGAACCAGTAATTAGGAAGTGTTGCACTGGCAAGTAAATGAGTATAGGAGGAGACTCAGTCTGCAGAGGAAGCTAATTAGTGGATGAGATCAGCTGTTCAGACTCAGCAGGATGTTTAGCAAATGTCTCACCCAAGATGGCAGCCTCTAGTACAGCAAACAGAAGTCACGCTTTGTCCCAGGATTTAGAATGCTGCCTTCTGACAGGAGGAAGATACATGGTGATATGATACCGCCAAGTGGCGTAAACAGGCCTAAGACTCCGATTCATGACACACCCAGTGCAGTGCAAACAGTGCTGGAGGCTTGAAACTTTAGACCCATCTCAAAAGGGAAAGGGCCCTGTGCCTCCCAATCCCCTAGGAGCCAAGAGGCCCAAGGAAAAGGGAGATCTTCGTCATAGCTAGGGAGAGCCCTTTTACGTTCCTGACCTCTGGAGCCAAAAGGCCCTTTAGGAGGCAAGGGTCTTCAAGGCTCGAGTGGTACTCTTTACCCCAAATTCAGCTGAAGCTTCCCCCAGGGGACTGGTTCTTCAGCTCCCCCCAGGAGAAGGGAGCCTCAGATGACTTGGGGAGAAAGGGTTGCCCATAAGGGTCCCAAACTCCTACAAACGTGACAAAAACAAAGACACGCAATAAAAAAAAGGGACAAAAAGTGTTTTGTGCTAAGTGCCAAGTGTAATAAAAAAATAAATAAGTGCCATAAGGCCCCAGCCTTTCAGCTGGAAATATAGAAATTGCCTTGCACCTTGCCAAAAGGCTAGGGCAAAGTAAAAATTGTGCTGCCTGAAAATTAAAAGTGCATAGTGCAAATTGCCTTACTCTCTGCACATGTACCTTTCTCTCCACCATATATTTTCAGACACCCCCGGCCCAGACAGAACTGGGGGCACATAGCACCTCAGGCTCCAGGCAGTCGGCCTCTCGGCCAGAGGACCAGGTGATGGCCCATCGCCTATGGAGGACACCTTTAAGCCCCAATTTGTACATGGGCATCTACACCTGCTCTTAGCCAAAAGGCTGAGAAGCGATATCATTTCTGTACCAAAAAACTTTTGACATACAAGCAAATTTGTTCATTTCTGCCCAATCGGTGAAGTACCAGGTGTCTAACCAATCTCACTACACTTGTGGAGATCCAAACTGCACTGATCGAATTATTAAGTGGTGAGGACATATGAAGGGATCAACCAGTCTTGTCGACCAATACTCCAGAAACACGTAGATTGTCATTTTGCACATTTTGAGGTCTGCCCCATAAATATCCATCAATGTGGGATTTTGAACAGGCAGAATGAACGAACATGTTGGGCCCACATTGAGCAATGAATGGGCTTTTTGGACAAAACCAGAGATGCTCAGACTCGGTTTTCTGAAAACCAAACACACCCGAACTTAGGGGATCCGAGTAGGCTCGCGAGTCGGCTCGTTACTTTCACTCATCCTCGGATCTGAATCTGCCAAACATTGCCAGATCTCGTGGTTTTTGGATTCCATAAATACCTCCCTCCCCAGGAGATCCAGTGCCATTGCTCACACAGAAACAGGGGTAGCAGTGTTCTTGTCACTCTCCAGTCTCCAGTGCCATTGTTCATATAGAAACAGGAGGGGTAGCAGTGTTCTTGTCACTTGACAAAAATTGACTGGAAATAATTGGAAATTAATGTTATTGAGATTAATAATAATGTAGGGATAAAAAAAAGCCAAATTATGTGATTTTAGCAAAACAATAGTGATTTTAGTAAAAAAGTCAAGATCCAAAACCAAAACTAAAACACGCGAGGACGATTTTGCCAAAACCAAAACACGAGGTTAATCCAGATCCAAAACCAAAGCCAAAACCAAAACACTGGGGTCAGTGAATATCTGTAGACAAAACATACATAGCAAGCCAGTTCTGCTGATTTATGTGCAGCTAAAGTCCCAACAAGTACAGATAAAAGTGGGCAATCGTCCAATCAAGGTTATTACACTTTTGACCTCTCAGCAACCAGGCCAAACAGATGGATTCCATGGGATTCCATAAGTATGGTTGGAAGATGACCACACTCATCATGATCACAGTTGATTTTCCTACTGGGAATTATTTAAAAAACTAATCTTTTTTTGGTCAATTTTGCCCATTCTGGTCAGTGGTGCCCCATACAGTTCATTTCAGTAGATTTGACAGGTCAAAGGTTATGGTTAGGTATCTGTTTCCATAGAGTAGAAATCCCTAAACCACTATGGAATCTTGTTGTCAAGCTAAGAGTTTGATAGCTGCATTCTTTCATATTTATCAATGTTGTCCTCCGCCACATGCAAAGACAAGTTTTGCCAAATATTAGTTTAGTGGATAACTATAACTTAAACTGCATTTACATATATGAAAGACATACTAGTTCAGCATTACTGTGACATGCCTCTTATTTTGCCTGATATTACCTATATTGACTCTTTATGAGATCCTGGGAAACATATATCTGGCTGACTTTAATTTTGCAACTGTTAGATAAACTTGTAGTTAACAATATTTTACATGGTCACACTGAAGCAATAGAGAACAGATCATTAAAAAAAAGGTTTGTTGACATTTTCCTTTGTTGATCTGCCCCTACAAACTCTTCGGCATGTTCTCAATGAACCACAAATGTTCATATAGGCAAACACAATATAAGTGGAAGGTAAACATGACATGAATGGGATTTATAGGTGAACTCGGAATACAGGAGCATTCTAAAGATGCTTCATCCTTTCACAGCCCCCTGAGAGTGAGTTTTCTACTTTAACAAATCTTAACTGTGTTGTGGATAAAAAAGTTGAGGCCACGGACTTGTCTTCCATGTGTTCCAGTCGTCCCAGGCTGATATATAAGATCTGGTGACTCACACACTAAAATATAATTAGATAGATTAGACTTGGCTGCCAGGGTTTCAGTGGATCCATAGGACATGTCTCAATGGCCTCCATCCTTGGTGTTCCTTTTGGAACAGTGTAATATCTGACACCAGAAAAAATGGAGATCATGGATCTTGTGCTAGTGAAGTCCCTCACACTTAAAAAATATTTCCAATATGTCCATAATATAAATGACATAAACGGATGTTGTGCCAACGTTATCAAGCCAGTATCAAGCGTTTCAGAGAGGAGGAAAACGGGAATGTAGTATAACTTAGTATTAGTGGAACTTAGAACAAAATTTACTCTGTAATAATAACTATCTTTACTAAATATGTGCTATTTATAAGTCAAGGAATGTATTCAGTTACCACTAAACGTAAAGTGCAAATTACAGGAGCTACAAGTAGCATATACAAGAAAACTTCTAAACTTCTTATCTGGTGATATTTCTAATACAGATATGACCTTGTAGGTATCACTGGGTTGTAAACACTTATTTGAAGTATTTGTTCTTGCTCCAATTATCTTGTTAGTATTGAAGGTCTCTTTTCATGGGCGTAACTATAGCCATTGCAATAAGGGTGATTGCTGTGGGCCACAGCAGGACAGGGGCCCCGTCCATGAATTATATATGTGCCTCAAAGTACAAACTTATTATGGCCTTGTGACAAATTTCTTTGGCTGTTTTATGGCTTGTAAAATAATTAGGGATGTGCACCGGCGACTTTTGAGGTCTCGTGTTTTGTGTTTTGGATCCGGATTTTCGTTATTTTTGAGGTTCGGATTTGTCTCGCAAAACACTTGAGGAAAGGTCTCGGTTCGGATTTAAGGTATTGGATTCGGATTTTTTTTGAAAAAAACATAAAAAGTTTAAAAATCAAGTTTTTGGGCTTATTTTCACTCCTAGGCTATTATTAACCTCAATAACATTCAATAACAAGCATTTCCACTAATTTACAGTGTATTCTGAACACCTCACAATATAGTTATTAGTCCAAAACGTTGCAACAAGGTATCTTTCTGGACTGCGTAGAGGAGTGGGTCACCACAATATATTATAAACCCTGAACTTTTATGATTCGCACCAATAATTGTACCTGGACTGCGTAGAGGAGTGGGTCACCACAATATATATTAAAAACCCTGAACTTTTATGATTCGCACCAATAATTGTACCTGGACTGCGTAGAGGAGTGGGTCACCACAATATATATTAAAAACCCTGAACTTTTATGATTCGCACCAATAATTGTACCTGGACTGCGTAGAGGAGTGGGTCACCACAATATCTTAAAAACCCTGAACTTTTATGATTCGCACCAATAATTGTACCTGGACTGCGTAGAGGAGTGGGTCACCACAATATCTTAAAAACCCTGAACTTTTATGATTCGCACCAATAATTGTACCTGGACTGCGTAGAGGAGTGGGTCACCACAATATCTTAAAAACCCTGAACTTTTATGATTCGCACCAATAATTGTACCTGGACTGCGTAGAGGAGTGGGTCACCACAATATCTTAAAAACCCTGAACTTTTATGATTCGCACCAATAATTGTACCTGGACTGCGTAGAGGAGTGGGTCACCACAATATCTTAAAAACCCTGAACTTTTATGATTCGCACCAATAATTGTACCTGGACTGCGTAGAGGAGTGGGCACTGGGCACCACAATAAAATATATAAAAAACCTTCAACAGATCTGCATTACACTACACATACGGCTGCTCCTCCATCCTCTCCATCATATACATGTTGGAGTTTTAGCGTGTGACAACCTCTTGTTTTTGATAATGTCAGTGCATTTTGAATATTTTTCAATTTGCCCCACACCACTGAATGTACTTTATCTATGATACGCAATACGCATCTATCTATCTTGACTGCGTAGTGTGGTGGCCCCGGTACACAATTTGGTACCGAGGCCACAATATAATTAAAAAACCCTCCACGTGTCTGAATTCCACCAAACAAGTATCTGGACTGCATAGTGGGGTGGCCCCGGTACCCAATTTGATACCGGGGCCACAATACCTCCTCCAAACATGGTACAGACAATTCGTCATTGAGAGACCCCAGACAGACAGGGTCGAAGTGTTATTGTTTGACTTTGTAAACCCAAAAAAATGTCCCTGTTGCACATAGTCGTGCAATGAAGACTGACTTTTTCATTTAAAGGCACGATCTTTAAAGTGTAGTGTTTGTAAGTCTAAGTCATATTATACTTTTGGTAAAATTGGTTTATTTTGTTCCTCTTTATGGTAATTAATTAGTAATAGAATTAAAGTAGGAAATAGAATTAAAGTATGAAATAGAATTAAAGTAGGAAATAGAATTAAAGTATGAAATAGAATTAAAGTAGGAAATAGAGTGGTATAGAGTTGTAGTGTGGTATAGATAGAGTGGTCCACACAATATAATAATAAAACCCTCAACTGGTCTGAATTCCACCAAACAAGTATCTGGACTGCGTAGTGGGGTGGCCCCGGTACCCAATTTGATACCGGGGCCACAATACCTCCTCCAAACATGGTACAGACAATTCGTCATTGAGAGACCCCAGACAGACAGGGTCGAAGTGTTATTGTTTGACTTTGTAAACCCAAAAAAATGTCCCTGTTGCACATAGTCGTGCAATGAAGACTGACTTTTTCATTTAAAGGCACGATCTTTAAAGTGTAGTGTTTGTAAGTCTAAGTCATATTATACTTTTGGTAAAATTGGTTTATTTTGTTCCTCTTTATGGTAATTAATTAGTAATAGAATTAAAGTAGGAAATAGAATTAAAGTATGAAATAGAATTAAAGTAGGAAATAGAATTAAAGTATGAAATAGAATTAAAGTAGGAAATAGAGTGGTATAGAGTTGTAGTGTGGTATCGATAGAGTGGTCCACACAATATAATAATAAAACCCTCAACTGGTCTGAATTCCACCAAACAAGTATCTGGACTGCGTAGTGGGGTGGCCCCGGTACACAATTTGGTACCGAGGCCACAATATAATTAAAAAATTGGGCATCAACTGTCACCGTTGTTTAATATCTGATACACCTAAATATGGACTGCACAGTGGAGTGGCCCCGGTAGTAAATTTGGTGCCGGGGCCACAATACCTCCTCCAACTTCCAAGTGTAGTGTTTATAAAGACACACAGCGTCGAAGTGTTATTATTAGTTGACTTTCTTAACCCTAAAATTGTCCCTGTTGCAAATATTCGTGCAATGGACAGTTACTTTTCTATTGAAAGACTCAAGCTTTCAAGTGTAGTGTTTATAAAATATAAACAACAATACAGTAGTTTTAGAGCACGTCAATACCTCTTGTTTTAAATTATGACACGGCATTTTACTTTTGGTTTAATTTCTTGAATTTTTTTACATTTGGTTTTACTTTTTGAACATGGCAAACGACTGTTGCTTGGTCATATAATGCAAAAAAAAAAGTTCCAAGATGGAATTGTCCTTGGGCCCTCACACCCACCCTTATGTTGTTGAAATAGGACATGCACACTTTAACAAACCAATCATTTCAGCGACAGGGCCTACCAAACAACTTTGGCTGAAATGATTGGTTTGTTTGGGCCCCCACACCAAAAAAGCTATTCATCTCTCCCTGTACAGACTAAACAGGCTCTACTGAGGCAAGATGTCGTCCTCATCCTCAACCTCTGATTCCTCTCCCCCTACAGTGTGTACTTCCTCCTCATCACACATTATCAATTCGTCCCCGCTGGACTCCACAACCACAGGTCCCTCTGTAGTATCTGGAGGGCAGTGCTGTACTTCATTGAGGAATTGATTATTCATTTTTATAAACATCATTTTTTCAACGTTGTGAGGAAGCAACCTCCTTCGCCGCTCACTGACCAGGTTCCCCGCTGCACTAAAAACTCTTTCCGAGTACACACTGGAGGGGGGACAACTCAGGTAAAATAGAGCCAGTTTGTACAGGGGCTTCCAAACTGCCTTTTTTTCCTGCCAGTAACAATATGGACTGTCTGACATGTCTACTTGGATGGTGTCAGCAAAGTAATCATCCACAATTTTTTCTATTGTGACAGCATCCAATGCAGCGAGAGTAGACATGTCTGCAATGGTTGGCAGGTCCTTCAGTCCGGACCAGATGTTATCAGCATCCCCGCCAGTGCCTCTTTTGGGAAAACTGAGCTTTTTCCTCGCAGCCATAGATGTGGAAGAAAATGAGGGTGGAGCTGTTGGCATGTCACGGTCCTCTTCAGAGGACAATCTCCTGACCAGCAGGTCTTTGCACCGCTGTAGACTTGTGTCCGCCGGAAACAGAGACACAACATACGCTTTAAACCGAGGATCGAGCACGGTGGCCAGAATGTATTCCTCTGACTTTAAAAGAGTGACCACCCTCGGATCCTGGCAAAGCGTACGAAGGGCTACATCCACAAGAGCTACATGCTTGGTGTAATCGCAATGGCTTACCAGCTCCTCCCTCACTTTCTCCAGCTGCTTCTGCAACAGCCTGATCAGGGGAATGACCTGACTCAAGCTGGCAGTGTCGGAACTGACTTCTCGTGTGGCAAGTTCAAATGGCTGCAGAACCTTGCACAACACGGAAATCAGTCTCCACTGCGCTTGACTGAGGCGCATCCCCACTCCTTTGCCTATGTCGTAGGTGGCTGTGTAGGCCTGAATGGCCTTTTGCTGCTCCTCCATCCTCTGCAGCATATAGAGGGTGGAGTTCCAGCGCGTCACAACCTCTTGTTTGAGGTGATGGCAGGGCAGGTTCATGCTTTTTTGATGTGCCTCTAGTCTGCGGTAGGCACTGGCTGAATGCCGAAAGTGTCCAGCAATTTTGCGCGCCACCGCAAGCATCTCCTGCACACCCCTGTCACTCTTGAGGTAATGCTGCACCACCAAATTAATGGTGTGGGCAAAACATGGGACGTGCTGGAAATTGCCCATATTTAATGCCCGCACAATGTTATTGGCATTGTCTGACACCACAAATCCCCATGAGAGTCTAAGTGGGGTAAGCCACTGGAAGATAATTTCCCTCATTTTCTCTAATATGTTGTCAGCGTTGTGCCTCTTATTAAAGCCTGTAATGCACAATGTTGCCTGCCTTTGCATGAGCAGCCATTTTGTAGATGCTGCTACTGATGCAGCTGTTGCTGTTGCTGCGGAAGGGGATGCATCTACCCAGTGGGCTGTCACAGTCATATAGTCCTTCGTTTGCCCAGAACCACTTGTCCACATGTCCGTGGTTAAGTGGACAGTGGGTACAACCGCATTTTTAAGAGCACTGAGGACACTTGATCGTACTTCTCTGTACATTTTTGGTATCGCCTGCCTAGTGAAGTGGAATCTCGAGGGGATTTGGTACCGGGGACACAATACCTCCATCAACCCTCTAAATCCCACTCCACTGATGGCGGACACCGGGCGCACGTCTAACACCAACATTGCAGTTACAGCCGCAGTTATACGCTTTGCAATAGGGTGACTACTATCGTATTTGGTGGTCATGGCAAACGACTGTTGGACGGTCAATTGTTTTGTGAAAGACTTAGCGGTCTTACGACTTCCCCTCTGGGAAGATGACCGACTAACAGCAGCAACAGCAGCAGTGGCAGTAGTAGGCGTACCGCTGCAGGATTCCTCGGATGAATCCCGTATTGAGGAGGACTCAGTCTGGCTGCTGACTTGGGCTGCAGGACTGAATCTGATGGAGATTGTGGAGGAAGTTGACGAGGAGGGTGTTGCTGGTGTGTATCCAACTGGACCACGGGATTTAGGTGTCCCTGTACCGATGAGGGTCCTAGCCCCAGTTCCTGAACTAACCACTGAACTATGAAGGTTATTCAGGTGACGTATAAGGGAGGATGTTCCTAGGTGGGCAAGATCCTTACCCCCTGCTTATTTGAGCTTTACATAAGCTACATATTGCCATACATTGGTTGTCTGGATTTGGATAAAAATAACTCCAGACCGAAGAGGTGCATTTTTTGGTCTTCTGACCAGGCATGACGATGGGCTTTTTCATCCCATGGACATCAGCTGTTTCCCCCCCTGGTGCCTCATTTACAATAACCACATCACCATCCTCATCATCAAGTTCCTCCACAGCGCCAGCTACATCATCAATAGCCTCCTCCCGAGCCACCTCTTCCCGTACAGTGATGGGAAGGTCAGGCTTGACAACCACCAACACCCTTGGACTCGCCTTGGGGATTTGTGATAATTTCTCTTTAGAAGGCAGAGTTGTTTGCTGTTTTGTTGCTGACAGCATAACTCTCTTCAATTTTTTGTAGGGGGGGGGAGGAGGAGGAGGGCTAAGATCCGTGGGTGAAGCTGAACCACTAGTCATGAACACGGGCCAGGGCCTAAGCCGTTCCTTGCCACTCCGTGTCGTAAATGGCATATTGGCAACTTTACGTTTCTCCTCAGATGATTTTAAGTTTCTCTTTTTGCTACTTTTTCTTAACTTGGGCTTTTTGGATTTTACATGCCCGGTACTACGAGATTGGGCATCGGGCTTGGAAGACGACGTTGATGGCATTTCATCGTCTATGTCATGACTAGTGGCAGCAGCTTCAGCATTAGGAGGAAGTGGGTCTTGATCTTTCCCTACTTTATCCTCCAAATTTTTGGTCTCCATTATATGTAGCACAAGATACTGCAGAATGTGTGAACTTGGTAATATTGCAGTACCAATGGACTTATACTGCTGGATTGGTTTTGCAAATTTGGTTATAATTATTATATATTTTTTTTTTTTTTAAATTTTTATTTTTTTTTCACTTTTTTTTTATTTTTAAAAAACTTGGGAATAGTGGGGAAATAACTATGCCCTTAGAAGCACAGAGCACAGGACACAGCACCACTGGACTGAACAGGACACGGCACAGGACCCAGCAGCACTACGGAACTCAGCAGGACAGAGCACAGGACACAGCACCACTGGACTGATACTGCAGAATGTGTGAACTTGGTAATATTGCAGTACCAATGGACTTATAATGCTGGATTGGTTTTGCAAATTTGGTTATAATTATTATATATTTTTTTTTTTTTAAATTTTTTATTTTTTTTTACTTTTTTTTTATTTTTAAAAAACTTGGGAATAGTGGGGAAATAACTATGCCCTTAGAAGCACAGAGCACAGGACACAGCACCACTGGACTGAACAGGACACGGCACAGGACCCAGCAGCACTACGGAACTCAGCAGGACAGAGCACAGGACACAGCACCACTGGACTGATACTGCAGAATGTGTGAACTTGGTAATATTGCAGTACCAATGGACTTATAATGCTGGATTGGTTTTGCAAATTTGGTTATAATTATTATATATTTTTTTTTTTTTTAAATTTTTTATTTTTTTTTACTTTTTTTTTATTTTTTAAAAACTTGGGAATAATGGGGAAATAACTATGCCCTTAGAAGCACAGAGCACAGGACACAGCACCACTGGACTGAACAGGACACGGCACAGGACCCAGCAGCACTACGGAACTCAGCAGGACAGAGCACAGGACACAGCACCACTGGACTGATACTGCAGAATGTGTAAACTTTGTAATATTGCAGTACCACTGGACTTTTACTGCTGAATGTGTGAACTTGGTAATATTGCAGTACCAATGGGCTTATACTGCAGGATTGGTTGTGCAAATTTTGTGGTAATTAAAAAATATTAAAGTAGTTTTTGGTATTTTTTAAAAAAACTTTTTTTTATTTTTTTAAACACAGGGGAATATTGGGGAAATAACTATGCCCTTAGAAGCACAGAGCACAGGACACAGCACCACTGGACTGAACAGGACACAGCACAGGACCCAGCAGCACCACTGACCTCAGAAGGACAGAGCACAGCACACAGCACCACTGGACTGATACTGCAGAACACAGCACAGCACAGCACAGCACAGCACAGAACTAAACAGCACAGAACTAAACAGCACAGAACTAAACAGCACAGAACTAAACAGCACAGAGGACCACCTAACACACCCTCCCTCTACCCTGATCAATGCCCGAGTGAAGATGGCGGCGACTAGCGGGGAATTTATAGGATCCGAGTATCGCGAGATCCGACAACGGGATTATGAGTCAGAGCCTCAGTTTCACTTTTGAATTTGGCGCCAATACCCGGATCTGTCTCGGATCCGACTCGGATCCGCAACGTTCGGGTGGGCTCGGATTTCATAAATCCGAGTGCGCTCATCCCTAAAAATAATGAGGCTAAAATGACTATATATGTCATTCAGACTAATGTGCCATATTGCTACTAATACAATGAGTACTGGGCCCTATTGGATAATGAATGTCTAATTCTTATGACTGATGTTTGAGGGGCAGGGCTGTTTGGACCCGGAGTCATGTTGGAATGTGTGGGGTTTTTGGGACAGAGAAATAGATTATGCTTAGATTAAATCTTGGTTTGTTTGTGGGTTTGTCCACAAGCAAATATACATGTCCTTGTAGTGACAGGTTGGCACTATGCTTTGGCAAATAAAGGTTAAGCCCATTCTCGCAGATAGTAATAAAGGGCTTATGGTCCCAGTGGGTAATTGTCATGTGGGTACTGCATAGTTCTGTTTCTATTTCACGTCATGTGTTTATGACCCCAGCAGTTGGTATGAATAATGTGCGCCTGATTGGGAAATTCCAGTGACCTGGACCAAAGGAAAAGGGACATTTTCCACGCAAGGGTTCAAATTACAGTCAGAAATGGTCCAGTCCGGCGGTTCCCAAACTGTGCGCCGCGGCTCCCAGGGGTGCCGCGGGCCAGTCATAAAAAAAAAGAAAGAGCACATAAACTTACCAATCCACCAGGCGCCGGGACCCAGCAGCCTCCTCTCTCCTGCAGCTGTCACTGAATATCGACGTCAGTGACAGCTGCAGGAGAGAGGAGGCTGCTGGGTCCCGGCGCCCGGCGGATTGGTATGTTTATGTGCTCTTTCTTTTTTTTATGGCTGGGAGAAGCGGAGGACAGCGGGCAGCGGAGGAGGACAGCGGGCAGCAGAGGAGGACAGCGGGCAGCGGAGGAGGACAGCGGGCAGCGGAGGAGGACAGCGGGCAACAGAGGAGGACAGCGGGCAGCAGAGGAGGACAGCGGGCAGCAGAGGAGGACAGAGGGAAGCAGAGGAGGACAGAGGGCAGCAGAGGAGGACAGAGGGCAGCAGAGGAGGACAGAGGGAAGCAGAGGAGGACAGAGGGCAGCAGAGGAGGACAGAGGGCAGCAGAGGAGGACAAAGGACAGAGGGCAGCAGAGGAGGACAGAGGGCAGCAGAGGAGGACAGAGGGCAGCAAAGGAAGACAGCGGGGCAGCAGAGGAGGATAGCAGGGAAGCAGAGGGGGCAGCAGGCAGCAGAGTGACAGCAGAGTGACAGAGGACAGCAGAGTGACAGAGGACAGCAGAGTGACATAGGGCTGCAGAGGGGGGCAGCGTGACAGAGGGGGCAGAGTGCCTGGATGCAGTGGGGGCAGTGTGACAGAGGGCAGAGGAGGGGGACAGAGGGCAGAGGAGGGGGACAGCGTGACAGAGGAGGGGGACAGCGTGACAGAGGAGGGGGACAGCATGACAGAGGGCAGTGAGAGGTGACAGAGGGCAGAGGGGGCAGCGTGAGAGGGGGCAGAGGGGGAAGTGTGACAGAGGAGGGAGAAAGTGTGACAATGACAGAGGGGGCAGCATCAGAGGGGGCAGAGTGACTGGATGCAGAGGGGGCAGTGTGTCTGGATGTAGAGGGGGCATTTTTGCATACAACTAAATAAGTATTTCTGTCCTGACCTAAATACTTATTACATTTTTTTGACCCAACTACTTCTAAAACAGGACTGCTCAGTAATTATTTTGGAGGGGTGCCTTGAAAAAATTTGGAAACTCTAAGGGTGCCGTGAACTGCAAAAGTTTGGGAACCACTGGTCCAGTCCATTAATGGATCTTATCAGGACATTGTCTGTTCAGTGGTGCTAAGTCAACAGGCAACCTGGGGAAGGGGGGTGGATAAAGTCTTCTGTAACAAGATCTACCCCTCCACATAACACCTTTCATTTTAACATGATTTTCTCCAGGAGACTTAAGTAAGAAATTTCTTGCCTAAGTTCCTTAATGAATCAGGCCCACAGAGAGCATCCTTAGATATTTTCCTTAGTACAATCCAGGAGGAATGAGTGCCCAAAGGGATCTAAACCTCCTAGACGGCTATAGACTTGTGACATTTGTAGATGCTTGCTGATTGGCTCCTTAATTCCATGCACTGTGATTGGTATGCTTCTCCAGTGGTTGCTATTGATTAGGAATATTTTTTGTGAATCAAAATTCAGCCGAATTTTATAATCTACCAAATTGATTTCCCATCCAGGACATTTGTAAATGTCTGCCTATATGTTGCTTTGCTGTAAGCAGGCAGGCACAACACACTGCAGGAAACGCACAATGCAAATGCAGGGCCATCTTAATAACATTACGGGCCCCCGGGCAAAGCAGTGCACTGGGGCCCCTACCTACACAACCACTCACAGGAATAAAAATTTAAATTATTGATAAAATTAAGTTTATATTTATTGTTGCCTGCAACAAATTCAGTGATTAAACATAAAAAAAATGCTGCACTACAGAGATTATTCCACATATTTTTTTTATTGAACAAAATTATTATAAACTATGAATAATTTACTATCAAAAATACTGACTGAGTGTGACTGTAGGACCCCCCCTCACATTGCTGTATGACTGTAGGACCCCCCCTCACATTGCTGTGTGACTGTAGGACCCCCCCTCACATTGTTGTGTGACTGTAGGACCCCCCCTCACATTGCTGTGTGACTGTAGGACCCCACCTCACATTGCTGTGTGACTGTAGGACCCCCCTACCCTCACATTGCAGTGTGACTGTAGGAACTCCCCCACCCTCACATTGCTGTGTGACTGTAGGAACTCCCCCACCCTCACATTGCTGTGTGACTGTAGGACCCCACCTCACATTGCTGTGTGACTGTAGGACCCCACCTCACATTGCTGTGTGACTGTAGGACCCCCCTACCCTCACATTGCAGTGTGACTGTAGGAACTCCTCCACCCTCACATTGCTGTGTGACTGTAGGACCCCCCTCACATTGCTGTGTGACTGTAGGACCCCCCCTCCTCACATTGCTCTGTGACTGTAGGACCTCCCCCCCCTCACATTGCTGTGTGACTGTAGGATCCCCCCTCACATTGCTGTTTGACTGTAGGACCCCCCTACACTCACATTGCAGTGTGACTGTAGGACCCCCCCCACCCACATTGCTGTGTGACTGTAGGACCCCCCCACCTCACATTGCTGTGTGACTGTAGGACCCCCCCTCACATTGCTGTGTGACTGTAGGACCCCCCTACCCTCACATTGCAGTGTGACTGTAGGACCCCCACTCACATTGCTGTGGGAATGTAGGACCCCCCACCCACTCACATTGCTATGTGACTGTAGGATCCCCCCTCACATTGCTGTATGACTGTAGGACCCCCCTCACATTGCTGTGTGACTGTAGAACACCCCCTCACATTGCTGTGTGACTGTAGGACCCCCCCACCCTCACATTGCTGTGTGACTGTAGGGCCACCCCCACCTCACATTGCTGTGTGACTGTAGGAACTCCCCCACCCTCACATTGCTGTGTGACTGTAGGACCCCACCTCACATTGCTGTGTGACTGTAGGACCCCACCTCACATTGCTGTGTGACTGTAGGACCCCCCTACCCTCACATTGCAGTGTGACTGTAGGAACTCCTCCACCCTCACATTGCTGTGTGACTGTAGGACCCCACTCACATTGCTGTATGACTGTAGGACCCCCCCCCCTCACATTGCTGTGTGACTGTAGGACCCCCCCACCCTCACATTGCTGTGTGACTGTAGGGCCACCCCCACCTCACATTGCTGTGTGACTGTAGGACCACCCCTCCTCACATTTCTGTGTGACTGTAGGACCCCCCCTCTCACATTGCTGTGTGACTGTAGGACCATCCCCCCCCTCACATTGCTGTGTGACTGTAGGACCCCCCCCTCACATTGCTGTGTGACTGTAGGACCCTTTCCTCTCACATAGCTGTGTGACTGTAGGACCCCCCCTCTCACATTGCTGTGTGACTGTAGGACCATCCCCCCCCTCACATTGCTGTGTGACTGTAGGACCCCCCCCTCACATTGCTGTGTGACTGTAGGACCCCCCCTCTCACATAGCTGTGTGACTGTAGGACCCCCCCTCACATTGCAGTGTGACTGTAGGACCCCTCACAATTGCTGTGAAGAGTCCTATAAAGAGTGGCTCTGGGCACAGGCCATTACAATCACAGGGTACAGAACTGGTACAATTATTGGTGGCACAGTGCAAATGTAGTTATTGGGCACACAGTGCTGGTATAATCACTGTGTACAGCTTCAGGAATGGTTTGGTATTGTTTCCATGCAATATAAATAAAATGCATTTAAAATGCACAGTGTGGAAGTTCTTAGTGTTTCCCATAATACCATAAGGAAAACCAATAAAGACACGGACACCAGATTAACGTTGGAATGAAATATATTTATTAAATGACTAATATTAAAACTAAAGGGGCTGAAAGGCGGACGAGAGCAGGGCAGTCAGCAAACACAAAACCAATAACGGTGGAAAGGTCAGACCATTGTACCACCAACCCAGGATCATACCTTATCTATTGGCCGGTGCAAAATATCTGTCCAATGTCAAGACTACACCCCCCCTTATAACCACCAGTAAAATATTCAACATACTGGCCCAGAGTCCCATTCACTGGACCCAACACACGTGATGACAACACAATCCAAAAGGAGGAGTAGTGACCTATGACGAGGTAACCTAAGCACCATATGCAAACTTACCGACTGCACTGCTCTCCCACCTAGAAGAAACCATATATCCACAAACCTAATAACTGCCGGGTGGGCGGGAGGAATCCGGAAGCAGAGAGGGGGAAGTGAAGGAGAACTTTCACCTATATAAAACCAAACCACCCCCCTCCTCTGTCTTATTGGTTAACAGATTGAAACAGCCCATAGGCTAAACACTTAATCAATCACCCACTTGATTTTACTGCGTTTAGGCTGATGGCCACGCGGATGTGGTTCCTCCATGCTGCACTCCTCAATGAAAATGTCGGGCATGATCATGGCACACCCGACATTCACTGCAAGACGGAGGATGGGACCAGAGAGGGAGCCGGAGCCGGATCGTAACCTGACGTGACCACGTGACCGCAAGGTAAGTTTTTTGGGTTTTTTTGCAGGACTTTTTTTTTCATTGAGAGCCCTGCCTGGGGCCTCCTTTCCCACAGGGACCGGCCCATCATGCCCAGTTGACAAGACGGCCCTGTGCATATATTTATATGAAGTCCAGAATGCACAGATAAAATAAAAATATTAAAAATATTGACACCTGTAAGTAATATAATCATTAAAAAAATATATCTTTTTTTGCCTGAAATACATTTAGCAGGATGTTATTAATGTCTACTGTGCATAAAATGCATTTTTACAGTCACTCTTAATTGCAAACACATGTTCTGGAATGCATATGCGTCTATCATCATCATCACATACTTGCCGACTTTGCGTTACAATGGCCCCGCCCCTTGCTAGGAAATGGCCAAATTAACGCCATTGTCTATCAGGGGTTGGGGCTTAATGAAGAATCTGGCATATATAAACTAAAATGATATATACCGGAAACATAGTTTAATGCAATGGTAATTATGACATTTAAATATTTTAATGTGTGGAAAACACACTACTCATTTATTACAAGTAATATTGCACACTTACTGTGAAATCTGAATGACCCTTATAACCATATATACATGTATATGGTTATGGAACTCCTCTGTGATGTCTAATATACCGATATTTTACAGTAAAGGATGTATTATCCTATATAAAAACTGTGAGTTATAAATATACAGATTAAAGGTATCTGCGTTTCTCCGGTATGCACTATATGTCCATTTGAGATTGCTGACCATTGCATGTGGAAATCAATATACAGATAAGCACATCTTCTTTTTTATTCAGCAACGTTTAATCTGTATATTAGTTCTTTATGACTCATTGATATACTACTCTATCTTTTAATTGTTTTTTTCTCCTTAATGAGATTGTTGAACGGCTGTTTTTATTGGTTTTTTTTAGAAGATAAACCCGTATTTGGAATTGGCCTGCTAAATAATAGATAAACCCTTTGGATTTTTATTTCGGCTAAGCAGTCATCTATTCAGTTTCACTGATTCTCCTGCTAAACTAACAGGGTGTACATGAAAAGTTGACAGTCAAAATGTCCAACCCATACTAACATCTACACGGCATATGCATTTCATATCACCCTCCCTTAAATCATGTGTCCTGTGTTAGACTCTACTGTTAACAGAACATTTTCCCACCTCAGATAAACCCATATCAGTTAATCATTCCCTTTAAAAACAAATAAAAGAAATCTTGACATTTGCTGGAGGAGAAAAACTCTACTCAGCCTCTGAAGCCCCTAGGTATTGGCCTACAGTGCTTTACTGTAAATCTGGCCCTGATTCAATCAAGAATATTCAATTATATATATAATTAATCAAATTGACTTCACAAGCTGCAGTGTTGGAATCCTCACTTGGCCAAGAATTCAGAATAAAGGATTAAACAAATGATGCACCTCAATGAAACGTTTTATTACCTATGTGTTTGGTCAATAAAACATACAATCCTATCCATCTACGATCAGCTGTTCCGGGATGTCCAGTCTGATTTCTGGAGCCTTAAGGAGGAGAATCAAGAACATTTGACATAGTTTGACATAAGTTGTTCATCCCACCAGACTCGTGTCTCGCTGGCAATAACCCGTCGGTAGAGGGAACAGATGGCAGTATGGGAATGCCGATACTCTTTGAAGTAGTTGCGATGGAGATTATGATTATATTTTTGTAATTCAATGTTAATTAAAAATTAAATCACATATTTTTTTTTTTTCACACAATCCTTTTTTAATTACTATAAGCGCACTCTCCGTTGAGCTATCTATAGTTTGACATTTTTTCTTTCAAATCGTTTAACAGTTTTTTGTTGTTTTTTAAATTTGTGAATTTCAGAATAATTAATAAACATATATTTCTAACCGTAAGAGTGTAAAGTATTTTCCCTTTCCTTTGAAATTAACTCTTAGCAACACTGAAGGAAAAAAAACATTAAAGTGGAAAAGTAAGTGATATATATAAAACAACTATAATATGAAAAAAATAAATAAAAATAAAATATAATAATAATAATAGTAATAATAATAATAGTAATAATAATAATACCATAAATGTTCTGAGCTCATTCTATTATTGTGCTCTACAATGTACTAATGTAATTTACATTTTATTTACGGTAGCAATTCTTACTCAATCATTTATATAAAACGTAGTCGGTCGCAGGACAGAAAACTTTTTCTTGTACAGAGATTTACTAATTTGATTATTCTAATACCGATATTACCAATCCAGTTTTATTACTTTTATGATAAAATTTGACCCATCCCCTGCACACGGTGTAGGCGGCCATTTTGTTGCTAGTATTCATTACAATGTAGCCTACTAAAGCAATAGGACCTAGTCACCACACCTTGTCGTGTTGTGCCCCACGCCTCAGTACAGTCACTAACTCCTTGTCAAGTGACAGGCTGCACATTGGTTCAGTCCCATAACGTGGCTGCCTCCATTTTGTGTAGGTGACGGCAGAGGCGGAACTTGAGAGCTGTGGGCCCTGGTGCCGGGAGGTGGGGAAGATGGAACGGGGTCACTGACCCTCTTCATCTGCCATGTAGTGGGCCACATTATCTCCAAGGGTCCCGGTGCACCACACCTGTGGCACCAGTGGTAGTTCCACCACTGGGCGACAGACCACCTTCAAGGTTTACCACATCTACAAGCAAGTAAAAATAACCAAAGATTTCATGGTATTTAAAAATAAATATTGCTCTCTATTTTTAAAGAGACAGAAAACTTGGTTCAATATTAGTTCCAAAGAGTGTATGCCATAATTATCTATGCATCTAGTTCCAGGCTATGTTGTTGTTGTGTTGTTTTTATTTTAAACCTTGGCCAAATGCATTATGCACTTTGCCTTAGTATTATGATTATGGCACATATCAGAAATTGGAAATGCAGGTGTAAGTCTTATCTAACTTTTCTGGTATAGTTTCCCCTTAGAAAATTGTTAAATTAAGGGCAGCTTCCAATATTGTGGCCCGGCAGCGCAAATGCCATTTTGTGGCCTCACACATCTTTTTCTGTGTGAATCCTGCTGGTTTGCCGATGGTGGTCTTCAATGATATGCTTTTAATTAAGGTTGTGACAACAGATGCACTATACTGCTTATCTCCTGGGTGACCTGGGAAGTACAACATCTACGACTAAATACCCTTTTGTGCCTTACTTGAATGGTTTGACCCGTTCCAGTGAGGTCACATAGGGAATGCTGTTTTCTCCTTTTTCAATGCATTTTTTCCTCTGGAGGCGTTATGTGGGGAGATTATTTATCCAGGTGTCACAGAGCGACATATTAATGTTTTAGAATTGGTGTGGTATCTCTTCCAGGTCAAGCAGTAATTACTGATTTGTGGAAGGGCTTGCTCCAGTGTCGGACTCCAACGCTAGGGGCCCACCAGAGGGGGTGTGGCCAGCTATCATAGAGGCGAGACCAGACACTAGAGGGGGAGCGGTCAGCCCATGACAGACTGCTAGCATCATAGTGTAGTATATAAATAATGCAGTGTGTATATAAAGAGTACACAGTCTTGACCTGCCCCTCCCCTTCACTCTCTGCCGTGCTCCCCCTTCACTCTCTGCCGTGCTCCCCCTTCACTCTCTGCCGTGCTCCCCCTTCACTCTCTGCCATGCTCCCCCTTCACTCTCTGCCGTGCTCCCCCTTCACTCTCTGCCGTGCTCCCCCTTCACTCTCTGCAGTGCTCCCCCTTCACTCTCTGCAGTGCTCCCCCTTCACTCTCTGCCGTGCTCCCCCTTCACTCTCTGCCGTGCTCCCCCTTCACTCTCTGCAGTGATCCCCCTTCACTCTCTGCCGTGCTCCCCCTTCACTCTCTGCCGTGCTCCCCCTTCACTCTCTGCCGTGCTCCCCCTTCACTCTCTGCAGTGCTCCCCCTTCACTCTCTGCAGTGCTCCCCCTTCACTCTCTGCAGTGCTCCCCCTTCACTCTCTGCCGTGCTCCCCCTTCACTCTCTGCAGTGATCCCCCTTCACTCTCTGCCATGCTCCCCCTTCACTCTCTGCCATGCTCCCCCTTCACTCTCTGCCGTGCTCCCCCTTCACTCTCTGCCGTGCTCCCCCTTCACTCACTGCCATGCTCCCCCTTCACTCTCTGCCGTGCTCCCTCTTCACTCTCTGCAGTGCTCCCCCTTCACTCTCTGCAGTGCTCCCCTTTCACTCTCTGCCGTGCTCCCCCTTCACTCTCTGCCGTGCTCCCCCTTCACTCTCTGCCGTGCTCCCCCTTCACTCTCTGCCGTGCTCCCCCTTCACTCTCTGCAGTGCTCCCCCTTCACTCTCTGCAGTGCTCCCCTTTCACTCTCTGCCGTGCTCCCCCTTCACTCTCTGCCGTGCTCCCCCTTCACTCTCTGCCGTGCTCCCCCTTCACTCTCTGCCGTGCTCCCCCTTCACTCTCTGCCGTGCTCCCCCTTCACTCTCTGCAGTGCTCCCCCTTCACTCTCTGCCATGCTCCCCCTTCACTCTCTGCCATGCTCCCCCTTCACTCTCTGCCATGCTCCCCCTTCACTCTCTGCTGTGCTCTCCCTTCACTCTCTGCAGTGCTCCCCTTTCACTCTCTGCCGTGCTCCCCCTTCACTCTCTGCCGTGCTCCCCCTTCACTCTCTGCCGTGCTCCCCCTTCACTCTCTGCCGTGCTCCCCCTTCACTCTCTGCAGTGCTCCCCCTTCACTCTCTGCCGTGCTCCCCCTTCACTCTCTGCAGTGCTCCCCCTTCACTCTCTGCCATGCTCCCCCTTCACTCTCTGCCATGCTCCCCCTTCACTCTCTGCCATGCTCCCCCTTCACTCTCTGCCATGCTCCCCCTTCACTCTCTGCTGTGCTCCCCCTTCACTCTGCTCTCCCCTTGCTTCTGTTCCTTCACTTACCTTTTCTATCGGCTTCATTTTTTCTCTTCTTCTCTTCTCTTCTGTCTTCTTCCCGACTCCTCTCTGCAGTGCTCCTCACTGAACGTCGGGAGTGATGATGTCACGCCCGACATTCAGTGCAAACGGAGCAAAGAGGAGTCGGGCAGCGCCACGGTCACGTGAGTATTCTCTTTTTTTTTTCCAAGTTTACGGCTCCCCCCACCAATGAAGAGGAGAGCTATCAGGTGGATAGCCCGGTCCCCCGGCGGGCCAGTCCGAACCTGGCTTGCTCTCTTTACAGTAAGAGGTGAGCATCTGGGTAATTTGGGTCTCTCTAGCTGTTTAGAAACTACAGATCCCAGCATGCCCTGCCATTCTGTGACTACAGCTTATTGCTTGCTAGGCTGAGCTTTATGTGTACAAAGTAAAGAGTAGGTGCACCAGTGTGCCTAATTTTGCGGAGCGGCGCAGGTCCGAGATTTACTTTTCGAGATCAAGAGTACAGAAATTTAAAAAAAGGGGTGGAAAGAGGGGCATATATTTAGGTACATTTGCTGATGGGGCATATGTGTAAAGAGGGGGTGTGTGAGGCGACCAACGAAAGGGGAGGAGACTAAATGTTTGTGTACCCGACAGCCACCGGTGAGGGAGACCCTTGACTCTTATGCCGGGCACTTGTTTTGCTGTAGGTGAGGAGGGAATACAGGGAGGACAGTCCCGCATGGTGAGTGCACCACCAAGAACATCTCTTGCCGGACTATACTTATTAAATGCTGATTCACCACGACAAATCCCTTGGTTCCGGCTACCTACCTTCCAATGTTTATGTTCACCAACCACTTCCTGCAAACAAAGTATAATCTCCCTACATAAGCTGTCCCTACCCCAACTGCATTGACACCCCTATAATACCTTGCGCACCAACCCTGGCAGCTATCCTATGCGCGCAACTTGAGAATAGAAGGTTCCCCACACACCATTAATTTCACCACACACCAGTAACCAGTAGGTTCATCTCAACATTGTGTGGATGTGTCTTTGCAGACTGTTCCGGAGACACATCCTGCTGATTTGAATCTCCCCTATCGCTCTGAAGTCAATGAGGTGTTGGATGGAAGTGGCCGTGCTAGTCTGAGGATAGTACTGGCTAAAGCGGTGGCATTAAGAAGGTCCGGTGTGGCGCTTGGAGAGTAAAAAACTAAAATGGCAATGAAGATGGACAGGCTCCATTCACCTTAAGTCATAGAATTCCATATAAAACAACAGAAACATGAGTAACTTACTTTTAGCCAAACATATATCCAAAGTTGTTGTAAATGTCTTTTAACATGTGTTTTATGACCTTGCTTCAAGTTTTACATTTAAACACCCAACAATATTTATGTCATGGTTTGGGACTGTGATTCAGTCCCGTTTCAGCAATCTGTTTCCTTCCTTTGTGTCACATAAATACAAATATACATTAGACACATCCATGAATCCTGTATTTTATATACTTGTTGGTCTCTGCAACGTGGCACACTATTGTACTTTAATGTATACAAGACATATATCTTCACCTCTATTTGCTGACGGGATTTAGGCAACCACCTCTCAATGTCAACACAGCTTGAAAAGAGTAAACTGTGTTGTATATACAGATTTCATGTACACTATAAACACATTAACGTGCAGCATGGACCGATGTCCCACATGCAGTAAAGAGATTAGCAGATTGGGTTATAAAACCACAGTGTGAGCAAATTATCCCTTCATTATTATGTTTTTTTTATTTTCTGCGTTGACTGATCGTGAAAAATTGATTCAGCTGAACGAATGTGCATAATTATGAGCCTATCACCACAGGAACTTCACAGGGCCAGTAATAAAATGTTAATCTTTCTATCGTTAAGCAAGCTGACGTCCTCATTAGGCCGCCCGACGGCATGCTTATTTTGCGCTCTCTGTGGGAATTATGGAATGTCTATTATTTCCTACAGGTCCCAGAGGTTAGCTTACGGTATGTCGAAGCTTTTCAGTGTAAATCGACAGATAAATCAACAAAATATTATTTGTTTTTATTTAGTTGTATGCAAATGTTTAGCTGATCTACTTGAGCACTTTGGGGCATATTCAATTGTCCAGATTCCCCGCCGCGTTAAAACTACTACCGTTATTACGGTAATAGCTAGCCGGATTTCAGCTCGCGGCTCAGGGAGCTGCGAGCTGAAATCCAGCTAGAAAACTACCGCAATTTCCGACGACAATTGAATATGCCCCTTAGAGCCAGATTTATAAAACCTTCTAAAAAGGAGAAGCGGGGATCAGATTCTAGCAATCATTTACCTAGTACATTCTAGAACAGTGTTGGCTAACCTGTGACACTCCAGGTGCTTGTGAAACTACAAGTCCCAGCATGCTTTGCCAATATATAGCAGCTTATTGCTGGAAGGGTATACTGGGACTTGTAGTTTCACAACACCTGGAGTGTCACAGGTTAGCCAACACTGTTCTAGAACATGGTAGCTAGAATCTGATTGGTTGCTATGGGCAACACATCCACTTTTTGGAAGGTTATTTAATAGTAATAATTCCATCATGATAGACAGCTTGATGGATTAGCTGACAGATTACTTGTATGTTGTACTTCACCAGGGACATTTGTGAAAAGTAAAGAAAATGTACCACAACCCAAAGTACAAGATTCTAAAATGAAAACAAGCATTTGTTTGCGATGGGTTACAGAAACCCTTTCCTGTGCAATACGTTTCTTAAATATTGGCAAATGGGTCTTCTTGGGGAATGTCAGCACGATAAAATATGGAAGATCATGATCATGTCAATTATAAGGAACTGGTTCCTCTAAATTATATGTAGAGGTCCTAATGGACAAGTGCATTTTGCAGCATCACGGCCCATCCCTGGTGCTCCAAACCACAATTCAAGCCCATGTGCGGCTTGGCAATGTTGGCACGACTCACATTGAATCCCATAATCTGCCCAGGACACCCTGAAATTCCAGAGCCTCCCGCATTCTGGCAGAGTAGATAAGTATGATATTTTATATTTATAGAGTGTTTTATATTAATCCCTTTCACTATGAGGTATGGTGTATACTTATCATGTGTATGAATGTATATTGTCCAGTGCACAGGGTTGGCAGAAGCTACGAGGGCACGGCAGTCAGTTCTCCTCCGGGCTTCTACACTCTGCCCCCACATCTTCAGCTCCTCACACTGGCACATCAGCTGGCACCGTCACAGCTAAGAATCTGCTGGCTGCTGCTTTACCAAGTCAATGGCCAACGCTCAGTGTGCGGGTGCCGCTGGAGCCATTTTGTCGCTCATTCAGTGTTTTAGGTGCCCGCCTAAACATTTCATGTACAAATAGATCGAGAGAGGGTAGACACTGCGCATCTTGCCTTTGCTTTGGCAAAATACACCTGAAATCTAACCCAAAATGTTGGCTATTGTTTTGCACATTTCTAACACATGTCCTTATAAGTACCCTCTACTAGAGGGCATACTTGTAGGTTAATTTTCTTCTGCCAAAATGAACCAGTGTGTTCATGTGATGTGTAATATAGATTGCAAGCTCCTCTGGGATAGGGTCTGATGTAAAGGATAACACACTCTCTGTATAGCTCTTTGTAATGTGTAGGTGCTAAATAAATAACCAAAAACCTATTCCTGAGATTAAGAGTGAATTTTAAAAATGGTCATCTTTCGGGTATATTTGTAAACCGGTTATGGGTCAGCAATCCAAAATGACCCCTCTGAAACTCACCCCCCCCCCTTTACCTAGCCTGAGATCCATCTGTAACATATATTATTTTTGATCACCCCCCAACCCCCAAAAAATGTAAATAAAATATTTTTTAAACTATATTTCCTTTACAGTTCATTGTAAATATAGCTACACGAGAGACAGAGAACTGCTTTTCATGTAATAGCATTTGCATGAGTTAATGATTTTATCTGACATGACAAATAATGCTTACAAGTTCTTTCAATGTAGACACTTCCTATTTGTAACTATTTACAAACTGAACGTTCCGCTAAAACGTTTCCATTCAGAGACTGTTGCTCTTTGTGTAAAAATAATGAATGGAATTCCTTGTAGTTGAAAAAAAAAATTGCATGATGATGCCTCATCTAGACAACATCATTTCACATAATTAAAATCATCTGTTGCGGTTTCCTCTGTTTTTATACCATTGACTTCCTCTTGTTTACTCGAAAAGTAGCTCAAAGGAACGATTTGTTGGCTGTGTTACGCGACGCTTGTTGTTTGGCCTCCAACAAGAGCAGAGTGCATTTTCTAATTGTTTTCCAGATTAGCCATTTAAATGCATTACACATAATTTGTCCTTAGGTATGTTAAACTGTTTCCACAGGTGCCAAACCTTCCATGCAGTTGAACTTTAGCATTAGAGGGCAAGTTAGTAATCTAGACACATTGACGCTGATGCAGAGTGTGTACTAGGCCCGTTTGAGTAGCGTATCTTGTGGGAAATTGCTATGAGCATGTCCAGAAGAGTGACCTCATACATTAAGCGCTTATGCAGATTTGCGTGATAGTGGCTCTTACGCCCAGGTATGTCTGGAGAGGCGGGTTGGGAGTAGGAAGGGACGTTGTAACGTAGGGTTCTGTAAAGGCGTTTTACCACAACTGTGAATCTGGACCTTACTCCAATGAACGCAATGGCCTGCAATTCATTTCCAAAGGCAAATGACTTGAAGGACAGAACAGGGGTAGGAAGGGCAGATGTAAGTATGCAATGTACAGTAACACACATGCGGTAGATTCAAGTCCTGTGTTTCTCGTATATATGCCTGGTTTCAGCGGTATCATTTGCACCAGTTACAGACAGGTGTAAGCGCCTACTGATCGTGATGCCTAACTTGATGCATCATCTTTATATTAAAAACTACACGTATGCATGCCCTAGCCAGCACAGAACAATTGTATGCCAGTAATATAGACCATAAGAACTAGAGATGCCCGGGCTCGGTTTTCTGAAAACCGAGCCCACCCGAACTTAGGGGATCTGAGTAGGTTCGCAGGGGTAGCAGTGTTCTTGTCACTCTCCAGTCTCCAGTGACATTGCTCAGTGCCATTGCTCACACAGAAACAGAGGAAGCAGTGTTCTTGTCGCTCTCCAGTCTCCAGTGACATTGCTCAGTACCATTACTCACACAGAAACAGGGGAAGCAGTGTTCTTGTCACTCTCCAGTCTCCAGTGACATTGCTCAGTGCCATTGCTCACACAGAAACAGGGGAAGCAGTGTTCTTGTCGCTCTCCAGTCTCCAGTGACATTGCTCAGTACCATTACTCACACAGAAACAGGGGAAGCAGGATTCTTGTCGCTCTCCAGTCTCCAGTGACATTGCTCAGTACCATTACTCAAACAGAAACAGAGGTAGCAGTGTTCTTGTCACTCTTCATTCTCCAGTGACATTGCTCAGTGCCATTGCTCATACAGAAACAGAAGGGGTAGCAGTGTTCTTGTCACTTGACAAAAATTGACTGGTAATGATTGGAAATTAATGTTATTAAGGTTAATAATAATGTGGGGATAAATAAAAGCCAAATTATGTGGATTTTAGCGAAAAAAACAATTGGGATTTTAGAAAAAAATCCAGAACCAAAAACAAAGACCAAAACACACGAGGGCGGTTTTACCAAAACACGAAGTTAATCCAGCTCCAAAACCAAATCCAAAACACGGGGGTCAGTGAACATCTCTAATGTAAAAAATAAAAATGTTATAATATTTTTAACAATCCATATTTTTATTAATGACTATACTGTAATGTGTTGTTCATTTATTTTATAGTAGATTTTGTTTTTGTATGTGTTCTGATATGACCTTATATTGTGCGTATCCTGCAGTCTGTTCTGTCTGTCTGCATACAGAGCCGTAACTAGGGTGGTGCGGGCGGTGCCGTCGCCCAGGGCGCAAGCCCGAGGGGGCGCAGCAGCCGCCCCCTACCTTCCCCTCTGCGGCACATAGTAAAAAAAAAAATATAAAACAAAAAAAAAAAAATTGTGGCCCATCCCGCGACTCGCGCCCTCCCCCCGCGACTCGTGCGGGGGGGAAGAAGGGGTGCTGCGAGTCGGGGGAGTGGGGGGTCGGGTGCTGCGAGAGGGGGGAGGGGCTAGTGTGGTGGCTGGTCTCCTCCCTCCCTCCTCTGTGTGGCCTGTTCTGTGTCACATGGGACGTGCACCACATGACAGGTGCCGTCCCATGTGTGATGCAAAAAAGGTAAGTTTGGGGGGGTTGTAATATATTGCTTGTGTATGTATATATATGTATATATTATGTGTATGTGAGGGGCCACTGTGTGTGTATGATGTGTATGTGAGGGGCCACTGTGTGTGTGTATTATGTGTGTGTGAGGGGCCACAGTGTGTGTGTATTATGTGTATGTGAGGGGCCACTGTGTGTGTATTATGTATATGTGAGGGGCCACTGTGTGTGTGTGTCTATTATGTGTATGTGAGGGGCCACTGTGTGTGTGTGTATTATGTGTATGTGAGGGGCCACTGTGTGTTTGTATTATGTGTATGTTAGGGGCCACTGTGTGTGTGTGTGTATAATGCGTGTGTGAGGGGCAACTGTGTGTGTGAGGGTGGGGGCCCAAACCAATATCTTGCCTAGGGCCCCATGAGGTGTAAATCCGGCTCTGATAGATATATATATATATATATATATATATATATATATATATATATATATATCATGCATTTGCATATATGTGTAGCAGAATTCTTTCAGTAAAGTGCTAGCCACACCCCCACATTAGGTTGGCCACACTCACTTGGTAAATGTCACTCCCACTTCGATGGGGGGCGCCGGTGCCCTGTTTTGCCCAGGGCACTGAAATGTCTAGTTACTGCACTGTCTGCATACTACATGTAACGTTTAGGCAGAGCACTTTTACACCCAGATTCAAGATCTTGAGATCAGTTTGGACTTAAATATGTTCAAAACTACGCTCAAGTTCCGTGCGCTTCTTTGAATGCAAGTGGGGTGCAGGTTGCATCCAAACAAGAATCAGGCCCAGAATACATATTTATTTAAAAAATATTTAAAATTGTATTTCTACTAAAATAAATACAATAAATTTATTTTTGCTGTGAAATCGATATAGAGATAATGGGATCATTTTGCAGTTAGCTTTTTCTCTCACAATGGGGTTATTTAATAACAAAGTGTAAATGTGCGGAATCCCACATTGATGTATGCAAGTCACATAATGGAAGCAAATTGTTTGCTATGGGGTAAAGTCCTTATAAGTACAGCACATAACACCCACTGGGGAAAATGTATGACTACCAGTGCACCAAAACAATAAATGGTGTAGCCCATGGCAACCAATCATAGGCTGTCTTTATTTATACTGAACAGGGCACAAGGGACCGTGGGTAAAGACCTTGCACATTTTTCATGACCATGGAGCTAGAACATAAACCAGGCATTAATTCTGAGGTAAATAATGATATGACTATTTTACACTGTTCTATTCATAGTCTTTTTAAAATAATACCCTATGCATCCAAAGTTTCACAGAAATGGGGCGACAGGTCATTTGTTATACTTATGTATGAAATAGATACTGTGTGGTTGATTCTGCGAAACACTTTAGTACTACAAATTACAGGGTTTATTGAAATGATGTTTATTATTAGGTATTAAGGCCAGAAAAAAAATATCCTTGGTGTGGACTATACATATACATTTTCCATCGTCTCTACAGTAGTCGTACTCAGTTAAAGTGAAACAGCCATTCATAGATTTCATGTTGCCTATATTTTATTTTACAAACATATAAACATTAAAGCTAATGGCAAAAATTACCAAGTAGTTCATTTAATATGCTTATTGTGTGCCTGTTTTGTCACTGTGTCCTCTACAGTAAGATATACATAATAAAAAACAAAAATAAGCAAGGTTAGAGGGGCGTTGCACCTTCATATTACTTTTATATGTTGGCTATATGTGACTTTTATTAATTATATTGCTATAACTTCTATAACCTCATTCTGTACCATGTTTTAGACTGAGTTTCATTTTCCTAATATTGAATACTGCAATGTAGCTGCCTGAATATAATTGTACCCAAAAAGGAGAGTACAGTATAGATTTCTCGTATCCATTGACAGCGAAAATAAACAACTCTGCCTGATTATATAAATGTATGATTGAAAAGCACAGAAGGAAGTTAGAAAAATAAAGCAAGGTTTTTATTTAAGCTGGCCATAGACCATTAGAATGAACAATTGATTTTTACCTACGATGATGTCTCTATTTATCTCCACTTACGGCCAGACATTGGAGGCAGCCTAAATAATCAAGAGATTGCGGCACCAATTCATTAAGAATCAGTGACTGATGAATGAGGAACGAGGCACGAAGACTCACTGCATTCACAGAAATACTGCTTTAGCCCATTAAATGGCTTCCTCCACACTGCACTTTATGGGTGGGGTACGCGTTCTCGGTGCGGAATATTCTGACACCGAGAAGTCCTCCAAATAAAAGACGAATCTGTAAAAAAACGATGTAAAGAAAAGCAGAATTACCTGTATACCGAAGTTGCAGATGTCCGATTGGCGCAGGATGATGATTGCAAAGGAGTCCAACTACTGAGGTGTCAGTCAAGAGATTTTAACGTCAGTGCAACTTTTTTCCTTTTAATTTAAAGCGGCAATGTCAAACCCCGCAGGTTAAGTGTTGAAACACTTAACCAAACATTGCCGTTTCAGGAGTTTTTAAATGGTTAACTTAAATGACGTAGGTTGAGTTCTTCCTTAGCGTCACAGCATTTGGTTCTAAAATTTTACAAGATAGTACTGCCTAATAGTTGTAATAGTGTCCAGTTTGAGGAAGAGCAGGAGATGAGATTGATCGCTTGCTGTCAATATTATGATTAGGAAATTTTTTGTATCACAAACCAGAATGACGTATGTATAACAAGTGTTTAAGCACTACTAGGCCACCTGGTCCATCTAAAAATGATCAAATCCCCCCTCTTCATGTCACATTCTCACTAATAGTTCAAAACTACCACCACCAAGGTTTATTTTCAAAGATTCCACTTTGAGGAAGTCTTAGGTTACTCCCCTTATCTCAAAATATCATCGCAAATTATCGTTACCCAACAAATACCTTGAATTTCAAAAGTGTTTTAATAAATGATCAAGCTTAACTAGCACATGAATTTGTTAAGAACATAAAGGCAAAACTTTATTAAATGGAATTTATGGCAAAATAGCCACAATGCTTAAGATGCACACAATTCCATAATATTATGCAAAATAGTTTCTTTAAGAATAACAAATACAGAAATAGAAAAGTCTGAAATTTCCTATTTGTTGGGAGGATGTACAAATATGGTCCTATTCCGCAACATACAGTGGCCTATTATACATCATCATCATCATTATCAGCTATTTATATAGCGCCACTAATTCCGCAGCGCTATACAGAGAACACACTCACATCAGTCCCTGCGTCATTGGAGCTTACAGTCTAAATTCTCTAACACACACATACACACACAGACAGACAGACAGACAGACAGACTAGGGTCAATTTGATAGCAGTCAATTAACCTACCAGTATGTTTTTGGAGTGTGGGAGGAAACCAGAGTACCCGAAGGAAACCCACGCAAACACAGGGAGAACATACAAACTCCACAGAGATAAGGCCATGGTCGGGAATGGAACTCATGACCCCAGTGCTGTAAGGCAGAAGTGCTAACTATGCCATAGTATATGCTACTTCAGTCCCAGCTATGCTCCCCTGTGAGGTCACTCAGAAAGGCAGTGTATGTGTAGATGTATGATATGTGTGTTTGGCGGAAGTAACATCACTGCCATCCACTTGTCAACCAGTAAGTGCTGGCTGACAGGAAATACCTGGCAGCCATCTTCAGTTCTCAGTATATACCACACAGTAAAGACATGTTCTCACAGTTCTCCAGCCTCTGCTTTTGATTTGAACGCAGACAGTTCTACATCGTGTCAGAACGTTGGCTGCGATGGCACAAGGTTTCTGACGCATAGATCCAATTGTTTTTGACGACGCCATCTAGAACGCATGGCTCAAATTCAAGAAGGAATGGCGTGTATACTGCTGTGCTGGACTCTCAGACAAATCAAAAAAGGTACAGGCATACACCCTGCTAAACTTAGCTGGTGCTGAAGCTGTAGATAAAGCTGAAATTTTGTCTATTCAGAGGAGGAGGATCAAGAGGATCCAGACACACTAACAAAACAATTTGATGAGATATGGTTATCAGTAAGAATGTCATAATGGACAGACATGCATTTAACACTGCTGTGCAGAGCCCCTCTGAAAGCATACAGTCATATGCTGTCAGATTAAAACTATTAGCAAAGAAATGTGAATATGGTGACTTATCAAGTGAGCTTATTAGGGACAGAATTGTGTGTGGGACTTATGATGATGTCACTCGTACGTATCTCCTGCCGGAGAAGACACTGACACTGGACACTGCTATACACATATGTATGTTACATGAGCAGTCCCGCAAAATTGCAATTGAGTTGAAAAAAGAGTCTGATATACATGACCTCCAGCAACACGAACAGGAACAAACACGCTGAATTGCGGCGGTCGCCATTCCCATGAACGTCACAAATGTCCTGCTTTCAATAAACGCTGCAATGTCTGTGGTAAACAAAATAACTTTGCTCGCTACTGCAGGTCCAAGCCCAAAGCTGATGACAGACAACACTACAATCCACATTCCGGCAGCCCGCTGCACCGAGTACAGTACAGTAGATACACCGCCAGAAAACGATCCTGACACCGGTTTTCACTCTGAGAGTGTTGACCTCAGGGCTGAAAAGGGTGAAATATTTACTACCATAGTTTAGACATATAACGCTATCAAAATTAAAATCGACACTGACGCCAAACGCAATTTCATGTCACGTGAACTCCTCCAGCGCACAATCCTCAAGACACCTATTGACGGGTCTCACACAGTGAATCTAATTGCTTACGGTGGCCAGATAATCAAGACTGTGGGTATGGCCACGATTCAGTCCACAGGTGTCCCACTGCAGCTTCATATTGTGGATAGTAATGTCAAACCTTTGCTAGGTCTGCCGGACAGTATAAAACTGGGGTTAATAACGTTAAGTGCTGACGCGCACGTGCTGCTACAGGATATTCTAGAATTAAGAGAATTTGCTGATTTGTTCGATTGCAAGACCATTGTAAAACCCCCTGTCACATATCACATGCGTCTTGATGAGACTGATCCTCCTACAGTGCGTTCTCCCTGAAGGGTGCCTTTGGCCATGAAAGGTCAAGGTGATAACGGCAAAAAATTGTATGAGAGCATTAAGTGTCGTTGCGCCACTGGTAGAAGCCACCTCGTGGGTGACGGCCATGGTTGCTGCAGTTAAAAAGGATGGTTCAGTATGCATTTGCATTGCCCCTGTGCATCTGAATAAAGCTCAGATGAGACCGCATCCAAACTCCAGTGGGGTTTAGCGGAGTCGGGACTGTGCAAGGATCCTCCAACAGGCCCAACAGTTGCGTAGTGCAATCTGGCGGTGCTTTGTATGAGCGCAACAGGCATCACCTTTTAGGAGTGTGTGAGCCAGAACGCCCACCCCACTGACTACCACCTGAGGGTGTCAGAACACCTATCAATGTGGACAATGGGTCCTCTGAAGAAGCATCTATTGCAGTGCAGGTCAGTCCTATACCCCTGACCAATAGAGAGCCCTGTTCAACACAGCACGCGCCACTACCTCCTGTTATGTACCTCTAGTCGCTATCCAATGACGATTGTCCACTTCAAATTGTGTGGTTCCAAAGCATAATGCGATTTAATAGCAAAAAGCAACAGAGTAACAATTCAATAATATAAGTACAGCCGATTACATACACAGGTGCCCTGAACCCAGCATACAGTCATTCAGTCCTGAAGTCTGTGGTTGAGAAGAGTGTCTGCTGACCCCAGAGCTCCTGCTTATATACAGTTAGTGATGCAGTGAAAACAATACAGATGATTTGGCATGTTTCCATAGGTTCAGGCTTCAGGACTGTCCAGTGTAATGCAGGTCATTGGCCAGTTCAAACGAAGCCCTCCAAGGGTGGGGGTCAGATCTCCAAAAGATGCATACTAATGTTCCCGCTGAAAGCTGCTTCAAACTGGTCTATTTACATTACACACACAATACAATTCTGATCATTTATTCCCTATAATCCATATCTTGCATACGCAAGGCGCGATCCTTTAGGCGATTGGACGTGTGAGGATAAATAGGGGATTAGAATGATACTAGACATGATATGTTTCCTGTATCCTGAACATTTGATCTCACTAAAGTGTATATAACATTATAATATTTAACTATAAACTCTGCTACATTTCATTATAAATAACTATGTGTTGCAACTATTTTTAATATGAACTAATTACAAGTGTACGTGTTTGTGTAAATGTGTGTATAAGTGTTTGCATGTGTTGTGGTTATTTACGCTCCTCCACGCTGTAGCGTGCTATTCACATAATTTCAGACATAGAAAATAATGATTGATAGATATTAATTTGAAATGACCATATCCAATTATTTGACTTCGACACTCCTTTCTTCATCACGAGGTCTGGTACTTTCATCACGAGGACTTTGTTGATTGTTACTTTGCTCTAAAAAACTGAGGATGTAGATGTATTCTATTTGGTGAAAGTGACATCACTGCCATCCACTTGCCATTCAGGAAGTGCTGGCCGACAGAAAATATCTGGCAGCCATCTTCAGTTCTCAGTATATATCACACAGTCAAGGCCGCCATCAGGGGGGTACAGGGGGTACTGTTGTACCGGACCCGGGCTCACCAGGGGGCAACAGCGCAACACAAACTTACCTGGGGTCCCCCTGTCTTGCAGTCTGCTGGTCTCCGCTACTCTGCACTGATGTCTTCAGCCTGGCTGTCACCGTGTCAGCCAGGCACCAGAATGCAATCGCAGGGATGGAGGAATCATTCCCCTGCGATCATGTGATCTGGCACATATCACAGGCTAGTGGTGCCTGGCTGTCACGGTGACAGCCAGGCTGAAGACATCAGCGCAGAGTAGCGGAGACCAGCGGACTGCAAGACAGCGGGCCCCCAGGTAAGTTTGTGTTGCGCTGTTGCTCATGGGGGTGGCTCATCGGGGGAGGGGGGGACGCTCATCAGGGGGGGGCACTTATCGGGAGAGTGGGGCAGTACTGGGCCCCACGATTTCTGATGGCGGCCCTGCACACAGTAAATACATATTCTCACAGTTTTCCAGCCTGCTTTTGATTTCAACTCTACTGTATTCTAATAGGTGGGAAATTCACACCTTAGAATAGGAATAGTCAGAAATTCTAATACAAACCACAGGTATCATTTTGAACATTACAGAATCATAATACACGCAATCAGCACAGTACAGATTTACCTACGTTTAGACATTAAACATCCCTATAAAATATTGATTATTTGGGATTATACTTATTATTATTGTTATCATTTATTTATATGGCGCCACAAGGTTTCCGCAGTGATGTACACAATACAAACAATAGACCATAAAGGGAACACAGTACAGAACATTAAATAAGTAGTACCATGACTTCAGAGGCTCCAGGCAAAGCAATTATAGTGTAGTTGGAGCAGGAAAGTAGGTAGAGAGACAGGAGGGAAGAGGGCCCTGCTCATAAGAGCTTACATCCTGGAGGGAGGACAAACAGACAGCTGGCACAAAGGGAGTCCAAAGTGGAGAACAAGCACAGGAGGAGCAAGGTGATGAGAGCGAGCATGGAGAGAGGAGCAAGGTGATGAGAGCAAGCATAGAGAGAGGGTTAAGTGGAAGGCTGGTAGGCTTTGAGGAAGAGTTGAGTTTTGAGTGCCCATTTGAAGGAGCAAAATCAGGGGACAAACAGATGGAGCGTGGGAGGTCATTCCAGTGCAGGGGGGCAGCTCGGCATAAGTCTTGAATTTTGGAGCGGAACAAGGAGATGTGATGGTCATTGGCTGATTACAGGGACCGGGTGGAAGTGGTTTTGGTTGCATCCTGAAATGGGAAGGGCCAGATGTGGGCTATGTTGCGTAGTTGGAAGCAACAGGATTGGGCTAGGGATTATACTTAATTTCTATAAATTTGCTAATAATCGGATGCATTCTTGTTGTACCTATTCGTCCTGACTATAAAAATATACAGCAGATCACTTGAATATAAATTATGAACAATATTGCTTTGATGTGTATTTTAGTATATAAAATCAAGGGGACTGAAATTAAAATGATCATAGCACTGTCCCTTTTGAAGCCATTTGGCATCTGCCTATAGCCCTTATCTTGACATACTGATTTAATCAGTGATCCTTGGAAACATCAAACACTACAGGTGACACCAAATGTCTCTAAATATTCATATCCAAGGCCTTAGATGTACATTTATCCTAGCTACCCCAGGGGGAACTGGTATACAATGGCATCATCAGTCAGCTATATATTTCCTATTTTATTTTAGTCCTTCCTGACTATGTCATACTTTACATACTTTACAACAGCAACAAAGAGCTAGATTTACTAAGCGGCGGGTTTGAAAAAGTGGAGATGTTGCCTATGGCAACCAATCAGATTCTAGCTGTCATTTTGTAGAATGCACTAAATAAATGAAAGCTAGAATCTGATTGGTTGCCATAGGCAACATCTCCACTTTTTCAAACCCGCCTCTTAGTAAATCTAGCCCAAAATGTTTAAACAAAAGTTTGGGGTCTTCTCAGATTTGAGACTGCGAGTTTGAAAAAGCGGAGATGTTGCCTATAGCAACCAATCAGATTCTAGATGTCATTTTGTAGAATGTACTAAATAAATGATAACTAGAATCTAATTTGTTGCTATAGGCAACATCTCCACTTTTTCAAACTAGCAGTTTAGTAAATATACCCCCAGGTGCCTACACAAAAATTGGTTGCAGATATATTTTTTGTTTAAGATTTTTTTGTGAAAAAACGAAACGGAATAGCAAAAAAAATTCTTATATTCAGCACTAGAATCTACAGACTTTTTTTTGCTTCCTTTCAATTTCTGAAAAAAATTGAGGCATCTGTACAGTTTCTTGAGATGCAAAGTTTGGTTTTATATTAATACATGAATCTATCAGATTCTATTTATTTGAACATAATTTGGGATTTTCTTTTCTTAATAAAACACATGAATTTCGGTCCGAGATGCAAATGGTGATACGAGCTGAAGGATTCATTATTTAGTTTTATTGTTCAGACTCCACACATTTTCTGAACCATTCTCCCTTCCTCTGCACTAACTAGGAATAAGTAGACATTGGGATACAATCTCTTTACTGCTCATTAGCACTTCACTTAAGAAACAGGAAGTTGGATATAGAATTTTTTTTGAAAAAAAAACTTGCCGGACTCCAGCCTTGGAATGAATTAAATATACAAGAAAAAAGACACTTTGGTAATTGCTTGTTAGAAGCAGCGTTCATTGTGGGGATTTTTCTTCTCCTTATGTCTTCTCTTAAAAGAATCTGCACAAGACATTGGCATTGTTGGTTAGACAGCTTCAGGGTAGCACAAAATGAACTAATTGATTTCGGCTATGAGGCAGTGAATAGCTCAAGGAACTCGCTGCTCCACATTCCTTCGGGAGAAGTGATTAATATTTGGTACCTTAGGCCCAAATTCCCTTTTTCATGTAAAGCTAGAGCATTGGATTCTCACAAATTATTCTCACAAATTATCCTCTCCCAAATATCTTGTCTACAAGTTTAGATGGAGGAGGTCAGGGCATCCAGCAAGAATAGAGGGACAAGCGGTTGTATTGCGATGAAAGGAACCTTAGAAAGGGTTCTTTAGGCTCGTACGAGAGAGCATGTCAGAATGCCTCAATTTACTGCATAACAAAAAAAACAATCCTATTGCACGGTTTCTGCCACTAGGCCACTTCATCCAGAGGACCGTTACCGTGTTATTTCCAGTAAAATAAATTCATTATTAACCAAGCTACTGTGTTTCAATGTAGTCCTGCACAAAAGTGGTCGCTGTCGTTTTAGTAGAAAGTAGCACAAAGCACGCGGGAAATTGGAGAGCACCGTTTTAGTGTACACTGTCTGGTTCTAACACATGCAAACAAGTGAACATGTCATTTGTACATAATAGATTGTAAGCTTGTGAGCAGGACCATCTTACCTCTGTGTCTGTATTACCCAGTATTGTATATTACTGTGGTCGTCCCCAATTGTAAAGCGCTATGGAATTTGCTGGCGCTATATAAATAAATGTGGATGATGATGATGATGATAGCATATTTCCATATTTTTTTTAGCAAGGCCCATTGACTGAGGGTTATTTATTAACATTTCTCGAAAGTAATCGAAGGTAAGCTAATCACTGATTGGTTGCTGTGGGTTTGTGCAATTTTACACTTTTGGGGAATCTTCATAAATAAACAGCATTGTGTGGTCTCAGTTGGCGGCTGGTCTTAAGTGGGAGTATTGAGTCAGATTGTGGGTAATTGGTCAAGAGGCAGGTTAGAAGATTGAATGTGGGTGTGATGAATCAGATCCATGCAGGACTCTACCACAAGGCTTCATTACAATCAGTGTACTTAGTTTTATATATATATATATATATATATATATATATATATAAAACAAAATAGGGAGGGGCGCCACATAGTATAATACTGTATATATTAATAATACAGAAATTGTGCCATGAGTAGGAAACTCAATCAACCATATAGGTGAAGAGAGAGGGCATTTAAATAAACTCAAACAGTAAGGGTGCATCAGTAGACAAAGAAGATCAGAATCACACTGGACCGCCCGCACCTCACATATATATATATATATATATATATATATATATATACACACACACACACATACACACCGAACAGCCACAACATTAATACACTGACATGTGAAGTGAATAACTCTTTGTCATGTTCCTCAAACCCTACCTGACTAATTTGTGCAATGTGGCAGAGCGCACTATCCTGATGAAAGAGGCCACTGCCATCTGGGAATACCTTTGCCATGAGGGATGTAGTTGGTCTAAAACAATGTTTAGGTAGGTGATATGTGTCAAAGTAATGTCCACATGAATGCCAGGACCCGAGGTTTACCAGCAGAACATTGCCCAGAGCATCACACTGCCTCCGCCGGCTGCCTTCTTTCCATAGTGCATCCTGGAGCCATCTCTTCCCCAGGTAAACGACGCACTTGCACCCAGTCGTCCACATGCTGTAACAGTAAATGTGATTCATCAGACCTGGCCATCTTCTTCCATTGTGCCATGATCCAGCTCTGGTGCTCATATGATCATTGTAGGTGCTTTTCACGGTGGACAGTGGTCAGCATGGGCACTCTGACCAGTCTGCAGCCACACGGCAAGCTGCGATGCCCTGTGTTTTCTGACACCTGCCTACCATAGCCAGCATTAACTTTCTCAGCAATTTGTGCTACGGTAGCTCTTCTGTATGATTGGACCAGACGGGTTATCCTTCACTCCCCATACGCATCAATGAGCCTTGGGCGCCCATGACCCTGTCGCCAGTTCACCAGTTGTATTCTGCTCAATATCGCATTAGTGTGTACACTGCAACGATGAGCGACTATCGTTCCAGGGCACATCGTATCGTTTCATCTGATTTTTAAACTGAACTAAAAACCTTGTTCATCGATGGAGCAATGCCATTCCAATCTTCAGTGTATACATACTCACGATCAGGATCTCCGTAGAGTTTACAGAGTCACAATCTTTTCTGCCGATGGTTATGACAGACGTGTATAGTGTGTACACATAAATCGTAATCCAGACTTTTTGTTTTAAATCAGTGGTTGGTAAAATCGTTCTAGATAGCACATCGGGAGAATATTTCTGTACTGTGTACCCAGCCTTGCAAACAGCATTCATAAGAAATTTAGTGTTTCTTGCAGAAAACCGGGAATATTTCCCCTGTTCCTCTGTATTAGTCAGTTAGTTGCATGCTGTATCGTTCCCGGGCACTTTTTCTGCTTTGATTATTACAAAGAAAAGAAATGGAGAGCACAGCACTACACTGTCAAAAATTCAACTTATGATGTCACCAAAGCACTTGAAAAAGCCTCTTAATCGCATACCGCACCTGAATACCATACGCGGCTTTTACACCAACGGCCATTGGTGCGTTTGTTTACCGTCATCCACTTTTCTATTCTTCTCCCTTTCACAGGCAGCCTTCATTAACCGCTTTGTTTCTCCTCTTGAACTTTTAAGCCGAAGGTCCAGGCTCGAATACGTTTTTTTCCAATTACACTGAGCAGAAAAATCTTAAGAGGTATACTTCATTCTCTCCCAACTCTGGCATAAAGTCCAGCGCTAGTTACCGAGGGAATTTCATTTAAACTAATTATCTTGATTGGATTGTTTAATCAATTGCTTACTTTAATTGGGCCCTGCTCCTAATGAATGGTATGATCCACTGCCAGGAACGAGTAGACTTCTGTCACTCTGTGTGACACCCCTGCTAATGTATGAACACATTCCTAGCTAAAAAGGCAGATTCTCATACATATCAGTGTTAGTGATTGAGCACTAATGACTGACTAGGAATCTCTTTTAACAAGCCATGTGGCTCTACACTTAAGATTTGGCAGGAATACAAAACATAAAAAAAAAGAAGTGTTTTTGCCTGCGATGAGAGGCGCGGTTAGTTTTGCAGTTTTCCCTTCGCTTTTGCGTTAAAAGACTGGTTTTCAGGAAAATAACTGAAAACACTAATCGTGCTGTTAATCTTGGCAATTGTTTTGGAAAGCATGCTTCCTGTGGCTGAGTAAAACAAGGACACGTTCATAGAGAGAATGTGTTCAAAAGCTATTGATTAGTAATGCCACACTAAATTCCAACTATTTTTCGTGATCATTTCGAGTGGCAATGTTTTATCACTGTTAATGGGTGAAATTTAATTTGACCTCAGCAGAAAGTCATGTGACTGTGGTGAGTCTTCCTGTGGTGCTGTGAGTACTCAACTTTCTTTTTGTCTCTTTAAATATGATCGCTATATCTAAACATGCAACAAACGGACATTTCATGTTTTCTCATACCCATGAGATCATAGTCATGGGGTCATGAGTTTCGATTCCGACCAAGAACATATTCGTAAGGAGTTTGTATGTTTGCGAGTGTGTGTGTGTGTGTGTGTGAGTGTATGTCATACTTGCCAACCTTCTTCAGCTCCCCTCCGGGAGCCTTGCAGTGGAGGTGGGCGTGAGGGGGGCGGGGCGCGCCAAAATCGTGTCATTTGGCCTCGCCCCCCTGTGATGTCATGACGCAAACATTTGACAGCGGGCGGCGGGGCCAAACGCCGTGATTCATCAGGAATCGCGGCATTTCTTCAACAATTTATCCATTCCGCCAGCATCAACGGGTTATCAGAATGCAATTACTTGGTCAGTTGGAACCGATTCTTTGACATCACAGATCTCAACAGTCTATACACTCCTTTATCCATTTGCTGGCTTTATTTTAGTTGTCCTAAACTCAGTCATGGTAGGGAAGAGTTTGCCAAGCTGCACGGATCGGCATAAGCTACTGGAATTCCTTAGGAGCGCCCAGTGGAGCAATCCCACTGGCACATATTGTGCCATTGCTTTGGCCCAGGGACCTCTTCCCACTCTTGGTCTTCCACTTCCTCTCCATGGAGAAAGAGATAATGTGTCAGCATTCACATTGACTTGCCTGGGGTGATACGTTCATTGGAAAAAACAAGATAACTTGTCAGCATTTACATTGTCATCTTGGGTGGCACTTCAACTTGAAGTTATACATGGCAAGGAAGCCAATCACTTTTCATACTCCTTCTGTGCCCTTTAAAGCCGGCATCAACATTGAGAATATATAGCTTAGTTGGATCTGTAAAGGCCAGTACTGGAGCGTTCAGTAGATGTCTCTGTCCATCTCACCCCAAAAGGCTCTGAACAAGACTGATTTAAGTCCAAAGCTGATTTCTTTTCATTTCTGTGGCCTTCACTAGTACAAATGGTAAGTTCCAAGCAGTGGCGGATCCAGGGGGGGGCGACGGCTGCACAGTATGTGCAGGTCCGTCCAGCCGTGACAGGCAGGGACAGTGTGCTGCCCGGCTGCTCTGACAATCAGAGCAGCCAGGCAGCACACTGTCCCTGCCTGTCACGGCTGGACGGACCTGCACATACTGTGCAGCCGTCGGCAGCCTAAGATGTTAGAAAGGGGCGGGGCCTAAATCCCCCCCCCCCCCCTAAATCGCCCCGGGTACTGTAGATTTCTAGATCCGCCCCTGGTTCCAAGGTGACCAGACCAGTGAAGCTGCCAGCACACCAAAGGCAAGTCTAACTTTGTATTTTATTATACAGGGTGATTCAAAAGTCGCAGTACACCCTTTTATTTCAAAAACTCTACAGGAAATTGGGAAACCTGAATACTCCAGTAAGGTATGGGTGACGTGGTCTATCTTTTACGGTATGTACCAACCATGGGCGCCATCTTGAAATAGGCCAATCGACCCAATTCCTGTAGAGTTTTTGAAATAAAAAGGTTGTACTGCGACTTTTGAATCTTCCTGTAGTTTAATGAAGTCCACCTAAAGCTAACTATGTTTTTAGAGTCCTTATTTAATATCTTCAATCATGTCTGCATTGCAAACTAGTTTCTAGCTTCTACACTACCTAGCGTTGTAAAAACCTATATACCGAGGCTGTATTCTCCTGATGAGACAAGTCACTCAGCTGTAAAATACAGTTTAGCCAATGCAAACACCACTCTCTGCACTTGGTGTGAAAGAAAGATATGTTGGTCCTTTGAAAACTAGTAGCGTGTCCATTTTTGTCAGTCTTTTTCTTACCATTGATCAATCTGTCAGCGGAAAATACAGGGTCAACGTGGCAAAACTTTAAGCGTTTTGTTTATTTTGGAATACACAATAAAATGAATCTTAGAACCATTTTAGAAGGTGAAAACCTGCAGTCAAGCTGTTTTATTGCCAGTCTACTACTGGTTCTTATGAAACCCATAAATATATATGGAACTACTGTATGCATCTGTTAGAAGTAAGCACTAGCAGCAATAAGAAACTGGTATTCTAAAAGCATTGCCTTCAATTGCTAATTGTAAATTGTAATAGGGGCATTTTGGTGGTAGTCAGGGGACCAGGTCAGAATGGGGAACCTCAAACTGATATAAGTTTGAGATTGATAAGAGTTAAAGTCAGTCTTGGGCTTGGGTTATATTCCATTGCAATTACTTAGAGTATAAGGAGTGTATAGTAATAACATAGAATTTATTTTTTTCAATCCAATTAATATAAAATGTAGTTAAAGTTTGTTAAAACGCTATGGAGGTATTTGCACTTGAACCAGTATACCTAGATGGTTTGACAAGAACACATCAAGGTTTAAGGCAATTTTACGCCCTTGGGAGACAACGGGGAGCCACAAGTTGTATAACCGATAACACACCAATCACATTCTAGCTACCATTTATCTAGTGCATTCTAAAATATGAGAGCTAGATTCTGATTGGTTGCTATGGGCAATACCTTCGCTTTTCATTTTATAGAAGGTATAATAAATCTCCCCCCAAAAAATCATAAAACTCCTTATGCTGCAACAACCTCTTAAACAGGAATCATTTGAATGTATTTAAACAGTTTAGAGACAGCATTTTGACACAGAAATAGAGAGATAGAGATATTCTCTTTTTCATAACTCACATGGGATGAATTAAAGACAGACGTACAGTATGATAATTACATTTGACCTATTATATTCTGCATGATGTGATGCTGATAAGAGATTATTTGAAAAGCTCTGATCAGCTCTGGAAAATATTCTGCCCGTCCATGATTGACAGTTGGCTGCCTGAATTAGCATACACAAGTCACTCTGCAATATTATGTTAATTAGAGGAGTGAATCATATATAACAAGTCCATCCACTAATAATAAACACTAAAACCCAAAACAGCTATAAACTGGATGAGGTTATTTTTGTGGCAAACCACTAATGACTTTGTTTCAGAAGTTTAAGAAACTGGCAGAGAGATAAACAGAGAATTACGTCACTGGGATGGTTGAGAAGTTTTTCCACCAATTCTTCACCTCGTTGCTGTGGAAATAAAATACTTATTTATAGCATCTAAGAAATAATGCATCACGAGAGATGGCAAGGGGCTTTTTCATTTTCTAACCACATTATTAGTTTGCCACAAGTGGTAGAAGTCCAAGGCTTTCATTAAATACGTGGAGACCTTTGGCATAAGCCAATAGCGTATCCAATAACTTTCACTGTCTTGCAAATTATTTGCCAGTGGTGGAGTTCACATGGAAGGCAACCACTTGGGATTATTGATTGCATACCCATTACCTTAGCACACAGTGGAGGCAGCCATCTTGTTCAGTCAATTTAATGGAAACAAGTGCCATGACTGTGACATGAGGCACTTCACAGCCAATCAATTAACTGGGATCTAGAGGTAGATTTATCAAACCTTCTAAAAAGGAAAAGTGGAGGTGTTGCCCATAGCAACTAATCGGTTTCTACCTATCATTTTCTAGAATGTACTAGATAAATGATAGCAGGAACCTGATTGGTTGCTATGGGCAACACCTCCACTTTATGGTGGCACTATATAAATAAACTGTAATAAATAAACTGTTTAGTCCATAGGGAGCCCCAGACCCCCATCTATTACCTAGCAGTGCGCTGCATTCCTTTGTGGATTGCTCACTTTCCTGCAGCATCTTGAGGGTTCTTGGGACTGTCCACAGCTCTCCAATAAAACTCTATTAAAAACTATGAACATTTTTAGAAGCTTCTAACAGCTTTCTGGTGAAATCCTTCTTGGTTAAGTTGGTGTTATAGCCAATATTCTAATTAACATATTGACAACAGTATTCAAGTGAACAAACCACACTGACATACAGCATTTTCATAGTGCTTTGTTCAGTACATACATTTATTTTATCATGAAACATATTAAAGGCAATAAAAGGGATGAACTGATGACAAAGTTGAGTAGCTCTTGGGGCCAATTTATACAAAATAGTAAAGGTCGGCAGCACAGTGGCTCAGTGGTTAGCACTTCTTGCCTCACAGCATTGGGGTCATGAGTTTGATTCCTGACCATGGGCCTGATTCATTAAGGATCTTAACTTGAGAAACTTCTTATTTCAGTCTCCTAGACAAAACCATGTTACAATGCAAGGGGTGCAAATTAGTATTCTGTTTTGCACATAAGATAAATACTGACTGTTTTTTCATGTAGCTCACAAATACTTGATAGCTTATTTGTACCCTGAAATTTAAAGTTGATATTTGTGCGCTACATGAAAAAACAGTCAGTATTTAACGTAATTTTGCAATGGATTACAAAGAGCATTTGTGGAAAGAAGTTCTGGTGGACAAGGGTGTCAATTAGAAATATATTATTAAAAAAGTACATTCATGTGATTTCCTACCCTGTGACTTTTTCTCATTCTCTTCTCTCCTTTGACACATTTTTTTTGTTACAGTAAATGACATTACTTTCATTAAACATTTGATCATGTCAGTTTTTTTTGTGATGAAATTGTGTGATTTTTGTTTTTAGAGTTCTGTTTCCTTTGGCTAGTTTACATTGCACTGTTTGATAAATAGTCAAAGCACATTTGGAATTTTGAAGGCAAAAGGTGTTAAAAAAGAGAAGTCAATTCATACAATGGTTTGATAAATAGACCCCTTTGTCTCGTAGGTGAATAGTGTTATAAATTCTATGTGTCTATTCCCTTAAGGAAGAAATGCTGGTCCTGGTCTCCTTCCAAGTCAAAGTGTAATATACAATAAATAATTTAGGATTGACTTGGAAAAATATCTTATAATCTTTAGTTAGAAGAGAAAATAGCCTGATTTCATTTGTTCTGCAATATTTATTGGTGCTTTGCTTTAGCTATGAAACCCTGTGAAAAGAGGATCTAGTATGAAAAACTTAAAGTTAAGTACAATGCATTTTGCTCAAGAATGATTCAGAGGGGATTGGGTCTTCCTTATCACTGCAGGGTAGACACAAAAATACACCAAATTATGCACAAGTCTGCTAATACAAGATTTGGTTTTGCAGGACACAATGAGTCTGATTCATTAAGGAAAGCAAAGCAAAAAAATGAGTAACTTTGCACCTTGGCAAAACCATGTTGCATTGGAGGGGGAGGTAAATTTAAAATATGATGGCAGATTTGTAGTTGGAGAGGGCATGTCCTAGATGAACTTTAAATTTCAGTGTACGAATAAAGCTATCAAATATTTGAGTGTTACATTAAAAAAAAAGCCAGTATTAACTTATGTGCAAAATAATAAACTAATATGCACCTCTTGCATTGTAACATGGTTTTGTCCAGGAGAAAACTTACTCATTTTTTTGCCTTACTTTCCTCAATGAACCAGACCCAAAATGTACATTTGCAAAAAGATGTGGCGTTAAATGAAAAATCAATGAGGCTCAATCGAGCAGAATGTTGATTTAAAAGTGAAAACATTTAAATTAACGCTATGCTGGTAACGTTTTCAACTGTGCAAAGAATACACACAACAGATTGATAGAATCACCATGACTCTCTACTTAGTGCAAACTATTAAAATAAGGTGATCGGTGACTGATTAAGGGTTAAGGCCGTCCTAGGCTACTATGCTGGTAGCGCCCCCTCGCCTTCCACGCCAGACTAATACCTGATTGGTAGAAACAAAGTCGTCCTTAATTTAAGATCCTGCTTCCTTCACTCCACTCACTCGTGTTTATGTTGCTGTTATTTCAAATCTCGGCTCCACGTAGCTTTTTAAATGGGTCACAGCAACCATTGTCACTTATTTATTTTTCATTAAAATCAGAACTGTATAGCAGAACGAGGCGTGATTGAGCGTTTCTGAGGGTGAGGATGTGAAGGAGGAGGAGGAGACTGTCACATCTGCGCTTTGTCGCCATCCTGGTCTCTCCTACTCGCTTATCCACAAGCGCCCGTCCAAGGATAAGGAGTTTCCAGAGGCGCCAATGTGGTAATCAATATGCTAATACAAGGTAAATTAGAATATGGTATAGAATTTTATACAACATATAGTTATATAAATCAGTGCACTGATATAAAATCATAAAATATCACATGTATAAATATACATCAAGTCCTAATGGACAGGTGCCTAATAAATAATAGGCCACTCTTATTGCAGTCCGTGGTGAATTGGTTGCAAACAAAGAGTCCGAAAACAAAGAGTTCAAAAACAAACAACTTGTATCAGGTCCCACAAGCGATGTTAATGGTTGGTCAAATATTGGAATCGGTGTCCCGATATATAAAGTGCCGCCTTTGCTGGTATGGTTAAAGGTAACCTCTGGTGTATAGTCACTCGGATTTCAGGGCTATATCCAATATGAGGATTTCTTAATCCCACGATAGCAAGCTGGCGTGATTGGAGACACAATATGCAATAGATGGTAGGAATCCGAGGGATCGCTTACCCTGTAGTAGAGTTTTCTCCAAGGTGCCGACCCTCGTGAGTTATTCTCCGGCTAGGTGACTCCGTGATCTGAAGAGATAGACGCAGCCGCGTCGTCTTCCTCGCGCCTGCGCACTTCGCGGCTGGGAGTTTCAAGAACGTCCTTCTGCTCGCAAGCACAGCGGGATGGAAGTTCAGTTTGATGTGCAGTATGGTTATCCGTTTCCTACGCGTTTCGCCAGAGCGGCTTCGTCAGGGATAGATGCACTTAGACTGCAGAGTCACCTAATTTTTAGTCAGTTTGATTTTCCCAGATTGTCCGTGATAGGTTGCTTCAAAAAATGGGCAGGTGTTGGGAAGGCCAGTCATCTTCCCATCTGGTGTTGATTGACATCCCAGATGTTTACCCACGATTCTTGACAACATCGATAGCACAATGGAGTACTAATAAATGAATTCTTTAAAACATCAATATTCATTTCTGTTCATATTGCTTAGAAATAAAGCTCATATATAGTCCATGTGCAAAAATTTGTTAAATACTGGATACATTTTCTCGTATTAGTTATAGAGGTGCACATTAATTAGATACTGGAAGTAATTCCTTAACAGTCATATTTATGCAAGTGAAAGGCATTCATATTTCCATTCTGTTATGTACATTGGGAATACTGGTTACGGTAAATCCAGATATATCTTTCCCTTGGAATCCTATGCCTTCACATAATTGCATGTATATAAGACTGTAAGTGTTCCATAGCAAAATCCAGTAGTGGAATGTCCCCAGAATGCTCTGTATTTTTGCTTATTTAGGTAAACATACCTAGATATTAATGCAAATATTATCAGCTATGTATTCCTATACTTCCAAGGATGTCTCATTGTCTTCAGTCTTTACCGTGGGAATATGTCAAGACTACAACCTTACTACAGTAATCTATCATGTTTTCTTTGGCAAACAACTATTCTCTTATATTCTAAAGTTAAATTGAGTTTATACCACTGTCACAAGCTGTAGCCTAATCAGCCTATTGGATAATCAGATGCCGAAGGTGAAATAACACATATAGGTTTGCTCTGCTCTACGTAAGTCCTTGAAAATGACCTTGAATACTTTTAACAGAGAACAGGTCCATTATTTAGACTAGGTGTAGGCAAGCTATGGTTTTCACCCATTGTTGAACTACAAGCCCTGCTCTATGCTATAACAGCTAGTCTTTTCTCATGACATATGGTCATATATTGTATATTTGCTGCAAGCTATATAGCTTTTCACCCTGCAAAGCCCCTTCTATGAACTTAATGGGACTATATTGACCCCTTGAAATGTCTCTGAACAAATGTCAGATCCTGCCATTAATAGAACCCCCCCCCCTGATGTCCCTGTAAAGTGCAATCTGATTTTGAGCTTCGAACAAAGAACATTTTTCACTGCAACCCAATTAGTTAATGTTGTTTGAAGTGTCTATTGTAAACTCACAGTGAATATTAGTGTTTGCGTTGCACTGTGTGTGGTCAGAAGATATCATTTAAAAATGTCATGCTTATCAGTGTAATTACAATTTCAGTTTTGCATCCAACCGTGAAGAATAATTGAACAAGAGTATAAGAATACGGACATTAATCAGTATTCTACCCAGACATTCCATTGTAGCAAGTTCTTCATCTTGCCAAGCCAGCAAACCTGGCATATTTATGGTAACCAGTTCATAGTCTACTTCTGTAGAGTATAGTGGCAGGCATGGTGGAGATTAAAATATCTAATGCTGCCTATGCGGTTCTTTTGTAATATACTGCCCTCACTAGTTATTCATGGCTCTGATTTAAATTGTAATTTAAGGTTTGGCATTTCCATACATTACAAGCTGACCATTTTTTTTTTTTTTTGCAATACGGTAAAGTGGTATGTAATCATGCTATTTATTTCTGTTGACATGAGTTTAAAACCAGCAAAGTGCTGTTTTAGGAAAGTATGAACTGCCTAATTTAATGTATAGCTTAATTTTTTAAAGAAGGTATCACAATGGCTCAGTAATACTATATATAGATGTTTTAAATTTTGAAAAATGTATTTTATTTGGCGTGAAGATAGCTTCTTTGTAAAAACTGAAAAAAATCTACACTTTGACTGTTATCACGCGCTCCAAAGCCTAATTAATACCCCATGTGGTCCGTGGCAAGATACTGATTTGGGCCGCGCTCCGCCTTCCATTTGTAATAAAAGAAACACACACAAAAAAACGAAGAGTAGTCTGGGTTCCTCAGTGCCCACTGGGATATGGAGCTTAGGTAGCATAATGGATGAATGGCTCGAAACTGTGTGCGGAATGTTCTATGAACTGGATAGTAGTTTTTGCTAAGCGAGCCAGCACTGTCAGTGATTATGATACTGCTGGCTTATGCATACTGCGTAAACTATATATTTAATGGCTCAAACGAAGGAAGTTGGGGCATGGTTGATCTTGTTAAAAATACGATTTTCTATCAAAAAAAATGTAAGCGGCAAAGTGTAGCATATTTCTATACTATTGATTAATATTTTCATAAGTGGCAGGTCCTATTTCAAAGAAGAGTACAGCGAGAAAGAGTTTATTAAATCAGAATAACATTGATCATAAACTTAGTAAACACAGGTACAGTACACTTCAGTGGCGCACGCAGGGGGGGTTTCTGAGTCTCCAGAAACCCCCCTGCGCTAACTAAATGGCCGCTATAGCTGCACTGTCCTATACAGCAGCCGCGGCACTGTCAAAGAAGCGTCCGCGGCGGTGCTGTAGTGTATACAGCACCGCCGCGGACGCTTCTTAGACAGCGCGCGCGGCTGCTGTATAGGACAGCGCTGAAGAAACGGAGCTGCTGCGCATGCGCAGCAGCTCTCGCGGGGAGTGTTTTTTTTTTTTGGGACGGGGGAAACCCCCCCCCCTCCCGACAATCCTCCGTTCGCCCCTGCACTTTTGTTCATTAAGGGTTATTTACTAATATAGATGAAAATTTGCACCGTCTAGTACCCAATAACCTAACAAGCAATCAGTTGTAGCTCATTCTAGAGAATAAGTGCAGATGACTATTATCATATTCCTTAAATCTCCTGTTTTGTAGTGGTACAGTGGCAACATTTGAGGAGTCAATTGGTAGATAGGAGCGTGGTCCTGCAGATTTGGACACGATCAATGTACATTGGAGATGTGGCCACATGTGTCCTAATTAATGACCAAACAGAGATGAACTATTTCCGGGTTAGTGGGTTTAGCTCAATTACTCCGTTTTTGCAATTAATTCTATGTTCACCTAATCATCAATTTCCAGGCATGTTGCCACTTTTGAATTTAATTTTGACATTTCAAGCATTAAATTAAGACAATTTTAGCAATTTTACATGTAGAATAGTCTATTATTTGCGTGTATTGTTTTGTTTATTGATCTGAAACCCCCAGCAACAACCATCACATTATATAACTTAATACATAAATAGTTTCAGGACTCTAAAAAATGGTGATTGAAGAGAAAAAGTGCCATAGGTTGAAAGTAACACAACCAAAGTGAATGAAGTTATAAACTTAAACTGTGCTGAGCAAATGGATCTCACGCCTCCGCAGATTCTTGTCATCTCTAGGGAAACACAACAAAACACTCACATACACATAACAGGATATAATATATAAACAAATACATTTAATATGTTAACTTACATTAATTGTCTATTAAAAACAAGCAAAAATACTGAAATTGGAAATAACTAGTGAAAATAGTTTATGTTTTAGATATGTTATTTTAAACACTCGGTTATTTGTTATGTAATTATATACATTTATATATCCTTTATTTTATTGTGTTTATTGAGAGTAAGTGGCCTAGAGTCATCCAAAGATGTGATTGTGAATGTTGTTTAATGTTCAGTGTTGATACTGTAGATTTATAGAAACGTATAATTAGGGGGGTGGGGGGGAATCGCAGGTCGAGGGGGGACAAATTGGGAGGAGGTTGGGGGGGACAAATTGGGAGGAGGTTGAGGGGGGCACATCCTAGTTCATCTCTAAATTGAAATGTAAAAATAAAGCTGCCCAGTATTTGTGTTTTTCCTGCATGCAAAAACTAATTGCACTGGTGCCAGATGCAGGTTGAAATTAGAGATGCTCAGGCTCGGTTCCCCGAGAACCGAACACACCCGAACTTAGCTGATCCGAGTACAGAGCCGAATGTCGAGCGCCCTCGGAATTGAAAACAAGGCAAAACGTCATTGTTACGTTGTCAGATCTCGGGAGTTCTGGATTCCTTTTTAAGATCCAACATAACGGTGGGCGGGAAGGAGGTCAGACCCCCCTTTTTCTTTTCTGCCACTGCTGTGTGCCAATGTTTCCTAGATGTGCTAGGAACTGCTATGTGTTTGAGTCATTGCTCTGTCGCTTACCATCCAGCCAGGACACTGCAGTATTTGTCCGAAAGTATATGAAAATAATATTGTGATCTGTGAGGTGGTCAAAATTGACTGGAAATGACTTGCAATTAGTGTTATTGAGGTTAATTATAATGTAGGAACAATAAAAGAGCAAAAATATGTGATTTTAGAATATTTTAGGATTTTTTTCTAAAAAATCCAAAACCAAAACACACGAGGACGGTTTTGCCAAAACCAAAACCAAAACACGAAGCTAATCCAGATCCAAAACCGAAACCCAAATCACTTCACAGTGGTCAGTGAGCATCTCTAGTTGAAATATGTTCAGTGAAGCCTAAAGTGTCAGAGAAAATCATCTGGTTACATATGAAATAACTCTGCAGTTGAAACCAGTGTATGATCGGAAATTCCGTACCAGCCAGTCACAAGTCACAATGGGATCATTGATACAAAGAAAACTCTTTATTGTGTCTAAAAATCTTTCCAAAGTGATTGAATATTGTGTGTGGTTAAACATTTATACAGTCCACTAATAAACATAGAAAATTACTGATTTTTAAAGTAACAATATCTTGAACACAACATTTTATTTACCTTATAACATCATTTTAAATGACCCGTACTGTTCGACACCATCATTTATTTGAAAGGCGTCACAGATTCCGAAGCCCAGGACAATCACTGTACAGGTATGACATACATGAATACAATAGGCATACACAGAAGCATGATTCATGAATTGAAATGCGCATGATAGCAACAGTATGAATGATGCACGAAGAACAGAAAATGGCCTGAATTTGGTGTGTGTGTAACCAAACCGCATTGTACTCACACTAAATTCAGAAATAGATATGACAAGGGACATACAATGTAGACGTACAGTGAGTGGACACGAGCCAAGAAGTAGAGAGGACCCTTCCTGTGATAGCTTCCATTCTATAGGTAGGTGGTGTTGAGAGACAGTAGGCGCAAATGGGGTACAATGGACGTGGTGGACCTCGGAAGTAGAGGGTGTGGACATCAGTGTCTAGGAGGGGGTGGGGTAAGAAAGCATGAAGAGGTAGGATTTGAGAGAGCATTTGAAGGACTGTAGTTTGAGGGAGAGTCTGGTCGTGCGAGGCAAGGACTGTTCTCACCGGGAAATAAAATGATACAAGGTTAACCCAACAAAAACAGGACTATCAGGTCAACAGTGCGGACAGAAGCTTTCACATCTCAGTTATTATATCGTTGTCAGTAACAGTCCAACACGATATTCATCCCTATGGCTCAGTGGTTATCACTTCTGCCTCACAGCACTGGGGTCATGAGTTCAATTCCCGACCATGGGCTTATCTGTGTGGAGTTTGTATGTTCTCCCTGTGTTTGCGTGTATTTCCTCCGGGTGCTCCGGTTTCCTCACACACTCCAAAAACATACTGATAGGTTAATTGGCTGCTATCAAAATTTACCCTAGTCTCCCTGTCTCTGTCTGTGTCTGTGTGTGTATGTTAGGGAATTTAGACTGTAAGCTCCAATGAGGCAGGGACTGATGTGAATGAGTTCTCTGTATAACGCTGTGGAATCAGTGGCGATATATAAATAAATGATGATGATGATACTTACCACTCATAATAGGACTTTATTCTCAATATCCACCACTTATTTGGGTAGCTGATCTTCAAAGCTCAGTTAATGGAAAAGTCTTAAAAGCAATAGCTGCTAAAATCACATAACGCTGTCTAATAAAGCTTTGCTTATCTATTTAACAAAAAAAAATACATTATTTAAAAACTTGTGTCCATGCCATATTAGAACACGATACTTTGTTGAGACAAAAGTGTTCCAGATTAAAGAAACATGTCTACTTCTCTCTTATAACAAGTCTCCTTTCCCTTCAGAACATTAGCAAATGTTTATATCATTCACTGGAGAGGTGACCGACCTTTGCCTTTGTGAGACATTGTAGTAGTTTTTGACTTTGAAATAAAGAGCAATGAATTGATCTTAAAAGCCGTGCTGTTACATGAAAACATTAGTGCAGCCCATGTCTTCAGCATCTCAATATCTTTCTTATTCCTTTTTAGCTTACGTCTTTTGTCGGGATCGTCTTACCCATGAAAAAAAGTAAATCTCGAAAGCTCACATATAGTCTGACCTTTGGGAGGAAATATGTCCAATAAAAATAAATCTACAGTTTTGATTAATCCACTGGAAAGCCCAATGTTTATATATGTGTCTTCTGAAATGCAATCCGTATTGCAACTAAAGCACGTATTACATTTGAGCTTAATGTTCTTATTATTTTAAGTGGCCTTCAGGCTGCGGAGTATGGATTGCATTGTATGAAGCAATAGATGACCAGGCTAATAAAAAAAATGGATTGTCAAGAGCAGTTCTGACCAACCTGTAGCACTCCAGTTGTTGTGAAACTACAAGTCCCAGAATGCCCTGCCAGCTATCGGCTGGGGCCTGTAGTTTCACAATATCTGGAGAGCCACAGGTTGACCAGGCCTGGTCAAGAGGATAATATAAGACAGGTGTTACATATTTTGTCACAGTACCGTCTCACAGAATGCACCTATAGGATCAGCCAGAAAGGTAGTACGGATGAAGGCAGGAGTCCAGGAGCTAAAATGAAGTCAAAACAAGCTAAGGTCAGAACCAGAACATACAGAGTTAAGAACAAAGCAAAAAAAAAATAAGAATAAAAATAAGAAAAGAAGCAAATTTGCTCCTGGACAGACCATGTTGCAATACAAGGGGTGCAATGCATTTATTTTATTTTTTTACATGCAGGGAAAATACTAGCTGCTGTTGCACATAGCACACAATTACTGTACAGCTTTATTTTTACACTGCAATTTAGAGTTCAGTTAGGACACGCCCCCTTTCAACTCTAAATCTGTGTGCACATTTTACATTTTCACCCCCCCCTGCAGTTCAACATGGTTTTGTTAAGATGCAAATTTTCTCCTCTTTTTTTCCTTTGTTTTTAACCCTAAATGAGATCCACGGCGAGGAACCAAATAACTATATGAAGAGCAGAGTCTGGGACTACAGGCAAAGGTTAGGGTCAGACTTCTTGCAGGCAGGAGAAAGCCAGGTTGAAAACTCCAAAACAAAGTACAGCTAAGCCACACCCAGGACTGACCTTACTGACACTAATGGGCAGTTTGCGGCTGCCAGGACTGATCTGAGATAGAGGATAAGTGCAGAGCTGCTAAGTGTCTTCATGACATCATGTTTGTGTAGACACAGGAGAAGACAATGATCAATATCAAAAACAGGTTAAGAATATTTTTTTTTTATTTCACTCTCGACCCTATCAAGCTCTTCTGTTTGTTTTTAAAGACAAGTTTCTAAAACAATGCTTCATTATCCAGATAAAGCAAATTATTTATGTACCCCCTCTGTATATTCTAAGAATATTAGATATTAGCCACAGAGGAGTTCTGTGATTATATAAAGGAAATAGACCGCAGGTCGAGAGGTGACGTCTAAGAAATTACAATTATTACAGATATTAGATAATAGGGTATCAGTTTTATACACACTTGACATAATGGAACCAGCAATACATTAAAAATGACTTAATTTTTTTAAAAATTTGCCATTATTTCCTTTTCAGCTGTGAGCTAATACGTTGTACATTAGAGACTTTCCGTTTCTTGTGCACTATGTGACTACAGTAAGGGCCGCCAAGAGTAATTTTGGGCCCCGCTACAGGAACTTCTCATGGCCCCTTCCATACCCACCCTAGCAGGGGCGGGCCTAGACGTAATTTTAGGGGGGGGGCAATTATGCAAAATCACGCCCCTCCTTCATTCTGATTGGCTGGCCTCGGAAAACACCCGCCCATCACCCACGATTGGCCCCGTCCCTCCACCCATTTTGATCAGCGTCTTGGACCCAAATTTAAAGGACTTGTACTGCTAGGGCCCCCCCCCCCCCCCCAGGATCAGCCACTGCTCCCTAGGCAGCTAGTAGACATTGTACCTGTGCATGACTTTAGTACGTGTACATGTGTGGCCACCTGTTAAACTAGTAACACTACTGAAATGCACAATATTCTCTCTTCACAATACATTTAAATAACCTGCGGCATAATAGGATAGCAAATCAATGAGGCAAGGCATACACTTACATGAGCGCAATTGCAGAAAAATAAACACAAGTGGGAAAGAAACATATGACCTACACTTCTGCATTTTTGCAGCTTCCCAAATGACCATTACCATGCTATTTGATAACACCTAAGTAATAACTTGTATGTGCCAAGGATGGCTCCAACTTTGACTTGTAATCTGTGAGCACAATAAAATTCTGACACCATTTCTCAGACAATACTAAATTACATTCTGATCACAGGTACCATTTAAGGTTTTATCTCCTTCTTAATGTTCCGCTTCTCAGTGTCGCAGTCACTTTTTACTAAACCCCAGGGACACAATCCGCTCTCAGTACCTTCGTGAAAGGGAGCAATAAACAGCATTAGAAAAAGTCCTGTGTCTGGAACTTTTCCTATTTTTCAAGGTCACGTCTCATTTCTTTACCCGGGCACATAAAGTAATGCTAGGTTTATTCAGGAGAAGAATAAAGAGGAATTAAACCAGCCTTCACAATGAGCAGGTCTATAACTCTTATAACAATTACAAGCTGAGTGCCCCTTGTCGTATATCACCATGAAAGTTGTCAGACTTTGTTCCCAATTAAATAATGTACAAAAATAGGCAGGAACTTGTTAATGTGACTCTGCTGTTATCCAGCACAGTGGAACAGCGGCTACTACAGGCGAAGGTTACCTGTGGCTCTCCAGTCCTGGCGTACTGGCAGAGATTACTGGGACTTCTAGTTCCTAAACAGCTAGGGGCTGATTCATCAAGGCACGAATTCTGAGAGCAACGAGCGTTTGTTTAGAAACGTGCGCATTCCGGAATTCAACAAGGAATGGATCTGAAGATACATGCGCTGATGAATTCGGGTGTAGGTCTGCTCTAGTACACAAGACGCTGCAGGATATGTACAATGCCTATGGGGAATATACATTCGCAAAAGAACGCACAGATAAAAAATAAAGTATTGAATTAATGTCACCTTTTAATAATATGTAAAAGGTTTTAATATGGTGCTAATATGTAAAGTGCTACGGAATTTGCTGGCGCTATATAAATAAATGTTGATGATGAGGGTGATATGGGCAGCACGGTGGCTTAGCGGTTAGTACTTGTGCTTCACAGCACTGGGATCATGAGTTCGATTCCCGATTATCTGTGTGGAGTTTGTATGTTCTTCCCGTGTTTGCGTGGGTTTCCTCCAGGTGCTCCAGTTTCCTCCCACAATCCAAAAACATATTGGTAGGTTAATTGGCTGCTAACAAATTGACCCTAGTATGTCTGTCTGTGTGTGTGTGTATATCAGGGAATTTAGACTGTAAGCTCTATTGGGGCAGGGACTGATGTGAGTTCTCTGTACAGCGCTGCGGAATTAGTGTCGCTATATAAATAAATGATGATAATATAATCTGACAAAACAATTAAAAACAACATTTTTATATATTTTTTTCCATGAATGTCTACTGTACATAAAATACATTTTCTACACTTGCTCTTGATTGCATGTTATAGCCAGGGCTGCCAAGAAGAATTCAGGGCCCGGGTACAACAAATTCATGGGGCCCCCCTCATAGTGAAGTAAGCCCCAAAATTTTTTTGCGCCGCCTTACGGCGGCGCAAAAAAGATTAGCTATATGGTCATATATTCAGGGGCGTGGCTAGCCAAACGGCAGTGCAAAAATTTTGGGAGGTGCGGTCATGCATTTGGGGGCGTGGCAAACGTGCCATTGGGGCGTGGCTAACATAAAAACCACTAGGCTCTCAATTCGCCGGAGCGTCACATATGTTTAAGCACTCCTGACTTTCAGGACATCTACCACCACAGGGTAGTATACAAACAATGCAGTGTGTACACAAACAGTTCAGTCTTGGCCTACACCTTACATTGGACACAACATTCACCAAAAATTGGTATTGTCCCTACTAGAATCACAACATTTCACACACTGTGCTGCTCTCTCCTACCTGTTCTTCTCACTTTCTCCACCTGTGGCTGCTGCTTTCTTTAGTTGTGGCTTGTCCGGATCCAGAAATGTTGAAGGACCTATTTTGAAAAAAAAATGGCTACATTTAGAAAATTACAGCCAGCCCCAGCGTTAAATCAATAGCACCCACGATTAATAATTAGGCCTTCCTCCAGCTCCAATATTACAATAATGTGCCCCTTCATCATCGCCATGCCTTATGATCACACTGTGCCCTCCATGCTGTTTTTGCCCCCTTCATCTGGCTCCCCTTCATCAGACTATACTATGCTGCTCCCCCCCTTTTTCAATCCCACTGTGCCATGCCTCCCCCCCCCCCTTTGTAACCCCACTGTGTCATGCTGCCCACCATTTTTTAACCCCACTGTGCCATGCTGACCCCTGTTTATTAACCCCACTGTGCCATACTGCCCCGTTTTTTAACCCATCTGTGCCCCTCTCATTTTTTCACCCCCTCTGTCATGCTGCTTTCCCATTTTTTAACCCCTCTGTGCTCCCCCCTCAATTTTTAACCCCTCTGACATGCTGCTTTCCCATTTTTTAACCCATCTGTGCCCCTCTCATTTTTTAACCCCTCTGACATGCTGCTTTCCCGTTTTTTAACCCCTCTGTGCTCCCCCCTCAATTTTTAACCCCTCTGACATGCTGCTTTCCCATTTTTTAACCCCTCTGTGCCCCCACTCATTTTTTAACCCCTCTGACATGCTGCTTCCCCGTTTTTAACCCCTTTGACATGCTGCTTTCCCGTTTTTTAACCCCTCTGTGCTCCCCCTAATTTTTTAACCCCTCTGACATGCTGCTTCCCCGTTTTTAACTCCTCTGACATGCTGCTTCCCCGTTTTTAACCCCTCTGACATGCTGCTTCCCCGTTTTTAACTCCTCTGACATGCTGCTTCCCCGTTTTTTAACCCCTCTGTGCCCCCCCTTATTTTTTAACCCCTCTGTCATGCTGCCCCCCCGTTTTTTAACCCCTTTGTGCCCCCTCATTTTTTAACCCCTCTGTCATGCTGCCCCCCCGTTTTTTAACCCCTTTGTGCTCCCCCTCATTTTTTAACCCCTCTGTCATGCTGCCCCCCCCCCCCCCCCCCCGTTTTTTAACCCCTCTGTGCCCCCCTCGTTTTCCTCCCTTCACTTACCTTTTCTCCTCTCTTAATCTTCTCTGCTGCTCTGTGCTCCATTGCTCCAGACTGACTGAATGCTGGGCATGACATGATGACATCACACCCAGCATTCAGACAGTCTGAATAGAGCACAGAGCAGCAGAGAGGAGGGATGCCGGCTCCGCGATCAGGTGAGTATGTTTTTTTTTTTTTTTAAACTAGCCTGCTCCCCCCACCAACGACCGAGCCCCCCCCACCCCCCCCCCCCGCCAAAAAAAAAAAAAAAAAAGGAAAGGAAAAAAAACGTTTTGAAAAAAAAAATTAAAAAATTAAAAAAAATCAGCAGCGCAAGGGCCCGGGCCGGGCCCCCTGACATGCCGGGCCCGGGTAATTAGTACCCGCTCCCCCCCCCCTCTCGGCGGCCCTGGTTATAGCATGCATATATAACTGTCATAACTACTACTCAGGACCTAGACTAGCCCTTTAGCAAGAGATGCTGCAGAAAAACAAGTTACTCTGAGATGCCCAAAGATTGATTTGGATGTGGTAGCGTATGCTTGAGTTTGGCACAGCCTTACTGTACAGTGGCTACATACAGGTGAATGCTCCTTCCATGCCTCTAATTGTAAGCTGTAGTAAGAGAACTTTGCGCACGTAGATGCAGTGAACATTGCAGTGCTCACTGTCTGCATCCTGCTTCTGGCCATGTGCAGAGTGATTTTGCGTACAATACGCACAAAATCTGCAGATACGTAGATGAATAAGGCCCTAGAGAGCAACAGGTTGCCTACAAATGTTTGACAAGAAGTGCCGGTGGTGTCATGGGAATAACTAAATTGTAGTCGCGGGCTACACAGTGTTTGGCCGTCCACTAAATTTTCATCCGTAAATGTGATCAATACGTTCCTAACACACAATTATCTTCATACATAGCTGTGTTCACCAGTCAGAAAATAATGTTGCAATCTAATGTTTTTGCAAGTGATGTTAGGTGTGTATAAGCCAGATGCGACTGGCTCAGATGATTTAATAAAAATATACAATTGTATATTACATACGGTATATGTTTTGTAATGTTTTGACTATCTATTATTGGCAGGGCCTGATTAGCCAACAGGCTGACCAGGCTGCAGCCTGGGGCGCTGGGTCGCGGGGGGCGCAGCGCTGGTAAAGTAAAAAAAATAAATTACTTTTTTTTTTTTTTTCCGTGGCCGATTCAACCCGTCCGCACCCCCCCCCCCCACCCCCCGAAATTCCTACCTTATGGGGTCCGCTTCTGTGTATGGAGTCCACCTATGACTCCATACACAGTCAGTGACCGGCTGAGCATCAATAAGCAGGCGGCAGCTGACAGCTTCTGCTTAGCTCTCAGTGCAGGTGCGGGGCGCTGTTTAGTGTGGTCACGTGAGATGTTAAAGGCCCTGATTATTGGCCTTTTTATTAAATCATATTTATACAATGTGATGATTTATATGCGAATAAATCCTTTATCTGTTTTCATATTGATGGAAAATTATGAAAATAATTGATGCTTGTATATTGGTTTCAGCTGAATAACGGGAACAAAGCACAGTACATATATTTACAAGCGCTATATTTAAATGTAGTTTGTAGATTACACACGTGCATAATCCATATATAACACAATGTGTACTGTACAGCATACTAAAAGTTTGGTAGGTACTGTATATGTCAACAAGCCATATCTTTGAACTTTGTTTCATCTAGAGTTGAGCTGTGACAGTGTGACATCACTACAGTGCTGTTGGAGATCCAGCTACTTCCACTATCTAACTTTCAGCCTGTGGCTTCCAGCTTCCTCCATTCCCTTCCCCATATATTGAACCCAATGCTGTGCCGCATACGCTGTCCACTAGGAAAGTCATGTGGATAATCTCTTAATAAATCACAACAGCAAACAGATGCCTGTCTTCCAGACGATTGAGACACTCATCTGCTGAAATACTTAGTGCTGCCTGATCATTCTGGCCATGTATTCGGCTACAAGAGGTTTTGACCCAAGCCACTTCAAAACTTTGGACACAGACAAGCTGGTTTTCCAAGTGAAACACATCTGAAAAATCTGATGTATCATTTGGCACAAAGAAACGGTAGAAGGGCATCCATGAAAATTCATGTGTTTGCCCTTTGAGATAGTTCCAATTCTACTACCAATGAAGCACTTTACATTTTCCGCCTTGTCCTTCCACAGTCCAGCCCGGGAATTTGGGCAGAAACCCCAGTCCATTGTGCCAGGTGCTGGTCCAGACTTCATATGTGTTTCCAATAGAGGCAGCGCAATAGAATGGGCCTCCCTTGGTGCTGAGGCCCCTTGTGTCTCCTTGGCCTTCTCTACAGTTCTCCTGTTCCCAAGTGGCTCTCTTCCAGTTGGCATAGCATGGTAATTACCACTATTGGTCAATAAAGCAGTTATAGAAACACTCCATGAGGAATCAGTGCCCAGATCAGTCTCCTCTGGTGAGGCTGAGTATACAGGTGAGTCCCTCAACAAAGGGTTACAGTACCTGATGGAGAATATGATGGTGTATGTGCACAGTGTTCCAGGCCAGAGCTACGGTTCACTGACCATTGATGATATGTATGCTACTATTACATAGACATTAAAGTTTACTGTACAAATAGCTAAGCATATATTCATGTCCGTACCCCTTTCAAAAAAAAACTGATAGCATCATCTTAAGCATGACAAACCACACTCACACACAGTAATGTCTGTATATATACATATATATATATATATATATATATAAATATATATATATATATATATATATATATATATATATATATATATGTATGTATCTATATATATATATATATATATATATATATATATATTATATATATATATATGTATCTCCTTCCCTGAAAATGCCTACAAACACTAGCATTTGCAGCAACTAGAAAGTATACTAATCCCAACACTGCACAAAGCTACTGAGGGTTTCTTATGCCACGAGAGGCTGTAATTATAATGCAGTCATTTTAAAAGTTATTCCTTGAAAGATGATGCATTCAGTTGAGCTACACCATACAAGTAGAGATATGGAGAAAAGCGCTTCTGGCTGTATCCCAAAATTTTTCCCCCCTGCCAGCTGGGTCTGACAGATTTCTTCAGCAAACGGTTAACACATTTAAACATGTCAGGCATAAAATAAATACTTGCTGAAAGGAAACAGATAGCTAGAAAGGTTCACACTAAAATATAATAACGCTGCAATTAAAAGTGTGAGGTCCTGAAGGACTGTGCAAGAGAAGATACAGAGAACCCAGGAGCACCTATAACGCAGGGTAGACTACCTGTTCCTTAAATTGTTGGTGGATTAAAACTTCCAGGCATGCTCTGCTAGCCAGTGGTGATAGCTAGAAACTGAGCCATAGGTTGCCTAAATTTACTTCTGAGGTTCTACCAGAGCCGTTATATAGATCTAAAGGGTAAGATTAGGGTTAGGTAGTAGAGGCTGCTGCCTTGGGTATACAAATGCATTGGTGCACTGATCCTAAACTACCCAGTTATCAAAGTCTGCTTTCCTTACCTTACTGTAGCTTATGTACCCTCTGAGTCAGGATCCAAAACGTGATTGAGGTTAGCCCATAATTTTGGTAACCAGTTCTGTGCATGCAACTAATAAATTAAGTCATAATCATATTTTAATACTACAATTATATGAAAAGTACAATTTTTCAATTTAAATGGATTCTTCAGATAAATTAGACATTTTACTTTTGTTCCACCTGTTTATTACAATCCCCGAACATAGTGATTAGTTTTATATTTATAAATGACTATATGAGGATCCAGCGCTGATTGAGCAGTGTATAGACACTGCAGACCCATGTTGCCAAGCAGTTCTCTTCCTATAACACACTGTAAAGTAGCACATTGTAGATAATCCAAAAGCAATTCAAAGGCAGGGCATTATTGCCTAAAAACTACCTTGGGTCAAAAAGTTGATTGACACATATCTGGCATGTGTCTGTCAGGACTCTGTACTTGCTTAATATGTGATCACAGAGTGGCAGGATTAAGTTGGCTCGGGAGTTTTTGGGTGCCGTTGGTGCCAACAGACTACTGTTTATCCAATCCTTAAATGGTGTTAGTATAGCCCCTTTCCACTCGTGTGGTGTAGGTGCTCCTCACCTGTTGACTCTAGGTTCTCTCAGACTAACTCACTCTTCCACCTTCCTCACTCTCTGTGGATATGAAAATATTAATTTTCTGAATATGCCAATTTGATAGCCAATTCAGAAGTTGAGGTACAGTACAAACACAGAAGACCGGCTGGTTTCTGCTGAAGATCTGGACTGAGGCTCCCCAGCAAACTCTTCTTCTCACATGGACTTCAGAGCTATGTCTCTTCACCACTCGGGGAGCAGATTCCAATTCTCTGTAGACCAGCAAGTACATAATGGCAGCAGACCTGTATCATCATCATCATCATCATTTATTTATATAGCGCCAACATATTCCGTAGCGCTTTACAATTGGGGACAAACATATTAAACTAACTGGGTAAAACAGACAAAGAGGTGAGAAGGCCCTGCTCGCAAGCTGACAATCTATTGTATGGTTTTATGCACCCTCACCAGCCTGTGATTACTTGCTTTTTACCCCTGTCAATGCAGAATATGATCATACCCCTGGCAGTGTCCCTGGGGAAACTTTCCCCTTACTCTTTCTGATAGGATGGGCACTCTGTTCTAAGAATTTCCAGCAAGCTCCTTGGTGACTTTCTCTCAGTCTCCGCCCTCATAACACTTTTTTGGTACAACTCCGTTTCTCTCTTGTTTTTTTTCCAGGTTCCTAAATTTTTCCTGCCCTTCTTCTACCTTCAGCTTTCCACCTCCAGGAAAAAATGCCATATTGGCCAGATACAGGGTCACACCTAAGGTACTTCTTCCTCTGCCTTTTAGTAAATAGTGTTTTCAAACTTGAGATATATATATATATATATATATATATATATATATATATATATGTGTGTGTGGTTGTTGAACGCTCTCCCAGCGGGGAACCTGTGTTGGGGTTGGGGTACCAAGAGATGGTAAGACCTGGTACTGTGACCCCATCCACAGCCCCATCTGTTGCAGATTATAGGTGGGGGATAGATGGCTTTTGTAGAGGTTGAAAGGGGGGGTCCTCAGAAGCGGACGCACCAAAACTTGTAATGTCTTTGAATCAATTATTAATTTTTGGCTTGCTGTATGATTTAAAATGTTTGGATTTGATATGACTGACCAGAAACGCAATTGTGTTATTTTCAGAAAGGGGAAGGGGGAAGGGTTTAAGGAGCTAGATGTTGAGAACTGTTATTGTTGGGTTGAATTCATTACATTCAAATATATATGTATAAATAACCTTTCACCAGAGATTGAGTTGTAGGGGTCCTCTGACTCAGATGAATAAATGACACACAGGAACCCATTTTATGCTATAAATAAATAATCATGTAAAATCTTTACATATTTGCTGTACCGTTTTGAAAAGAGAGGGTAAAATAAAATCTTAGCAAAAGGTCTTTATTTTTGTGGCTTAGATATTTGGAATGTTTATCTACGGTAGTTTTGGTTCGGAATAACTTCCTTAATATTTCAAACTGTACAATATTTGGAGCACATTCCAAGTTCTAGACACGGTGCCAAAGTAACTAATTGTTTAATCTCAGCATTATGCCACATGGCAGAAAACTAATTATACAAAGTATAATTGTTTTTATAGCTGGTTGCATTTTCATATGCAGAGATTTCTTTGTTCGTTGCAAATTGACAAAATCCTTATGGTCGCGGCGGCAGTACCTGAGAAGTATTTGGATCTGCATTTTAAAAGTGAATTGCTTGTAAAACGTCTGCATGGCCTAAAAATTGAACAATGAAAATGTTCATGTCGTTTTACGTCCAGAGTGATATTATACTTAATATACTGAATTTTGTTTCATGCTGGAATTCATCAGAAAACTGCTTCTCATATGAAGTCCAATCCAGAGTAGTGTCCTAATTAGAGATGCTCAGGCTCAGTTCCCCGAGAACCGAATATACCCAAACTTAGCAGATCCGAGTACCAAGCGAAGCCGGCTCGGTACTTTTGCGCTTTTTTCGGATTTGAAAACGAGGCAAAACGTCATTGTTACGCCGTCGGATCTCGGGAATTTTAGATTCCTTTTTAAGATCCAACATAACGGTGGGTGGGAGGGAGGGCGGCCCCAAGGACAATTCCATCTTGCACCATTTTTCTATTCTGCCACTGCTATGTGCCAATGTGTCCTAGATGTGTTTGTGTCATTGCTCTGTCGCCTACCATCCAGCCAGGTCGTTGCAGTATATGTGAAAGTGTATGAAAATAATATTGTGATCTGTGAGGTGGTCAAAATTGACTGCGAATGACTTGAAATTAGTGTTATTGAGGTTACTAATAATGTAGGAACAAAAAAAGAGGAAAATTATGTGATTTTAGGGCGGTTTTGCAAAAACCAAAACAAGAAAGTTAATCCAGATCCAAAACCAAAACCAGTTCACGGGGGTCAGTGAGCATCTCTAGTCCTAATATACTGGAACAAACAAGGGCATTAAACAGCTTAAATCAAAAAGAGAGATCAACAATCTCACAGTAATTATTATTATTGATTTTTATTTATAGGGCGCCACAAGGTGTCCGTAGCGCCGTAATATTTAAACAACTCAAAGATAAGTCAATCATTACTAATGAACAGGTGGAAAAAGGGGTGGGTCATTGTGAGTAAAATAGAATATAATATGCAATATCTTAGATGTTTAAGTGATTATAAATATATTCTAGTGTTTAATAATAAATTATTTTAGTTATATCATAAAACATGGTTTGGTTACATAGGATGAGTTTACCTTTTATATATATTGATAAGCTTTATACCTCGGTGTTCCATAGTCGACCTATAATACACAAATCCTCTGGGAAAACCAATTATATCCGATATTGAATCCTTCTCTTCATATTTATCTAAATATGTGGATTCATTGTAGCAGCTATTGGTTATTCATTTAAAATCATACTTACAAACTTCTAGTGATGCTGTCAGTATTGTTGACACTATGGGACTGATGTCAGGTTACATATTGGTATCATGTGAAATTCAATCATTATACACATTTATTGGTCACCAAGATTATTTACAATCATTTTTTTTCTTAATAACTATATCACTTGGGTACTTAAATAAATGAGATTTATTTTGAACTGTGCTGAGTTAGTGTTAAGTCACAACTACTTTTACTAGAAAGAAGTATTTAATATTCAGCACATAGGGGTAGCTATGGGGTCTAACATTGCGCCCTATGTAACGAATCTTCTTCTTGGGTCTTCAGAGTTTTCTAAAATGTGTGATAATTATAGAGATATTATTTATTTATTGTACAGATATATCAATGGTATCTGGTTAGGATGGAAATGTGATGATAATCCCTCTAAGATGTTATGTTATATATGCATAATAATGATATCCATTTAAGATTTTGCAGCACTGCATTAGATTTCACTTAAATTTCTTTGTGCACAGGAAAATGGAGAAACAATTCTAACACTTCTTTATATGCAGCTAGTCAGCATAAAGACAGATGGTTAGAAAGAATTCTGAAGAGTCAAGTAAATAGAACATAAAGAAACTACTCTAGAAATATTGATTATGATACAGGCTGATATGATTATTAACAGATTCATTGAAATTTTTTTTTTACTACTTTGCTCCATAAATACCGGCTTCAGGTAATAGGTAGAGATGCTCGCTGACCCCTGTGAAGTGGTTTTGGTTTTGGATCTGGATTAGCTTAGTGTTTTGGTTTTGGCAAAACCTTCCTCGTGTGTTTTGGTTTTGGTTTTGGATTTTTTAGAAACAAACCCAAAATATGCTAAAATCACAGAATTGAGCACTTTCTTTGTTCCTACATTATTATTAACCTCAATAACACCAATTTCAAGTCATCTGCAGTCAATTTTGACCACCTCACAGATCACAATATTATTTTCATACACTTTCGGACAAAAATTGCAGCGACCTGGCTGGATGGTAAGCGACAGAGCAATGACTCAAACACACGACAGTTCCTAGCACATCTAGGAAACATTGGCACACAGCAGTGGCAGAAAAGAAAAATGGGGTCCTCCCTCCCTCAACCCACTGTTATGTTGGGTCTTAAAAAGTAATCGAAAACTTGCGAGATCCGATGACGTAATGATGACGTTTCACCTTGTTTTCAAATCCGAAAAAGCGCGACAGGACTGAGGCGGCTCGGCTCGGTACTCGGATCTGCTAAGTTCGGGTATGTTTGGTGCTCGGGGAACTGAGCCTGAGCATCTCTAGTAATAAAGCATATAATTACATTTTAAAGTATTTTTATTATAAATTTTAACTATGATTACCAATTGAAAATATTTTTTTTCAAAATAATTGCGGGATCCTTGTCTTGGCCCTACTCCTAAGTGTATTTATGTTACGAACATTAGTATTTAAAATCAGATTGCTCCTTTTTGTAAATATCATTATGGATAACCTTGTTAAAATTATTCTTATATCATGATTATTATTATTATTTATATAGTCTCAATTAGATCATAGTGCTGTGCAGAAAATATGTAGTCATTTACATCAGTACCATCAAACCCACGACCTAAACACTATGAGGCAGCAATGCTAACCACTTTGCCACCATGCTGCCTATTTATAAATAAATGGATCAGTTGTAAAAGTTATAATATGTGTAGATATAATTTTGAGTTTATAGAAGAAGTTTAATAAAAAACAATCATATAAGATTACAGGTCACTCGCACTTCTCAATTTGTGATTTATATGTTGAGCTATAGTTACAGATGTCAGTACATGGGGCATACTTCGAGTCCCCTTAAAAAGAGGACCTATGAAAATATAATGGCTATAAAAAAAGGTTCAGATCTACATCGTAATTTTTCCGAAGTAAATGCTAATAACATAGAACACTCGTTATGGTGTGGATTGGAATGGTACGTTGAAATCTGTGGTTTGCCTACCTACTTTTGTCATCTTTTAATCCTTTTTATTTGCATGTTTATATTGGGTTTTTCTCTGGATGTATTGCACATTTAAGAGTCAATTGAGTTTAATTAATGCAACTTGAATATAACTTGTTCCTTCTCACCACACACCCACCCACACACACACACACCCACACACACACACACACCCACACACACATCCATGTCCTAAAGAAAAGTAGAAGAAATCACTATTGCGAAACGCGTAGCTGGAAGTCATGGTTATCCTTGTCGACCCTTTTGATATTGCTGGTGTGTTTGAGATAAAACCCACACTATCTCAATGTGATCTTCTTGGCACAATGTAATATTTTATACTTAACAATTTTTATTAAATACACTTTGATCTACTAGGGGCCTACCATCATCATCATCATCATCATCATCATCATCATCAATATTTATTTATATAGCGCCAGCAAATTCCATAGCGCTTTACAGTTGGGGACAAACAGTAATAAAACAATACTGGGTAATTCATACATAAAGGTAAGAAGGCCGTGCTCGCAAGCTTACAATCTATGGGATAATGGGAGTTTGATACATGAGGGTAAGGGCTACATCATATTGCGTATTGGACCAGCTAGAATGTAAAGGTAAAAAGTACTTAGCAGGCTATATGATCAGTCACACAGAAATGTTGGTCACAGCCTATCTGATATAAATGTATCCAGCTTCCTCTGTATCAATTTGATTTTTAAAAAAACAAGCAAAAAAATAATAAAATAAAAAAATCAGTGACTTTTTTACTTGTACATTACTTTTTATTGTTCTGTATATTACAATATTGATATCTCATGCCAGGAAGAAGCTGAGCAGATATCCACATATAGATTCCAGGTCTTAAGCTTAGGCCTAGACAGAAGGGCTGAGAAGTAGATAATAAGTTTTAGCATATTTTAACTAGAGATATTCACTGACACCCATGTTCTGGTTTTGGTTTTGGATCTGTATTTTTTAGAAACATTGCTAAAATATGCTAAAATCACATAATTTTGCTCTTTTTGTGTTCCTACATTATTTTTTTTTTAAAAGATATTTTATTGAGTTTTACAATGCAGACAATGTGGGAAACAGGCAATACAGTTAAAACAGAATTGCAATGAAGTTTCCACGTAATATAAGCAGCGTATTGTTATTAATATGAAAATACAAAAGAAAATTTAGGAAGAGTTGGTGGAAGAGAGAAGAGAGAGGAAAGAGTAGGGATGAGAGGGATAGGGGAAATCACTAGCCAAAGCGATAGGAAGAAGTGTTCCTACATTATTATTAACACCAATACCACCAATTTCAAGTCATTTGCAGTCAATTTTGACCACCTCACAGGTCACAATAATTATTTTCATACACTTTCTGACAAAGACTGCAGCGACCTGGTTGGATGCTAAGCGGCAGAGCAACGATACAAACACACGGCAGCTCATAGCACATCTAGGAAACATTGCCACACGGCAGTGGCAGAAAAGAAAAGTTGTGCAAGATGGAATTGTCCTTGGGGTCTCCCACCCAGCCTTATGTAAGATATTGAAAAGGACATGTACAGTTTAACAAAGCAAGCACTCCAACAACAAGCAGTGCCACTTTTGTGGCTGAAGTGCTTGGTTTATTTGGGCCCCCACAAAACAAGCTACCAATAACTTAGCTGCCTAAAGCCTAACAGTGCTGTCAATGAACTCTACATTATTAAACCATGTCTGTTCGTGCTGCATCTTTAATCTACTTCTCCTCTGTGGATACCTCTCTCTCATCCCTGAAGAACTGCCAAACTTATGTAGACATAGGAATGGATATTACAACTGGAGTGGCATTAGATCATCTTCAGACAGACTGTGACATGGAACATGTGGGCAGCATGGAATCCGCCATGTTGGAATACGCTGCATTGATTCCCAATTGTAAAGCGCTACGGAATTTGCTGGCGCTATATAAATAAATGTTGATGATGTTGATGATTGAACAGAGATTTAAACTAGTAATTTTGGTCAATTCTTTTAAAGTAGACAAGACCAGGGGGTAAATGTATCAAGCTGAGAGTTTTCCAGCGGGTTTGAAAAACCAATCAGAATCTAGCTATCATTTATTTAGTACATTCTAAAAAATGAAAGCTAGAATCTGATAGGTTGCTATAGGCAACATCTCCACTTTTCAAACCCGCCGGAAAACTCTCAGCTTGATACATGGGGACGGCAGCGTTGTCACGTTTTTTGGTCAATTCTTTTTAGACCAGACCAGATGTCAAAATGTTGTGCTGAGTCATCTGCATCATCCCTTGGTCTCTTGGGAAAGCAAAAAGAAAAAAGTACCCACCGCTGGTTGCAATAATATCTGGTATAAATCTTGACTGAGTTACATTAGCAAGATAAACAAATAACTGATACACACACCTGCAGCCAGGCACTAATGACGAGTACTGGTCTCGTCAGACTTTAACAAAAAACTAGCAAAAAACAGGTGGCACCGCTGGTGTGTTAAATGTATCAAATTTATTAAAACATACATAAAATAGATACATTAAATGGATAAAATCAATATGTGGATAGAGCCTGAATATTGGAGCACTATATCTATTGAGAGTGCTCTAAAGATCGCTGTACAAATCAAATAGAGAGTGTGCAGTCAGACTGCGGTTCCAAATAATTAATCATCCGATGTAAGATGATTTAAGTACAGTCCTAGAGATGTTCAAACGATATTTCTCTTATAAGAGTAGAAAAACGTCTCAATATGACATAAACCAAGTGTACATAGTCATTTGCGGAATAAGATCAGTTGAAGCTATCATGCTCCTAGCACGTTAAGTGCAAAAAGAGTGTCTTGTACTCCACATATGTAAAACATGCTACCTTGCTGGAACCAAAAGTCACTTACCTCTGATGAAACCGCCCATTTTGGAGGCGGAGAAACGCGTCAGTCAGATGTGGAAGGGCTGTTGGACACACCTGCTGCTGTTGAGATCCTCCGTGCATACACGCTAATATTAATCACTGCAGTGATTGGATTTACTGACTATATCTTTTTCTGCGGCCGGATTTTTTGGAATATAGCGATACAGGAGGACTCTATATACGAGAATTTGGGATTAGCTTTTGGTTCAAGCAAGGTACCATATTTTACACATGTGGAGTACAAGACACTCTTTTTGCACTTAACGTGCTAGGAGCATGATAGCTTCAACTGATCTTTTTCCGCAAATGACTATGTACACTTGGTTTATGTCATATTGAGAAGTTTTTCTACTCTTATAAGAGAAATATCGTTTGAACATCTCTAGGACTGTACTTAAATCATCTTACATTGGATGATTAATTATTTGGAACCGCAGTCTGACTGCACACTCTCTATTTGATTTGTACAGCGATCTTTAGAGCACTCTCAATAAATATAGTGCTCCAATATTCAGGCTCTATCCACGTATTGATTTTATTCATTTAATATATCTATTTTATGTATGTTTTAATATATTTGATACATTTAACACACCAGTGCTGCCACCTGTTTTTTGCTAGTTTCTCTTGGGAAAGCTGAGTTTTTTCCTAGCAGCAGTTGACTATGAAACTGAAGGAGGAGAAGCCGTCCTGTCACGTAACACTTGAGCTGTCATCGTGCTCACCAAGAGTTCCTTGCATCTCTTCAGATCTGGGTCAGTTGGAAACAAAGAGTAGACATCGCTCTTAAACCTAGGCTCAAGCACAGTCGCCAAAATGTACTGATCCGAGTTCAAGATTTTGATAACTCTTGGATCCTGGTGAAGCGAAAAAAGTACTTGATCTACGATTCCGACACTAATTAGCGTAATTGCTTTGTTTAATCTCCTCCTTCAGTTTCTCAAGCTGCTTTTCCAAAAGTCTAACTAAGGGAATCACTTGACTCAAGCTAGCAGTGTCTGAACTCACTTCACAGGTGACTACTTCGAATGGTTTCAGCATCTTGCACAACATGGAAAGTATTCTCCACTGCGCTTGAGTAAAATACATCCCCCCTCCTTTCCCAATGTCATGACTTGTGGAGTAAGCGTGGATGGCTTTTCGCTGTTCCTCCATCCTCAGAAGCATATACAGGGTGGAATTCCACCTTGTCACGACCTCTTGCATCAGTTGGGGGCAGGGCAAATTAAATTGCTCTTGTACCTGCTGCAATCTCCTACATGCTGTTGCCGAATGCCGGAAATGTCCAGTTATTTTATGGGCCACAGACAGCATCTCCTGCCCGTCCCTGTCATTTTTTCAAAAAGCTCTGCACCACAAAGTTTATTGTGTGAGCAAAACAGGGAATGTGATGGAATTCACCCAGCTGTAATGCTCTCACAATATTGGTGGTGTTTTCAGAAATGACATATCCTGAGTAGAGTCCAAGGGGGATAAACCATGTTGCAATGGCATCACTTAGTTTTTGTAACAGATTGTCAGCTGTATGCCTCTTAGTGAAGTCGGTGATACACAGAGTAGCCTGCCTCTTAAAAATGTGACGTACTTGGGTACATGCTGCTGCTGTCCCTGCTAGTGAGGATGAATCACCAACCCAGTGGGCTGTCACAGTCATATAATCTTTAGTTTGCACAGTTCCGCTTGTCCACATATCTGTGGTTAAGTGTACAGTGGGTAGAATGGCATTTTGAAGCCCAATAATTAAATTTTTACAAACCTTCTGGTAGAGGTGAGGAATAGCTTTTCTAGTAAAATAGTGTTGTGATGAAATTTGGTAACAGGGACATAAGACCTCAACTAACTGTCTAAAACCAGCTGCATTACTAGTGGATATTGGACGCAGATCTAATACTAGCATAGACGCCATGGCGACTGTGATCTGCTTTGTGACTGAGTGACAGTTTTCATACTTGCTTCCTCTTGCAAAGGATTGTTTAACAGTGAATTGTAGTAAACTACTAGAAGTCTTCTTTTTGGTCTGCTTTTGGTATAAAGATCCACCCCCAGCAGCAGCAGCTAACGCTCAAAAATTCTTCTGAGGAATCCAGGAGAGTGGAGGAGCTATCTAGCCTTAGAAACTTGGATGCGGGACTAACTCCAAACGCTACTGAGGATATAGATGAGAAAGGTGTTGTGGGTGTAGATTGCAAGTGTCGGGATCTAGCTGAGAGATGGGACCTAGCTGACACTGGACTGCTTGTTGTTAATTTTTTAGCAAAAGTTTCTGATTTTCCCAACAGCTTTCCATGAACTCGCTTCAAATTGCGTAAAATGGATGAGGTTCCTAGATGGTAAAGGTCCCTACCTCTACTGGCTGTGGCTTTACAAATGCTACAAATGGCTAGACAACTGTTGTCAGGAATTGGGTAAAAATAATTCCACACATAAGAGGTGGATTTTTTGGTCTTATGCCCAGGCATGACAGTGACCTTCTTCTTATCATGTGCAAGAACTGCTTCCACTGGTGCAGGACTTACACAAACAACATCATCCTCATCAACATCCTCATTAGCGCCCTCGTCAGCTACACAAATATCCCACTCAACCTTTTGCAATTCCAAAGTGGCATCCTCAAGGCCGCGCGAAAGTGCCGAGCCAGCTCGGCTCGGTACTCGAATGTGCTCATCTCAGGTGGGTTTGATTCTTGAGGTATTGAGCCTGAACATCTCTAATTTTAAAGATGCAAATTCATCTGTCAGCAGTTCTCTTTTGTCTGCTTGTGTTCACGTTTGAACCTGTGCCCCCCAAGTTATATTTCGCCAGAGGCAGCTGCCCCCTTTCTGCACCTCACTCTCAGGGAAAGTTATCAGGAGGAGAGCATAAATCTGATATGATGAAATAGAATATTAAATGCCAGGGCCCAAATAAAACATTGCATTGATACATAAATTAACCTGATTTTCAACTCAATATTTTTAAAAAGGAAACAATTAGCCCAGTAGGAGGTAATGTGGGTTAAGCAAAACCTTTGTGAGGAGACCTGCTTAAGATATGCAGATCACAGACATCCATTGTTTTTGATCATGTATTCCACTTCCTAATTGACTTCCTTTCAATAGGTAGTTTAAAACCAAAGAATCTCTAAATGTAAATGAGCGAGCCAGATGCCTAAGTGAGAATATTGGAGACAAAGGCCACATTTGAAAGCCTATACAGGTATATAGAAATATGGGCTTCAAAGGAAAATGTCTTCATAGTTCATATTTTGGGAAATCTGGGTGCCACTCTATACCAAGGCGCAGAAATCACACCAGGGTTGTGTATGACAAGTACTGACGGTATCCAGGAACAGTAATAATCACATATCTTTGGAAAAGGTATGTCACATTGTAATAATTCCATCATGTTTGGCATAAAAAGATGGACAGTCATAGGGGATTTTTAAATAATAAAATTTGGTCTGTGTGACGCTCCACAGAAAAGTTAGGTCACATAGTAGACTTGAGTAGTAAAGCAGACAACATGCAAATGGTGATTGAAAAAAATATCACAGGCCACAACCCCCTGGGGGTTGAAAGAGGTGTGGAAGTGTCTTTAAAAGGCTAAGACCAGGTACAGCAAATTATCAGACTTTCAGGAAATCAATTCACATTGATAGGCTGTCCATCTTCTGAGCCAATTTCCCTTGGTCAGAATATATAAATTTATCTGTAAATTATGCTCTGAAATCAATTCCTTTTATTTTAAACTGTTTTTGCTTGTTATGTCAATCTATTAATTGTTTATTCATTATTTTTTTCATATCTGTATGCCCTGTACTTTTGTATATTAAATCTATAATTTAATATGTTGCATCTTTGATACTCTAACGAATCCATTAACCTGTTAAGAAGAATATAGCTCCTCCAAGTTAACCCTTTGAATGCAGTGTGTGATTTGTTGATACATTTGATTAACAAGCTGTGTGTGCTTGCATTTACATTTGTGTAACAGTCTGGAGGTGTGAAGAGTTAACCCTTTGCTTGCTGGTGTGGGTCTTGCTAGTCTGTGGATAGCTAGAAGCCTTGAGTGCCAGTGTGGGACAGTATATTGGGGTCCTATTGCCCGTATTCAATAGGTGGTGGCAACCTGAAGTGTGTGGGGGTGTGACCGCTGTTTGGGGCAATTCAGTAGGTCTATGACCTGTGTGATAGGTAAGAGAGACTGCTGGCTGGAATCATGTGACCTCATATAGCAAACAGCCCGGCAGCTGGGAGCGTGTTCTTGACAGAAGTTATTTAAGAACTTTAAGAGACACAATTACACAAATAACTGGTCCTGTGCATAAACTCTGACAATATTGATAATGTACTGTAGCAGCAGTGGAGTTTATAGGTAGTGGTACAGGTAGTCATCATGATATGTTCTTGCAGATATGCCACCTTCCTTATTTAAACCTCATTTGCCCCTTTCTGTATGCAGCTAGAGGTCTTTTCTGTGATTCATGGATGCTATTACATACTGCCAATTTTTATCCTTTCAGCAGAAACATTGATCATTCCACCATCCCTGTCCTTGTGGTTTCACCTTGCTGCTTCCTGATTTGGTTCTATTTGTCTACATGCGTCGTGATCTGGCCTACGTAACTGTTCTGTTGTGCTCTTGTTTTAGCCGACCTGTCTGGTGTCTTAATGCCCCCACTCCTTTCAGCAGTTTATCCTCTGTCTCCAATTTTCCTGGTAGTGTACCTAGTGTGGGGCCCTACAATCCAGCATGATGCCCAAGAATTAACCGATCAAAATAGATTGCGTCATTATCACCCATGCCATAAATCTGGTCATTGGGTCAATGCCATCTGGCCGATTGTGGTCATCTACTGACAACATGTAATGGACTTCTTTGTTATCCCGGCAATTGGCCTTGGCTCAGGCCAGGTGCTGAATGGCAAGATTTGTCCATGACTATTGGCCCATATATAGCCAGTTTATTCCTGCCAGGAGCAGAGTACCTAAACAGAACATTATTTATTAGAGATGTTCACTGACCCCCGTGAAATGGTTTTGGTTTTAGTTTTCAATCTAGATTAGCTTCGTGTTTTGGTTTTGGCAAAACCACCCTCGTGTGTTTTGGATTTTTTAGAAAAAATCCTAAAATATGCTAAAATCACAGAATTGAGCACTTTTTTTGTTCCTTCATTATTATTAACCTCAGTAACACTAATTCTCAAGTCATTTTCAGTCAATTTTGACCACCTCACAGATCAGAATATTATTTTCATACACTTTCGGACGAAGACTGCAGCGACCTGGCTGGATGGTAAGTGACAGAGCAATGACACAAACACACAGCAGTTCCTAGCACATCTAGGACACATTGGCACACAGCAGTGGCAGAAATGAAAAATGGGGGTCCACCCTCCTTCCCACCCACCGTTATGCTGGATCTTAAAAAGGAATCCAAAACTCGCGAGAACCGAGATCCGACGACGTAACGATGACGTTTTGCCTCATTTTCAATCCCGAGGGCTTGGCTCGGTACTCGAATCTGCTAACTTCAGGTATGTTCGGTTCTCGGGGAACCGAGATTGAGCATTTCTATTATTTATAGAAGAACTTCGGTGCTATACTCTCAAGTTGTCTCTGCGCCACAGCAGCGCTAGTTGTTCCATCTACTTGCCCCGAATCCTGGTTTTGTTTGATGTGCTAAAAACATAAAACTCCTCTTCTGGATACTCTACAAAACATGCAAGAAATAGTTTCATACACGTGCACCAATGCCAATTTTATAGTGTATAAATGTGAGTGTCTTCTCTGTCTACATAGTTCTTATCTACAGACCCTCATTGAAATTACTATAATAGGAATGCTATCATTACTTACATTATATTACAAGACTGCAAGGCACAAATATGAATGTGAAAAATCCCCCCCCCCAGCCCCCATCAGATAAAAAAAGGAATATCATTTTGAACAGGTAACCAGTACGTGTTTATTAATCGCTAACAACTTTGAGAATTAGCAGGGCAGTCCACTTGAAAGTGACAAGACTGTTCAACCTTTAAAGCAAAACATGGCTGGACCCAGACTGAGGAATGCCTTTGTTAATCCCTGCAAGGCTGTGACCGATTGTTCAGCCAGCACAACAGTGTATTATGACTTAAAATAAAACCAACAAGCTCCCTCTGTAATGGAATATGAAAACAATTTTCACTCTGTGTGTTATCTGGGCCAGAGAACTATGTATATCAACATACATCACTAAAATAAAGCAATGTGGTTTCTTGCATTACTGGCAAACCTCAGCTCTTAATGGTTTGACTGGATAAATCCAGCAGCTACATACACAAACCATTTAATAGACATTTAGAATTTGTGTTCGGCACTGTGGCCAACGCATAGTTTAGGGAGAATTTAAACACAGACTAAAATGTACAGTCACCTTCCAAAAAGGAGCCAAAGTAAAATAAAGAATTTCTAAGAAGTAAAAATTCAACAATGGCAGACAGTTATTTAGCCCAGTGCACGGAATGGGGTGCTCCTTGTGTTTTTAAAGAGAGGTCTTCACATACGCCGTTCAGGAATGGTATTACAAGATTATAAGCAGGCTAGGTTACACATCTTTTAAAACATTTTTTTCAAATTTATTTTTATTGTATATAATCAACATTCTGTGCACAAGAACTAATAAACGTTGTAAAGTTGTGAAAACATTTTAAGCCCTGTGAGATGCATAGGGGGCACTTAAAGGGCAAATCTACCTTAGGGACTTAAATTTAAATAAGTCCTATGTACCTTTTATCCAGAAAAAAACCCTCCCTACCTAGCTGCACTAGTTTGTTAGATATCATCATCATCATCATCATCATTTAGTTATATAGCGCCACTGATTCCGCAGCACTGTACAGAGAACTCATTCACATCAGTCCCTGCCCAATTGGAGCTTACAGTCTAAATTTGCTAACATACACACAGACTGAGAGAGAGAGACTAGGGTCAATTTTGATAGCAGCCAATTAACCTACCAGTATGTTTTTGGAATGTGGGAGGAAACCGGAGCACCCGGAAAAAACCCACGCAAACACAGGGAGAACATGCAAACTCTACACAGATAAGGCCATGGTCGGGAATTGAACTCATGACCCTAGTGCTGTGAGGCAGAAGTGCTAACCACTTAGCCACCATGCTGCCCTCTACTAGAGTACATATGATGATTGCCCAGTTTTCTAATCTTCTGTAGCATTCATGTGTATTCACTATCTATGGTCCAGTCCCCACCACAGTGTCATTTGACTGTCAAAATGGGTCTCCCAAACACCAATGCAAGTAACAATCTATGGGGATTCTAATTTCTGTTCCTGCATGTTTTATTAAAATAAAATAGCACTGAGAGTCTATTTATGATATATATATATATATATATATATATATATATATATATATATATATATATATAATGTTACGAGTTGTGGTTTGATTGCAGCCATGTCACTCGTGCTGAAAAATGGGATGACCGGTGGAGCCTTCTTTGCCTTGGCAATGATACAATCTATTCTGCGCCCAGCAACTGCCGGTACGACTAATCAATCTGATATCCAGCATTATATCAACATGAGCTTTTAACGTTTCAGGGCTACCAGAAATAATTATTTTACCTTGTTATCAGAGTTCATAGCAGCAGAACGTAAGTGATTGCGAGTGCACTGTGTTGGAGGGTATCAACACAAACATGCTGAGTGCATGCAAACTTTCCCATCATTTTTTTAAACCAATGTCAATATAAAGTTATCTACTGGTAAGAGTGTGTTATGTTACATTTAGATTTACATCTACATTCATCCACAATAATTGAAGTATTTTTACATTTTAGTAAAGTTATTTAATCTAGAGACAACTAACAGTAGCTTCACACTACCTATAGCTCTGGAAATCAGATTAATATTGTATGTCCTATCATTACTGGAGCTATATATTTCCTACATATTCTCAATATGGAATAAGTCAGATGTATTTTATAGTTTATAAGCAAACTCTAACACCTGTCTTGATGTCGTACAAGATATCGTTAGTCATGGTTAAATCATCTGCCTTCACAACCAGCGTATATATAAAAGAAACATCAATGAACAGGAGCAGTTATTTGATGTGCACTACCACAGATGTAAGACGTTGCTTCATGGGAAACCCTTGATATGTGCTGTCATAATTACCTTCCTGTCCCTGGAATGAACTTCCATCTTAACTGCCGGAGAACTTTTTCTGCTTGAGGTTTCATGGATCTCATAAATATCAGATAAAAGGAAGAAATGGCCATTTGCGGATATATATGTGAAAGTGCCCCCCTCCTCCGGTGTGTGTTGTCATTTCTGGGATGCCATGTGCCAACTTGTGCGCACACCACTGATTTTATGGAAACGGTATAGATGTGGGTGTCAACGTGGAAAGAGGCGCAAACTGTATAATCCTTTGATAAGTGTACCTGGGGTGTTCCTAGGTAAATACAAGCTCTCGCCAAATTTCTGGTCTATGAGATATTTAAATAAGATTCAAGCAGTGGATAGGACGGCATTATGGGGATGTTCTGTGATCAGCGAACAACCACAAAGCTCTCCCCTCCTACAAAAGGACTTGTGGTTGGTCCTATAGCAAGGAATGGGTTATTAAACTCTAACAACATGGGATGGCTAATTAGAAGCATTTAATGGGGTATATGTATTTACATGTCCACAAACACCTATGGAATCAAATTCCTCTTTCTCAGGATTATATAAGACATGAATGAGGCTGGAATGAGCAGTATTTTAAGAGAAAGTAATTTAACAAATCAGAAGTAACCTTGGGAGAGGTTTCCAGTTACCCAGAACCCCTCCCTTAAATCACAGCAGTTCTGTGGTTTAGGAGAAAATGTCTTCTAGGAACCTCCTCCTCTGCTCTAGATTAATACAAGCTATAACAGTCTGCAATGTAAGACCTATTTTTCTGGGGATCTGCCCGTGTTTTAATGAACTTTTGTCTCTAGTGTTTCTGTGACTTTAGAGAAAAAGAAAATACAGTAAAGTTTAAGTTACTTGTGATATTCTGCAGATTTTTGACTGCTGAGAGTGATGTAGAGCACTAGGGTCCTGATTTATTATGGCACTCATAACGAATCTATTGTGATTTTTTTTTTTAAAAACACACTTAATTCGGAAATATGTGCATTTGTATTCAACTACAATCTGAAGAAACATCTCTTGTTGAAAACAGATGTACCTACGCTCTGCATATACTGCACTTACCCTGAGTTTACGTGAGGTTTTCTGTACTGCACTTACCTATTGAGACACAATGCACTGCAGGATACATAGAATACGTATGTGGAATGTAAAGTCCCAGCAGAACTGAAAAAAAAAAATATTGTCATCTGTTAATAATATAGGGCCTGATTCATTAAGGATCTTAAATGAAGAGGATTCTTATTTCAGTCTCCTGGACAAAACCATGTTACATTGCAAGGGGTGTAAATTAGTATTCTGTTTTGCACATAAGTTAAATACTGACTGTTTCCTCATGTATCATGTAGCACACAAATACTTGATAGCTTATTTGTACACTGAAATTTAAAGTTGATATGTGTGTGTGCTACATGAAAAAACAGTCAGTATTTAACTTATGTGCAAAACAGAATACTAATTTACACCCCTTGCAATGTAACATGGTTTTGTCCAGGAGACTGAAATAAGAATCCTCTTCATTTAAGATCCTTAATGAATCAGGCCCATCATTAACAAAAACAGAGCTGCTTAATCGCATTTGGTTTATTTCCACCCTACTGAATAACACTGTACCCAGAAGTATGGACACCTTGGTTTAACTGGCAACAATCTCCTGTTCCGGGAAGTACTTGATTGAAAAATATAACCTCCCACCCCCTCCTCCCCTCCTTTAAAAAATTATAAAAACACTGCTTCATCATAACTGTTTTTGCTTCTTAACACTTTGTAGTCCAACCCCCTTTTCTTTTTTTGATGTTGTTGTTGTTTTCTAAATAAATTCATGTAGTTAAAATATGGCAAAGGGTTTACAGCATGGATTTCGTTATCAATTAATATGATTGGAAAAACTGAAATATGCTCTATTTATCGAGCTGCTTATTCAGCTGTCAATGTGACTGACCACAGAATAATTACATAAAGAATATGTTAGATTTATTAAATGCTTTTCATATAGAGGTGCATTTGACAACAATCTTCCTACATCAGTTTGACAGACACCTCACATTACTACTGTGCTTTAGGGGGATCCTGCTCCTTCCACTATGTAATTCTCAGTCTCTGGCTTCCTGCTTCCCTTGTCACATGCAGCCCTGCCCTCACTAACACAATCACATGACTGGACAGGTCACTGCCTCCACAAGAGCAGCTCATCTCCAGATATACTCTGTACAGACATGAGAATTCTAATAAACTGATTGGCTGCATTAGTGATGGGCAACCTGAAACACTTCGAAACGGCCACACATTACCCTAATCTCAGTAATAAGTTAAAACATTTAATCTAAGAAAGAGACATCTATCTGTAATAACATGTCAACAGGCATTTTAAACCAGTGTCACAAGCTATAACAAACACATCTGACAATAAACCAGCAAGGAGCCGGGGGACGCAGGTGAAGGCTCGCAGGGACGCTTGCACCCCTAGGGTGCATATAGCCCATCGCTGGGCTGCCTGTTGCTCTGGCTCAACCCCGTCCAAACTGAGAGCAGATGAATGAGCAGGAGATTGAGACTGATAACAAAAAGGTGCTCTAATTCTTGTCAAGTGCATATTAAAAAACATAAACAGATGTACACAAATACAAATGTTTAAACACAATGGGCAGTAGAGTGTCATATACATAACCTGTCAGATTTTAGATGGGTTCTGTCCCACAACAACAAGAGTGTTGAAAAAAACAGTATTTTCATTATCGCACTTAAAAGTGGGACTAAACCTCCAATTTTTAGTTTTTTGTTTGCTTGTTTGTTTTTTTACAAGCTTAGACAAGGGTTATTTTTGTTAATTAAATAGTGTGCATAGCTCATTTGCTTTTTAAGATACACTCTCTATTAGAGTGTATCTAACAGTGGTCTTATTTTTAATGTTTACACAAGCTCCATTTGCAAGTGAGTATGTGCTTCACCCAGACCACCACCCTCAACCAAAAAGCTATCTGTGCTATTGTGGTGGCCACCATATACACTAATGTGCAAGACTGCCCACTTCAAGAGAGCATATCATAGCTGTCTTCGGTGAGAAAAACATTGTTGATGTTGAATAAGTCTGTATAAACCACTTATTCATCATCAATATCATCATCATCATCAATTTATATTGCGCCACTAATTCCGCAGCACTGTACAGAGAACTCATTCACATCAGTCCATGCCCCATTGGAGCTTACAGTCTAAATTCCCTAATATAGACACACACTCACACACATAGACATACAGACAGACATGTAGAGACTAGTACTTATTATCACATTCTTTATTTCCTATACAAACCTCCACTTTAAGTTACTGCCAAACAAGGCACAATTTAATATAAAAATAAATTTAATTAAAAATAAATCCCAAACTGCGCATTTTGGTAAGATTTCTGGCTATAAATTTAATGACTCTAAATTTGAAGCGCTGCCGTTTCATATCCCACGTACCACCAGAGAAGCTCTTTAACTGTCCTACACCTTCCAGTGCCGTTCCCACTCAATTAGATATCTGGGGATAAACATTACCAAACACTTCTCAGCACTATATAAATCAAATTATCTGCCCCTACTAACAAATATTCAACAAGACTTATCCAAATAGGAACCCATTGTCACTCACCGGACCGTGAGTGCCTCTTCCCGGACATTTAGGAACCGTGGCCGTCCTCCATCCTGAGGGACTGCGCATGCGCAGCCCTTTCTAAACCTTCAGTGTATGTTCCTTTAACTTAATTGGCAGATCAGGCAACCTCCCTATATTAAGCACCTGTGGTCAACACCACGTTGCCTGATCTTGGAGTCTCATTCCTCATGAGTCTCTGAAGGTGTTCCTGTATTACTCGTGTATTCAGCGCTGCTGATTCCTGTGGTTTCCAAACCACTTCTACTACTGTGGTTCCATACCACTTCTACCATCAACTGTATCATCATGACTGTTTGCTGATTCCTATCCGCTGCCTCCGTGCACTACAGTCTTCTAAAACCACTTCTACGTTATTTTACATCTATGTGACTGTTTGCTCATTGCTATCCGCTGCCTCCGTGCACTCCAGCTTTTACTTCACTCACCTGCTTCTCATCAAGTCTGTTTGCTGATTACTATCCGCTGCCTCCGTGCACTACAGTCTCCTGCTTGCAGCTCGCCTGTGTTCATCATCGTGACTGCCAGCTGAATACTATCCGCTGCCTCCGTGCACTACAGTCTCCTGCTTTCAACTCGCCTGTGTTTAACATCGTGACTGCCAGCTGATTACTATCCGCTGCCTCCGTGCACTACAGTCTCATCTCATCTTTGCTGTGACTTCCTCGAGCCTGCCGCTTTCATTACCATCTGCTACACTTCGTGATCATCAGCTCCTGCCCTGCGCTGCACTCCTGTTTCCCATCGCTGTTGGTTCCTGTGGTTGCTACTGGTTACCTCCGTGTGCCGCTGAGTCCTGCTGCTGTGGTCAGCGCTATCCTCCATCTCATGCTGATCCACTCTCCACGCCTTCACGTGTTCCACTGGTCTCTACCCTCCTGTCAGCATTTGATTTGTATCTCATCTACTACCCTCTGCTGGATCATCTCCATTCTCCTGGGCCTCCTATGAGTCCAGTTCCACGTGTTGCTGACTCCTGTAATTCGTGTCCCTGTTGGTCTACTCACCTGTGCGCTGCACCTGCTAGACCGCTGCCTCACCTATCCAGGGACTTCCTATCCAGGCGGCCTCCCGCCGCTCAGGTACCGCTGCTATCCCATCTGACTGCTACTGCTGAACCACGGTATGCATACTTCTCATTGACTGTGCTGTGTATTGCATATCTTGCTGGACTGTGTTTGGTTCTCTCTGGAGTCTGCTATTCGCTGAGTCTATTGCCATCATTGACTGTGCTGTGTATTGCATATCTTGCTGGACTGTGTTTGGTTCTCTCTGGAGTCTGCTATCCGCTGAGTCTATTGCCATCATTGACTGTGTTATAATTGTGCTGGACTACTTCAAGAGACTTTCTAGATTGCAGACCTGCTCAGTCATTTATATCTATATGTATATCTATATTGTGCATATTACTGTGGATCGTGTATAAGGTGCCTGTGTATATCTTGTGTTGCAGTCTTCCCCTGTGCACCTCCTCACATATATATTCAGTGGTACTACTTGCTGATGTCAGACCACTGATCCCTGTTTCCGGTATCACCTGTTCCATCATCCTCTCACATAGCAGTGGTACAACTTGCTGCCGCAGACCACTGACTACCCGGATACCTCCACTTGGATTCCATTCCTTCACTCAGACAGCGGTACAACTTGCTACCCGCAGACCGCTGACTCTCATCACCTCCTTGTTTCTGTTGGACATTCCTCCTCCCTGTGGCAGTGGTACAACTTGCTATCGCAGACCACTGACTATCTTCACGTGTCCTTGTCCATACAGTTCCTTGTGTATTATTACCTCATTATTACCAGTGTTGCTAGTCATAGACTTTCCTGAGCATCTCATCGGCCATCATTTCATGTTCCGTGATCACCTAGCTACCAGAGTATTCGATTACCATCTATATTGCTCTGGTAAGCCTACCATCTGGTGATCCCTGGGTAAAGACTCCTAGTGCCCGTGACAGTAAGATCAGGCCATGACAGACCCAGATGTGGAACCTACCGCCAAAGAGATGCTGCAACATCTGGTTAGCCGTGTGGAGCAACAGGATGCCCGCCAACAGCTGCTACTTCAGTGTTATCAGTCATTAACCTCCCAAGGAACATCTGGACAGACTGTGACAGCTACTACTGAAGCTCCTGTGCTTTCCTCCGTTTCCCTATTGCCATCCCAGGTGTCTACAGCTTCCACGCTTCACCTGCCTACTCCGTCAAAGTACGATGGAGACCCCAAAACTTGTAGGGGTTTCCTTAACCAATGTTCAGTCCATTTTGAGCTCCAACCTCAAAATTTTTCTACCCATCGTTCCAGAGTGGCCTATCTTATCTCTTTGTTTTCAGGACAAGCCCTGGCTTGGGCCTCCCCTCTGTGGGAGAGGAACGATCCAATATTACAAGATAGTGCCAAATTCATTTCTACATTCCGAAGTGTGTTCGATGAACCAGGTCGTGTGACCTCCGCTGCTTCCAGCATCCTCCGTCTGCGACAAGGATCTCATACTGTAGGCCAGTACGTCATTCAATTTAGGATCTTAGCCTCTGAACTTCAGTGGAACACTGAAGCCCTAGTTGCCGCCTTCTGGCAGGGGCTTTCCGATAAAATTAAAGATGCACTGACTACCCAAGAGCTTCCTTCGTCACTTGAAGATTTGATCTCTCTATGCCATCGTGTTGATATGAGATTTCGTGAAAGAGAGGCTGAGAAAACGACTTCTGCTAAAGCACCTCTTCGCTCTAACCCTCAATTTCGTCCAGTGTCACCCGCTGTGATTCCCATGGAGATAGGACGTTCCAAGTTATCTTCTGAGGAGAGGAAACGAAGAGTCAAGAATAGACTCTGTATCTATTGTGCTGATTCCACTCATGTCCTCAGCTCCTGCCCTAAGAGATCGGGAAATGTCAGGCCCTAACTAGTTCTGGAGAGGTGAAGTTAGGGTCCCTGGAGTCCTCTCCACCGTCTATGAAATCTAAAGTCTGCGCTTTTGATGTGACTATTTCCTTTGCTACCAAAACCTTTGAGTCACAGGCATTGATTGATTCCGGAGCAGCAGGAAATTTTATTTCCAAATCGTTAGTAAATCAATGGTCTCTACCAGTGATTACCTTAAAAACTCCCATTACTGTGACGGCTATCGATGGATCACGTCTCATCAACGGTCTCATCACCCAGAGTACGTCTCCAGTAACCCTTCAGATTGGTGCTCTGCATCATGAAGAGATATCGTTTTTAATTCTTCCTGTTACGACAAGTCCGATTGTCCTAGGCCTTCCATGGCTTCAGTGTCACTCTCCCCAGATTGACTGGCGCACCCCTCAAGTCACGTCTTGGGGGTCTGAATGTCACCATCATTGCCTTTCCCAAGTCATTCCTCTCAAGGTACAGCAAGCTTCCATCTCAGCTATTTCACCAGGACTCCCTCCTCAATATGCTTCATTTACCGATGTTTTTGATAAAGCTCAGTCTGAACGTCTTCCTCCTCATCGTTCTTGGGATTGTCCGATTGACCTTCTTCCTGGCAAGACTCCTCCCAGGGGCCGGGTCTATCCACTCTCGTTACCTGAAACTCAAGCTACATCTGAATATATACGGGAGAACCTCCAGCGTGGGTTCATTCGACCTTCCACCTCGCCCGCTGGAGCTGGGTTCTTCTTTGTCAAAAAGAAGGATGGATCATTACGCCCTTGTATAGATTTTCGTGGACTCAATGCCATTACTATCAAGAATCGGTATCCCATTCCGTTGATCACTGAGCTATTTGACCGCATCAAGGGAGCCCGTATTTTTACTAAGTTGGATCTTCGTGGTGCCTACAATTTAATCAGAATTCGTTCCGGTGACGAATGGAAGACAGCGTTTAACACCAGAGACGGGCATTACGAATATCTGGTAATGCCTTTCGGGCTATGTAATGCCCCCGCTGTTTTTCAGGGCTTCATCAATGAGATTTTTCGGGACTTATTATATGTATGTGTCGTCGTCTACCTGGACGATATATTGATATTTTCACAGGACCTGCCCTCTCACCACCAACATGTGGCAGAAGTCCTCTCCAGGCTACGGAAAAATTCATTGTTCTGTAAATTAGAAAAATGTTCATTCGAATTACCCCAGATTCCATTCTTGGGGTATATAGTTTCCGGAGTTGGCCTGAAGATGGATCCTGACAAAGTAAATGCTGTACTACATTGGCCTCAGCCAACTACTCTTCGTGCGATCCAGCGTTTTTTAGGTTTTGCCAATTACTATAGACGCTTCATTCAAGACTTTTCTTCCATTGCATCTCCTATTGTGGCCCTGACTCGAAAAGGGGCTAATCCTAAGCAATGGTCAACTGAGGCTATTCAAGCCTTTCAAACATTAAAAGAGTCCTTCTCTTCGGCTCCAATCCTTCGACAGCCTGATGTGACACTCCCCTTCTTCCTAGAAGTAGATGCCTCTAATGTGGGCTTAGGAGCTATTCTCTCCCAACGCTCGGAACAGCAAAAATTCCACCCTTGTGCCTTCTACTCTCGGGGTCTCCTACCCGCAGAGAAAAATTATACCATCGGGGACAAGGAATTACTGGCTATCAAAGTCGCACTAGAGGAATGGAGATACTTGTTGGAGGGAGCTCGCCATCCGGTGACGATCTTCACGGATCATAAGAACTTGTCATATCTTCAGTCTGCCCAATGCTTGAACCCTCGTCAAGCAAGATGGTCTCTTTTCTTTTCCCGTTTTGAATTAATAATTACCTTCAAACCAGCTGCCAAGAACAAAAAAGCTGATGCCTTATCTAGAGCCTTTGTTACGTCCTCTGATATAGAAGAGGTTTCCAACCATACCATTCTAGACCCCAAATGTATCTCACTGGCTGCTTCATCCACCAGAACGCTACCATTTGGGAAGACCCTTGTGCCTCCTATACTAAGGAGGAAAATCCTTTCGTGGTTCCATGCCTCTCGCTTTTCTGGACACGCCGGTGAACACAAGACTTTTGAGATCCTCTCTCGAAGTTACTGGTGGCCTTCAATGAGGAGAGACGTCAAAGAGTTCATTGCTTCCTGTGAATTATGTTCGCAATTCAAATCCTCTCGCAGAACCCCAGCAGGGTTGCTGCGACCACTACCCATTCCGTCCAAACCATGGACCCATATTAGTATGGATTTCGTTACTGACTTACCACCTAGTAAGAACCATAACACTATTTGGGTGGTAGTGGACAGATTTTCGAAGATGGCTCATTTCATCCCTCTGTCTGGTTTGCCTTCCTCGTCTATTCTGGCTGAACATTTCATTAAAGAGATCTTCCGTATCCATGGATGTCCATCTGAGATTGTGTCTGATAGAGGAGTACAATTCGTGTCCAGATTCTGGCGAGCCCTTTGTAAAACCTTGGGCATACGATTAGCACTCTCATCTTCTTACCATCCGCAATCCAATGGACAAACCGAACGTGTCAATCAAGATCTTGAGACTTTTATAAGGATATTTTCATCAGCCAATCAAGACAACTGGGTAGAGTTACTCCCTTGGGCTGAGTTCGCCCATAACAACATGTACCATGAGTCATCATCCAAAACTCCATTTTTTGTGGTTTACGGTCACCATACGTCTTTTCCGGAATTTCCTGCCCTCCCGCCCACCCAAGTTCCTGCGGTGGAAACCGTTTGTCAGACTTTTAAAAATATCTGGTCTCAGGTCAGAACCTGTTTAAAGAAGACATCTGTCAAATATAAATCTTTCGCTGATAAGAAGAGGCGGGCTATTCCACCACTAAAAATTGGAGATCGTGTCTGGTTATCCACAAAAAATATTCGTTTGAAGGTTCCATCCATGAAATTCGCCCCTCGTTTTATTGGTCCATATAGGATCATTCAAGTTATCAATCCAGTATGTGTGAAACTCCTTCTTCCTAAGAGTCTTCGGATTTCTAATGCCTTCCATGTATCCTTGCTCAAACCTCTTATTATCAACCGTTTCTCAACTCCTCCCTCAGCTCCGCAGCCAGTTCAAGTTCATCAGGAGGAGGATTTTGAGATTACCGAGGTACTAGATGCAAAAATTTCGCGAGGAGTCCTCCACTTCCTCGTTCATTGGAAGGGCTTTGGTCCTGAGGAGCGCTCTTGGATCAAAGCTGAAGATCTTAATGCTCCTGCCCTTTTGAAGAAGTTTTACTCCAAAAATCCGGACAAGCCCGGTTCCAGGCGTTCTGTGCCCACCTTTAAAAGGGGGGGTACTGTCACTCACCGGACCGTGAGTGCCTCTTCCCGGACATTTAGGAACCGTGGCAGTCCTCTATCCTGAGGGACTGCGCATGCGCAGCCCTTTCTAAACCTTCAGTGTATGTTCCTTTAACTTAATTGGCAGATCAGGCAACCTCCCTATATTAAGCACCTGTGGTCAACACCACGTTGCCTGATCTTGGAGTCTCATTCCTCATGAGTCTCTGAAGGTGTTCCTGTATTACTCGTGTATTCAGCGCTGCTGATTCCTGTGGTTTCCAAACCACTTCTACTACTGTGGTTCCATACCACTTCTACCATCAACTGTATCATCATGACTGTTTGCTGATTCCTATCCGCTGCCTCCGTGCACTACAGTCTTCTAAAACCACTTCTACGTTATTTTACATCTATGTGACTGTTTGCTCATTGCTATCCGCTGCCTCCGTGCACTCCAGCTTTTACTTCACTCACCTGCTTCTCATCAAGTCTGTTTGCTGATTACTATCCGCTGCCTCCGTGCACTACAGTCTCCTGCTTGCAGCTCGCCTGTGTTCATCATCGTGACTGCCAGCTGAATACTATCCGCTGCCTCCGTGCACTACAGTCTCCTGCTTTCAACTCGCCTGTGTTTAACATCGTGACTGCCAGCTGATTACTATCCGCTGCCTCCGTGCACTACAGTCTCATCTCATCTTTGCTGTGACTTCCTCGAGCCTGCCGCTTTCATTACCATCTGCTACACTTCGTGATCATCAGCTCCTGCCCTGCGCTGCACTCCTGTTTCCCATCGCTGTTGGTTCCTGTGGTTGCTACTGGTTACCTCCGTGTGCCGCTGAGTCCTGCTGCTGTGGTCAGCGCTATCCTCCATCTCATGCTGATCCACTCTCCACGCCTTCACGTGTTCCACTGGTCTCTACCCTCCTGTCAGCATTTGATTTGTATCTCATCTACTACCCTCTGCTGGATCATCTCCATTCTCCTGGGCCTCCTATGAGTCCAGTTCCACGTGTTGCTGACTCCTGTAATTCGTGTCCCTGTTGGTCTACTCACCTGTGCGCTGCACCTGCTAGACCGCTGCCTCACCTATCCAGGGACTTCCTATCCAGGCTGCCTCCCGCCGCTCAGGTACCGCTGCTATCCCATCTGACTGCTACTGCTGAACCACGGTATGCATACTTCTCATTGACTGTGCTGTGTATTGCATATCTTGCTGGACTGTGTTTGGTTCTCTCTGGAGTCTGCTATTCGCTGAGTCTATTGCCATCATTGACTGTGCTGTGTATTGCATATCTTGCTGGACTGTGTTTGGTTCTCTCTGGAGTCTGCTATCCGCTGAGTCTATTGCCATCATTGACTGTGTTATAATTGTGCTGGACTACTTCAAGAGACTTTCTAGATTGCAGACCTGCTCAGTCATTTATATCTATATGTATATCTATATTGTGCATATTACTGTGGATCGTGTATAAGGTGCCTGTGTATATCCTGTGTTGCAGTCTTCCCCTGTGCACCTCCTCACATATATATTCAGTGGTACTACTTGCTGATGTCAGACCACTGATCCCTGTTTCCGGTATCACCTGTTCCATCATCCTCTCACATAGCAGTGGTACAACTTGCTGCCGCAGACCACTGACTACCCGGATACCTCCACTTGGATTCCATTCCTTCACTCAGACAGCGGTACAACTTGCTACCCGCAGACCGCTGACTCTCATCACCTCCTTGTTTCTGTTGGACATTCCTCCTCCCTGTGGCAGTGGTACAACTTGCTATCGCAGACCACTGACTATCTTCACGTGTCCTTGTCCATACAGTTCCTTGTGTATTATTACCTCATTATTACCAGTGTTGCTAGTCATAGACTTTCCTGAGCATCTCATCGGCCATCATTTCATGTTCCGTGATCACCTAGCTACCAGAGTATTCGATTACCATCTATATTGCTCTGGTAAGCCTACCATCTGGTGATCCCTGGGTAAAGACTCCTAGTGCCCGTGACACCCATGAACATCTCTTGGGTAGGCAGAATTCAGGTAATCAAGATGAACATTCTTCCCCGCCTACGTTATTTATTACAGACACTCCCAGTACCAATTCCCCGTAAAACTCTAATAACTCTCAAATCAACCTGCAATCGCTTTATTTGGCAGGGAAAGAAACGCAGACTAAGCAAGTCCCTATTGGCTAAGCCCAAAGAGTCAGGAGGCCTAGGCCTTCCGTTACTACATGAATACAACCTGCCTACGCAAATGAGTAATGTTTTCTCATGGCACCTCAACTCCGGCCTTAAAAAGTGGGTGGACATTGAAAACGCTCTGACCCCAACTGCACCTGTTCATCACCTGCCATGACTTCCCAGGTCATGCAGACCTGCCTCGACATACTCTTGCCCTTCTATATCCTTTACACTAAACACATGGGACCTGGCTAACAAAAGATATAGTCTGGCCCCTTACCCGTCCCTGCTGACACTTATCTGGACTCTTCCACTTTTTCAACCAGGCACTTCAGAAGCGATAGCCGGCTGGTGGAGAATACACAAGATTGAGCGCTTCCTACATATTGTGGGAGAAACTGCTCCAGTACGAAGAAATTTGGAATAAATGCCACCCGCCCCCTTCGACACATTTCCAATACATACAAACTCGAAACTTTATACAATCACAAGCCAGATCCACTAGACTGCGTAGAATATCCCCATTCAAACAACATTGTATATATTCTGCAGGTCGCAGAGGCAATATTTCAATCATGTACCGCACGCTTACAGCTCCACTTGACCAAACTCTCGAGGATCTTGATGAGGCTTGGCAACTTGACCTGGGGGTTTCATTGGACAGCAAGGAGTGGTCCATTATTCGAACGAGAACAGCGAAAGTTTCCATTAATGCAGGTATACAAGAAAATTGTTATAAAATTTATTCACGTTGGTACCTAGTCCCAGAAAAGCTGCACTGTATGTATCCATCACTATAAGACCGTTGCTGGCACCTCTGCGGGGCCAAGGGAACTTTTTTGCACATTTGGTGGGATTGCCCTGTCATTCAAACTTTTTGGAATCTTACTCTGGCTTTGGTATGCAAGGTAACCGGTATCAGAGTCGCCAAGGTACCTGCTCAGACACTACTAAATCAACCCACCCCTGAAATAAGCAAGGCCGGAAACTGTTTAATTGCACATATTTATCAGGCATCCAAGCTAATCATTGCGAAAGCATGGAAGCAACCCTCCGCACCTTCCAAAACAGAGCTGCTTAATCGCATTTGGTTTATTTCCACCCTACTGAATAACACTGTACCCAGAAGTATGGACACCTTGGTTTAACTGGCAACAATCTCCTGTTCCGGGAAGTACTTGATTGAAAAATATAACCTCCCACCCCCTCCTCCCTTCCTTTAAAAAATTATAAAATCATCGCTTCATCATAACTGTTTTTCCTTCTTAACACTTAGTAGTCCACCCCCCCCCTTTTCTTTTTTTGATGTTGTTGCTGTTTTTCGAATTTGTTATTCTGATTCTCTGTATTAACAGCTATTTGTTACTGATTCGCCTGAAAGAGTGCACACTCATTTGTTTATGGGATTTCAAAATAAAAATAAAAAAAAATGAAATAATAATCCCAAACTATTAATTAAACAAATACATATCATATTGTAGGTAAATGCATAGGGAGCGTAATATATTTTAGATTAGGTGTTTGTTATATAAAGGCCTTTCACCATGTACATCAAGCGTCCTATTTGTAGACCAAATGTAAGACACAGGCAAGAACCTTTCAGAAACTAAATTTACTGATAGCAGAGGGCAACAGCTTGCAGTGAAGAGAGGTAGATGACAAGGTTACTTGCAATGTCAAACATCTTGACTGCTGTCATGGTATGGGAGATTTCACTTGTACATTTGTGAATGTTACCAGACGTCTTTTTTATTTTGGATCAACTTGTCTTTGAGGTTTAGTAAGCAAGTCAGCAATTGAATAGAATGTAACGTAAGAGAAAATAATATATATAGCCAATATATTCATTGTGGTGACTTATAGGATATGATCACATTTAGGTACTTTTTCACCTAAATAAGCCAATAAAAGTCTGCCTAAATGAATACGTTGTTAAGCAGAGAGCGTGTAAAGGTAGAAGCCAGAGATTTTCAAACCTCTGACGTGGGACAGATGGGGGCGGACATTTGAAGACTACTGCCTTAAACCTTCTCTGACAGAATTATAGAGTGTTCAGATCCAGGTAATATTACATAGAGAAGGCTTGTCTAACCATCAAAATTGTATTGCCAGGGACTGATGTTAGCAAAATTGACTCTTTCTGTCATTTAAATCTAATTTAGGAGGAAAAAGTCCACAAAGGGGGAAATATTTTTTAATCTGCTGTAACCGCGTTTATAAATGATAATTGACATAATGGTCATGTGTTCCTCAAGCAACCTTAAAGGACATATGTTGTACAGTTCCATTTATAGGTTCCAGGATTTCAGCAGTTTTGCTTCTCAAGATCCATGTCAGTATGTGCACATATCCAATCACAATATCTAAAGTTTCTCCTCTGTAATTGCACTTATCAGATGAAGTTTGCTAATGTTTATCCTCAGTATTTGCATTTTAAGCCAAGATTAAAATAATTTTGCTAATGATTTATCCTCAGTTCTACACCCAGATGGCCTACGTTTCTCCTTACTTCTTGAACTATGTAACCTATGTTTTTCCTTAATTCTAAACCCAGTTAACTTATGCTTCTCCTCAACTCTAAAACCGGCTGATCTACGTTTCTCCTCACTTGAACTAGGCAACCTAAGTTTCTCCTCAATTCTATACCCAGGTGACCTAGATTTTTCCTTAATTCGAAAACCTGGTGACCTAGATTTTTACTCACTTCTAAACCCAGGTGACCTAGATTGTTCCTCAGTTCTAAACCCAGGTGACCTACATTTCGCTTACTTCTTAAACTAGGTAACCTATGTTTCTCCTCAGTTGTAAAGCCAAGTGACCTAGATTTCTCCTCAGTTCTAAATCAAGGTTAGGTTAGATTCTCCACTCTAGTCATACTTTCCAGGTAAGGTAGCCTATGATTCCTCATTGGTAGAAATGCTTCACATATGTGGATACTCTTATTTTCCCTTACGAAGTTATCTGTCACGGTTCCACACGGGGATCAGGGCTTTACGATGCGAATCCTAGGGTTCGTACAGTTAGCGCTACTCCAGCAGGGTGTGGAGTCTAATGAGGAGACGGTGTTCAACAGGAACCACCGCAAAGCAGTATGGTCTTAGCTTCGTCTGGCTCGCAGGTCGCGGCCCCTGCTAGAGTACTGAGCGAGACCCTTTGGGGAAGTCAGGAGATAAGGAACAGTCAGCAGCGGTGAAGAATAGATGAAATACCGGAACAGCCAATGAAGCGTCAGCTCAGTAGACAAATAGATAGATATGCAGGAACTTGGATGGAGCATAAGCTCTGTAGACAAGTAGAACGATATGCAGGTACTTAGATGGAGCGTCAGCTCTGTAGACAAGTAGGAAGATATGCAGGTACTAGGATGGAGCATCAGCTCTGTAGACAAGTAGAATGGTCTGCAGGTACTTGGATGGAGCGTCAGCTCTGTAGACAAGTAGGAAGATATGCAGGTACTAGGATGGAGCATCAGCTCTGTAGACAAGTAGAATGATATGCAGGTACTTGGATGGAGCGTCAGCTCTGTAGACAAGTGGGAAGATATGCAGGTACTAGGATGGAGCATAAGCTCTGTAGACAAGTAGAATGATATGCAGGTACTTGGATGGAGCGTCAGCTCTGTAGACAAGTAGGAAGATATGCAGGTACTAGGATGGAGCATCAGCTCTGTAGACAAGTAGAATGATATGCAGGTACTTGGATGGAGCGTCAGCTCTGTAGACAAGTAGAATGATATTCAGGTACTTGGATGGAGCGTCAGCTCTGGAGACAAGTAGGAAGATATGCAGGTACTAGGATGGAGCATCAGCTCTGTAGACAAGTAGAATGATATGCAGGTACTTGGGTGGAGCGTCAGCTCTGTAGACAAGTAGGAAGATATGCAGGTACTAGGATGGAGCATCAGCTTTGTAGACAAGTAGAATGATATGCAGGTGCTTGGATGGAGCGTCAGCTCTGTAGACAAGTAGGAAGATATGCAGGTACTAGGATGGAGCATCAGCTCTGTAGACAAGTAGAATAATATGCAGGTACTAGGATGGAGCGTCAGCTCTGTAGACAAGTAGGAAGATATGCAGGTACTAGGATGGAGCATCAGCTCTGTAGACAAGTAGAATGATATGCAGGTACTAGGATGGAGCATCAGCTCTGTAGACAAGTAGAATGATATGCAGGTACTTGGATGGAGCGTCAGCTCTGTAGACAAGTAGGAAGATATGCAGGTACTAGGATGGAGCATCAGCTCTGTAGACAAGTAGAATGATATGCAGGTACTTGGATGGAGCGTCAGATCTGTAGACAAGTAGAATGATATGCAGGTACTTGGATGGAGCGTCAGCTCTGTAGACAAGTAGGAAGATATGCAGGTACTAGGATGGAGCATCAGCTCTGTAGACAAGTAGAATGATATGCAGGTACTTGGATGGAGCGTCAGCTCTGTAGACAAGTAGGAAGATATGCAGGTACTTGGATGGAGCGTCAGATCTGTAGACAAGTAGATAGGTTGTAGCCACATCTAGCACCAAAGGTAACTAAAGGAATAGGCACCGGATGTTCAAAGGACGTGCCTTTTATATTTGGTGCCAAAATAGCCTGGCCAATAGGAATGCAGCAAAAGGTTTTATATGCCGTGGGTCTGCGCATGTGCAGAACTGAATCCAAGATGGCGGCGCCCGGGACGGAGCGGACCTCCGGAAGAAGGTAAGTTTGCCGGCAGTCGGGTGGGCTGCCCGATCACCCTGCGAGTGACATTATCTAATTATATGTCCAGAAAGAAAAAAACTAAACACGTCTCTGTTGCCTATTATTGGTATTGTGTGGTTGTCCCTCTAGCTGACTACCAGACCATAATATTCATAAACATAACAATGATTTAAGCCAGATTAGATACATTTATGTTATGACTCTGATATTTCTATTTTATTTTATTAACACAGAAATGTGTGTGGACTGCACGATCCATACTGTATATTCAAGACCTGACAACCCATTTGTCACAACTGTCTAGATTCTATGCATGGCTGACGAATTGTTTAGACTGTACATAGCAATCCGTCATTGGCAGTAGAATCTTGCTCCATCCTGCTTATCCATAGATAATATAATGATATATACACAAAGCCGTTATGTAGAGAGACACTAGAACCACTACATTATGATTTTATTGGGGATGGGTTTTATTTTTACAATCTGTGGCAAATTAAACTTAAATCCAGTCAGTTCTTTAGCAGTAATCAAAAAGTGAACATTCAAGATAGCAAAAAAAAGTGGATGAAAATAAATTTAACTTAAGAAAGTTTCTGCCTTCTTTTTGGTAAAATTCAGACTTTTTAATAAATGCTTTTGAACTAGTCAGTCTTTTGGTATAATGGCATGGCAGGAATGGAACTTATGTTACCTCATCATCGTCAGCAGCTATTTATATAGCAGCACTAATTCCGCAGCGCTGTACAGAGAACTCACTCACATCAGTCATTGGAGCTTACAGTCTAAATTCCCTAACACACACACAGATAGAGAGAGACAATTTGATAGCAGCCAATTAACCTACTAGTAGGTTTTTGGGGTGTAGGAGGAAACCGGAGCACCCGGGGGAAACCCTTGCAAATACGGGGAGAACATACAAACTCCACACAGATAAGACTATGATCGAGACTTGAACTCCAGACACCATTGCTATGAGGCAGAAGTGCTAACCACTAAGCCAATGTGCTACTCCTGTATGAAAAGGAATCAAACATATATCTGTAAATGATGAATACGTTGTAGGTGTTGTCTAGCAAGAGCACAATTTTTTCAGAAGGTAACAAGCATGGCATCTCTAGCTTAGCTATACAGCACCCCAAAAACTGCAATTTCATCAAACACATTTTGATGCATAAAAGGCAAGTCAGATGCTTGGTTACATAGGGAGAGGAATCAGTAGCAGAAAGAAAGAAGCAATAATGCCACTGTATAGGTCATTGGTACGGCCTCATCTAGAGTACGGTGTTCAGTTCTGGAGGCCGTATCTCCAGAAGAATATAAATACATTAGAGACTGTACAGAGAAAGGCAACTAAAATGGTGCACGGCCTACAGCACAAAACTTACCTGGAAAGACTAAAATCTAATATATAAAAGCCTAGCGGCGTGTGTTAGTGTGTGTGTGTGTGTGTGTGTGTGTGGGAAAAAACTACCGGGTGACAGAGTGCTCAAGCTGCAGCGCCACCTGCTGGGCGGAGTTATATACTACACTGACCTACTAAATTCTTAGCATTATCTAATATATAAAAGCCTAGCGGCGTGTGTTAGTGTGTGTGTGTGTGTGGAAAAAACTATTTTCTCAGAAAGGGCTCATCCAATTGACCTGAAATTTGGTATACTGACATTATTTGACAAAAAAATTATAATAGTGAAGTCAGTTAACTTCCATCATCCCCCCTTCCCCCCCGTGGGAGGGGTAGTAAAGGCTTAATTTACGAGTTGAGGGCTCAAACTCATTTTCGTGAGGTAATTTTACCTCATGAACACACATGCTGTGTTAGTGTGTGTGTGTGTGTGTGTGTGTGTGTAAAAAACTACCGGGTGACAGAGTGCTCAAGCTGCATCGCCACCTGCTGGGCGGAGTTATATACTACACTGACCTACTAAATTCTTAGCATTATCTAATATATAAAAGCCTAGCGGCGTGTGTGTATGGCGATGAAGATGACAAGAACCTTTTTAACACCTTAAGTAGCTTGATTTGACTAGAATGCATGAGTATCATGCACAGGTTAACTTGTAACTTAATATGTATAGATTGGAGTAGAGAAGGGAAAGGGGGGACATGATAGAAACTTATATAAAAAGTGTTAACAAGGTACAGGAAGAGAAGTATTATAACATGAGGACATGTACTGAGACTGGAGGAAAGTAGGTTCAGGGGTAAATTTGATGAAAAATTACTAGTGGATAAGTGGAATAGCCTCCATCAGAGGTGGTAGAGGCAAATACAGTAGAGCAATTTAAACATGTTTGGGGTAGACATAAATTTATCCTTAGAAAGAACTAAGATCGCGGCTGTTCATTTTTTCCTGTACTACGGTACCGCAACATCGTAGATTTCTCCTCTCACCCCTATGGCGGGTCGAAAAGGGGGGCGGTAACGTGGAGTGATTTTGCGACCGTTCCAGAGGCGCTCCACACATAATTTAATTTCCCACCTAAGGATCAAATAAGGTTTAAAGTTACCATAGGTGAATAAATAGGCGGACCAAATGGGTCAAGTGGTTCTTGTTTGCCGTCAAATTCTATGTTTCTATAACAACAATATTATTAAGATAAGTTCTGATCTATATTTTGGGAAGGTTTTAATCTTTCATTCCTTTTTTGGACTCATAACTGCCATAGTTGTATGTTTAAAAGTGTAATGTATTCCCAGAAAACACCCACATTTAAAATAAGTTTTTAAGCAACTTGAAGTCTTTGAAGTATGTTAAGGGAAAGTTAAAGTGAACTTAAAAACGGTTTTAATATATTTAAATATTACTGAAGAAGAGGTGAGGCTGGTCATAGTAGGACATTATAACACCCAGAAGGACCTGGAACGTCAAAAGGCAAAGATTGAGATTTCAACATTCTATATTTATAAAAATAATTTGCAACGCTTTTGGCTGCCTTACAAAACAGGTCATAAGCATTTTAAGTTCAAGAATATTTAAAATACAGTCACATTACCTCACTCCTGGAAAGTGCACAAATGACAATTCTACTACAATTATAAATTATGTCAGCCGCGTGCTAAACAAAATAATACAAATCTCATGACCAATCCCCGTCTCCTGCCCTAGCTTTGTTGTGAACCACCAATATAATATAATGTGCACTAATTTCTCTTGATATTGTTTTGACAATTGTTTTAATAAAACACGAAAAGAGCCAAGAACTTTGTCAGTAACTTATTATAGCTTCAAACTTCAAAGTAAACATCAGAACGCAGATTTTGGGATTAACCGACTAAAGCATGAACTTTTTTAACCCTGAGTTAATAAATCAGATAAAACTATATTCTTCCCTTTTTTTTATAAACAGTACTTCAAGCTAAAACAAAGAAAAGGGGTGTTTCCATTGTGCAAAATGTTCCATTTATGACGTTCAGATCATTAAGACAACGGTGTACCGTATCATAACACTAACGCTCTGTCATCACCATACAGAGAAGTGTATCAGATGATTACAAAACTCACACCAAGCCACACCCCCATTGCATTTCATCATCCGGTGGTGTGGCTTAGTACTGTAAACTAATATACTACTACAAATTCCATTAATAATAATACATAAATTATGTGGTGATTTGATATAATTAATTTGGTGGATGTTAAAGAACTAAAATTTGTTCTTTATTTGGGCAGAACAATAAATGTCTGTTTTTATGTTCTCTTTGGAAAAAGACCTTTCTGTGGGAATTTATAGACAGCTGGCATAGATGGAGATGGGGGGGGGGTTGTAAATATTTAGCACAGGTATAGGAGAAGGTCTAACATGATGAGCCAGCAAGTATAATGGTGATGCTTCAAATGGGCTGTTTAAAGGTGTTTGCAGAAGTCCCTGTCACAGACTGCAGAGAAAGCCTTTATGTACAAATTCTAAAACAAATATATTTATTTTAGATTCTATTAAAAATCAGTTCTTCCTCCTTAATCACAGAAAGTGCAGGAATTATACATAACGTCATAATTGCCTACCTTTGGCAAGTAGTATCCAGGAGAGGGGCGTGTCTAGAGGACGGGAGGGGGCGGGGCATGGCGAATCACGTCATTTTGCCCCCCCCATGTCAAATATGCCCATTTTTTCTTCATTTTAGCCCCGCAATTGCGGGATGCGGGAGATTTGCCAGCTCTCCCGGGAGTCCGTGAGTCCAACCCGAATTTTGGGAGTCTCCCGGAATGTCCGGGAAAGTTGGCAAGTATGCATAACGTATGACATTCCCTTGCTTATCCCACAAACGTTATATATTGGTAGGTCTCTTGATGTAATATGTGGTTGTTTTGGAGGGAGGGGAACTGATTTTATGCAATACATGTGTAACCTTGCCCAGGGGTGGTAGGGCGTTCATGTATCCACTGTAACTTGGCATCTTCAGTACGTTCACCTCAATGAGTCATGAATAGACTCACTGTAACGCCCCCTGCGGGGAAAGACAGGGACAGACGCAACACAAAAGAACTCACCTTGAAAACGATGGTCACCTCCAGTCCGCTTCCGATTTCCCAGCTGCGATCCAATCCCAGCAGATCCGCAGCCGCAGTCACCTCCAATCACGTCCCTCTAAGATAGAGACAGAGATTACGGCCGTGCCTACCAGGTAAGGGCTGTCCGAGACTACGGCAAAGAACAAGGGCACAGTCAGTCCAAGCTCCTTGCCGCCTCTTCACTTTGTTCTTGCCAAGACGCGGGGGACTACAGGCACTGAAGGCCAAGACTAGTCCGAGGACTAATCCCGCCTCAAGTACCTCACACACCTGCCGGTGAGGGCCTAACCGAAAGGGGGAATCGAGCGTGATACTCACCGGGACACTCCCACTTCCGATCCGGTTCTCCTGCACCTTCCCGACTCCTGCGGATGACAAGAACACACAGCCTCCCTCTACGCTCTCCGTGAGACTAAGATGGCACCCACAAAACTGGACTAACTACAACAGCGACCCGACCCTAACAACATTCTAATGGTCGGCAACGCAACTAGTCAAACCACTATGACTAACTAGGTGTGGTGCACTAACGGAACTGCTCACTTACACGCTACGGGTAACACCAGCCGGTGTTCACAGCCTAAACCGGAGGGCGGTTCCTAACCCCCTCATCCAGGTCATACCAAGAAGCTGCCTTCTTGCTATGGGGTCACCCACGGACCCTAAGGACCGGTTCTTTAAGCCCGGCTGAGGCTCAGTAGGACAGCACACTAACCCGCGAGCCGACTGCCGCACGGAACAGCCGATCGAACTGAACCGCCCGACTGCCTGTACTCGGGTATCTCACACGTGTCCCTACGTCCGGAACCACAGGTCCACCTGCACGGAACCGGCCTTGAGGACCCTTGATCAGAACCACGGCCGCCCCTGGAACTGCCTCAAGGTGTGCTGCACTGCCACCGACTCACTCAGCCACCCCCTCTGGGTACCAGTGTGACCCCGGGGACCTAAGGGACAGGGAAACTACGTGTGTTCTCCCCTGACTATGTGTATGCTGGTAACTACACTTGTCCCCACAACACGGGTTAGCACAGGAAAACCACAGGAACAAGAGCCTACCTTTAATGGGGGCCTGACGTCTTGCCCCTGGACACAGTTATGTAGCACACCCCAAAATACCGTAATGTAAACTATACTCGCCGCACAGACAGAATAAATACAGTATACAGTACTTTGCACGCTACTTACCAGAGCACACCGCTGTTAGCCAACCAGCAGGTTGCTACAGCACCACAGGAGCCTCCGCTCTACTGTACCTCCTAACCACGTGTGCTCACCTCACACAGGACCGCGCCTACACTCACGAGGCTCCCACGCCTCTACCACACACCACCAGGGCCTTATGCCCTGCACACCATGGGTCTCTGCCCAGCTACACACAGAGCCTTCTGCTCTGTTTCATGGGCCTCAGCCCCCTCTCTAACTCAGGGCTCTGAGCCCACTAACTAGGGCCTTGTGCCCTACTACCAAGGGGTCCTAGCCCCTGCCTACCGAGGCCTGTGGCCTCCCTAGCTATCTACTAGGGCCTTGTGCCCTTAATAGCCTACGGGCTACTAGCCCCTAACCAGGCCCTCTGGCCTTCCTATGGCCTCTAGGCCACTAACTACCTAAGGGCCTTGTGCCCTTATACACCTGGGGCTCTCACGCCCCCTGTCTAACTAATAGGGGCTTGTCCCCTTTATAACAATACTATGGCCTACTGGCCCACTAACTTCGTTGGGGCCTAGTGCCCAGGTCCCTGGGCCTTGTGCCCCTAATACTCTGCGCCAACGGGCCTTGTGCCCGACAGTGCCCACGGGCCTAGTGCCCGAATTAAGGCTGAGTCACTTACCTGCTCTGCGCAGGAATCTCAACTTGCCACGCCGTCTTCTTCCGCCTTCTCCGGGTCTTCCAGACCCTCCAGCCGGCGGCGCCTCTTCTCCGATTCGGCGCTGTTGAGAGCTGCTTGGCGGGGGCGCTCTCAGCCCTTACAAGGGCTCCCCGCCGGCGATCACTGCTCCGGCGGCTTGATTGTAGTCTTCTGGCGGCAGGGTAGCTCACGGCCCTTACAAGGGCCCCCTGCCGCCGCTGCCGCTGGTCCTGGTCCTGGACGCCGTGAAGAGACGTCCTTCCTCTTCTCCGCCGACGGACTTCTGGCAAAATGGCGCCACCCGGCGACTTATATAGTCGCCGGCGTGACGTCATTAGCCGGCGCGAGCGCTGATTGGCTCGCGTCGGCGCCAATCTTTTGAATGGCCGGGCGCGAGCCGCGATTGGCTCGCGCATCCGGCCGCTGATTGGCCAGCGGGGAAAGATGAGCCCTGATTGGCTCATCCTTCCCCCGCGCACAAGACCTGCAGGAAAGAAGCCACGATACTCACCGCTGGATCGCTGGACGGGTGAGTACTTCTTCTCTTCTTTCTTCCTGCTGGGCACCATCGGGGACCTCTTCAGCCCCTCCAGGGGCACCAGGAACGTCTTCTGTCCCTCCAGGGACACAGCGATGGCGGGTACCTTCGCCCGCTTCTCGGGCACCATCTCCACATCACAACAAGATGTAACAATACTGATGGTATTACCTGTTCAATGGCTGAGCAGATATACAAGTGAGTAGTCAGCTGTTTGCAGGGTCTGTACACAAGTGGGTAGTCAGACATTTGCCAATTCGGTAATCACGGCTTCAAGGAAGTGTGACAAGAAGCAGGAGCTGCACAGGCAGCTCAAGCAAACGTCTGATTCAGGAGGTGCCTATTATAGTTCCAAGACAGCTGCTTTTTGATGCCATACTGGCCATCTTAGAAAAGGGCAAATTTAAGGGCAAATTTATAAATAGAGAGACCTCTAGTGGCCGGAGGTGCAAATATCAGAGACATTCCTTACAGTATTCCCCCCATTATAATAACGCTTTTCTGGGTTTCTCTGGGTATCTTTGATGAAATCGAGGTGCACGCATATTCTCTTCTGGTCCCCATGAATTGTATTATGGATCTTATCCCTGCCATTGTATGAAATATTGAAGTTTATTTCTAAATTAAATCTAGTATTTTCTCTACTAGAAATTCTTCATATTTATCAATTTGAACAGGATCAGGAGGAGGCAAGGAGCGGCCAGGAAAAAGGATTTGAAATTACTGTCTTCAGAAAAGAAACACGCTTACAAATACAGAGACCTCTAGTGGCCGGAGGTGCAAATATCAGGGACATTCAATACACTTACACCTGGTGAACCCCTGCCTGTCTCGCCTGACACCATTAAATAGTATAAATGTGAGAGGGGGATAAACCATTGCGTAAAAGGGCAAAAATGTTAGGCACAAGGGTAACAGATAGCAATAAGGTGAAGCATTAAGGATAGAAGAGAGTAAGAGTGCAGTACCGGGTGCAAGGTGCTAAACTAGGAGTAAATATTCGGTTCAACCACTCACATTTTATAATGGCCTGACATAATTAAATGAATGCTAGCAACATGTAGAAATAAAACCATAAGGCAGATCAAGGACCAACCTAGCCATAGGCCCAACACAAACAATTACAATAACAATTCGAGCAGTAACTTGAACTTTTAACACCTTGAGCAAGAATAAAATCTTAATGACCCTTAGCCCTCTACTGTAACCATGTTAGCCTAAAATATTAATTTCCCTGTGCCCCCCTTTGTGTCCTGGGTGGTTGCCCCTCTGGCACAGTCCTAGTTACAGCCCTGGTAACAGTATAGTAGTGTCACTCTCTCACACATTTATCTCACTGTTTATACATCTTTCTAGATATACTGTTCATACAGTAACTTAATGTGGTCATTAGAAGTGATGGTGCAGATGCAGTTGTAGACCCTATGCCTCATTTAAATCAGCGGCCAACAGGCAAAATGGGCCTATCTCTAGGCACTTCAATTTGTTGTATGCATTAAAATCTTTTATATGCATATATGGCTGATGTTGTGCTTGGGGTCCTAGAGCGATGAGACTCTTGCTATCAGCTTTTTCCACTCTCTATATTACCAGCTGTGGCTCGGCCTTGTACAGTTCACCCACTGAGCTCACTCCCCTCACTCAATGTCTTTCTTTTCTGTTCAGGCTGATGAAAGCAAGTTGGCCGGAGTGAAGGAATGGAGGAGTGAATTTTGCTTCTGGGATCCAGGAAAAACTACCCTCCCTCCCATCCCTATTTGCCAGCTCCAAAGTGTGTAAGTTGATTTTAGGTCCTGCCTGTGGTGGTGGTGGGGGAAGGGGCGCTCCTCCTCTTTTTGTGCGGACCTGGTGGAGAGTGGAGTTGATTTGTGTGCGTGCTCTCTGGAAGTGGACGTGGTTATATGGCTGCTTTTGTCCTTGGTCTTGCCGGAGACCACTGTGCAGTCGGTGGGCAAAGTTGGTGGGATGCACATTACTTGTATTGGGGCACTAGAAACCCCTTTCCCTTCAAAGAGTTGGCTTAGGTTTCAATGCAAGTACCGCCCTTGAGGGCAGGCTTGTGAGTTGCGTTACATTAGCCCAGAAAAGTTTAGGGGTTCTGGAATGCCTGGGATAGATTGTCCCTATTTACAGATAAATGATAAAGGTGGGTAAAAGTGGTGTATAGTTTATTGATGTCCAGAGGGTAAGCGATTGGACATCCGGATTGGCTTTGGGCCTTTGCGATCCATTCACAGTGTTCTCCCCACCATACAATGGATTTTTTGGGTTAATAAACTTCTCTCTATTTGTCATGAGTTACGTGTCGTGTCCATTATTTTATATTAAAGTGTTTAGGATACGAGAAGGTGGTGATAGCTATGACATCAACTGCTAAGCATTTTAATATTTCACTTCAGGAGCAAGTGCAAGATTTCCGTGGATTATAATACATGTACCTTAATACACTGGAGGCAGCCATTTTGTGGCTCATAGATATGCCTATCTGATAGCTCCCATCTTCATAGCTACACAGGATGCAGTAGAGTTTACATGGGGTAACATTTTGTTTAGTCAATAAATTAGTTAATACATAAATAAATGGACTTTGTTGCCTAAGCAAATCCTCATCCATTACATTGCAATTGCAGGATGACAAGAAGCAGGAGTCTGTGTTGGACTGGGGTATGAAGGGCCCACCAGGTGTGGCAGGGACCCACAAAACAAGTAAGGTAGGGCAGTGGGACCCACCAAAGATGTTCTCGCTATTCTGGTGGTCCAGCACTACACTGGCAGGAGGCTCTATCTTCTAAGACTCCCGATGGCTGGAGAGGTGGAGCCACTGGGTATAATATTCAAATACTTGTTGATACGGAGGCTCGGTGGCTAAGTGGTTAGCACTTCTGCCTCACAGCACTGGGGTCATGAGTTCAATTCCCGACCATGGCCTTATCTGTGAGAAGTTTGTATGTTCTCCCCGTGTTTGTGTTGGTTTCCTCCGGGTACTCCGGTTTCCTCCCACACTCCAAAAACATACTGGTAGGTTAATTGGCTGCTATCAAATTAACCCTAGTCTCTCTCTCTCTCTCTGTGTGTGTTAGGAAATTTAGACTGTAAGCCCCAATGGGGCAGGGACTGATGTGAGTGAGTTCTCTGTACAGCGCTGCAGAATTAGTGGCGCTATATAAGTAAATGGTGATGATGATGATGGGGCAGGCAAGAAATCAACGATTCCTGGACCAAATCCAAGGTTCCTGGACCATCACAGAAGAACAATAATGCCGACTGATTTACCATCTGGCTATTACCCTCCAGAGAGACAGAGCTTACCACAGGTAACGGTTATGATGTCGCTGACACACACGTTACTATTATAATCATATACTCTCTTACTTTCAATTGTCATTACATAAAGCTTTTCACATTTCTGCAAACCCAGCATTTCTAGAAAGTTACTATTTACAAGTTACTGAACAAATGTTTTTTTGTTTTTCATTTACTAAGCGTAGCATATAATTTTTCCCGACCACAGTGCCGCTATTTTCTGATGACCACATTCCTATCAGAATGCTGAAACTGTGATACTGTGAGGTTCAGGGACCGTCTCCATCTAATCACAAAGTAATATTGTGTTTTTCTCCCCCAGTAAATGGAGGATCCGTTGTTTCCTAATTGTAGTTTTCAATAATGTTCCCAGTTTGTTGTGGGTTTGACAATGACATCAAACTAAACTGAAACCATAGTAATTGTAAATACACTCAGCATTAAATTTCACTTGTCTCCGGGTGTTGTCCTGATTTAAACCGGCCAGACAAATTGTAAATTCTCCCTCATAAAATAGTGCTGTGGTTGTATGAAAGGTATACTAGAAATGATGCATTTTTGGCTTGGTAATTAGATTTTCTTTTGCAAAATGCTTAGATGAATGTATGTTTAAATGTAATTCAGCAAAACACAGATTAAAGGCAAAAAAATTATATTAAACTTTAAGCAAAACAGTCTCAACAGTAAATAAAGCAGATTAAAAGATGCTAACGGGAACCTGTTTCACTTCAGGAGCAAGTGCAGGACTGTCATGGGTTAAAATACATGCATACCTCCCAACTGTCCTGATTTCAGCTATACAGTCCTGATTTTAGGGCTCTGTCCCACTGTCTCATCCGGGGACATGTTTTTCCTGGGAGGAAATCTCGTTCCTATCCCAATTCCTTCTGCTATAAATTCATCCTTTCGTCTTACAGCACTGCCCTTCAATTGCCAGTCAAACATATTTCAAATCTTTAATATAAACCCAGTCTTCTAACCCACGTCCCTTCTTTGACACCTTCAGCTCACTTCTCTGCCCACCTGCACCTCCTCCCCCTTCCTCCTACATAGTCTATGATTTTGCCACTTCAAAGACAAAATTGACACCAATCGGCAAGATATTTTCTCATGCCAAATTCTTCCCACTCCCCCCATTCTACCCTCCTTCACATTCACTCCCCAATCCTTTATTCTCTCCAGTAACTGAAGATGAGCTGAAGATGAAGATTTTTAACTTCTCTCATCAATGACCTCTACCTCTATCTCACCTCTTCAACCTATCTCTCTGCACTGGCATATGTTCATTCTCCTTTAAGCATGCAATCATCTCACCAATTCTAAAGAAACCACCTCTCCAACTACCACCCTATTTATTTTCTCCCCTTTACCTCCAAACTCAAAGTCTAAGCATTTTTTCTCCATGCTCATTCTCCTGGACCTCTCTTCTGCTTTTGACACTGTTGAACGCCTTCTTCTCCTACACACCATTCACTTCATTGGCCTTCATGACACAGTTCTTTCCTGGTTCATTTCCTACCCATTGAATCACTCCTTTAGTGTTTCTACCTCTAGCATATGCTTCCCCTCACTCCCGCTATGTGTTGGGGTCCCACAAGATTCTGCTCTTGGCCCTTTACTTTCCTCACTGTACACCTCTTCTCTTGGGGAACTAATTTGCCCATTTGGCCTCCACCTCTACACTATAGTCCTTCCCTTGTCCTCTCCCCTTCTGTACAATCTGTGTAACCAACTGTCTTTCTCCTATCTCCACATGAATGTCCCAAGGCCAGCTAAAGCTCAACATATCCAAAACAGAACTTATTATCTTCCCTCCTGAAGTAGTCACCACATCCCCTCAAATCTCCCCCACTGTCAATAACACCACAATTTCCTTGGTGTCCCAGGCCCACCTTGGCGTCACTACTTGACTCCACCCTCTGCTTTGTTCCTCACATCAAAACTGTTTCTGAATCCTGCTTTCTCCACCTTACAACCATTGTCAGAAGATGCCCTTTTCTTGCTCAACATGCTACCAAAACTATTATCCATTCTCCCGTTATCTCCTGCATCCAGCATTCCCGACACCCATATATTCACACCATCCTAAATGCTGCTTCAAGACTGATCTCCCTCTCTCACCACTCCACCACTTTTCAAATCCATACACTGGTTCCTTGTGTCCTCCAGAATCCAATTCAAATGACTCACCGTTACCTACAAAACTCTCAACAACACTACCCCTGTATATATCTCAAATCTCATATCAAAATACTCTCCCTCCCTCTCAGGTTAGATCTACCTCTGACCTGCGCCTTGTCTCATCTCTGGTAGCCACTTCTCACTCCCACTTACAAGACTTCACCTTTGCAGCTACCCACGTATGGAATGTTCTACTATGACCAATCAGGCTTACCCACAGCCTTCAAATCTTAAGCCACTCTCTGAAAACTCATCTCTTTTTAAGTGCTTACCTTATCCCTGTTAATACTATGCACATTAGTGCACCCTCACAACTGTCCCAATCTCCACTCTTAGCCACACTCGCTCCTCATATTTCAGCTGTGCCCTCTTCCACTTAGAATGTAAGCTCTCTAGTGAGCAGGGTCGTCCATACCCTTTGTTTTCATGTCTGCATTATTTGATCTACCTTCTATGTCCCTGTTTTATGTATGTCCTATTTTCTCTACTGTACGGTGCTGCGGAGCACTGTGGCGTTTTACAAATCTATAATAATAATAATAATAATAATAGCCATGTTGTACTGCAGGAGAGCAAATTTAAAATATACAGAGAGCTTTAGAGTTTTGAGGTCGTGTTTACTAGCTTAGCTCTGCATCGCAGTGTAGAAATAAAGCTGCCCTTAATGGGAGCGTTTATTAATTAAAAGTTTGCGAGCCAGAGTTTACATATCTATTTTGCTTTTAAAGTATTACGATAATTTTAATGTCTGTAATAGGCTCCATCTGCTGTTAAATCATTTGATCAACTGAAAAGTAAACAGCTCCTAAAAAATTTTTTTTACAAGCACTTTAAAGCCTGTATGGGGATTAAATATTCAAGTTTGTAATCACTGCAGATGTTTCCAAAGGATGCCTAATAGATAAGAAATAGAGAAATGTTTCAATTAAACTGGCACATATCGTGCTATCTAATTCTGGTTAAGACACCACAATATGCTTAGTCATTTACAAAGCACCGAGAAAGAGCATCAGCATGCAACTACACAGATTGTATATGTATGACATCTCAAGATGTGTCCAGTTGTAAAACATTAGCATTTCTATTAGGTGTGCGTCAGTGTAAGAAGTGTGTATACTTACATCCTTACACAGTAACTCTTACTGAGTTACTGTGCTTTATGTTTACTGTACTGTGCTGTCTCACCTTGTATTGTAATTCATTTTTGTCCCTGTACGGCGCCACGGACACCTTGTGGCGCCCTATAAATAAAAATGAATAATCTAATATATAAATGTCTAGTGGCGTGTGTTAGTCTGTCTGTGTGTGTGTGGAAAAAATAAAACCAAGCTGCAGCGCCACCTGCTGGGCAGAGTTATACACTGACCTACTAAATTCTTAGTGTGTGTAGAAAAAAAAATTCAGAAAGGGCTGAAATTTGGTATACTAAGATGTTTTTAATTTGTTAATTTAATTTGTTAATTGTTAAAAGTGTTTATAAAGATTTAAAATATATATATATATATATATATATATATATTTCTTGAAAGAGAAGTAACAGTTGGGAGTGGTTGGTGGTTGCCGGGGGTGACAGTGGGGAGTGGTTGGTGGTTGAGGCCTGGGCTATGGCCCAAACGCATGACAAGAACCTTTTTAACACCTTAAGTAGCTTGATTTGACTAGAATGCATGAGTATCATGCATGGGTTAATTTGTAATAATAATAATAATCCTATGAAAGCATACAAAAAGCATGTGGATAAACTCACCTTACCCTATTTGTACACAATATAATAATTTAATGAGGTGACACAACAGAGAATATTGTCGACCATTATTAATAAACGTGGAAGTTGCACATTCCACATAAAATGTAATACATGCCAATGCAAAATAGAAATAAAATAGGACCTGTTGTCTTCATCTTTAAGAATCAGATAGGACTCTTCTTTCCTGCAGTAGTTCAAATGGAAAGGTCAATTAATTAATCTGAATAGATGGCCTCGACTTCATATACTATCGCTGCAACGCTAGTGATGTACTAGTATCAGCTGGGGAGGTTAATACGCAAACAGCCAATCAGGAAGTAGCTGGGTAATATCATTATCCTCATTATTATGTAACGTTACATGAGCCCTCAAGTATCAACAAGAGATTCACCTCCTAAAAGGCAAATATGAAGATGTGTCCATGTCTAATTATGGTGCAATTATGTGAACATGCCCTTAATGTCCTAAACTTGGGAGGTTGCCCTGCTCTCCCGCGAGCCCGGGAGGTCTCCCAGAAATGCGGGAGTCTCCCGGACATTCCAGAAGAGTAGACAACTATGCGTTAAAGAAAAGCAGCTAATGAATCTCTAGAGACTGAAGTGTCTTTTACATTTCTGTCTCTATTACTGAAGTCATGTTGTCTTACCTATCAGTCTTTGATCAAATCTTGGTCTCCATGAAAATGGCCACCTCCATAGGCATCAATACATGGACATAGGACACAATTTCTGAACTGTGTCATTATGCCACAGATGGCGAAGCCAACCACGTCTTGTACTGGCTCAGCGTCAGGGAGAATGCCAGACTCTTCAGGGAGTGAGGGAGATCACCCCTAATTCAGGGAGTCTCCCTGACATTCAGGGAGAGTTGGCAAGTATGACATCCATACATGTAGATGACATACCATACTTAACTGTCCCGATTTTGGTGGCACATCCCAAATCGTGGCCAGCAAAAGGGGCAAGGCTTTATAAAAAAGTGGGTGGGGTTTTGATGAATTTTCCCGCTTGTGGGCTGGAGTTTGGTCAGAATGGAGGTGGGGCTTATTTTGCCCTGATTTTATGATTCTAAATGTTGGGAGGTATAGACATTTCATGTATACCTGAATCCTAAAAGGGAGATTCATGTTTCTTGTGCAAGACAGTACTAATCGATCCATGCTATAATAGTATGTGCTATATGCAACTTTGCAGGTTAATTTCCCATGCTCTGCAATATCTAAATATAAAACTTTGTCACTGTTATTTTGTATGTTACTAAAACGTTTCGCTCAGCTTAGGTCACTTTAGTTACAAACATTTACTGATCTGTCCAGCAACTCCGCCAACAAATATTGTTATGTATAAAAATGAGCTGACATAGTGTCACTACACCTGTAATTTGGCAAGTAACAAGTTTAACCTGACATAAGTTCCTATTTATAATGGTATGTTACAGGATTACTTCCCGAGGAATGCAGCTGTTCCGCTGCCCCAATGTCTCTGCAGATTTTAGCATTTAGATTGGAACTCTGAGACACAGCTGTAACAGTGCATAATTATCATTACCTTGTATATAAACCATCAGCTATTCCAAGGCAAGCTGGAAATCAATAAAATGCTGAATTAGAGATTCAAACCCTGATGCGAGATTTGACATTAGTGACAAGGGAATTTGGTGTGATTTATTCCGCAGCTTAAAAATATTTATTCAATCGAATTTGCATTCCTTCTGCACTTAAGATTGGGTCTTTAAATTGAATTAGCTGTAACTGGTGTTGTGTAATGATTTAAAGAGTTGAGTTCCTGTGTTTTTGTAACTTTTTATGAAACATTACTTGTTTTGTCAAAATATTTAAGTCAGCATAGCAAAGAGTAAAATGATGTTTTTGGAAAGTATAATCAGGTCTACACAAGTGTTTTCTGCCGGTAAAACCGAACCAAGACAGAAATAAACCACTGTTCATGCAGTGCTCCTTTTATGTCTGAGGCTCTGAAAATGAAAAGGTAAAAGTGCAATCTAATAAGGATTCCACCCTGGAGGGCTGCATTGATAATCTGCTGTTCAGTGCAACCCTAATAATGGATTTCTCCTTTAAAGTTTGTTTTTAACATCATCATTTCCATAGTGCACAGTTTAAAAGTAATATTGCAACTGGCAACTCCAGCGTATGCTCATTGCCCAATGCAGGTTAGTTTGTGTAATGATCTCTTAAAATGAGAGCAACCTCCTGATTTGATGGACAGTGCGATCTTCCAATGCTAAGCAGGCTGTCATTTTAATTTCTATGTCAGATCTCTCCAACCTCTGGCAGTCAGTGCATTGATTAGAACTGTTACTCTGTATATGCACAGTTGCAAATGCAGGATTTCTGTTATGACCCCTACAATAAGCAACTGATAACACCAATACAGAACCTATGTTTTTCACCACTAACAGATCCTTTCCCGAAACCACACTGTTCACTGGTACTCTGATGCCCCATGGACTTGATCCCAGTACAGAGGCAAACCGAGGGGGGTTCCCTAGTGCCTGGAAACTCCCCTCTAAGCCTGGGGCACTGTATAATTGAGGTGGCTGGACCCTGCTCCCGTTTCACACAGCTCCTTTTCTTAAGAGAGAGCTGCGTGCACCTAACAGTAGTGCACGCAGCATTGCTCATATATAATGTGGGGATAGGAAGAGTTGGAGAGCAGCCAAGCACTGTCTAAATTTATAGCCACGCGCCCATGCATGCTGGTCATGCCCACTGACTGGCGTGGTGTGGAAACCCCCCTCTACAAATCCTGCGTTTGCCCCTGCAGTAGTGTAAAGTTGTTAACAGCTGTGAGTGAGATAGAATCAGGGAAACTTGCAGCTATGGAGCTGCACGGAGACAAAACAAGACAGACAGAAACAATAGAGAATGGTCAAATGGCAAATTGGGTCAGAGGGCAGGAGAGGTACACAAGGTCATTAAACAGGCAGAAAGTTCAAGGGTAGGCAGAGATCCATCAGCAAGGTCCAGTAAATGTAGCCAAGGTCAAATACACTAAATCTTTAAGCAGAAGACATAGCACTCTATGTAGAACCAAGGTAGAGCAATTAGCCTAAGTAAACCAAACACCATCTAGGCAAAAATGGCAATGAATATATGTGTATAGATTCTGGCCAATCAGTTGCTGGGTAAAAATCATGTGAGCAGAAGTGTGAATGATCCACTGTTGGGTAGAAATTATGTGAGCAGAAGTGTGACTGATCAGTTGCTGAGTAGAAATCATGTGAGCAGAGAATGTTGACTGCTAAGCTGCTAGGTAGTGAGCATTGATGAGTCTTGCAAGAGCTGATAATCAGCTGCATTGTGAAATCCTCGTTAGCAGCTCAGAAAGCATGGTGAGTATGGTTCTTAGCAAACTCCAGCACACAACAGCTCTGATATACAGCAGAATCTGAAGTGGAAGCAAAACCGTAACAATTTCTAGAGAGGTTTCCATGTCACGCAATGCCACTCTCCAGCTCTTCTCCTACCCTTAAAATACATAAGCAATGCTGTGTGCACTACTGTTAGGTGCACATAGCTTCCCCTTTAGGACCTGTGAATGAGTGTGACAATGTGAAGCGAGACATACCACCCAACAGTCCTTGCAGTCGGAACAAAGTACAAACTGAGCAGGATAGTCACTTAAAATCGTGACTGCCTCACTAGAATCAGGACAGTTTGCAGACTGTTCTGCTCTCTCCTACCTGTTCTTCCATCTTTCACTACCTATTGCTGGTCATGTCTTAATTTCTGTTGCTGTTTGTCTAGATCCTGGAATGTTGGGGTCCTGTTTGGAAAAAGGACAGATATGGAAAGCTATCAATGAGTGAACACTCTATACATTCCTGACCCCAACCATCACTAACGTTAAATCAATAACACCTATGTTTAATAACGAGACCTCTCTCCCTGCAAAAAGTCCTAGTTTTAAATTAATGTCAAATTACATTTTATAAATAGACCTATCCCCCTCTCAACCAGTCCCAGCATTAAACTAATAGTATTCACATTTAATAATTTGACCTACTTCCACTCAATATTAAACTAATAAATAGTCTCATTAAATTAATAGTATTCACACTTAATAAATACATCTACCACCACCCCCTCCTTCTCCCCAGACTTGGCCAATCATTCAATTAATACTTCCCAAATCACCCAAGCATTAAATTAACAATCCCATTTTTCCATCTTAAATGAATGGGCACCAACATGACACCACAATACAGTAAAACGAATATACCTTACAGGTGCTAAAAGTTAATAAAAATAATAATTGTGCTGCTACTAGAAAGAAACTGCGACTTAAATACTACAAGCAGAAAAAGGAAAAAAGGGTTGGAGAAAAGCAGCTGAATTTTTCTTAATAAATTAAAGATGAAAAAATGTATAAAGGAAACTGACAAAAATGGCAGATAAATTCAACAATAACATATATGTTTATTAATACATTTCTATTATATAGAAAATCAAACAATGTCATCAAAGAAATTAAAAGTAAGTAGATGCCACTATTATATTAATTACAATAAATAGCCTCACCATTACACCAGCAATATAGTAAAAGTTTCCACCCACCTTTAAATGATTAACCTCCACCCACCTTACATTACATCCACCCCACCCCCTCCAAGTACACTTATATTCTCTATCCGACTCTGTGGTGGTTAGGCAGACTCTTCTGTCTGCCTCTCATGCTCGCTGCAAATGTGGACCGCCGCACATGTTAACAAGGAGTGGAGGAACGGATCCACACCTGCATAAAGTAAGGTTGCTGGCCGGTGGACAGCCAAGCCACCAGGAAGTAATCAGAGATCAAAGGGGGAGGGGGGATAATGTCAAACTTTTATTTTGGACAGGCTCATTTAGATATTTATATGTCCTTTAAGTTCATGCCTCAGCCAAATGATACTGAAATATTTCTATTACTATAGAAACTAATTTTGCTTGATGACAGCTGCAGTACGTGTGACTTGTGCTCACTTGCAATCAATTAAAAGTCACAATAAGAAAGTACAAGGAGCAGATGCACACCTATTTTTTGGTGCATAGCAAAAACAAACGTTTGGAGCAAGATTATTGAAATGAGATAAAGGGGATGGAGAGGGCTTATAGCTGTGAGATGCTTGAATCAGTTGCATTTTTATTCTCCAATAAGTTGTAAAATTTGCTGGAATATCTTTGAAGTACGACTAAGTTCAAGCCTGTTTGACAGTGTGTCAAACACATTCAACATTTTGGTGATTTTTTTTATTGCAAACGACGAACTTTGAACACGAACGTCGAACACTGTCACGAGATGCAGAAGTGACTGCTTCTTCAATGCTGTACTGGATGAGGCACTGGGCTTCCTCCGTGGCCCCTGGTTCTGACATATTCAAATGCAGTCAGAGTAGACATAAAGCTAGGAACGTGGGATGGCAGACGAAGGCTTGTCAGGCCGCCATTGGTTCACAGGCTGCCTTTTGCCTAACCATGATCTAGGCATTTTGTGTTGTGCATCCAGTGTAGTTTGTGAGATCACTGCATGCAGGATGTTTACCTGGCAACCCTCGGGCTTGTGCATAACCTTTGCTAGAGTAAGACCAGTAGTATTAGGATAAATTAAATTAAAAAGCAGGTTTCAATGCATGCAAATTTTTCACTACCAAAACATGAAAAACAGGCTTTAATTAACATTACTCTGCTCTACCCAGGGTGGCACAAGCTAAGGAGCAGTTACTTGTGTAGGTTTAATATACATTATACAAAATAATTACTGCGGTAGGTCTGGTAACAGATTATCAGAATATACTTTAAAAACATAAAAGTGTCAGCCCAATCAACTGGATCAGTGATAACCACAAACAATAGAATAAAAAGAACATTCCACTTTCAAGGAAAATATGTCCATTCAGACAGTAACTGAAAATGACAGTGCAATGTTCACAATGGAGCCAGAAACCTGCCTGCCTTATAAATGCCTGTTCCTCAATGAAATCAATACAGCAACATTCCAATTCAGTATATGTGGTTACAAATTTAACATAATAAATATACTCAATACAATCAAATTTGACATAGAAATGTTCTCTAGGAAGCAATATTTTAACCTGCGGATAGAAAAATAGACTTGAAGAATCACGATTTTCGTGATTAAATTTGTGAATAGGACACACATCAACACCACTGTAGCATTGACATGAGTAACAACATACAGTAGGTAATCATGAAGTTTAGGGGGCTGTGCCATACCTCCCAACTGCACATTTGTCCTGATATTTATCCCAAATTTGGGAGGTATGTCCCTACATGTCCTCCTTTGATAGCATGGCCATTTCCCAATTAAACATATTGTATTACATAGTTGCCTAATTTTTAGGAGTTTTCCCGGACTCCCGAGAGAGCAGGCAAAAATCCCGGATCTAGCTGTCGCCGTTTTAGAAGATATTGGGGCTAAACGCGACATCATGGCCTGAGATTGAAAGGGGTGGGGCCTAACGGTGCACCGCACATGACCACTCCCCCTCAACGGACCCCTCCGGGACAGCTGCCTGCAAAAGTAGGCAAGTATGTTGTATTATTGGGGGTGTAATGATACTGTTGAACATGTACTCTTTATCAACATGTCCCCCTAGAGTCTCTGCCCTAGTACACATTATGACTGTGTATTCAGTATGTGTGTGTTTTCAATCCCATATCATGTCGGTCCTCACCCCAATCCTGTGTTTGAATATCAGCCTCAAGATTGGTAATATATGATATTAGTAATATATAATATATTGTATTGTTATCTATTACACTGTAGGTGATGTACTCATGTTAGTCTGAGGGCTTCCTATTGTTCCCTTATGCCAAAGGAGTAAGTCTATGTGTATTCAATAATTATATTATCAGGTAGACCAGACTGTTGTTTAGCAGAAACTATCTTTGTTTAAATAAACCACAGGAGATCTAGCTAGGGGTAGTGTCCCTTCCTCTGTTAAAATCTAGTCAGGCAAGTGTTATGTTTAAAACACAATGGAGTGACTAGTCACCATTACATTATGCAGTAACTATTTATACAGATTGTGTATATTTTGCCCTGCTATTTACATTGTTATTTAACCACACTTTACAGGCCAAAAATGAGAAACTGTAATATTGTGCCTTTAGCTACATCTGTAGGCAAACTAGATAATGTTTAGTAGTGTATTCACAAGCCAGACTCCAGACATGGTGGCTTTCTGTGTTTGATTTAATCACCTTAATTAGGAAATGTGTATTGGATTCCTCTGCCTTAATATCCTAAGGCACAGCAGACAGCCTAACACACCTCTACAGCTTGAGGCTATTCTGTGGGTATAAGATAGAGCAGTTGAGTGTTCAGAAGAAGAAAGATCAGGCTGGTGTAGGAGGTAATGGTTCCTACCAGCTGATGGAGGACGGAGATCGGGAGAAGGACTGCGAGGACCCTTGCCCCTCTTCCTTTGGATAAGTTACCCCAGGTCTTGTGAATCTGTGTGCTAGCCAAAAGCGAGGTGACAGTGAAGCCGGACTGCTGCCCTGCTGGCAGTCACTGGGGCTTCGCACACCCAGGAATGGTGCTAAGGAGTGTAGAAGGAGCTGGTAACAAAGTGTAAGCCTATAGTCGGATCTCCCAAGGTGGCCATATTAGGACCGCTTGTCCTAATATGTTTGTGCACTGAGCCATAACATAATGTGTCTAGTGCCAGTTAGACATCAGAACATGTGTCTGATTGGTTTCTATGGTTTAATTTTGTACCTAAAAGCAAAATTGGTAAATGTACCTTTCGGTGAAGAACTCAAGAAATATTCTTATTACATTCCGAGGACCACAACACATTTACACTATATGCATTGTGTTTATTCCAGAACATTTTGTTAACATGTACTTCTCTTTTAGAAACTATAGAATAAAATAAAAGTAATCTTTTCTTGTACAATCACAGCATCATGCTGCAGTTAGTAGATTCCTATGGGAAGGAGAGATAAGCCCGGTCTTTCTCTTTGCGGTCTATGAGTCACTGAACAGTAAAACCCCTCTAGACTTTCTAGTGGAATTGTGGTAGGAATATTTTAGATGTTCTGGTCGCTTGCTGGTGATATGTTGATATTTAAATGGCATCTTACATTCCGTGGTTGGAGCTATTACATGAAGTTCAGTACATTTCATGGCTTCAGTTATTACATTAAAATGTGCTAAATTGACCTCACCTAAAAATAGACATTTTAGCTAAACATAATTATTGCTTTCAAAACTGGAAGGTGTTAAAGCAATGGGTGTTAAAGGACCATTTAAACCAAAACTGAAATGTTCAGGTAGAACCATGGAGGCAGAGCAAGATCATCCATTAGGTAACCTAGGCTACCGTCTAGTGCAGGGGTAGGCAACCTGCGGCTCTCCAGGTGTTGTGAAACTACAAATCCCAGCATGCCTTGCCACCTATCTGCTGGTTATCTACTGGCAAAGCATGCTGGGACTTGTAGTTTCACAACACCTGGAGAGCCCTGGTCTAGTGGATACTGAGGGGTCTGATTGCACTAACCCATTTCTATGTTGGGTTTTTTGACTAAATTAAGGAAGTGAAAGGGGGCCCAAACCAATATTTTGCTTTATGGGCCCATTGGGTCTTAATCATGCTCTGCATGTAAAATGCACTGTTCAGTGTTACCCCAACTACAGTATTATCTTGCATCCATTACAGACCGCTGAGGCTCCTGGCATATTATTAGAGCTCTACAGTCTGAACAGCTATGTGTGGGCAAATTGGAAATGACACAATCATTCAGGGCTCTGGAAAAGCGATAAGATGGACCAGTCTGTGACTGTACCTATATAGCAGGAGGGTGTGCAGGAGATAATCATATTATGCTCTCTGGCGCAGAGGTTAGCCAAAAAGGAGGAGCAGCATTTTGCAAAATTTTACAAGAAGCACAATAAGTATGTGTGTGTCCTGTGTAATTAAAGGATATAAAATAAACTAATAAGCTTCTAAAATGATATAGATTTACTTTCCTTACTGCCAGACACAAATAGGCAGCATGGTGGCTCAGTGGTTAGCGCTTCTGGCTCACAGCGCTGGGGTCATGAGTTCGATTCCCAACCTAAACCTTATCTGTGTGGAGTTTGTATGTTCTACCCGTGTTTGCGTGGGTTTCCTCTGGGTGCTCTAGTTTCCTCCCACACCCAAAAAAAACATACTGGAAGTTTAATTGTCTGCTGACAAAATTAACCCTAGTGTGTGTTAGGGAATTTAGACTGTAAGCTCCGATGGGGCAGGAACTGATGTGACAAATGTTCTCTGTGGAATTGGTGGCGCTATATAAATTGATGATGATTTTTGCTACATTCTATATTGAAGGGCTTATTGAACCATGCATATTCTTTCCAAGATTTAAAAAATTGTTTAAATATACATGAATGGGTTATGAGTTATAATATCTGCCACTATGAGGATGTAATGAACAAGAAAAGTCACTTAATTACAGAGAGCAGCTTTGTACAGTCATTTAATTTTTCATTTCAATAGTTAGGATTGGAGACGGTCCCTGGGTAATCATCCAGCAGCAGACTCATTTCATAAAGTAATAAGTCACGGATAAGTCTGATCATTGAAATAATATGGTTCGGTATCTCATATAGATAATTTAATCTCTAACAACCCATATGACACTTCAGAAAAATGATTACGTATGTGGACAATTCCCTGTGAGTGTGGGTCATATACTTTTAAACGGAACTGGACCAGTGAGGTGACATGCTTTACTGTGGATAACCTGCAAAAGATTACTAAAATCATTTTCAGAATTCTAAAAAAATAATAAAAAACAGGAACAGCACGGTGGCTAAATGGTTAGCACTTCTGCCTTACAGCACTACGGTCATGAGCTCAATTCCCGACTTTAGCCTTATCTGTGAGGAGTTTGTATGTTCTCCCCGTGTTTGTGTGGGTTTCCTTCCACACTCCAAAAACATACTGGTAGGTTAATTGGCTGCTAACAAAATAGACTCTAGTCTGTCTATGTCTGTGTGTGTTTGTTAGGGAATTTAGACTGTAAGCCCCAATGGGGCAGGGAATGATGTAAATGAGTTCTCTGTACAGCGCTGCGGAATTAGTGGCGCTATATAAATAAATGGTGATGATGATGATGATTCCCAAAACTGGATGTATTTCTCACAACACTCTCTTTAAACACCTCATATCTCGCTACTTTCCTGGAATTTCCAGCAGAACCCTGATTTTCTTGGAGTTTTGTCAGACTCCCGGGACAGTAGCTTATCCTCTCGGGGCCTTGACGACGCATTTCAATAAAAAAGACGCGATTCGTGTTTTTGCACAGCAGAGGGTGGTCAGTGGTGACACAAATTGTGTTATCACAACACCCCAGCGCAGTTGTCCCTTGGACCTCATCTCCGGTATCTCCCAGAGGAAGGTCCAAACCATTGGGTACGGCCTCATCTAGAATACTGTGCTCAATTCTGGAGGCCATATCTCCAGAAGGATATAACTATATTAGAGCCTGCACAAAGAATGGCCTACAGCACAAAACTTACTCGGAGAGACTAAAAGATCTTAATATGTATAGTTTAGAGCATAGAAGGGAAAGGGGGGACATGATAGAAACGTTAACATTCTACAAAGGAAGAGAAGTATTAGAACACGAGGACATGCTCTGACACTGGGGGGAAGTAGGTTCAGAGGAAAGCTGAGGAAAAATTAATTCACAGAAAGGGTAGTGGATAAATGGAATAACCTCCCATCAGAGTTGGTAGAGGCTAATACAGCACAGCAATTTAAAGATGTTGGGGATAGACATAAGGATATCCTTACAAGGAATAAAGGACCAAATACGGTATGAGTTTACCATAGCTTAATAAAAAATGGGCAGACTAGATGGGCCAAGCAGTTCTTATCTACTGTCAAATTCTATGCTTCTATGGTTTTTTAGCAAGTATCAAACACTTGCAGCTCTTACATGAACTCCATTCCTGCAAAAAACATAGTTACAGGAACTTTGTTTCTGTCAATTCCCCAATACGTGCGCTCCTGCATAAAACTGTATAAAAAAAACCTGTTACATGTACAGTATATATGAATGTTACTTGCTCCTCTCTAACACAATGATTCCAGCTTTCCCATAATGTTCTGTATGCGGAAAACAAAGGCTACTTGTCTATATAAACTTGCAGTGTTAAATTAATTTACTGTTTATTTTGGATCATGTTTTAACTTGACAAATGTAAACCCCAGTAAATGAGACAGACCATTGAATGACTAGCAAATAATAGTAATTGTTCTGTTCTGGTAAATCATGTTTGATCCTGTCAGTTTAGTCTGTGGTCAGAGGCAGACAAATGTGTGTGAGACGGTAAACGGAGAATGACGTTCTCCACCTGAGCAATAACTCAGGAATCAGTTAGGACTCTCTATTATATCGTTCAAGTGGTTTATTTTGTAACAGAAAATATCACATTCACGAGGTGTGAACAGGACATCCCTGAAAACAAACAGAGGGCTTTGTGTCTTGTCAGATGGATACAAAGAAATAAAACGTTCTATAGTTTAGTAGCTGGATAATTCCTCCTATAATAATATTAGGAGGATATGATGGTGTTGAGAATAGGAAGTAATTTAATGTCTGATTGAGAGAGAAAAAAAATATTTATATATTACTCAAGAAGGAAAAAATATTTTTTTAAAAAACACACATGTATATTAAAAAAGCAATACACAATGATTTGCAATTACAAGTCATTCACAATCAGCCTGATATTCACGGCTCTTGGCATGAGTGTGTGACTTTTAAAAACAAAATTTAAAGTTGTGAAACGCCTTTAAAAGACATGTGCATCTTAGTAATAAGCACAATGGTGTGTGCGGTAGCAGTAAAGACATAACATGAACGTCCCAACAGGTATGAATTTGTAGACAGATGCACAAGAAGGGGGCATGGCCGGGCCTCATGGTACTTCACATTGGGGGCATGTCCAGGAATTCAAAAGCGTTAGACCCGCCCTCAACGCCATCCCCCAACCATTATAACAGTCATGGCTAACCTGTGACACTCCAGGTGTTGTGAAACTACAAGCCCCAGCATGCTTTTCCAGTAGATAACTAGCTGATAGCTGGCAAAACTTGCTGGGGCTTGTAGTTTCACAACACCTGGACTGTCACAGGTTAGCCATCACTGCATTATAACATCCCTTCAGTGTCACGTCCTGGCACATGTATGTGCAGTATTGAAGGGGCACCACTCAGGGTGACATATCTCCCAACTGCCCCGATTCCGGACAAAAATAAATGAACAGTAATCCTTTAATGCAGCAGAAGGTTTAGTAGATGCAAATTGCTAGTTAATGTTAGGCCATAGGAACCCAATGTGCTAAATGTGCATTGTGTGTATTATGAGACCCAATGAACCCATAAACTTTGGAGTTGAAAATTGCAAACCCCTCAACATCACTCTACATACATAGATACATACCAGGGGCAAATTCAGGATTTGTAGAGAGGGATTTCCATATCACACCGCCAGTGGGTGTGGCCAGCATGCATGGGGGCATGGCTATACTTTTAGACAGTGTTGGCTACTCTCCAAATCTTCCTATCCCCATCATATACACGGGCAATGCTACGTGCACTACTGTTAGGGGCGCACAGCTCTCCCTTTTCGAGCAGAGCCGTGTGAAGCAGGACATACCTCCCAACTGTCCCTACAATCAGGACAAAGTCCTGACTGAGTGTGTCAGACTCTCCTGCTCTCTCCTCACTGTTCTTGCTGCTTTCATTACTTGTTGGGGAGAGATGGCTGTGAACAGTGCAGACAGAAACGATCTGCGCACAATCTGCAAAGTGGCTGGTCCTGGGGCGGGGTCCAGCCACCTCAAGCATACAGTACCCCAGGCTGGAAGGTGGGGGGGGGGGGGTCACAGGCACTAGGAAACCCCCCTTGATTTGACTATCCATACATATGATGCGTTGTGTGTATCTTCTGTGCATTACATACACAAAGGGAACTGAAGATAAAAGAATCATTTTTATTATTGTCTATAAGTCACCACAAAAATCTGCAGCGCCATACAGTGGGGAAGTAGAGCATATAATAAACATATATACATCGACAGGCAAAATATCGGACATATGTGAAACACAATACTGTCCATGTGACATAATAGGCAGGGTATATAACAGGTGTCGTAAAGGAGATGCAGGAGGCAAGAAGTTACAATGCAAAGGTGGACGAGATGTGAGCGGACAGCAAGACAACAGGAAATAGGGCCCTGTTTGTGAGAGCTAATCGGGAGGGGTGATGCTGAGACAACAGGGGGGTTACAAAGAGTGAGAATGTAGGTATAGGGAGGCTGGGTCTCTGGAAATGAAGATAGGAGGAAGACTGGTAGGCTTTGATGAACAGGTGGGTTTTTGAGAAGCATATGAAGCTTCGGACACTGGTGAAGTCCCTGATTGGACGTTGGAGTGTATTCCATAGATGTGAGCGGCACAGGAGAAGTCTTGGAGCCAGGACTGTGATACGGTTTTTCCGTGGGGAGTTGAGGCTTCGGCCGTTGGAAGAGTGAAGAGAGTATGAGGGAGTGTGGAGTGAGGTGAGGTCAGAGATATGGGTGGAGGAGGAAGAGATATACAAGAAGGTCTGCAATAATGAATCTGTAATCACAGAACAAATGTGAACCATGGATCTCATTAAAACATTTATTTAAACATTAAAAACATCAGATCCAATAAACATCAATACAATAAATAATAGACCATATGTGGATTTCTTCAAACTGAATGCTATAACTAAAACATACAAAACCACCCTTTAGTAAGAGATTAACCTACCCTGTACTCTTGGGTCTATTGTCATGGAATAAATAATCAGTCACTAAATGTCCATTCCAAATCCTCAACAGTTACAACCGGCTGGAATATTTTCCTAAGTATATGAATAAAAACAAATCCACAAACACAGCTATAAACCGTTCCGCTGTGTGTGCTAGTGTGGTTGATATTGTAATACTGGTTCAAGCTACTCACACTTATACGCAGTCAAAAGTTATAAATATCGACAATGTTGTTAAAACGGAGTATCCTCAATTATAGCCACTTTGAGGGTATGGAAACTGCTGGTATCTTACCAGATACCTGGAGACTGACCTGTTATAGGCTGTGTGTGGAGCAGGCCATCTTCATAGGTACTGGTGGTGGGACAGTGAACTTGCCCCCCGCGCATACACGTGCCCAGCACATAAATCCTAACTCCTCTTAGGGCGTTACTTCCGTGCAGAATAAAACTCTAGTATAGAACGGCAGCCGGCTTGATTATAAGCTGAAGGATAATTTCTGATGACAGTAGTTTCCTCTCCCAAAGGGGTGGTATACTGGACACCACATATCTCACAGTGAGATCAGTCTGACACATTTCCTCCATACTTGCCAACTCTCCCGGAATGTCAGGGAGACTCCTGAAATCCGGGTCGGTCTCCCGGACTCCCAGGAGAGCAGGCAAGTCTCTTGCATCCGGCAAATACCTGGTCAAAATAATGCGATTCGCAGTGAATCGCTTCATTTTGGCCCCGCATCAAAACATCATTTCTGCCGTGGGGGCAGGACCAAAATGACGTGATTGGCCGGTCCCGCCCCCTCGTCACTCCCCCTGTCCGTGATCTCCCGGACTTCAGTGCCTAAAAGTAGGCAAGTATGATTTCCTCGCCTGGGGGCGACTTTGTCGACGAAGGAATGATGAGAGACTCAGGGCTTTGTACGTGAGTGTGAGGAGTTTGAATTGGGTTCTATAGGGAATGGGGAGCCAGTGTAGGGATTGGCAGAGTGGAGTGGGAGAAACAGAGCACTGAAAGAGGATGAATCAGTCTTGCTGAGACGTTGAGGATGGATTGAAGTGGGGAGAGGCTCGTGCTAAGGAGGCCAGATTGGAGGAGGTTGCAGTTGTTGAGGCGGGACGTAAAGAGAGTGGATAAGAGGGTTTTTCACCTTTGTCCCTCATATCCACTCCTGAAAATGTTTGTAAACATGCCGACCGCCCCCTCCAACTCCAGCTGAGTCCCCACAGCATCCTGAAACTAGGAGCTGGATTATGCCCCATATCAGTTGTATTACTACAGTATTACACTCTGTCCTGGTGGAGGATTTAATCATCATCATCATCATCATATAGCACTTTAGTCCTTCCATGTTACATGCTGCTGTGAAATCCGTCATTCTGTCTTCAAGTAAGGTGGTGGGGAATGAACCCTTATTTGTCACCTGGTGGGGTTATCATAAGAGGCGTTTTCAAATGTAGACACCCCCTCCCACATCTCTCTAGTTCTATTTCAAACCGCTGTAAGTAGCAGTAATATAAAGTGGAAGCCTGGTGCTTTATACCTTCCACCATCTACCTTTGGCTGAGCTCATGTTAATCGGTCACCCAAATTGAAATTCCAATTTTCCTGAGATTTTAAAGCACAGGACACAATTATTGTTTTGGAAGACTAAAAAAATGCTTAATTTTATTATGCAAATTATATCTTGGATTGCTTTCAATAGCCAGAAGTATCTTTTATAAATGTACACAAATCTGAAAACACAAATTTGGTGCGTCTCTATTAAAATGTCATTAAATGGTGATGTACCTGCTGTTTTCTTACATGTGCAGTACCTACAGCTCACTTCCTTTATTGCTGTCATACACATATCCTCCTGTGCAGAATTCTAGTATAAATGAAACTGCTCAGGAAGCAAAATCTTTAATATCTGCATGCAACAGAAAAATTTGTAAAGTTTACTAATGTATCCAGCCATCCAAGATAAGCAAAGTGATTGGATTCTTAATTCTATGCAGCAATTTGTCCAAACCTCAAGTGCCAGGTAGGAGCCAGCGAGAGAGAGACGTGTTGGCTTCCTCACATTTTAGTCACTCTTAAAAATCATTCCAGACATGGAGAGCATGAGAAACAATATTTGCAGAAATCAACCAGAATGCCTCTATATTTACTGTAACGGACGTGTGAGCCAAGAAAAGAATTTTACTATCCTGTGTCTGTGAAAATATATACAAAAAAAACAAATTTTCCAAGTGGCCAGCTGTTACATCCTTATTGCTTCAATGCTAATACACAGAATTATCTGTAACAACATCCCCTTGGTCAGCCGCGAAGTGTCACTTGCTGTGGTGGGACATGGTGTTTTGGCACCCAAGGGGAAGGAGTCAAAATGCAACCCTACCACTGTGTTCAAGCCCATTTACAAAGTGCTAGAGTTCCAATCACCTATATCTGATTACAATGTGATTACACTCTTAGGATGTGAGCTCGTATGAGCAGGGCCCCTCTCCCCTCCTGTCTCCATACCTGTTCTTCTACTCCATCTTCGCTCATATGTCTGCCCGGAGTTCTGAAGTATTGGTACTTTGTGTTTATTGCTCTGTACTATGTCACCCTGTATGGTCTCCTGTTGTGCTATGTACGGCGCTGCGGAAACCTTGTGGCGCCTAACAAATAAATGAGAATAATAATAATAATATACTCCCCTACCACCTACAGTACATCTGATTACAATGTGATATACTCTCCTGCCACCTATATCTGATTACAATGTGATATACTCCCCTACCACCTATAACTGATTACAATGTAATATACTCTCCTACCACCTATATCTGATTACAATGTGATATACTCTCCTACCACCTATATCTGATTACAATGTAATATACTCTCCTACCGCCTATATATGATTACAATGTAATATACTCCCTTATCACCTATATCTGATTACAAGGTGATATCACATCATTTTGGCCCTGTCACATGCAAAACATAATTATGATTTTGTCGCAGGGGGCGGGTCCAAAGTGTCACAATTGACCGTGCCCCTCCTCCTTCCAACCTCCCACCACACGCCTTATCCGGGATCTCCCGGAGGACGAGAAATGAAAGTTGGTAAGTATGATTTAGGGCCTGATTTAAAGTTGCTGTTTAAAAAAGGACACGGAACATGTGTGTAATTCTATCCATATTCAAATTCCAGCATAACTCAAGATGCTTTTAGATTTAAATCTGGGTGTAAGCACACTCTGCAGAAACGGTAATTGCAGTACGTTAACAGAACAGGCTGCAGTATACACACAAGCATATGTGCAATGTAAGTTTACATCAGAACGCATACAAGAAAAAATTATATTATAAAATAAATGAACAACTCTGAACAGTACAATCATTAACGAAAATAGGGCAGATTTCCAAAAACACAATAATTAATCATTAAGGAAAGTAAAGCAAAATAAATTGAGTAACTTTGCACCTTGCCAAAACCATGTTGCATTGGAGGGGGAAGTAAATTTAAAATTTGAGGAAATATTTATAGTTGGGGTAGGGCATGTCCTAGATCAACTTTAAATTTCAGTGTAAAACTAAAGCTATCAAGTATATCTGTGCTACATGAAAAAACAGCCAGTATTTAACTTATGTACAAAATAATAAACTAATTTGCACCCCTGGCATTGTAACATGGTTGCAATGCAAAACTTACTCATTTTTTTTGCCTTACTTTCCTTAATGAATCAGGCCCAGTGTGTTTTTATTAGAGATGGTCACTGACCCCCGTGTTTTGGTTTTGGATTCGGTTTTGGATATGGATTACCGTCGTGTTTTGGTTTTGGTTTTGCAAAACCGCCATTGCGTGTTTTGGTTTTGGTTTTGGTTTTGTTTGGTTTTGTTTTGCTATTTTTTTGGAAAATCCATGTTTTCGGGCCTAAATTAACCCAATTTAGTGCTCCAACTGTTTTAGAGACAAGTAATCTAATTGTTGAGGTAATAAATCATCCAAAAAAAAGTTTAATTCTTCGTTGGTAGGCCTTCATTTATTCTACACACAAAACAGATTGTCTTCCTCTCCATCTATGCATATTGGCAATGCAGCCATCGTCTTTGGATGTATATTACACCCTACACTTATAGTTAAATATGTAAAGAAATGGAAAAAGACAGTTTGCTTTCTGTCTCTATAGGCCCCCCTCCACTTTTTTAAAAAAACTAAAAATTCAGCCATTATAGACTGTACAATATTAATTGACATGGAGAAAGCCAGTTTGGTTTCTGTCTCTCTAGGCCCCCCTCCACTTGTATAAAATACCAAAAAATCCAGCCGTTATAGACTGTACAATATTAATTGACATGGAGAAAGCCAGTTTGGTTTCTGTCTCTCTAGGCCCCCCTCCACTTGTATTAAATACTAATAAATTCAGCCGTTATATACTGTACAATATAAATTGAAATGGACAAAGGCAGTTTGGTATCTGTCTGCATCATATCCTCTCTCCACTAGGAGTAAAATAGAAAACTATTCAGCCGTTATATAATCTAGAATATAAATAGAAATTGAGAAAGGCAATTTGGTATCTGTCTGCATCATAATCATCAACATCATCATTAGCGCCCTCGTCGCCTACACAAATCTCCCCCTCATCCTCTTCTAATTCCAAAGTGGCATCCTCAATTTGTGTATCACCGGCTACACTCGGGCTATTAAGGCACACATCAGCAGAATGCTCACGATTAGACATCCCACTGTTGGATGGACTCTCCACAGGGATTGTTGTCATTTGTGAATCAGAGCAAATAGTCTCCTGTAATGCCTCACTGTTATCTTGCAGCTCGACTTTGACGCGTAACAGTAGTTGTGCACCAATTGTAGGCTGGGTAACTTTTTGGGATCTGCCACTAATAGCCAAAGGTGAAGGCCTCATTCTCTCTTTGCCACTGCGTGTGTAGAATGGCATGCTTGCATTTTTTTTTTTTATCGTCACTTAACTTTTGCTCAGTTACACTTCTTTTTCGCTTCAATACAGTAATTTTTTTTTTGTTTTTTGTTTTTTGCACTAATTTGGAAACACTCTGTTGTTTGACATCGCCTTGGCCAAATGACGTACTGGGAACACTAACATCAGGACTGGTGACAGAACCTGGTTGCTCATTCAGATCATATGTGGACTGCTTTGAATCCATTCTGAGCGCAAACCACTGGGGAGTGCTAAAAATTATTTGGTAGATACTGCTGACAGATATGACTTTTGACAGCCAGAAATATTAATGCACAATTAGGGAGGACACCCCAAAAGCACTGAGGAGTGCTAAAAATTATTTAGTAGATACTGCTGACAGATATGACTTTTTGACAGCCAGAAATATTAATGCACAATTAGGGAGGACACCCCAAAAGCACTGAGGAGTGCTAAAAATTATTTAGTAGATACTGCTGACAGATATGACTTTTTGACAGCCAGAAATATTAATGCACAATTAGGGAGGACACCCCAAAAGCACTGAGGAGTGCTAAAAATTATTTAGTAGATACTGCTGACAGATATGACTTTTGACAGCCAGAAATATTAATGCACAATTAGGGAGGACACCCCAAAAGCACTGAGGAGTGCTAAAAATTATTTGGTAGATACTGCTGACAGATATGACTTTTGACAGCCAGAAATATTTATGCACAATTATGGGGGACACCCCAAAAGCGCTGTGCCAAATATTAAGAAAAAATAATAAACCTCTATCCTCCTCTCTGCACTAGCGATTTTGGTTAGAGCAATTGCAAGAACAATTTTGTATTCTCTGTCCCTGCTCTAATCAGCCTATGACTACACCCTGCTCTCTCCCTCTGTCAAATGGCGATGGATTGCTGTGGAGGCGTGTATTTATAAAGTTGAAGTATCGCGAGAACCGAGCCCCGAGATCCGACGACGTCACGATGACGTTCGGCCTCGATTTGGATTCGGAACGGGCTGCTCAGCTTGGTACTCGGATACCCAAAGTTTGGGTGGGTTCGGTTCTCGGAGAACCGGACCCGCCCATCTCTAGTTTTTATAGTCCATTTTATAGTCCATCTCACGTGCACAAACATGTTCTGTGCTATCAAGTGGATCACGTACGTCTACTTTTCCAAACAAAGACTATGCCGTAACGGTCATCACCATCAGGCAACCCTAATACCTGCCCTGTAGCAGGTGCACATTATAACAAGAGTACTTAAGAGAAACCCAGGCCTTGAATCGTCCATATCTGCATCGACACACACTCTGATCGCCCTTACTACATGGCCTACGTCCCTCCGCCAATTCCCTCTCCCGATCCGCCCTTCAATTGGTAGGCAGTCGTAAATGTCATATGCATTCAGTCATGAATTTCATGTAACTGCGTTCATTGACGTGAGGTCCATTTCATATAAGAGACATCGCATGTACTGCTTAAATAAGCTACACCAGGGGTGTCCAACCTTTTAGCTTCCCTGGGCCACATTGGAAGACGATGAGTTGGTTTGGGCCGCACATAAAATACACTAACGATAGCTGATCTTTGAAAAATCCATAGAAAACATAGTTAACATATTAAACTTAATTGGAAATGAAGTTAGTAAGAGTTAGGAAACCTGTTGCAGAATCATGATTAAAGCAGTAGTCCCATTACCAGCTACAATTTAACTTACCTGCATCTGCCCCTTAGTGGGGTTCGGGGAATTAAATGGCAAAAACTTTTTTTTCCTCTCTTTCTGCCCCATGAATAATTCCCATGAATAATTTTTTTTATTGACCAGTTTGAAATGGTCACCGATATAGGTGGCATCAGGAGGACTAATAGAAATCTACAGAGATTTAAAGATAGGGTGGCGGGAAAAATGGCTCATGGAGCAGCCTCCGATGAGGGTAACAGTGGGTGATATTTTCACCCTACTCAGCACTGCACATTTAAAATGGTTTAAAATATTAAAAATACAATTATCTCTTAATATTTATATTAGATACATACAGAGAACACAGCTAGTTCATAATTGCATGGTGCAGAAAGTCCAAATTCAGAGTAACAACAATAAGATACTGGATAATCTTTCACTGCTGCTGATAGTTCGCGCGGGTGACTCCTCTGTGCTGCGCTACGCAATGGATGTCGGGTGTGATGATGTCACCCCAGGCATTCACTGCGAGCGCCACATGGAGGAGGAGACCAGGGAGAGAGGCGGAGCGCCAGCTGACGTGACTGCAAGGTAAGTATTTCCTTTTTTTTTTTTTTTGCAGGATTTTTTTTTTCAGCACCGCCCCCTTGCCACAACCAAAACTCCTGCTGGGCCACATTTACATTCATGCTGGGCCGCAAGCGGCCCGCGGGCGCGGGTTGGACAACCATGAGCTACACTATATATTGTTGTTATACAATGAATTTGCCACTAAGAATAATTACCATGACATTACCTTTCCTCTAGCCATTTTACTTCATGAAGTGGAACAGAGGGAGACGTGGAAGATAATTTCAACTAATTTGATGCATTGCTCTATACCAAAATCATTAAACTGGAAACCACTCTAATGTAGTATATGATATTGATTTGAAAATATGGATCCAGGGATTTAATAATTATTTCCCTTTAGCCATTTAATAATCTCATCAAACATTTAGATTACAGCTGGTGAGAACAAAGAATCATCTTTTCAAGAGCTGACTGTTGCTGGAAGATATTGTCCAATGAAGGAGGCTGTGGATTCTGTTAATGATAGGGTGAATAGGGATAATCAAATCTGAGCATAGGCAGGGTGACCATCCACCGAAAATATATTTTACAGTTATTTATTGGCACTCTGTGGTCACCTACATATTAATTAAAAAATGTTTTTAAAACATGAACATAGGATTATTTACAGGAAATTTGGACATTAGGAATCGGCAACAAAAGATTCCCTGTTGGAACCACACTATAATACTAATGTACTATATTGGTAATGGGACGGAAGCCGCATGCAGTCGGCTAAACCTTGACTTGCGGCCCTTCATTCTTTATACTCCAAAATTCCTTTTCTCTGCTTTCTGGCCCATTGGCCCCAGCTATTATCCTGTATTTTATGCTGCGCCCAGCTCTTACTAAATAGGAGCTTGGGCCAAGGGTGTGACTTGGCAGGTCATAATGTAGAGAATAAGGCTAAACTTGATTTTGATGTCTGACCCGGAAGCTGACTTTCACATCATGTGACCTGTTTCGCAAAACACTGCAACATCCACACAACACAAGAGGTCACGCAGCGCAAGAAGAACATCTGAGATAAGAGTAGGTAGGGTTTTATAAGTTATTAATTCGATTTTTTTTAGTGGATCACTGATACTCTCTTTGAAAGATATCGGTATAACCCCAATATCTGTCATAATGTTGCAGGTCTCATGAATCCAGACCTCACGCATTTCGCTTACTCAGAGCAGACTTTGGGAGTGACTGGGATATTACAAGTGTTTGCATTCCCCACCTAGATGAGACATACTGAATGGACTGTTTGCAACTGATACTTCAAATGAACACCACACATTAGAACAGTGTTTTACATATCAGGTCCTCCAGTTGCCCTAACAGTATAGGCTTTAAGGATAGTTGTGCTTGACTTATTAGTGCTGCAGTGATTTTGATTCAACCACCGGTACTCAAGCATGGACATTGTCACGAACACACTCACCTCGACACTGACTTGGATTTCACTGCAAGGATTTAAGCACTAAATCTTACACCTACCTATGACACACGTTACTGATATAATTGAATCATATCCAAGAGCTGGTCTCTCACATCCATATACATCTATATGCTGCCACCACCTATTGTATTAGGGCGAGAGAACTCTAAAAAGTCTGTTACACAAATGAACATGCTGGCACACACTATGCTCTTTGTTAGCCAAAGGGGTAAACACTTATTAGTCCAGCATTCAAACACCGCCAAACAATAAAAGTGTTAAGACAGTCAAGCAATACTTCTCTTCTTAAAAAGCTTATGGATTTGTTAGAGTAACAAGGGCAAACGTATTACATTTTTAGACTTATTATAAAAAGGTACAGGTCATTGGACATATTGAAAATTTAAAAAGACACAAAGGGCTAGATTTACTAAGCTGCAAGTTTGAAAAAGTGGGGATGTTGCCTATAGCCACCAATCAGATTCTAGCTTTCTTTTATTTAGCACCTTCTACAAAATGACAGCTAGAATGTGATTGGTTGCTATAGGCAACATCCCCACTTTTTCAAACCCGCAGCTTAGTAAATCTAGCCCAAAAAGTAAATGCAATAACAGAAAATGAAAGGGATAAAAATAACAGAAAATGAAAGGAATAAAAATGACAGAAAATAGAACATTTATGTCGTATAATCTGTATTCTGAGGGAACGGCAGAACTGGTCAGCTTTTTAATTTGATTAGTTCCTCAAAAAGACTCACAATCATTGATAGTTTTACAAACCATGTTGCATTGGAGGGGGAGGTAAATTTAAAATGTGGTGACAGATTTATAGTTTGGGTAGGGCATGTCCTAGATCAATTTTAAATTTAAGTGTACAACTAGCATTTTCCTTATGTGCAAAATAATAAACTCATTTGCACCCCTTGCATTGTAACATGGTTTGTCCTGGAGAATATTTACTCCTTTTTTTGCCTTTCTTTCCTCTATGCCTAAGTTCCCATTTTTCTGATAACAGCCAAAGAAAATCAGTGGGAACACTAATGGGGATTTACAACTCTGGTAGTATAAAGCACTTTTTCTGCAGGACTTCATAGGTGCACAGAAAGTTTATTTGACATCCATTTACCAGGGTATGAGCTCAGTCACAGTAACATGCCAAATATGGATTTTAAATATTAATCTCTGAGGGAGATAAGTTATTTATCTTGTTTCTCTGTACAACTGCTATTCATAGTTTGCAAACACCATATAGCTCCTCTCTTTAAATTTAGATTGCCACAGAGATTTCTCAAAATAAGAACTATGAAGAAGAACGTTTTGACATCAAATTTTGATATTTCTATGTAAATTCTTAGGCTCTCTGTGAGGGATGCTTACAGCTTGTGCTCTTTGAAGCTGCAAGTCCCTGCATCCGCTTTACAGTCATGGCCAAAAGTTTTGAGAATGACACAAGTATTGGTTTTCACAAATGTTGCGGCTTGATTGTTTTTAGAGCTTTTTTTGTCAGATGTTGCTATGGTATACTGAAGTAAAATTACAAGCATTTCATAAGTGTCAAAGGCTTTTATTGACAACTACATTAAGTTTATGCAAAGAGTAAATATTTGCAGTGTTGACCCTTCTTTTTGAAGACCTCTGCAAGTCGCCCTGGCATGCTGTCAATCAACTTCTGGGCCACATACTGACTGACGGCCGCCCATTCTTGCCTAATCAATGCTTGGAGTTTGTCAGAATTTTGTGGGTTTTGTTTTTTCCACCCACCTCTTGAGGATTGACTACAAGTTCTCAATGGGATTAAGGTCTGTGGAGTTTCCTGGCCATGGACCCAATATTTCGATGTTTTGATCCTCCAGCCACTTAGTTATCACTTTTGCCTTATGGCAAGGTGCTCCATGATGCTGGAAAAGGCATTGTTCATCACCAAACTGTTCTTGGATGGTTGGGAGAAGTTGATCTTAGAGGATGTTTTAGTACCATTCTTTATTCATGGCTGTGTTCTTAGGCAAAATTGTGAGTGAGCCCACTCCCCTGGCTGAGAAGCAGCCCCACACATGAATGGTCTCAGGATGCTTTACTGTTGGCATGACACAGGACTGATGGTAGCACTCACCTTTCCTTCTCTGGACAAGCGTTTTTCCAGATGCCCCAAACAATCTGAAAGGGGATTCATCAGAGAAAATTACTTTACCCCAGTCCTCAGCAGTCCAATCCCTGTACCTTTTGCATAATATCAGTCTATCCCTGATGTTTTTCCTGGAAAGAAGCGACTGCTTTGCTGGCCTCCTTGACACCAGACAATTCTCCAAAAGTTTTCGCTTCACTGTGCATGCATATGCACTCACACCTGCCTGCTGCCATTTCTGAGCAAGCTCTGCACTGGTGGTGCCCCGATCCTGCAGCTGAATCAACTTTAGGAGACGGTCCTGGTGCTTGCTGGACATTCTTGGGCACCCTGAAGCCTTCTTCACAACTATTGAACGTCTCTCCTTGCAGTTCGTGATGATCCAATAAATGGTTGATTTAGTTGCAATCTTACTAGCAGCAATATCCTTGCCTGTGAAGCCCTTTTTGTGCAAAGCAGTGTTGACTGCACATATTTCCTTGCAGTTAGCCATAGTTAACAGAGGAAGAACAATGATTTCAAGCACCACCCTCTTTTTAAAGCTTCCAGTCTGTTATTCTAACTCAATCAGCATGACAGAGTAATCTCCAGCCCTGTCCTCATCAACACTCTCACCTGTGTTAACAAGAGAAACACTGACCTGATGTCAGCTGGACCTTTTCAAATGCTGTGGAAATGTTTCTTTCAGGGATAAAGTTCATTGTCATGGCAAAGAGGAACTTTAAAATTAATTGCAATTCATCTAATCACTCTTCATGACATTCTAGAATATATGAAAATTGTCATCATAAAAACTGAGGCAGCAGACTTTGTGAAAAATAATATTTGTGTCATTCTAAAAACTTTTGGCCATGACTGTACTTATGGATACCACTGAGTCACAACGTCTTGCTAATTGAGAAGACTAACAACTTTCAATACCAATATACCCCTGTCTTTAGAAAAATAGTTTAATTTATTTAGCTATCTGTTACAATTGGCTTTCCCAATGCGCAGAGTCTAATGAACCCCCGGTGTTCACCAAGAACTACCGCAAGATGGAATGGATTTTGCTGCTGGAGTTCCGCAGGTTGCAGCCCTTTGGTTAGTCTACTGACGTGATAGATGACAGACAGTTGATAAGAGACCAAAGCAGAACCAGGGAGTGCAGACTCTGTAGCGGTAGTGTAGTACAGCAAGGAAAAGCAGTATTTAGTTAGCTGAAGCGGTACATCACACTCAGAAGAATCCTAAGCCATAATCAGTGGAACACTGGGTAAGATACACTGAAGAAATACCACACACAGGAAAGTTGCAGAGTCGGATACAATGGAACACAGACAGCAGAGTGGTTGGTATGGATAGCTAGGTCAGATACACAGGAGCACAGGCAGCAGAGTGGATGTCCAGAAGCAGAGGGCTAACAAGCCAAAACATCATACACAGGAAAACACCAGAATGCAGCAGAAGGATACACAGGGAGAGCCAGATGCCAAGTGGCAGCTTGTTGCTCTGACAAGGCTGCAGTGTCAAGGTGAGTTTTATATACTCTGTAGATTGTGTATGCGCTTCCCAGCCACAATTATGTGACCGCCCGAACGGTGAAGTGCTGACCTCTACACAGATGTACAGAGAGGTGGAGCAGGTAAGTTTGTGACAGTACTCCCTCCCTTAAGGGTGGATACTGGAAACACTAAAAGGTTTATGAGGAAGTTTTTTTATGAAATTTTATAAAAAGATCTGGAGAATGAAGATCTTTAGAAGAAATCCAGGAACGTTCCTCGGGTCCATAACCCTTCCAGTCAACTATAAAATGAAGAAAGTCCCTGGAAATATGAGAGTCTAAGACTTCATCAACTTCATACTCTTGGTCTTGTACAGAGACAACCGTGGGAGGCCTTTTAGCGGGAAAAAAAGTGTTAATAACAAAATGGCTTTAGAAGGGAGATTTGAAACACTTTATGGTGGGAGGTAATTCCAATCTAAACACCAGAGGGTTGGTGACCTCCGAGATCTTAAATGGACCATTGAAGCAGGGAGCAAATTTCCTGGAAGGAACCTGGGGGTGAAGGTTCCGAGTGGATAACCACAGGCCGTCTCTTCTTATCAAAAGCCTTCTTGCTTAGAGTAGGAGCTCAGGAGGGTGGTAGAACAGAGAAGCTTGGGGTTGAATCCCTGAAGGACAAAGAAAGGAGAGGCCAAAGTTGAGTTGTGACAATGATTATTATAGACGAATTCAGCCCAAGGTAATAGGTCAATCCAGTTATCAAGCTTAGCAGAGATATAGCATCTGAGGAATTTCTCGAGCTCCTGATTGGTTCTTTTAGTCAGACCAATGGCCTGGGGAAGGTAGGCAGACGAGAAATTCAACTTGATCCCACATACACGACAGAAAGCTCTCCAAAATTTTGCCATAAACTGAGTCCCACAATCAGAGACTCTTACGTACAACTGTGGAGGCGAAATATCTGTTTTATGAACAAATGAGCAAGAGATGGGGCCGAAGGTAGACCGTTCAAAGAAACAAAATCAGCTGCGCAAGAAAAGCAGTCAGTGATAATAACCCACACCACAGAGTACCCTTTGGAACAGGGGACATCGGTTATGAAATCCATAGATAACTCCAAGCACAATCAGAATGGGAAGTGGATGTAGAAGCCAATAAGGAGATTGTTGTGGGTCTTTGTTCTGAGCACAGATGTAACATGAAAGGACAAAATCTTCAACGTCAGAGTGTAAAGAAGGCCACCAGTAACTGTGGGAAATTAGCTCCTTAGTCTTCTTGTTACCATAATTTCCGGCAAAGCATGACACATGAGACCATCTGCTGAGTTTAGGACACAAATGGGGAGAAACCAAGGTTTTCTCACGGGGAAATTTTAGATGAGTTTGTGTAGCCATGGTGCATTCTGGATCAATAATAGGTCTTCTAGAATCCAGGCATTCAGAATCGTCAGAATCAAAAGAGCCAGTAAGTGCGTCCGCTTTTTTGTTTTTGGAACCAACTCTGAATGTGATTATCATATTGAAGCGGGAAAAGAAATAGGACCACCTGGCCTGTCAAGGGTTCAGACAGGAGGCGGATTAAACATATAAGAGATTCCTATGGTTCATATAGATTGTTACAGGAAATACAGCCCCCTCTAGTTGATGTCTACACTCTTCTAGGGCTAATTTAATCGCAAGAAGTTCCTATTTTCAATGCAATAATTTTTCTCAGCCCAAGATAAATTCTGAGAAATGAAGATACATGGACAAAGTTTACCCAAGGGGTTTTTCTGAGATAAAATGGTTCCAACACTGATGGAGGAAGCATCTACTTCAAGAAAGAAAGAGTGGAATCAGGTTGGCATAATATAAGTGCCGAGGTGAAGGTTTTCTTGAGTAATATAAAGACCTCTACAGCCTCAGGAGGCCAGTGTTTGCAATTGGCAAATTTTTTGGGTTAACACGATAATGGGTGCAACCAAGGAGGAGAACCCCCTGATGAACTGGCGATAGTAATTAGAAAATCCCTAAAAGCTTTGAACCCCCTTGAGCCCTACAGGTTAGGGCCAATCTAATATTGCCTCAAGCTTCTCAGGTTCCATTTGAAAACCAGAGCCCGATACCATATAGCCCAGGAAGGGAAGCTGATCTTTCTCAAAGACACATTTCTCCAGTTTACAGTAAAGTCTGTGTTGTTGAAGCCAGTCAAGGACAAAGAAGACATGTTCTCGATGGGAAATGATATCAGGTGTCAATATGAGAATGGCATCCAAATATATAACCATGAATTAATAAAGAATATCTCGAAAAATTTTGTTAATGAAATTTTGGAAGTCAGCGGGAGCATTGCATGGCCCAAATGGCATAACTAAATGCTCGAAATGACCGTCATGAGTATTAAAGACCGTCTTCCATTCGTCTCCTAGCCTTTTTCGGATTAAATTGTATGCTCTGAGATCCAACTTGGAAAACACAGATGCTCCTCTGATTCTGTCAAATAACTCCGAGATTAAAGGTAACGGGTATTTATTCTTTACTGTGATAGCGCTAAGCCCTTGGTAGTCGATACATGGGCGAAGACCGTTATCTTTCTTTTTAGCAAAAAAAAACCTGCCACCAGCAGGCGAAGAAGACTTCCTCATGAAATCTTTTCTCAAATTATCCTCAATATATGCGGACATAGCCTGGGATTCAGGCAGAGATAACAGGTATATTCAACCATGGCTTGGCGTCTTGTCCAGCAAAAGTTTGATGCTGCAATCCCAGGGTCTGTGTGGTAGTAACAGACCCTGGTAGTAACACAAATATCAACTTTAAATTTCAGAGTACAAATAAGCTATCAAGTATTTGTGTGCTACATGAAAAAACAGTCAGTATTTAACTTATGTGTAAAACAGAATACTAATTTGCACCCCTTGCATTGTAACATGGTTTTGTCCAGGAGACTGAAATAAGAAGTTTCTCAAGTTAAGATCCTTAATGAATCAGGCCCTATAAGAGGAAGTTGCATACCTAAAAGATCTCCATTTAATTTATTTCATACCCCTTTACCCTTCACCACCCACCACACACTACTAAAACCCCTGGGGATCATATATGTAATACTATCTCTTTATGCCCAAATTGTGGGCAACTTACAATGGTCACCTACAATGGCTGATCCTCTGTGACAAGGCTTTAGGAGCCAAAGTGTGGTTCCACCAATGTAATCCTTGCCCTGGCTGCACCATTATTGTTTATTAAGGCGTCACAAGTCTCTGCAATACCAGACAGTATGTATAACAAAGCATACATAAAAAACAAGTCATACATAAAACCAGAAGAAGTGCAGACGAAGTTGATGAAGATGGTGCCGATGTGAGGCAGAGGGTAGTGAGGCTATAACCATAATCTGTATTTTGGTGTTTAAAATATTACAACAATACACGCAAAATCCAACAGTACTACTGAAGTATACTCCAAGGCATTATCAATAGGTTTCGTTAAAGTCTTGGGGGTAGATTTACTAAAGTTTCTAAAAAGGAAAAGTAGAGGTGTTACCCATAACAACCAATCAGATTCTGCCTATCATTTTCTATAATGTCCAAGATAAATGTTGAATCTTATAGGTTATTATGGGCAACACCTGCACTTTTCCTTTTAGAACCTCTAGTAAATCTACCCCTTGGAATATATTCTTGAAGGAAATCTAAATGGTTTACAGAGCCCCATTTAAGAGGACAAATAAAGTGGTATGGATGCTATTAAAAGGTAACGTAGATGCTAGTGGAAACTTTTTAAATATGCCAGCCGGTGTGTTTTAGCATCTGGAAGTGTTGTCTTTGCATGGACTGCCAACCCTTGTGATCACCCAGAGAGCTTCCTGCTACAGCATCTTCCAATATGCAAAGAACAGGACAGTAAGATGTCACTTGATAATCTGTGGCTTGTTTATCTTGAGCAGAGACCTGCTACCAAGCGTGAACATCTCAGCATACCAGAGTTCTACAACTTAGAAAGAAGAGGATTGTGCAGGTCCAAGTGTGGTATCAGCCACCCAAGGTGTAGATCCAAGCATCCTTCTGAAGTCTCATTATATAGTACTCTGCAAATGACACAGTGTGGTTTAGACATTTTCTGGGCATCCGAGTACATTTTACCACTTCAATAAAGCCCCATAGTTGTAAATTAAAATATGTTGAAAATATTTCTGTCTTGTTCACTTTATTAAATAGATCTCACTTTCCTTTTATATGGCTTGAACACGAGTGCTGGTAGCATAGGCAGAAAGCCTAATAATTATACATGGGATAAATTTTTACGACCCTCCAATGGGTTAAGAATTCTGCTATGTTTACCAAAGTCTCCCAGCTGTGTTATTTAACCATCACCAATGCAAATGGAAGGAAATCTGTGCTATATACACCAATATATGAAAACATCATTGTTATTACTAGGATTATATTTTTTTTATTGATATGGTGCTTGTAATTGTATTAAGTGACTTGTAAAAATAAAATAAAAAATATATGCATAGAGTGTGCTAAAGAGCAAATATATCAGGATTGACGTTCACATATATTTTAGAACCTACAACCTGATTTCAAGGGGTAGGTTTACCAAAACCTTCTAAAAAGAAAAAACAAAGGTGTTGTCCATAGCATCCAATCAGATTCTAGCTATCATGTTCTAGAATGCACTAGACAAATGATAGCTAGAAGAATCTGATTGGTTGATATGGGCAACACCTCCACTTTTCCTTTTCCGAGAGTTTGATAATCTACCCCTAAGTGTGTTTCACAAGGGTTTGATTTTTCCCTGCCCTTTAAGATCTTATGGGGGGAGATTCAATTCGGCATGAGGTGTCTCCGGGACGTCCTTGCATCGGAGATTTAACAAGAATCTCTGCTCCTTTTTTCTCACACCCAGTAGCAGTGCACAGAAAAATGACCGGAGATTCCTCCCGTTACGACTGGCAATGTGCGCAGCCAGATATTGAGACAATGTCCACGCGCCACATCACCAGCATTTGAATCTGCCCCTATGAATGCTAGTTTAAAGCAGGATAAAACCATCCAAAAGCATGAGAACACCATAATCCATCAAATGTATGGAACTTTCTACAATGCTGTGACTATTGTAGGACCGCATTTCAAAGTAGACCCATCACCAGGTCCTTTTCCTTTACTACATTTTGCATTTCCTAAATGACCACTTGTACCTGATCCATATTTTTCAGTGCATCTCATTCTTAGAAATCAAGAAATTATTTAGATTTTCTTTTGCTTTATAAATATCTGTACTACCTAAGGCATCATTGTTCCAACAAAAAAAAGGATTTCCTATAAAAACTAACTTCTGTAGGTTGCATGTACTATGTGTATAGATGAGCAACAGTCATTATATTTTCTTATTACTGCCTCTCTGTTTGTATCTCTTCTTTTATTTGACCTTGCTATTTTCTACCGGCATATTAGGCAATCATACAGCATACACCATGGGCCTGATTCGTTAAGGAAAGTAAGGCAAAAAAGGAGTAGGTTATGTACTGGACAGAACATGTTAAAAATGCAGGGGGGTACATAGTAGTTTATTATTTTGCACATAATATAAATACTGTCTGTTTTTATATGTAGCACACAAATGCTTGATAGTTTTATTTGTACACTGAAATTTAAAGTTGATCTAGGACATGCCCTACTCCAACTATAAATCTGACATCACATTTTAAATTTACTTCCCCCTCCAATGCAACATGGGCAAGATGCAAAGTTACTCTTTTTATTGCTTTACTTTCCTTAATGAATCAGGCCCTATGTCTGTACACTACACAGCCTGTGTCGCCCATAGTGCTGTATATGGGACTAGTTTGCTTGACACTTCTATATGCAAAAAAATAATTGATATAGATATTAGAGAAGAGATTGTGGATTTGGTACAGACATCAGGTGCAGTTGGCCGCACAGTCGCTAGAACAGCTTGACTTCACCTTCCAAGGCTTGGTGTATTAGTGTTGTCTGCTGTTCAAGATCAACTATGTGGTCCTGGTATATTTGTTTCTTAGCCAGGTGGTCTCAATGTTGCTGCTCTGTTGTTTTTCTTACATCTTGTCAAAACCATTTATTTGTCTTAGAAGGCCAAGTATTTATTTACCTTCTGCTATTGGCTCCACACTGTGTGGCACTTGCTAATTGGTGTCCTGTCTGTTTGTGCCCAGTAGGACTTTCTCATGTGGTCTCTCTCCAACCTGCTGAGATTCACCTCATTGAAGGTGTCTGTCCTGAGCTGTCCCATCTCCACTTCTCCTTTCCCCAGTAAAAATATTTTGAGGAGGAAAAAGAAAAAGTATCAACAGTTCAAAAGTAAACACCACCTTGAGATAACTTCTGCAACTTTACTAAATGCGTAGCTTTCTGGTCCTGTTCTGTGTGTGGCTTTCACCCTTGTCATTATATCATCAGGTAGAGTTGTTGTGGTTCCTGGGAGCCAAGCAGATACATATCGAAAATTATAGCTTCATGTGTATCCTATACTCACTGCAACATAGTAATGTTGTAAACTGAGACTAATGTCATTGTTTAACATTAATAATAATTAATTAATTCACATACAGTTTTTTAACAATGAAAGCATTTTACTGACACATTATGGATCAACATTTGTCTAACAGCAAGAGCTGCATCAGTGGAAGAGCTTCTACAACTAAATGGTTTCTGAGACTTAATCTGGGTACACACCTATGCTACTATCATGCAGATCACATGATAAACGACTCTTTGGTCCAATATTGAGTGTCTACGCTGTCACGATCATGTTATTATCTTACCAAAACACATTGCATCGTTTGATTTGGTTTTCTAAACTTCATAAAAATCACTCTCAACAATATTGGGCAAATTTGGAAGTTTGGAATGACCGTCTGTCCACCACTTCTTCGTCCAACAGCACCACCTTTGCGAACATGTATATTTAAAATCTATAATGTTTTATCCTACGTGCTCTGTTGTGTAAACGTACAACATAAGCACGTGGAAATACAGTGCTGTTTTCTTAGTGTATTAATAGTAAACGTTCTTTACATGCTCTATATGTCATGAACTGAAATCACATGTAAAAAATACATACAGTATTCTCAATAAAGTCTAATTTATTTGATGTGTTATATATACACATTTCTTAAATGTTGTTTTATCTACCTCTATGTATTGTTATTTTTCCGGTGGCACAGTCTTAATATAACCAGCATGGACTCCACAAGACCTCAGTAGGTGTTCTGTGGTATCTGACACCAAGATGTTTGGTCCTGTAAGTTACGAGGTGGGGCGTCCATGGCTCTGACTTGTTTTTCCCGCACATCCCACACATTTTCCATGGGATTAAAATCTGAGGAATTTGGAGGCCAAGTGAACACCGTCAACTCTTTGTCATGTTCCTCCAACCATTCCTGAACAATTTTTGCAGCGTGGCAGGGCACATTATCCTGGTAATAGATGCCACTGCCAGCAGGGAATACCGTTGTCATGAAGGGGTGTACTTGGTCTGCAACAATGTTTGGGTAGGTGGTACGTGTCAAAATAACAACCACATAAATGCCAAGACCCAAGAATTCACAGCAGAACATTGTCACTGAATATCGAGAACACCCCACAAGACCTGACATTTTGGAGATGCTCTGACCCCGTCGTCTAGCTATCACAATTTGTCTCTTGCCAAAGTTGCTCAGATCCAATTTTGCTGCTTCCAACACATCAACTTCAACAACTGACTGTTCACTTGCTGCCTAATATATCCTCCCCTTGATAGGTGCCATTGTAACAAGGTAATTCATGTTTTTCACTTCACTTGTCAGTGGTTCTAATGATGTGGCTGATTGATGTATATACAGTATGTGTTTTCTTTGATACATTAATAAGTTCAGTTTATATGTTATTTAAAAAATATTTCAAATCTGTTTATTTCTTGCACAAACCTTCAAATATTGTCCCTTACAGGGCAGGCTCTTTATAAACAATTAAATCTACTGAGTGTACAGTTCTGCAGGGAGTGAACCTAACGTAAACTATACACAAACACTGAATGGCAAAGATGCTATTCTCTCTTCCTGAATGTCTATGTGTGTATTTGAGTGCGGTGAGGTTCAGCACATTATTTAAATTAGGTATACATATTCCTGCAGGGACGGCAGATATTTGTAGAGTGTGTACAGTGTCACAATCTTTTCAGTAGATGGTTATGAGAGATGCAGATCTCTGATCTGACGGTAAACCGTGTAGGTGTGTAAGCATGAATCGGCATGCTCATCGGGACTTTCAGTGGTTGTTAAATTCATTACAGAAATTGCATCTGAAGTTAGATTGCATAGATGTGTATCCAGTTTTACACAATTTCAAAGTCAATGTTACACTACACAATTGTTTGCATTACAGTCATATTTTTAATTACCTCTATTCTTGTTTTAGCAATGCTGAACGTTTGTCCTTAGCTGACTGTCAATAAAACAGTTTTTAACTCTGGTAGCAAGATAGCGCCCCTTCTGGCAACATGTGAGAGGGGTGATATGATGTGAGGAGGGCAATGTAAGCAAGTAGGAAGCCAAAGACTGTGAGTTAGAAGAGTGGAATGTGCAGGGTCCTCTAACAGCAGTGTAGTGATGTAATGCTCCTTTCAACGTTCATACATTCAACTTGCTAATTATATATTGTAGAGTGTTGTTGTCTAGCAGAGATATTGAGGCCCAGTACTAGGCTACAAATGAATGTCCTTATATTTAATTAACTCAATTATTCTGGCAGGCTTTTTGAGTTTACTGTTAAAGATATAGTGAAGCGCGTGTTGAGTGGGCAGTGAACAATACTGCCCTGACTGCAACACTGGTAATAATCCAATAGATTTAGGAGCACATGTACAGAGAAACTGGTTCACAGAGACTAACTCAATAATCTGGCAATGTGTTGTTTTCAGGAAGCTGCTTATATAGGCCTTAAACAAGTCTCAGGGCTGCCCACTAATTTCTAGCAATAGGTCATTAGGCCATTCCCTTATGCAGCTCTACAAATCTGAAAGGGAAAAGAGTGCATTGGTTGCTAACTGAACCTGCGGATCACTGTTTAGAGGCTGAACTGCTGCAGCCCAGAGTTTGCAGTTCGAGTCCCTCAATACCAGATTCCTCCAAGGTAATGTAGGTATCAGTTGGCATAAGACACTCTGCAACAGAAAAGTGGCTGCTCTATTTTGACAAAACAATAGGACTTCAACTTGCAGCCCTTGTGTACGTAGAAAGCGGCTCAGCTGGCATACGAGACACCTGGTAAAGGCTTTGGGAAACCAAATGCCAGTATTTGTTAAAACAGTGACTTTCTGCATCTTTAATATATTTTGTCTGGTGATGATCAGATCTACTTTCCGTAGGAATTCAAGTAGATGTTTTTTCTTAAAATTGCCTATAAAGTCTACAGTTTTATCTTCCAAACAGTGTTGTATATGTGCTGCCCATACATATGACAACAGAACCGTTGTGTAAAATATAACTGTATCCAGTGCTCAGAACTCCAGGCAACAACGCATAAAGAGACCTGCCTGGAAAGGAAAGTTGTCTAAAGGAGGAATTCTGCTTCATTGTAGCTTTTTCTTGGCTTGGGTTATAGAGAACATCATGGACAGCAGGAGTTCTGAGTAATTAGCGCCTGTATTAGATACTACTGTTAGCATTGTTTACTCTTCTTCTAATTTAGTCAATGGAAAAGACTCTGGTGGCTAAAAGTGAGTCTGTGTTTGGACATATTTTTTATATGTCCAAACACAGATATGATCAAGTCACAGACCAATGTTGCTTTGGGGTTAAAAGGGTTGTTTAAATATAGAAGGAGAATAAATGTAAGTAGATTGAATTGTGTATGGGTGTGGTAATTGGACAGAAAAGCCTAAGGAGGTTAAGAGGGTGGTTGAGGAATTTCATAAGCTTGCCTTTTCATGGAACGCTTGAAGGTTTGGAGAGAGAATTCCGTAAAGTGGGTTCAGCTCAAAAAAAGTCCTGTAAACAGGAATAGGAGCAAATAAGCTGAAAGATACAGATCTTGGGCAGAGGGTAGTGATCGTCTTGGGAGATATTTTGAGACAAGAAAAGAGATGTCTGTTGCTGAGCGATTAGCGCCAGTAGTAAGTGCTGGACAGCTGTTACAATGTAAGTATCGGTTAGTTTTTGTAGTAAATTAAGTTATTCTGGAAATGAAAGAGACCCAAGTGTAGTAGTGTCTACAACCCAACATTGTCTCAAAATCATTGGCATGTTGCTTCTATGTATACAGTAGTAATATACAGAATTTTATTGACCTCAATTTTTTTGTTACTAACTCATGAAAATGTGACTCTTGTAAGTAAATTTCCAGCACATTCTTTGATATATTAATAATTGTCTGAGCTACAACCCAATACAGGTTTTCACTTAAAGTACTTTCTGTTTCCTTACTCTTCGCACATACATTAAGTAGACTTGAGTGACACACTATTTACTCTACATTAAGCCACTTTCATTGGGAGCCGTATTTACTACTAAGTGGTGCCCCATAACTCCTCTGAACCGGATTACACATTACAGCGGCTAAGTGTTTTTTTTTTTGTGCTTAGCACTCCTGTATCAAATTAAGGGCTTTGATTTGACAGATTTATGGTGACCTGGCAGAACATTCCTCACTAATCTCTTAATTTTTGCTGTACATGAGCGTTGATGGTAAGAGGAGAGATACAAAATGTTCGTTCTCAAACAGGCAAAGCTGTTTTTTTTAACGCACCAAGTCATAACATGAGTCCTTTACTACCTATAAGTGGTTATCCCTGCTGACCTATTTAGTCTCCCAACCATCAGCTCATGCAGCAACTGGTTTGTCGACAGTGTGAGGCTAGGAAACAAAGCATTTAGAGAAAAACTTTGGAAAATGGGCAACCACACCTCTTTCCATTACTCAGCTAAAACTTCCTTCTTCTGAGCAGGGCCTCAAGGCAGAACGGTGGCTTAGCGGTTAGTATTTCTGCCCCACAGCACTGGGGTCATGAGTTTGATTCCCGACCATAGCCTTTTCTGCGTGGAGTTTGTATGTTCTCCCGTGTTTGCTTGGGTTTCCTCTGGGTGCTCCGGTTTCCTCCCACATTCCAAAAACATACTGGTAGGTTAATTGGCTGCTATTAAATTGTCCTTAGTCTCTCTCGGTCTATGTGTGTGTATGTTAGGGGATTTAGATTGTAAGCTCCAATTGGGCAGGGACTGATGTGAATGTGTTTTCTGTACAGCGCTACAGAATTAGTGTAGCTATATAAATAAATTGATGATATTGATGATGATAATCAACACAAGCATTTTGTTGTTACGATACCATGAACTTAATTTAAAAACAGTATTAAAAAAAGAAAACTATATATATTTATAATTCATCCACACATGTATAAGCTGCTGGAAATGATAAAATATTCCTAAAGATGTCAAAATTTATTATCGGTACCTAGTGATATTATTACTTCAGAATTCAGTAGGAATATTTGAGTATTGTAACATACTCCTCAGTATAGAGGGATTTGTGTAATATAACCTGTCACTATAGATTATAATCCTTTAGATGTGTATGTGCGTGCGTGTGTGTGTGTGTGTTATAACATACTGCTACCATAGATATTTGAAGTCACCTTCCTTCTCTTCTCCTGAAATCCATTATCCATATATATATATATATATATATATATATATATATATATATATATATAAATATATATATATATATATATATATATATATATATATATATATATATAGTGTCAGAAGGTATTAAATCTGTAAACAGTAAAGCAACAAAGGTGGGTACCGGTAGTGCAGCATGCTAGTGGATAGAGTGAAGTATTAAACCATATAGGTACCTGCGTACCAGAGAAGTAAACAGGCTTATCAGTGTTTAAGTCTCCAAAAACAGAGTCTTCATATAGTCAATGACCTCAGAACAATGTAAATGGTGGTGTAGTTGCTGATTAATAAAGTTGTGTTGTTTCTTTAGATCAGCCTCAATATGTTTCTCCCTACAAAGGAATTCCTCAAGGAGAAGTATTCAATATAGACCACTGATGGGCAACAGGCGGCCCTAGGGCCACATGAGACGCTCTAATCCTTCCCACGCGGCCCCCAGCTTCTTTCTGTTTCATTGTCAGATGTGTTAGTTATAGCTTTTATGACTTGCTTATAATGCCCCCTGATATGTTATACTAATTACAGATAGGTGTTGCTTTCTTGGATTAAATGTATTGTTTAAACTTATTATTGAGATTAAGAGTAATATGTAGCCCATTTGAACATTAGAGGGCCACTCCATGTTGCCCCTGAGGTTGCCTCTCACAGATATAGATAGCATTCAATATGAACATTAGAGACAGGTTCTTTTAGCGCTTTAGATTCAAAATGACTGTAGTTATATTTGCTCATTTCAAAGGGGATATATTATTTATACGTCATTTGTAATTGTAACATGACAATTAGCTACAAGCAGGATCGTGACTTGTCTTGTGACATATTCATATTTGTAAACTGTACATTTAAATTACATGGTTGATTGACAATTGAAGTTTACTTGTGATTACATTTGGGACTCAAGTGATTTGATGTAAGCTCCAGTTCTGTTAAAAGTTGTTGGGTGTTGTATTATATGGTGCAACTTTCTTATAAATCACTATTTCTTTTCCCTGCTCTATAGTTTTCACCTAGAGCTTTAACGAATTTTGTTGTAACAATATAGGCTGATTGGAGCTGATTTGCATTGTATGATCTTATAAATTAGGTTGCTTTCTGATTGGCTTATCCATTCACACCTCCGGTTTCTAATTGGTGGGTTTAAATCCATTCTAGCGCTTTAGACTTTAAGGGGTGAATTCAATTGGCCGCATAACTGTAAAAAGTAACTTTATTACTGTTCTAACTTTATTACGGTAATAGTGCGCTTAATTACCGTTATTACGGTAGATTCAACACCAGCTTATTGCTCCCAGCTCTCTGAGCAGGAGCAATAGATTTAACGCTGCGCTGATTTGGGAGGAATTGAATTCCTCCCTAAATGAGCGTATTTACGTTTGCAAAAAAGGTGGTTCATTTCAAAGTATATTTCTTTTTTATATGCTATTTGTAACTGTAATGTGACAATTAGTATAATAGAACTGTGACTGTATTACTGATGTGAGTGAACTATGACCCCCCAACAACATGGAACAAGTCGTTGAGGGGCCGTGCGACAACTGGACTGAGGATTTAGCTAGTGGATAGCATCCTATTTTTATTCTTATCTATATATTAATACCATAAGTATGACTTTTATGAATGACATATTTCTATGATTCCGTTGTCTGAGCAAGTCACATCATATACCAAATTAAAGGTCTTGGGGCTAGATTTACTAAGCTGCGGGTTTGAAAAAGTGGGGATGTTGCCTATAGCAACCAATCAGATTCTAGCTGTCATTTTGTAGAAGGTACTAAATAAATGAAAGCTGCTGCTGCTCCTGCTGCTGGGGGTGGATCTTCAACCCAGAAGCAGACCAAGAAGAAGACTACTAGTAGTTTACAACAATTGACTGTTAAACAATCCATTGGAAGAGGAAACAAGTATGAAAGCTGTCACCCAGTCGCAAAGCGGATCACAGACGCCATGGCGACTATGCTATTTTTAGATCTGCGTCAAATATCCACTATTAATGCAGCTGGTTTTAGACAGTTACCTGAGGTCTTCTGTCCCCATTACCAAATTCCATCACACCATATTACTAGAAAAGCTATTCCTCACCTCTACCAGAAGGTTCGTAAAAATATAATTATTGGGCTACAAAATGCCATTCTACCCACTGTACACTTAACCACAGATATGTTGACAAGCAGAACTGGGCAAACTAAAGATTATGTGATTGTGACAGCCCACTGGGTTGGTGATTCGCCTTCACCAGCAGGGACAGCAGCAGCATGTAGCCAAGAACATCACATTTTTAAGAGGCAGGCTACTCTGTGTATAATCTGCTTCACTAAGAGGCATATTATTATTATTATTATTATTATTATTATCACAGTGCTCCACAGCGCCGTACAGTAGGGAAGACAGGGACATACATAAAACAAGACATACATAAAACAAGAACAGGCAAGGCAGACAAAATGAATGGAGACATGAAAATATATGGTATGGAGGCCCTTGCTCATCACAGAGCTTACATTATAAAGGGAAGAGGGCACAGCAGAAACAAGAGGAGCAGTTGTGGCTCAGAGTGGAGATTGGGATAGTTGTGAGGCTGCATTAGTGTGAATAATGTTATCGAGGATAAGGTCACCTCTAAAAAAAGAGATGGGTTTTCAAAGAGCATCTAAAGATTTGAAGGCTGTGGGAAAGTCTGATTGAGGGAGGTAGGGAATTCCATAAGTTTGGAGCAGCACGGGAGAAGTCTTGAAGGCGGGAGTGAGAGGTGGTTATCAGAGACGAGACAAGGCGCAGGTCAGAGGTAATACCGCTGACAAACTGTTTGAAAAAATAAGGGATGTCATTGCAACATGGCTTATCCTGCTTGGGCTCTCCTAAGGATATGTGATTTCTGATAACGCTACCAATATTGTTAGAGCATTACAGCGGGTGGAATTCCATCACATTCCCTGTTTTGCTCACACAATCTACTTGGTGGTCCAGAACTTTTTAAAAAATGACAATGACATGCAGGAGATGCTGTCTGTGTCCCAAAATATTTAGGGTCATTTTCAGAATTCTGCAACAGCATGTAGGAAAATGCAGCAGCTGCAAGAAGAGTAGAATTTAGGGGGAATGTACTTTAGTCCAGCGCAGTGGAGAATACTTACCGTGTTGTGCAAGGTGCTGAAACCAGTCGAAGTAGTCACCTGTGAAGAGAGTGCAAACACTGTTAGCTTAAGTCAAGTGATTGCGCTAATTAGACTTTTTAAAAGCAGCCAGAGGAATTGAAGGAGGAAATGAAACAAAGCAATTCCGCTAATTATGTTGGACTTGTAGATTAAGTACTTTATTCGCTTCACCAGGATCCAAGAGTTATCAACATCTTGAAATCAGATCATTACATTTTAGCAACTGTGCTTGATCCTAGGTTTAAGAGCTATGTCTTCTCTATCTTTCCAACTGACCCAGATCTCAAGAGATGCAATGAGCTCCTGGTCAGCAAGCTGACAGTTCAAGTGGTACATGACCAATGATATCTCCTCCTACAGTTTCTCTGGAAATTGCTGCTAGGAAAAAAACTTAGCTTTCCCAAGACACCCAGTGGTGATGCAGATGAGTGTGCACAACATTTTGACATTTGGTCTGGTCTAAAGGAATTGCCCAAAAATCGTGACAGATCTTTCGTAAAATGAACTACAAATTCCATGAGGAAGGTCATTACCGGCAATTACATCAAAGTACACAGACTTCTGTGATGGTGGATTCCAGCTGCGTTGAATTAGTATTGTTTGAGGATGATGTACACACTGATGAGGGTGAATATGATGACAGTGTAGATTGCAGGTGCTGAGATCTAGCTGAGGGAAGGGAGCTAGCTGATGCTGGTATGCTTGGCAATATAATGGGTAGTAAACTACAGTAAACTTTCACCTTTATTAGAAAGGTGTTTTTTTCTTTAAAAAGGTACAAGCTCTTTATTTACATTTTTGTTTCCCTATTTTAAAACCACTATGCACTTGAACATAGACTTTAGCACATGAGGTAGAGGGATTAGTATCATCATGACTGAGACAGGAGAGTGACAAGAACAGTTCCACAACCTCCTTTGTCTGTATGAGCTGACAGCCCTATTATTACAATTTCTGTTTCAGCACTGAACCCTGCCACCTCTCCTGTTTCTGAGTGAACTATGGTACAGTAAAATGTAACTGCAGATTTAGACCAAGCCTGCCAGCCCTATTATTTCTATTTCTATTTCAGCAATGACCGTTAGCAATGGAGCAATGGAGCTCTCCTCTTTGTGTGTTACCTATATAACACAGTACAATGTGACTGCAGATTTAGAAGACCAAGCCTGCCAGCCCTATTATTTCTATTTCAGCAATGACAATTAGCAATGGAGCAATGGAGCTCTCCTCTTTGTGTGTTATCTATATAACACAGTACAATGTGACTGCAGATTTAGAAGACCAAGCCTGTCAGACCTATTATTTCTATTTCAGCAATGACAATTAGTAATGGAGCAATGGAGCTCTCCTCTTTGTGTGTTATCTATATAACACAGTACAATGTGACTGCAGATTTAGAAGACCAAGCCTGTCAGACCTATTATTTCTATTTCAGCAATGACAATTAGTAATGGAGCAATGGAGCTTTCCTGAATGTCACTGGAGACTTTGAAGAACACTGCTACCCCTCCTCTTTCTTTTCTACCTATGACGCTGCCCAACTGACTAGAGACTGCCAAGAACTGTGCTACCCCTTCTGTGTCCCTCTGTAAAATAGCGATGGATTGCCGTGGTACTTATAGAATCCAAAACTCACGAGATCCGATATCCGAAGATGTAACAATGAAGTTTTGCCTCGTTTTCAATTCCGAGGGCGGGTGAAAGATCTGCTAAGTTCGGGTGTGTTCGAGCCTGAGCATCTCTAATGGACTTGCAATTTGTGAACTGTGGTGCCCTACACTTTTGGTAGAGGAGATTAATGTCCATTTTTCAGATTGCTGTCCCAATGGAAATGATTTGTTGCCCGATGTGGCTGTTCCACAATATTTAGCAGTATTGTTTATGAACGATACCCTCAAATTCCATACTCATTATCTCCATAATATCCTCAGTAACATCTCTGCATTTGCCTTCGCATTATATATTACTCTATCATTTAAGATTGATGAGTGATCTTAACACTATGTGGCATCAAGTGAACCCTCTTGCACAGAGCCTAATGATGATGCACAAAGTCACACAACAAGAGAACAAAGATACCCAAACATTAGGCCTAGACAAGTTTGATATTTTGTGGCAAGGCAAGAGATGAACATCGCTACAACACACCTAATGACAATGTTAATTAAGTAATTTAGTCATTACATTTAAGTTTAATTTAAGGCGGTTACTTCCCTATTTATTTATTATTTTCATATATTTTGTACTTTAGAGGCGAGAGTGGAGGATCCTAGCTCCTAGCAGTAGACATGTTTACACTGTCCTACTTATCATCATCATCATCACCATTTATTTATATAGCGCCACTTATTCCGCAGCGCTGTACAGAGAACTCATTCACAACAGTCCCTGCCCCATTGGAGCTTACAGTCTAAATTCTCCAACATACACACACAGACATAGAGAGACTAGGATCAATTTTTGATAGCAGCCAATTAACCTACTAGTATGTTTTTGGAGTGTGGGAGGAATCCGGAGCACCCAGAGGAAATCCACGCAAACACAGGGAGAACATACAAACTCCACACAGATAAGGCCATGGTTGGGAATTGAACTCATGACCCCAGTGCTGTGAGGCAGAAGTGTTAACAACTACCGTGCTGCCTTACTTATAATACATTTCTCAAATTCATGGAGTTGAGGCAGTCTGGGACCACATAACTAATCTTTCATAGTTTTACAATAATTCATCCTACTATAGTTGAGTTATCTTTTGACCTCCTGTGCCTTCAAATAGTCACTTTCTATCCATGTATTACTGATAGTCTCAAAATTCTCTAAATCAATTCCTTAGCTAGGGAGAGACAGGTTTACTGCTCCGAGTGATAAAGATGAGTAAATCTACTGGGAACCGATTTACAGATCGTTTTGGTAGATTAACTCAATTCCTGGGATTTTCCATAAGTAAAGAAGCAAATCAAAATACATAATGAGGCTGTGCACAATAAACCCTTTTAGTGCACAAAACCCAGGTTGAGAAGTAACTTTTATATGGCAGCTTGTTAAGTGAAGTCTTTAGAAATGTGTATTCAGAGCGAGCAGGTGCTGAGATAGAATGCCCACTGTTTTACCCTTATTGGGACTCATCAGTGTATGACGCTGGAATAAGTAAAGAAGAACAGTTTAGACATACTTGTGTAAAGGGTACCTAGTCTTCTAGATATATTAGTGAACAGAGGCATTAAGGTTATGACCTATTATTATTATTATTAATTTTTATTTATAGGGCGCCACTAGGTGTCCGTAGCGCCATACAGGGACAAACGAAATTACAATACAAGGTGAGACAGCACAGTACAGTAAACAATAAGCACAGTAACTCAGTGAGCTCAAAGCACAGCTAGGGGCAGGGGAGTGGAGAGGGGAAGGTCCGCATACGACGGAGCCCAAGAGGGTGGTTACGGATGACAGGGAGACTCCCAGAGGGGAGAGGAGGGAGCGAGAGGGGACGGGGGAAGAGGGTCCTCGAGGAGGAGGGCTAGGTAGCTGGAGAGCAGAGTTAAAAGTGGTGAAGACAGGAGGAGACATGATCCTGCTCAAAAGAGTGTACAATCTGAGGGGTGGGGTAGGACCTAGAGACCCTCACGGGATAACTCTAGAATTTATGTTGGATTTGTATCTGCTTTTACTGCAGAAATAAGACTCATTCATACGGACTATAAAAAAGGGAAAAAACACCTCTGTAAACAATTCTCAGAGCGAACCCACTGCTTTTGTCACTGTATATAAAGCGGAGTTAAGAATAACAAGCATGTACAATTTTTAATATCATTTTCATAGAAATATATACTATCCTAAAACCAAGGGGCTTAAACAGCTCTAAACACTCCTCTCGGCGCTCTTTCTTCTGTGCTTAATATTTCTAAAAAGTAATCCATTATAATCCTACATGACAGCCCGTGTATCATTTTTGTTACTTTGAGTTATACTCTTTAAACGTTCACCGACTCTGTTGTGGAAACAGGGGTTATACACATGACATCAAAGGATCTTTCCTTGGGGTTCGAATGGAAGATCGACCAGTTTCCTTTTTATTTAACGCTTTGGAGACAATATTTTTTTAAGATTTCCAAGTAAACGTCAAATGATGAAAAACAATTGGGCAATCCAATATTAGGCAATAATTAATCAGTCATCTAAGTGTGGAACCGCGGCATCCTCTCTGGTTCAGACTCTCTTTCCACTTCTTTTACCGACTACCTTACTAAGCAAGACATGAACTTTCAGGTTGTATAATAAGACAAAAGCGCAGCTCACGCGCCTTATCAACTTTGACATTTCTTGCAGGCTGCACCATCAGTCAATCTTACAACTGGTTAGACTATTTTATGCAGTATTTGACAGCTCTGTATATTTCTATGGCTCTGTTTTTGCTGTTACGGTATTTTTCAAAAGGGCTCAAATTGCACGCTATGGGGGGGGGGGGGGGAGGGGGTTATAAGAATATATAAAAGTGGAGGAATCCAAAAATGGGGCAGACCTATAACTAATACATTTTCCTCCAGTTTACAATGACTTTTTGGTTAAAAGCTGGCAATACAATGGAGGCATTTTCTTATAGAATCAGGGGCCAGCTAGGCTTGGGGGCAGGTGAGCATACCCCCCCCCCCTGGTAGGTCACGTAGTGGGCTACCTTGGGCCGGGACACTGGGCTGCCTCCATTTTTTTTCTTTAAAATGTTCTTAATGGTCTACATAAAAATACCCTACAAAGTTTTATCCTACAAAAATACCCTAATCATTAGCTACAGCCTAGAACCATATGTCACTGCAAGCTGTATCTTATGTGTATTATTGATATCCCTGGGTCATAACTCCCAGATATATTCTACACAATATGTCACACCACTGCCAAACCAAATGTGTATGGAAATATTTTGTATGTACATCCATTAGGCTATTGGTGACATCCAACTGTCAGATCAAGTATTTTCCCTGTGTGCTCTTCACACCCTAGTCCAACATTACCCTTCAGTGCACAATAACAATCATTAACTGCAGGGTTGCAGCGTAAATTAGGTTTTGTGACATCATATATCCATTTTAAAGTGAAAGCCCCGATTTTATGCAAATCCCATGGAATTAACTTGGGAGGAACTGAACAGATTGGGGGTGTTCCAAACTAAACATGGGCTAAGCGCATTTGTTCGCCTCATTTGAAGCCCACGTGTATTTTTGTTAGGCAGGTTGAGATATTTAAATGAGTTTCAGAGATTGGAGATGGAGAATTTATGGGGGGAGGAACCCATTTTTTTATTTGAGGGGGGAACCTTTTTTCACTGCAAGATAACTTATTTTTCTAGGCTTGGTATAGATCAGGCTTCACCCTACACTTCCAATGTATATATTACTGTTAATAATTAAAACATAGCAGTATTTTAGAAGGAAATAAAAAAAAAACACATGAACGAAAGGGGTAATCCTAAACCGATAATAGATTGGACTTTGCTATGATGATATTTTTACTAGAGATGTTTGGAGTCGGTTTTCTGAAAACCGAGCCCACCCGAACTTAGGGGATCCGAATAGGCTCGCAAGCCGGCTCGTTACTTTTGCGGGTCTTCGGATCTGTATTGAGCCAAAACATCATTGTTGCATTATGGGATCTTGCGGGTTTTGGATTCCATAAGTACCTCCCTTCCCAGGAGATCCAGCGCCATTGCTCACACAGAAACAGGGGTAGCAGTGTTCTTGTCACTCTCCAGTGACATTGCTCAGTGCCATTGCTCACACAGAAACATGGGTAGCAGTGTTCTTGTCACTCTTCAGTCTCCAGTGACATTGCTCAGTGCCATTGCTCATACAGAAACAAGGGTAGCAGTGTTCTTGTCACTCTTCAGTCTCCAGTGCCATTGCTCAGTGCCATTGCTCACACAGAAACAGGGGTTGCAGTGTTCTTGTCACTCTCCAGTCTCCAGTGACATTGCTCAGTGCCATTGCTCATACAGAAACAGGAGGGGTAGCAGTGTTCTTGTCACTTGACAAAAATTGACCGAAAATGACTGGAAATTAATGTTATTAAGGTTAATAATAATGTAGAAACAAAAAATGAGCCAAATTATGTGATTTTAGAGAAAAAATAGGGATTTTAGAAAAAAAAATAGGGATCCAAAACCAAAACATGAAGTTAATCCATATCCAAAACCAAAACCAAAACACGGGGGTCAGTGAACATCTCTAATTTTTACTGTTTTCATCCCAGAAACAAGTAGACGCAAGGTGCTAATCTGGAAGCAATATCAAAAACTGGAAAGTGGGCATGCATCTAGGTATGTATGTCTGTATGTCTGTCCTAATGTACTCATCTCTCCTCACTTGCCTGACATTGCACTGTTTGAGAAAGCATAATTGCAGTGGCAGTTAGCACTAAGTATCTTTTCTTGCAATCTAATTCACTGAAGCAGAGCGTGGCACTAGTAGGAAAATACTATGTCATTGAATCAGAGGTATTTTATTGTGGACTGAACCGTAAAACACTCACCCAATGGCCGGGCCAGTCAGCCGGTAGCTCTCGGCTACGATGAGCTAAGAAATGGAAAGCTGACATCAGTGTGTTACCTTCAGAATGTTTCATAAACTCTTCATCATGTGAATCACCCAGGCTGTCAGTTCAGCCTGTCGGCCCAAGAGATCGATACCTCCATTCAATGACATTACCAGACTGTCCCCAGTTCTCCCAGGAGCAAAGCACAACCTATAAATGACTTAACAATTGAGTGAAGGTGATGTTAGGCTCATGGCTACGTAGCCACAACTCACATCCATAATGTGAAATCATGCGGTAGACAGGCAACTCAGGCTAGTGAATCAGTTAAGAGTATGACATGGTCCTTGAAAGTAACTATTAAGCTATTGTAACTTTTATTATATTACATTTAAATTATTTATATATACATGAGGTTGGTGCCATAGTTAAATTGGAAGTTAACCCATTATTTACCTTGAGATTTTTGTTGCTTTTTTCAACCCCCCCATTTGATAATAAGATACTTTGCACATTATTGCTTATAACTGTTATGCTCTCTTCTGCAAATTAGCATATATTTAAGTTGCTTCTAACCTATCTCCTTGTGAGCTGGGGATATTAGCTGAATGTATCATGTAAATACAGGGACAGAGTTTGACCTTAAGTATTCCCAGTCGTCTTCCCACCTCTATTCATAGATTTAGATTCACCAAAATGCCTATCTTCTAATACAGTGATGAGTGGAATTCCGCAGAACGGCAAAGCAAAAATGGAACTCAAAGATTGAATCGTTGGAACGTTGCGCCTCTATGAAATGACCTGTTGTGCTGTGCAAAATTTTGCCACAATTTTGCTCAGAAAATAATTTGTCAGGCACCAAAACTTAGTACAGTGCCATAATGGCAGTTATAATCATCAATATTTATTTTTTATTATTATTTTTATTTTTGTTATTATTTTATTATAGTGTATAGTTTATTTATATAGCAGTTTTGCAGCTGTTGGTTTTCACGGAAGAAAAATCACTGGGTTTAATTAATGAGTAAATTTAGATGGATTTTTCCGCTGCTTCCCTCAGTCCTGTAGAGTCATACATCATTGATTCCAATTGAGCTGTATTTTCCAGAAACATTTTATCCACTGAGCAAAAACACAGTCAGGAGAGATTGACCACTGATTGTTAGGGGGAAATCGCTGGTGTGACATCTTCCAATAACATTTAAAGGAGCTTTTTAGGAACATATACGCAGTGATTTTAAGCTGTGATTTTTTTTGTTTCTGATATGTTCACTGGCGAAATCTTGTTAATTAATCGTTTGTGTGACACTACCTCAAGTACTCCGGGGAAGCTGGTAGGTATATTATTTTCAATCATAGGGCAGTAAAAGTAAATCAATAATAAAATCAGCAAATCGTTTTATTATTGATTAGGGTATATGAAATTCATTTAGGTTATGTGCATTTTTGTATTCTTTAGAAGATCCATATAGTGCCATCACTTAAAATCATTTATATCATTCGTAAAATTTAGTGCAGCCTACACCCTAAAATGTCATATAGATATGTTATTAAATTTTTTATTTAGAGACCAGATATGGGAAGTTAAAAATGACATAAACAAAGGACATAAGATATAAATCATAGCAAAGCATTTAATATCAAATTATTGTGGGGCCCCTCACCAGTGTATACAACACACAACTAAAACCTGCATGGGGTTGTTACCACCAAACTGTAAAGTAATTAAAATATTAAGAGCGCTAGATTTTAATCTATGTTGAGCAAAGCTATCTACCGTTTGTATACGTTTATATCTATATATCAGCCTATGATCTCAATATTATTCCTATTATCGTTTGTTTAAAAGGCACTACAAAGGACGGCAGAGCTATACATGAAATTAACAGCAGTATACAATACACAGACTGCAACAATCCATAACATATTATATAATCCATTATTAAACTAAACATAATTATATAAAGACCAGACACCTACTAATTAACCGATTACACACAGATAACTTGGTAATGCAGATCAAGTTAATTACTAGACACTGAGGCCGTATGCACGTAGTCAATATACAGTAAGAGCGTGCCAAGCTCAAACACAGACAGACACATCCGGTTCAAGCTCTGGGCATCTCAAAGGTATGTGTTTTTCTGCCGTATCTCTTGCTCCAGCTACAGGGCGAGTCTAAGTGCCGATTACTAGCGATGATGGCTGAGTGTACATGCTAGAACATGTGTTTGCAATCAGTAGCTGCTGTAAAAATGTATTTTATGTACAGTGGACAGTAAGGACATCCTAATAAATACACTTTTAATAATAATAATAATAATAATATTAATAATAATAATAATAATAATACACTAATAATAAACTTTTGTTTATTTTTTTAATGATGTTTTATTAATGCCTATATTATTAACAGGTTACATTAATTGAATAAATATTTTTTTTCTGTGTGCTTTTTTTTTGTGATTTTATATTCCACATATTCCACATATGTATTGGGCGTATCCTTCAGTGTATTGTCTGTTAGAGCAGAGTGGACCTAGACCCATATTCATCAACAGACGTATCTTTACATCCACTCCTTGTTAAATTCTGGTTCCTTGATTTTAAGAAAGCACTGGGACATTAAAGAAGAGATGGTCGAAAGATGACAGGAGACACGAGAGATAACTGAAGTGGACAGGTTAGGGGAAAGAAGATAGATTTGGGTGATATCAGCATACAGGTGGTACTGGAGGCCAAAGGAGCTGATGAGATCACCAAGTGTGGTGGAGTAGTGGGAGAAGAGCAGGGGGCCAAGAATGGATCCTTGGGGTAAGGAAAACATGGGGGGGATGGAGTCTAGTGTAGCGATCAATAGCACTGTATTTTCTGTGGTGCTATACAAAGGAATTGTAACGGATTAAGTGGATTCTGGACTATTCTTGATTAGCACTGGCTTACCTGAGGTGCGGAGTCTCACGAACTCCCCGGTGTTCACCAAGAATCGCCACAAGGCGGGATGGGCTTAGCTGCTGGGAGACGCAGGTCGCGGTCCTCAGGCTTGCCTCAAGAAGTAGTGTAGAGGCAGGAGCAGCGGGAGGATGCAGCAAGGAGCTAGCAGAGGTGTCAGACAATCCGGGCAGGGGGACATGAAAACAGCGTAGTCAGCAAGCCGGGTCGGTACACAGATATGGCGGATATGCGAGTAGAGAGAGAGGCGTCCAACAGACCGGGTCAGGGGCACAGGCAAACAGCATAGTCAGCAAGCCGGGTTGGTACATAGATATGGCAGATCCAGAAAGGTCAACAAGCCGGGTCGGTACACAGGAGGTCAAATACACTGGAAGAAGGCACTTAGGAGGAACAGTGATCAGGAGTCATGAACAGGTAAGTTGCTCTGATATTTTATAGCAAACCTTGTTTGAATTCCCCGCCCAGGTCTAGCGCTGAGGTGCAGCTTCCGGGTCCGACAGAGCGGCGGGGGAATGCGGAGGGGTAAGTATTTGTTACAGGTATGAGGATCTATCTGATGGGATATACTCCAATTTGGGACTAATATTAGGAAACTGAGTGTACCCAAGACAGCCGACTTCATCACTTTTATTTAGCAGAACTTTCAGTGACCAGACGTGAGTGCTTTCTATACTCTTACACCTATCATTTATCTTTATAAACGCTCTCCCTGTTGAAGCAAACAACTACTTTTTCAACTTTTAGTTAATGCTAGGCTGCAGTCCTTATTAATGAAATTAAATCATGCATTTTCGAGGTGACCCGTTTAATTGGTTTGATAGTTTTCTTATGCATTTATTTCAGGTATGTTATGCTGCTACAACTAAGACTTATGCTCAGAATGATCAGCAAAACGGTTAGACAAAAAAAAGCAGTTATTTGCTTTTAAATTCCCTTGAGTTTCCTTGTCGACCAATTCCGGTAGCTGAACAAATGGCCCTACTCCATTTTATTTTAAAGTATTCCCACTAAATCTCCCAAGGACTTGATGTGACAGATGATACGGTAGGAGTTTTAGGAAGTGAACCAAAATAGTTTCTAACTTTTAATTAAGTTTCTGAAGACAAGCAGGGTAGAGTGGAACTTTCATTTCACAGACGAGCCTTCTTAGTGATAAGAGAGAACTCAAGTTGGTCTGAAATTGTTGAAGGCAGAGATCTAGCACTTGACTGCAGAAGAGGGGTGTAATAATTAAATGTGAATGGGACTGTTTGCTATTGGTATAGGAGCCAACATTAATCAGCGCTGTCTGTGCTGTACATAATGCTTCTCACACTTTCCCAGGCTCCTAGATAGAGCCTAAGTAACCATGTAGAATTGTTTTTTTGATGGAACTGATTGAAATAGGCATTCCCACTATTGTTGTCCCTAAACTTCTACAGCAGAAATATTAACTTCAGTTCTCTATTTTCTGCAATAGTTACAATTATGCCACAACTTTGGTCAAAAGAAACTCTGTTGTATATTTGGATCTGGGGTTCCTAATCTAGGGTTTTATTATTCACCGAAAATGGATCACCATGACGTTTAGAATGTGTCACCATGACGTTTAGAATGTGTCACCATGATGTTTAGAATGGATCATCATGGCGTTTAGAATGGATCATCATGGCGTTTAAAATGTGTCCCCATGACGTTTAGAATGGATCATCATGGATTTTCCATTTGCAGTGATCTTCTTTAATTATAGGGGGCCAAGTTTGACAATAAATTAACGTTGTTTAACAGTGGAATAATTTAAAAGGAATGTTTTCTTACACATCAGTGTTGCAATGTGTTGCAAGCTTATATCCAGGTGTAACCTAAAAGTATGACAAACCTGTAATAAAAAAGACACATATTATTAAATATACAGCTAAATACAAAAGGTCCACTTTTCCTACTTTGACTAAATGGTACTGGATTGGAATAATGCTCACTTGCTTACTCCTATATTGCCCTGTTCCTCTGTCATATCCCGGGCAAATAGTGGAACTTCCTACAATAGCACAAAGACTTCATGTACTGACTATGGAAAAAGACAGTTGTCAGTGCTTATCCTCTATACTGCATGTCTGTGTGTCTAGCAAAATGAAAACATGAGGTATTAGTTCATATTTTGATCAAAACATTTAAGCCTGCATCCCAGCGTCAAGGGCACCTCATTATATGCAGATCCTACACTGACCTATATGCTTTAAACACCATTAAAATGCAGATAAAAAATCAGATGCACTCACCTCCCAGGTATAGGGGTTTACATCTAGCAAAGGCTGGCTTGTGAGCCACACCCAAATGTGCCTTAAATAGGCTTGATGGACAGCTGCTATGATAATAAGGCAATATTTTGAAATCACATGCACTGACTATGGATTTGCAGAAAGGTGAGCATGTTAGGCAATAACGATGGACAGATTAACCTGCCAGAAATTCAGGTAGGCAGATAAGTAGAACACCGTGGTTTTGTCATACAATTAATTTGTAGTTTTAAATCAGCACATACACAGTATAAATGTTCCATAATTACAATCCAGAGACTCACTGCTTGATCACAATATTACATATCTTATAAGGGTGCATGTATGTATACAAAATGTGGGTACATATAAACTCGTACCACCCAGAATTAAATTTCTCTAAACATTCCATTTATTTCATGCTGGTAGTTTGTAGATTATTACTATTATTGTCACGCTAGCTGTGAGAATAGACCCACCCTCTGGTATTGGTGCAGCTAGTCCAGGAGGTGCGGAGTCTAAATGTGGCCCTGGTCTTCACCAGGGACCCCTGCAAGGAGGTTAGGAATTAGCAGCAGAGACACGCAGGTCGCGGCCCTCCCATTTAGCCACCAGAGAGGTGGAGACGTAAAGCAAAGTCGTACTATCCGAGTAAGAACCCTGCAGGAAGATAGTACAGAGGGAGCAGTCAGAGTCAGGAATTACCAAGGTCAAACCAGGAGAACCAAAATATACCAGGAGGAGATTCCAGGAGCAGAGTCAGGAAAGCCCGGTCAAAAGACGATCAGGATACAGGAATGCAGTAGAAGTGCTGGAGCAAAGGAGGACCTTGATACTCTGGCACCAAAATGGCGCCAGAGCCCCCTTTAAATAAAAAGAGATAGACTCTCATTGGGGGCATCGGGATCAGTGGTCAGAATCAGTTGACCGCCGACAGGAAGCAGAGCAGAGTGTCCTGTTGCTAGGCGACGGGACGCGATCGCGTTAGATAGGAAGGACTTCCTGACAGTGCAGGGACGGCACCTAACAGTACCACCTCCCTCTCTCTGAGAAGGAAAATCCTTTGAAGATAATTTCTCTGATAAACACTAGTGCTATTTTAGGGGCAGAGGGTAGACCATTTAATCAGACGAAGTGAGCCATCTTAGAGAACCTATCCACTACCACCCAAATAGTGTTAAAACCATTGCTGAGAGGAAAGTCGCAGAATTGGTAGAGGAGAAAGCAAACCAGCTGGAAGATGTCTGGGGGATTTACTTTGGCCACAAACTGCGGAAAATTCACAAGTATCAGACCGAGGGGTTGGCCACCAATAATCCCGGAATAATAAGGCAACAGTTTTCTTAAAGCCGTCATGACCAGCAAGCTTAGAGGAGGGAGCCCAGCGAAGAGCCTTCAAGCAAAGATGTGGATCGAGGTAAGAGCAACCAGCTGGAGGAGTCCTAGGAGAATATCTAGTGATTGCGACAATGCTGGAAGGTTCAAGCATTAGCCGCGGTTTGGAGACAGAAAGCAAGTCAGATTCATCAAGGAACCGAGACAAAGTATCCACTCTAAAATTCTGAGTACCAGAGCGATAAGTAGGTCTCAGATTAAAGCGGCTAAAGAACGAAGACCAGCGGGCTTGCCAAGGGTTCAGACAGAGGGCATCTTGCAGGTAAATGAGGTTTTTGTGGACAGTAAATACAATAACCAGATGGATGGCTCCCTCCAAGAGATGAAGCCACTCTACCAAAGCGGATTTGATAGCAAGTAACTCGTTATCCCCTATACCATAATTGCGCTCTGACAGGGAAAACTTCCTAGAGAAGAATCCACAGGGACGAAAGGTACCGGCAGGAGATTCCTGTGGAATCACTGCTCCCACGCCAACAGACGAGACGTCCACTTCGAGATAAAAAGGAATTTCTTGGATGGGCTAGACAAGAACAGGAGCAGCAGAAAATGCTTTCTTTAAGGACTCAAATACGGATATAGCTTCAGGAGTCCAATTCCTGGGATTAGCCGATCTTCGTGTGAGTGCGGTAATAGGGGCAATTAGAGTGGAAAATTGCTTAATAAATTGCCTATATTAGTTGGCAAAGCCGATGAGGCGTTGCACAGCTTTCAACGCTTAAGGTCTATGCCAGTTAACAATTGCAGACAACTTCTAAGGATCCATCTGCAAGTCGGAGCCAGAGACGATGTATCCCAGGAATTGAATCCGAGAAACCTCAAAAATACATTTTTCAAGTTTGCAGAACAATTGGTTTGCTCGGAGACGGGTAAGGACTTCCTTAACATGAGCGCAGTGAGAGATGAGATCAGGAGAAAAAAATTCAAAATATCATCCAAGTATAAGTGTTTTACCTTTTTTGCATTATAATTTATGTTGATCTAATGAATATTTACTTTTAATACTACAAAGCAAACGGTATGGAGACTATTTTTAGTCTTAATAAATACAAATAGTAGAAAATAACGTTTTTGGGGGGCAGAATAATCTATACCTGTATGTAGTTTACTGAATATTTATAGAAAAATACTATGTAAATAGGTTGTAAATATAAAAGTGTTTTCCATTTAAAACAAACCTTAGCTTTGTATTTTTATTCACTCCTACTCTACTTACTCAATGATTTCAATTTATTTTCCTGTCTTAAATCGCTTATTATCTTACAAATGGGTAGAACTTGAGCTTGAACTAGGGAAATATGTGTCAACGTTACCAGACAATTTTACATGATGTGTCAGAATAATCCGATAATAGTTCACATTCCCCTCAATGTCTGGAGATATAAAGTAAGTACTAATGAAACACTTATCTCAGTCCTGACCTGCAGCTAAGGAGAAAGATGTGACATCCAGGTTAATGTCACAGCGATCCAACTATGTCACTGTAACGCTGAGGTCAACGTGCAATAACACACCGGTTGTGTACTGTGAGAACAAAGTACAATCTGCTTTTATAATTGCAGCTGGAAGCGTAAAAAGATAGCAACAAATCTATTCAGGAGGTAGCTCAAGGGTTTTTACAACTATTACATGGACAGACATAAAACTATATATATATATATATATATATATATATATATATATATATATATATATATATATATATATATATATATATAAATATATATATATATATATATATATATATATATATATATATATATATATATATGTATATATATGGATAGATAGATAGATAGATAGATAGATAGATAGATAGATAGATAGACAAGTACTGAACTGAATTAAAGAAACGTGTTTACTTGTCAACCTAATAAAATACAGTAGACAGAGCTAGATTTACATGGCTTTGTTAAAGCACAATAATTATATATATATATATATATATATCTTATTCTTGTGTAATGTTCATCATCATCATCATCACCATTTATTTACATAGCGCCACTGATTCCGCAGCGCTGTACAGAGAACTCATTCACATCAGTCCCTGCCCCATTGGAGCTTATAGTCTAAATTCCCCAACATACACACACAGACAGACAGACAGACAGAGAGGGAGAGACTAGGGTCAATTTTGTTAGCAGCCAATTAACCTGCTAGTATGTTTTGGGAATGTGTGAGGAAACCGAAGCACCCGGAGGAAACCCAAGCAAACACAAGGAGAACATACAAACTCCACACAGATAAGGCCATGGTCGGGAATTGAACCCATGACCCTAGTGCTGTGTTGCAGAAGTACTAACCACTTAGCCACCGTGCTGCCCCGTTCATAGTTAAGTCTTTACAATGGTGCTATTAAGCCATTCTGCGCTCATTACAGATGGTATTGCATAGTAAGCCGAACTTGTCAACTCTTCCGAAATGTCTGGGAGACTCCCGAATTCTGGGTAGGTGATTCTCCCACATCTTTCCCACTTCCTCGCTCTGCTAAACAATTTAATGAGGGTGCAGCAATGGTTGCGTAGGGGAAAGACAGGGGTCATTTGTAAATGTGTTTTAGGATACTCTAGGCATGGGCCTCTAAATTCTAGGAAAACCTCTTGTCTGGAAGCTACAAGCATTCTGCATTACAGAGGAGCGAAAATTATTATATAAATTATCCGCCTCATTCTGCATTTCGCTACAAAATTTTGCATTTCTCTGGTAGAATTTGGACTTAAGTGATCCCAGCAGGGGCATAGAATTCCAGTGCCGGGCCCCTATGCAATATTTGGGGTAGGGCCCGATCCATCCTCAAGAGGCCCCCACACAGCTCCCCGAGCATTTACAAGGGGTAGCACATGCGCAAGGTAGCTCCGTTTGATCTTTAAATTCCAAAACTGAAAGCCCAGAAAAGCAGAGTGGGGACCCGTGACCCCTCACCTCCAGACCCTCTAAAAATCTGCACCCCCTGCAATGAATTGACTGCTGTCATCCCAGCTCTCTTCATAGAATATCAATTCTGTAAAATGCAAATTTACATATACAATGCAAAAATGCAGAATTCGGAAGTTGTATTGCCGGAAGTGTGAAACGAGCCGTTTCCGCCGCAAAACTCGATTTGCCCAAAATGTCACTGATCTCTATTCATGATCTATCGAATGTGATAATGGAAGACATTATTCTTCTCTGGAAAACACTCCAGTCTCAAACTTCACTGAGAAACGAGAACCTTGTTTTCTTTGCACCATAATAATATTGCTGCACTAATGGCAGCGCTTTAATAATAATACAGCCTCAGGTAAACATTGGAAAACATAACGACAGTACATCATACCCCCAGCAAGCATAGGGAGGATTCGCCTACACTCTACATGCTTTCTTTCCAACGCTTAGCATCAAGACAGCATAGGAGTGTTTACATAAAAAGAGCACTAGGAGGTTATTATAACCAAAAAAAAAAAATGTGATCAAACACAGAGCTCTTCTTTTTAAATAACTTTTTGTAAATACAATAGTTCTATCTGGCTGCGTGCAAGGTCAAGAGTTCTCACTGCTTATTGCTGCACATTGTACATTACACTGTCTGAAGAAACGTGACCAATAGTGTATTGTGATAGGTGACTGGGGGTGTGGAAATCTATTAGATGGAAATATCTGAGAATTGCAGGATTCACGCTCCAAATAAGTCTAAATCTTCTATTTTCACTCTCGTGTTTCCAAATATGTCAAATCTGGCAAATTTCATCCAGGATATATCTCTCTGTTGCTGTATTTACCACAGAATCTCTGACTGAACAAGGATATACGTGCAGAATAATGCATTGTGTCGACATGTTTCATGTGACATTTATACGAAACAAAATGAAAATAAACTATATTTATAAGTAGGGTGTTCCATATTTTAACATATTTACCATAAGAAGCTCCATTTGGCCCACAAAAAAGTGTCTTATGGTCTGAAATGGACTCTAAAATGTAGCTGGCATTAACAACAAGCGAGGTTGCTGTGGACTGTGTCACAGTAGTTTTAGGCAGCCATTTTGTGATGTCACTAGAGCAAAGTGAATTGATAGGCTGAATTCCCATGAACATTTTGTATTTCTGGCCTCACCCCACGATATGGCTACCTCCACTTTGCATTATATAGGTGAACCTTAAATATGTGTTTCAGACTGAATCCTGGGGGTCTTTGGAAAGACTGTACATATCTGAAACACTGTGAAGTTTTCCATCTTTGCTAAAAACGACTTCATTTCATGTGAAGAGAAGATTTATCTTTTTTTTCTAGTAAGTGACAATTTAAGTATGTTTGTATCAATATGTTGTGGCCATATGACCAAATTAGGGCATCTGCTTATCCCATTATAGAGATTTTATATTCCTCTGTATACAGTATAAAGGTGGTATGAAGTGTTAGCATATAACTCCTGTCAAGTTACTTGCAACAAAGCATTATTTTGCTGGATTTGTTACTTCATAGATCATTTAAAACCAAAAAAACTATATGCAAAAATGTATTTTGTTAGACGGGGTTAATTAAAGGTAGGGATGTGCACCGGCGACTTTTGAGGTCTCGTGTTTTGTGTTTTGGATCCGGATTTTCGTTATTTTTGAGGTTCGGATTTGTCTCGCAAAACACTTGACGAAAGGTCTCGGTTCGGATTTAAGGTATTGGATTCGGATTTTTTTTGAAAAAAACATAAAAAGTTTAAAAATCAAGTTTTTGGGCTTATTTTCACTCCTAGGCTATTATTAACCTCAATAACATTCAATAACAAGCATTTCCACTAATTTACAGTGTATTCTGAACACCTCACAATATAGTTATTAGTCCAAAACGTTGCAACAAGGTATCTTTCTGGACTGCGTAGAGGAGTGGGTCACCACAATATATATTAAAAACCCTGAACTTTTATGATTCGCACCAATAAATGTACCTGGACTGCGTAGAGGAGTGGGTCACCACAATATATATTAAAAACCCTGAACTTTTATGATTCGCACCAATAAATGTACCTGGACTGCGTAGAGGAGTGGGTCACCACAATATCTTAAAAACCCCGAACTTTTATGAATCGCACCAATAAATGTACCTGGACTGCGTAGAGGAGTGGGTCACCACAATATATTAAAAACCCTGAACTTTTATGATTCGCACCAATAATTGTACCTGGACTGCGTAGAGGAGTGGGCACTGGGCACCACAATAAAATATATAAAAAACCTTCAACAGATCTGCATTACACTACACATACGGCTGCTCCTCCATCCTCTCCATCATATACATGTTGGAGTTTTAGCGTGTGACAACCTCTTGTTTTTGATAATGTCAGTGCATTTTGAATATTTTTCAATTTGCCCCACACCACTGAATGTACTTTATCTATGATACGCAATACGCATCTATCTATCTTGACTGCGTAGTGTGGTGGCCCCGGTACACAATTTGGTACCGAGGCCACAATATAATTAAAAAACCCTCCACGTGTCTGAATTCCACCAAACAAGTATCTGGACTGCATAGTGGGGTGGCCCCGGTACCCAATTTGATACCGGGGCCACAATACCTCCTCCAAACATGGTACAGACAATTCGTCATTGAGATCCCAGACAGACAGGGTCAAAGTGTTATTATTTGACTTTGTAAACCCAAAAAACTGTCCCTGTTGCACATAGTCGTGCAATGAAGACTGACTTTTTCATTTAAAGGCACGATCTTTCAAGTGTAGTGTTTGTAAGTCTAAGTCATATTATACTTTTGGTAAAATTGGTTTATTTTGTTCCTCTTTATGGTAATTAATTAGTAATAGAATTAAAGTATGAAATAGAATTAAAGTATGAAATAGAATTAAAGTATGAAATAGAATTAAAGTATGAAATAGAGTGGTATAGAGTTGTAGTGTGGTATAGATAGAGTGGTCCACACAATATAATAATAAAACCCTCAACTGGTCTGAATTCCACCAAACAAGTATCTGGACTGCGTAGTGTGGTGGCCCCGGTACACAATTTGGTACCGAGGCCACAATATAATTAAAAAATTGGGCATCAACTGTCACCGTTGTTTAATATCTGATACACCTAAATATGGACTGCACAGTGGAGTGGCCCCGGTAGTAAATTTGGTGCCGGGGCCACAATACCTCCTCCAACTTCCAAGTGTAGTGTTTATAAAGACAGACAGCGTCGAAGTGTTATTAGTTGACTTTCTTAACCCTAAAATTGTCCCTGTTGCAAATATTCGTGCAATGGACAGTTACTTTTCTATTGAAAGACTCAAGCTTTCAAGTGTAGTGTTTATAAAATATAAACAACAATACAGTAGTTTTAGAGCACGTCAATACCTCTTGTTTTAAATTATGACACGGCATTTTACTTTTGGTTTAATTTCTTGAATTTTTTTACATTTGGTTTTACTTTTTGAACATGGCAAACGACTGTTGATTGGTCATATAATGCAAAAAAAAAAGTTCCAAGATGGAATTGTCCTTGGGCCCTCACACCCACCCTTATGTTGTTGAAATAGGACATGCACACTTTAACAAACCAATCATTTCAGCGACAGGGCCTACCAAACAACTTTGGCTGAAATGATTGGTTTGTTTGGGCCCCCACACCAAAAAAACTATTCATCTCTCCCTGTACAGACTAAACAGGCTCTACTGAGGCAAGATGTCGTCCTCATCCTCAACCTCTGATTCCTCTCCCCCTACAGTGTGTACTTCCTCCTCATCACACATTATCAATTCGTCCCCGCTGGACTCCACAACCACAGGTCCCTCTGTAGTATCTGGAGGGCAGTGCTGTACTTCATTGAGGAATTGATTATTCATTTTTATAAACATCATTTTTTCAACGTTATGAGGAAGCAACCTCCTTCGCCGCTCACTGACCAGGTTCCCCGCTGCACTAAAAACTCTTTCCGAGTACACACTGGAGGGGGGACAACTCAGGTAAAATAGAGCCAGTTTTTACAGGGGCTTCCAAACTGCCTTTTTTTCCTGCCAGTAACAATATGGACTGTCTGACATGTCTACTTGGATGGTGTCAGCAAAGTAATCATCCACAATTTTTTCTATTGTGACAGCATCCAATGCAGCGAGAGTAGACATGTCTGCAATGGTTGGCAGGTCCTTCAGTCCGGACCAGATGTTATCAGCATCCCCGCCAGTGCCTCTTTTGGGAAAACTGAGCTTTTTCCTCGCAGCCATAGATGTGGAAGAAAATGAGGGTGGAGCTGTTGGCATGTCACGGTCCTCTTCAGAGGACAATCTCCTGACCAGCAGGTCTTTGCACCGCTGTAGACTTGTGTCCGCCGGAAACAGAGACACAACATACGCTTTAAACCGAGGATCGAGCACGGTGGCCAGAATGTATTCCTCTGACTTTAAAAGAGTGACCACCCTCGGATCCTGGCAAAGCGTACGAAGGGCTACATCCACAAGAGCTACATGCTTGGTGTAATCGCAATGGCTTACCAGCTCCTCCCTCACTTTCTCCAGCTGCTTCTGCAACAGCCTGATCAGGGGAATGACCTGACTCAAGCTGGCAGTGTCGGAACTGACTTCTCGTGTGGCAAGTTCAAATGGCTGCAGAACCTTGCACAACACGGAAATCAGTCTCCACTGCGCTTGACTGAGGCGCATCCCCACTCCTTTGCCTATGTCGTAGGTGGCTGTGTAGGCCTGAATGGCCTTTTGCTGCTCCTCCATCCTCTGCAGCATATAGAGGGTGGAGTTCCAGCGCGTCACAACCTCTTGTTTGAGGTGATGGCAGGGCAGGTTCATGCTTTTTTGATGTGCCTCTAGTCTGCGGTAGGCACTGGCTGAATGCCGAAAGTGTCCAGCAATTTTGCGCGCCACCGCAAGCATCTCCTGCACACCCCTGTCACTCTTGAGGTAATGCTGCACCACCAAATTAATGGTGTGGGCAAAACATGGGACGTGCTGGAAATTGCCCATATTTAATGCCCGCACAATGTTACTGGCATTGTCTGACACCACAAATCCCCATGAGAGTCTAAGTGGGGTAAGCCACTGGGAGATAATTTCCCTCATTTTCTCTAATATGTTGTCAGCGTTGTGCCTCTTATTAAAGCCTGTAATGCACAATGTTGCCTGCCTTTGCATGAGCAGCCATTTTGTAGATGCTGCTACTGATGCAGCTGTTGCTGTTGCTGCGGAAGGGGATGCATCTACCCAGTGGGCTGTCACAGTCATATAGTCCTTCGTTTGCCCAGAACCACTTGTCCACATGTCCGTGGTTAAGTGGACAGTGGGTACAACCGCATTTTTAAGAGCACTGAGGACACTTGATCGTACTTCTCTGTACATTTTTGGTATCGCCTGCCTAGTGAAGTGGAATCTCGAGGGGATTTGGTACCGGGGACACAATACCTCCATCAACCCTCTAAATCCCACTCCACTGATGGCGGACACCGGGCGCACGTCTAACACCAACATTGCAGTTACAGCCGCAGTTATACGCTTTGCAATAGGGTGACTACTATCGTATTTTGTGGTCATGGCAAACGACTGTTGGACGGTCAATTGTTTTGTGAAAGACTTAGCGGTCTTACGACTTCCCCTCTGGGAAGATGACCGACTAACAGCAGCAACAGCAGCAGTGGCAGTAGTAGGCGTACCGCTGCAGGATTCCTCGGATGAATCCCGTATTGAGGAGGACTCAGTCTGGCTGCTGACTTGGGCTGCAGGACTGAATCTGATGGAGATTGTGGAGGAAGTTGACGAGGAGGGTGTTGCTGGTGTGTATCCAACTGGACCACGGGATTTAGGTGTCCCTGTACTGATGAGGGTCCTAGCCCCAGTTCCTGAACTAACCACTGAACTATGAAGGTTATTCAGGTGACGTATAAGGGAGGATGTTCCTAGGTGGGCAAGATCCTTACCCCTGCTTATTTGAGCTTTACATAAGCTACATATGGCCATACATTGGTTGTCTGGATTTGGATAAAAATAACTCCAGACCGAAGAGGTGCATTTTTTGGTCTTCTGACCAGGCATGACGATGGGCTTTTTCATCCCATGGACATCAGCTGTTTCCCCCCCTGGTGCCTCATTTACAATAACCACATCACCATCCTCATCATCAAGTTCCTCCACAGCGCCAGCTACATCATCAATAGCCTCCTCCCGAGCCACCTCTTCCCGTACAGTGATGGGAAGGTCAGGCTTGACAACCACCAACACCCTTGGACTCGCCTTGGGGATTTGTGATAATTTCTCTTTAGAAGGCAGAGTTGTTTGCTGTTTTGTTGCTGACAGCATAACTCTCTTCAATTTTTTGTAGGGGGGGGGAGGAGGAGGAGGGCTAAGATCCGTGGGTGAAGCTGAACCACTAGTCATGAACACGGGCCAGGGCTTAAGCCGTTCCTTGCCACTCCGTGTCGTAAATGGCATATTGGCAACTTTACGTTTCTCCTCAGATGATTTAAAGTTTCTCTTTTTGCTACTTTTTCTTAACTTGGGCTTTTTGGATTTTACATGCGGGGTACTACGAGATTGGGCATCGGGCTTGGAAGACGACGTTGATGGCATTTCATCGTCTATGTCATGACTAGTGGCAGCAGCTTCAGCATTAGGAGGAAGTGGGTCTTGATCTTTCCCTACTTTATCCTCCAAATTTTTGGTCTCCATTATATGTAGCACAAGATACTGCAGAATGTGTGAACTTGGTAATATTGCAGTACCAATGGACTTATACTGCTGGATTGGTTTTGCAAATTTGGTTATAATTATTATATATATTTTTTTTTTTTAAAATTTTTTATTTTTTTTTACTTTTTTTTAATTTTTAAAAAACTTGGGAATAGTGGGGAAAAAACTATGCCCTTAGAAGCACAGAGCACAGGACACAGCACCACTGGACTGAACAGGACACGGCACAGGACCCAGCAGCACTATGGAACTCAGCAGGACAGAGCACAGGACACAGCACCACTGGACTGATACTGCAGAATGTGTGAACTTGGTAATATTGCAGTACCAATGGACCTATACTGCTGGATTGGTTTTGCACATTTGGTTATAATTATTATATATTTTTTTTTTTTTTAAATTTTTTATTTTTTTTTACTTTTTTTTTATTTTTTAAAAACTTGGGAATAATGGGGAAATAACTATGCCCTTAGAAGCACAGAGCACAGGACACAGCACCACTGGACTGAACAGGACACGGCACAGGACCCAGCAGCACTACGGAACTCAGCAGGACAGAGCACAGGACACAGCACCACTGGACTGATACTGCAGAATGTGTGAACTTGGTAATATTGCAGTACCAATGGACTTATACTGCTGGATTGGTTTTGCACATTTGGTTATAATTATTATATATTTATTTTTTTTTTAAATTTTTTTATTTTTTTTTACTTTTTTTTTATTTTTTAAAAACTTGGGAATAATGGGGAAATAACTATGCCCTTAGAAGCACAGAGCACAGGACACAGCACCACTGGACTGAACAGGACACGGCACAGGACCCAGCAGCACTACGGAACTCAGCAGGACAGAGCACAGGACACAGCACCACTGGACTGATACTGCAGAATGTGTGAACTTGGTAATATTGCAGTGCCAATGGACTTATACTGCTGGATTGGTTTTGCACATTTGGTTATAATTATATATATTTTTTTTAATTTCTTATTTTTTATTTTTTTTTACTTTTTTTTTATTTTTTAAAAACTTGGGAATAATGGGGAAATAACTATGCCCTTAGAAGCACAGAGCACAGGACACAGCACCACTGGACTGAACAGGACACAGCACAGGACCCAGCAGCACCACTGACCTCAGAAGGACAGAGCACAGCACAAAGCACCACTGGACTGATACTGCAGAGCACAGCACAGCACAGCACAGCACAGCACAGAACTAAACAGCACAGAACTAAACAGCACAGAACTAAACAGCACAGAACTAAACAGCACAGAACTAAACAGCACAGAACTAAACAGCACAGAGGACCACCTAACACACCCTCCCTCTACCCTGATCAATGCCCGAGTGAAGATGGCGGCGACTAGCGGGGAATTTATAGGATCCGAGTATCGCGAGATCCGACAACGGGATTATGAGTCAGAGCCTCAGTTTCACTTTTGAATTTGGCGCCAATACCCGGATCTGTCTCGGATCCGACTCGGATCCGCAACGTTCGGGTGGGCTCGGATTTCATAAATCCGAGTGCGCTCATCCCTAATTAAAGGTAGATTTTATAGAACTATTGAGCTAAATTGCAATACCTGGTATTTATTTTATTCATTGATGGCCTCATGTGGAATTGGACACAATTTACGCTTACAGCATAAACGTAAGTAGCTTCCTGTGCTTTACTTAGTATTACGAGCCACATTTATCTAAAGATACACGTGACTCGGAACGGTAAGCATATTGCATTCATTTTCAAGTATGCTTAAAAAATGTCTTTACATTACCAGCGTCTGATACGTGTTAAGCGTATTATTTGGCACAGCCACATAGATCAAATAAATAAATGAATAGATAAACAGTTCACAAGAAAATTGGGCTCACCCCCTAGGTATAGCCAGCCCATGCTCCTGAAGCGGGCCACCTCCAGGAACTCCTGAAGCGGACCACCTCCAGAAACTCCTGAAGCGGGCCACCTCCAGGAACTCCTGAAGCGGGCACCTCCAGAAACTCCTGAAGAGGGCCACCTCCAGGAACTCCTGAAGAGGGCCACCTCCAGGAACTCCTGAAGAGGGCCACCTCCAGGAACTCCTGAAGAGGGCCACCTCCAGGAACTCCTGAAGCGGGCACCTCCAGAAACTACTGAAGAGGGCCACCTCCAGGAACTCCTGAAGCGGGCCACCTCCAGGAACTCCTGAAGCGGCCACCTCCAGGAAATCTTGAAGAGGGCCACCTCCAGGAACTCCTGAAGAGAGCCACCTCCAGGAACTCCTGAAGAGGGCCACCTCCAGGAACTCCTGAAGAGGGCCACCTCCAGGAACTCCTGAAGAGGGCCACCTCCAGGAACTCCTGAAGCGGACCACCTCCAGGAACTCCTGAAGCGGCCACCTCCAGGAAATCTTGAAGCGGGCCATGTCCAGGAACTCATGCTGATACTATCATTCACAAATATATGTGTGACAGATCTGGAGATGATGAGAACTGAGGATAAACGAGTTGTTATCGTGGGAGGGGAATATATTTTCGTTTACACAGCAGATTTATTGTCAGACACTTTTAGCCAGATGACTGACACCAGAGAGCAACAGCTTGCGCTCAGCGGCTCAGCAAATATAAATTGAAGTTTAAACATCTCACGCTCCTACAGAAGGTAAATTGAGAGGAACAAAACACCTAATGGTGTAGTATTTTAGTATTAAAAAAAGTCCATAAATAAGTGTCAAAAGTGCATGTGTACCAAGAATAGAAATATAAGAAGCTTATCTGTATGTTCTTGAAATATCCTATGGATTTCTCTCTTGTATAGGAACGACTTCATGTGCCAGCAGTGGAAAGTTTGTGTGAAAACAAAAAGCAATCAATAGTATTGGACAATATGAAATTGCGCACATACACAGCACCAGGTCGTAAGCAAAATAAAACTTTGTAAACATTTGCTGTTAGGCTTTGTATAATACAGTAGATATAACCTTACTTCTCACGTACACATGAAGTTTGACATTTTTTTAAAACTTTTCTTTTAAATACGCACACAAAATCCTAAAATACATGTGCGAGCAATGAAGAAAGCAGCCAGCAGCTTCAGAGCTGATACCGCAATCAGAAGCGGTTAGATAGTGCTGGCGATCAACTTCATCATTAGCGTGGATTTGCACCTGCCCCTAGCCTGGTGCAAATAATACAGCTGTAAAAGCCATATCTATGTCTGGGTTCACTTGGGTTCACTGTATGCACTTGGCGTATGTTAGAACTTCCCTTCCCATCCCCCTTCGGCCTCTTGAGGCACAAGCAGGCGTAGCTGTGGCTGCGTGCATCTCTGCGTAGACCTGGGTACTTGCAGATTTTTTTGTGGGCAAATGTGCGCAACTTACGCTATGCAAACGGGCATATGTTCTACTCTGCATCAGGCAACAGTGTAAATATTAAAAATAAGTGCCTTTGTAATAAATGATAAACCCGTTTATCTGATATTTTAAGCTACAAGGAATCCTTTATATAATTCTTTCCCATTCTCCCGGAATGTCCGGGACACTCCAGAATTCTGGGTAAGTCTCCCATACTCCCGGCAGAGCGGGCCATTCTCCCACATCCTGCCCACTTCCTAGTGAAGTGGGCAGGATCTTAATCATCATCATCATCATTTATTTATATAGTGCCGACATATTCTGTAGCGCTTTACAATTGGGGACAAACATAGTAAACTAATAAACAAACCAGACAAAGAGGTGAGAAGGCCCTGCTCGCAAGCTTACAATCTATTGGACAATGGGAGTTTGACACATGAGGTTAAGTCTACATTTGCAGTCGGCCGACCCAGACTGCAAAGGTAAAAGTGACTCATAAGCTAAATGATCCTGTCACACAACAATGTTGGTCAAGGGGTAGTTGCATAACAGGTGGTAATAGGGTAATGTAGTGAGCATGGGGCATTTCCATAACTTGATGCACTGTGCCGCGGATCCCCCAGATGTGAAGAGTCGACAAGTATACTCTATATTCTAATCACTTCAAAACACCTTGAGAACTTTTAACTGATACTCAATTGTATCAGATAAAATTGGAAGAATAATGAGCATCAGTATAGTGTACTATATATATATATTATAAACAGACAAAAGCACAATAAAGATCAAGCTTATCTATATATATCTATATATCCTGTCTGGAATCCTGGGTAAATCGCTATAGCGAGTAATTCCAGTTCTTGGTGAAAAAAAAATCCAAATAACCTGAAAACATAGACAGGTCAGATTTAGCGTTTGTTTTTTATACGGACAGTTTTTTTTATTTATTTGTTGGGACATTGGATAACTTTACAGCCTGTTGTCCTTTTTTATTATTACTATAATCCAAAGTTCATTTTAAGTTATTGACATTTTTACATATATATTAGTAGACTTGTAGTAATATAATTTTGCATAAGGTTATTTAAATTTTAGGGTTCACATTCCTTTAAAGGAAATTTTGTTCTCAGATTAATTAAATTTTTCAGCCATTTCCCCAGCAGATGCCTCACCCTTCACCATTTGCAGTACATCTGCTCAGCCACTATAAGACGTTAGTACTGGTTTCCAAGTAAAGTCATTTTATCCCAGGTTACGGTATGTTTATTTATCATTGTATTTTCAGTAACTGACTCAGAACTACCCCTGGGTTTTCTATCTATTTTGGCAGCTTCACAAAAAAGACAATTGACAAGTTATAAGGTTGGGGTTTATTTTCGGAGGAGTGTGCAGTAGGTATTTTTGCACTCAGGTCATGTGTTAGTTGTTTTGTGGTTATATGTACATATTCCTGATCACTGAACCTGCTCTTGTTTATCAGCAACAGTCTTCCTGAGTGTGGGGGGATCCAGGACAAACGCTGCACTGTCTGCGTGAATCCCGGCTGCATAATCTGACCAGGGAAGGGCTCAGAGTATATATAATTCTTACTCCATAAACATACACCGAATATAAATGTAACATCAATTCTGCAAATGTAGTAAACACAACACATTTTTATTTTCTCAGTGAAATACTGCACATAAAAGTATACAAAATAGACAGAGGCATAGCAGTCAACTTCAGACTCCATAACAAAATTGGGTAAGGGCCCGGCATTGCCTCTAGCCTAACCAGTGTTGGGGCTTATATTGAGCATGTGTGGTCCAATGCATGCGCCCACTCAACCAGTGAGGGGTATCGGGGGGAGCAGGGTTAGCAGGGACTTCAGATTTGAGCGGGGCACCCAGGAGGGTGGGAACCCCCTGCACCTTCTGTAGATCCATAGATATAAATAGAGGTACTTTTCTTACTTCATTTCAGGGAGATTTTGAGCAAGGCAGGCGAAGGTGAGGTGAGTGGGGCTTATGAGGTTTGCATTGAAAAGTGGGTGGGACAATAGTTACCAAGCCCTGCCTACCCCAGTATACCCCAAGTGGTCGGGACATAATGATGTACCATGTGTGCCCTCCTTGCGGAAGGTCAGCTCTCCTGGGAGAATTGTCCTCTCTCTTGGGAGTTCAGGCGGTCCCCCCCTAATTTGCCTCCCACAAATTCTGGGGTATAAACCCTGTTAAAAATCTTTGTATTTGCAAAACACATGCCTTCCTTTGTACACAGCGGGGGAACTTCATTGGTAGAAGAGAGGCACAGCTCCCTAACAAAGCTGCAATGGTTTGAGGTTTTTTTTTGTATGTGAAGTCAGCTCTCATAAAGCGCACAAGAAAGGGGGGAGGAATAGATCACCAAGGACTCCATCCAGGCACAGGGGAAATTGCTAGAAGCATTGCTCCCTGTCTCTCTCCAGTGCCGTCCTTAACAGGTGAATGAGCCATGTGGCAGGGGATGGGACAGTCAGCATAACACAAGCAGCGGGCAGAGTGTGTGCTGTGGCAGAGCATGCAGGCCGGGCATCGCATTGTTTCAACTGATGTGTCACTTACCACTCCAACTTTCAAGCAGGAGGGATTTAGTGAAAGTCCAGCAAGGAGAAGAGCAAAATATGAGACAGGGGGGGTAACACAATGCAAGCAGCACTAGAAACACCCTCTCTTGCAGGGCTGAAAATGCCTCCTGTAAAGCTATGGGCCCCACAAAACTCATGCTTAACAAATATGGGTTTATTTTGTCCCATTTTTTTATTTCTAAACATTTGGAGTGCATATGATGCGGGTACTATGCCTTGCGGGAAAAAGTAGGTACATAGGTAGAGAACTGACTGAAGAATAGAAGGCCTGTTCTTTTTCATCTTTTCTCTATTAATAACCGTATAGGTCGGTATAGACGATAAGGTTTCCATATGCAGTGGCGGGTCCAGTGGTGGGGCGATTTGGCCAATTGCCCCCAAAGCAGGGGCGGCCTGCCTGCAGTCGCACAATGTATATATGTACCCGGTCGCTCTGATTGTGTGCATACAGTGTGTTCCTACTACTGCAAGAAGTGAAAGAGGAGCGGGGCACTAAATCTAGGGGGTATATTTACTAAACTGCGGGTTTGAAAAGTGGAGATGTTACCTGTAGCAACCAATCAGATTCTAGTTATCATTTATTTAGTACATTCTGCAAAATGACAGCTAGAATTTGATTGGTTGCTATAGGCAACATCTCCACTTTTTCAATGCCCCTGTCCATATGTACTAATGACACTAAGCTACATAGGGATACTAACACAGGGCAGGATATTAACTTGCTACAGAAAGATTTAGACAAAATAAGAAATTTGACCATAAAGTAGTACATAAAATTTAATGAAGATAAATGTTTGAAATAAAAACTGGGGATTAGATTGCAAAGGACTTAGAAACACTATTTCATAGAATATTATCCTGAAATACATAAAAAGGACATTATTATTATCATTATCATTTATTTGTTAGGCGCCACAAGGTATCCGCAGCGCCGCACACAGTACTAACAGTAGACTATACAGGGTGAAACCATACAGAACAATGAACAAAAAGTACCAATACTTCAGAAACTCCAGGCCAGTCATATGCAGATAAGACGGAGCGGAAGAACAGGTATGGAGACAGGAGGGGAGGGGGCCCTGCTCATACGAGCTTACATCCTAAGGGAGGGTAAACAGACCAGGCATAAGAGGAGCCAGTTGAGGCAAGAGGAGAGAAGGGAGGACGAGCAAAAGGGAGGAGATGGGGATTAAGTAGATGGTTGGTAGGCTTTGAGGAAGAGGTGAGTTTTTAGTGCACGTTTGAAGGAGCACAGAGTAGGAGAGAGACGGATGGAACGAGGGAGGTCGTTCCAGAGAAGGGGGGCTAAACAGGAAAAGTCTTGGATTTATGGACATGAGAGGGTTCAGAGTTACGTAACTTAGGTTTAATAAAACTAGATGTGTTTATCTGGGGGAAAAGGTGACTTAGAGGTGACTCAATTAATAGGTATATACACCTTCAAGGTTAATACAAAGATTTCTCCAGGAGTCATACTTGCCAATTTTACGCCTTGGGAGGTCAAGTGGCCAGTGAGGGAGCGGCGCGGTGCCGCAAGTTGCGTCATTTTGGCCCTGACCCTGTGTTGCAGTGAAGCCGTTGCGTTATCGCGCTACGGGGACAGGGTCAAATAATTATTATTATGTTTTATGTAGCGTCGTTCAGAGAGCATACAGTAAAACATTACAGGACAAAACAATAATGGCCACAGTGCACACCCCTGGTATTAAGACTGGCTCTGGGCACTTCATCAACAATCAGATAAGTAAAACACGGGCACATAAATTCAGGTGGCTGAATCCTAGGAAAACTGAATTGAGTTTTAAATTAGCCAGAGAAAAAGAGCAGAAATGTCATGGGGCGGGGGAGGGGGGGCAGTAGGTGACATTTCTGAAAACTGTTAGATGGATAACTGTATAGAACAGATGCCATTACCTAGAGTGACCAATCACACGTTTGCTTTCTACTGTATATCATCATCATCATCAACTGAAACACTTTCCCCAATGCAACGAAACGCCTCCTATGAGGTGTATCTTAAGCATCTCTGAGAGTTGCGTTTACACACCTCTACTGTACAGGGCCATCTTAACAACATTATGGGCCCCCGGGCAAAGCAGTGCACCGGGCCCCTATATATATATAGATAGATAGATAGATAGATAGATAGATAGATATAGATATATATAGAGAGATAGATATAGATGTATAGAGATATAGATATAGATATATAGAGATAGATAGATGTACTTGCTCAGTGACCCTTGAAGGTTTTTTTTGCAGGTTTTTTCTTTTGCAGGATTATCTATTCTAATTAAGAGCCCTGCCTATGGGGCCCCCTTGCCCGTGGGGCCCCCGGGCACCTGTCCATCGTGCCCAATGGAAAAGATGGCCCTGCTACTGTACTGTACTTTACATGTGAACACACCCGACGCACAAGGGGCTACAAAACGCTTAACTCCAGTTATAAATACATTATTTGAAGGTATATTGATTCATTGGGAATTCATTTATTTTGAGGGAAGTTAAAAAACATGGGTATATACATATCCAAATTGGAGCAAGTCTTCACAGCGGGGGGGGGGGGGGGGGGCATTAAACAATTCACTAGCCATACTGTGGAGAGTTCACTACCAGCTTTGAAGATTTTATGTGTATATCTGTAAGTAATAGAGCTCTAGCTTTGATGTTTCTAGTACATGGTATAAAATGATAGCTAGAATCTGATTGGTTGCTATGGGCAACATCTCCACTATTCCTTTTTAAAAGGTTTGATAAATGTTCCCTCTGGAGACCTTGTGCACTGCATGGAGCCTGACAAGGTACATATATGTGAAAAGAGGTGGCCGGTTTGGTTAGATTTAGATAATTCATATTGCCAACTTTTTTTCTCTTTTTTTTTAAAGCAGTCCGATTCAAGCTTTGGGCATCTCAAAGATACGTGATTTGGGTCGTATCACTTGCACCAGCTACAGGTCAGGTGTAAGTGCTGATTGGTAGGGATGCCGGTCATGTGTACATGCTACAACATGTGTTTACTTTTTTTTTTTACTTGTGTGTTCTCCTGTGACTTTATATTCCACATATGTATTGTACGTATCCAGCGGTGTATTTTGTCTGTCTATATACAGCAAGTGCCATATAAGTGGAGCGCACCTAGACCCGTATTCACCAGGAAAAGTTTTTCACATCCGCTTGTAGTTGAATACGGATGTGCGTATGCCCGATTTACGTGCCTGCTTATAAAACGCAATTTACGTTTGTTTTGCGTGCCTTAATGAATCAGGCCCAGTAAAAAGCTGTACACGTTTTAGCACTTTGCTTTGTAATACAGAATTGTAAAAGAAAAATAATGCACACATTGATCGGTGCTGTATTCACACATCCATTTATTTTTCCGCTGGGGCTGCTGTAATTTGCAGCATTTCTCATTCTCTCGGAAAACAGCGATGAGGCATTTAAATTCCAATTGAGTAAGTCCATCGTAAAGAGACGCTGCAGCTAGCACAGCCAGGATAATAGGGACTTAGGACTGGGGACACAGGTTCAAGGCCCCCAGGAAGGGGCTGCAAGTTTCCTGCATGCATTCCTGTCTCCGTAGTGATGGAAATCAGGAAAGAGAAGGGAGGGGTTAAAAGGGTGTTTATATAAAGAAAGAGGGAAATGAATTAAGTTGTGCTGTGTTCTAAGACAAGGATCGGCTATACAGGAGCACTTTTAAATAGCTGTGAAATCTGGAATTTAGCCATCAAAACACGTCTGAGCTGCATGTGAACCAAGCTGATTGTGTTCTGCAAGGCACCTGATTTTCTCCCTTGGCTGCGTGCTCGGACTTAGAATTTCAGCTCGAGTGTCAGCAACTTAGCCTGCTGGGCTCCTTACATCTTGTTTTAAGGGTCCTCTCTGAATAGTGAAGACTGACAGATGAAGTGACCAGATGCCCGTACTCAGGGCTCTCTCCCTGACCCCCAGGCTTTCTCCTTGTCTTTGTGGTCAGTTCAGGCTTTGTGGACTCTATAGCTATTTATATTTAAAAAGCATGGGGGGGGGGAACCATCTGGCTGTATTTATTTAGCACCCACCTCTCCAGGATTCCCAGAAATATAGAATTCAATAGTCAAACTTTAGATCAGGAACCAATGAACCAATGTGACAAATTTTAAAAAATGCACAAATTTCAGCAGTTGAAAGCCAGTGAAGTGGTTGACAAATGGCGCTAAGAAAATAATTGGAAACTTGAAAACAAGGAAACAGAATTAGCTCAGACTTTAATAACAAAATATCTCAGATTTTAGCAAATTTTTCTCCCCCTCTCTGTTGTGTGCCTCTCGAAAACACTGTGCTCATAGGGAAACACTGTGCAACTGCCTTTGTTAAAGTATCTCTGATATTGACAACTTACTACTCTTTGGCTCACTAGACTGCAAGGACGAGGTAAAGGAAGAGTACTAGTTAACTGTCACTATGTCATGATAACACTCATACCGATGTCTGTATAGAATCACTAAAGTTGTAGCTGTAAGTCTTAACATTTGATAAAACTATGCTGGTTCTGCTGCATAACTATTTTTTTGTGTTTAAATTAAAAAATGACCTATACAAAGTGTTCACCTATTCCTTTCAATTATGAAAAACAGTTATTATGCTATACAATTTGGGGTGATTCATGTGAGTTTCAGGAAATTCAACATCCCCCTTATTATATTGACTCTTGGTCTGACAGATGGCAACTACGTCATCCTTATAGGCAATGGGCCTGTATGACTCCTACACAAGAAACTTATGAAATTATAGCTATGCAAGAAGGGGGCACTGGCTTGAATTAACCCAAGGCTAGAAACTGGCATATGGCTATACTAATGAGACCTAAAGAAAAAATGGGAGAGTAGACATGTTTTGACTATCCCCCTATGGTTTTCACAATTTGGAAATCCATGATATAAATTGGTGAATTCTCCAAAGAAGTAAGAAATGGCATGATATTTATACGGAGCACTCAAGGGTAGTGTTTATGAGTGGTTCTGCTGTCACAAGATGGGCAGTCGGGCTGCCTACCCTATGCCCAACGCACTTACCTCGTCCCCGCTGACAGCTCGCTCCGTCCCAGCCACCGCCGGGACGGAGCAGACCCGATCTATTCATCTCCTCTGCTTGCGTACTATTGGCTGACTCATTTTGGCTCCAAATTTAAAAGGCACCTCCTCCTGGCGACTGACGCTTGTTCTTCAAGTAACCCGCTAGGTACTAGATATGGCTCCATTGCTCTTGCTGGCTGTTTTCTCTTCTTTGGATTGTATCCTGCAGTAACCTCTTGTCCGCAGAGCTGACACTCATCTGTGAACTCCGCCACTATCCCAGTGATAATCTGTTGTCCGCTGTGCTGACTCTCCATCATTCCTGCAATAACCTGTTGTCCACAGAGCTGACACTCATCGGTGAACTCCGCCACTATCTCAGTGGTAGCACCCTGTTCCTACCAACAATCTATATGATCAGCCTCTGTGCAACGCTAACGCTACTATTAATACTGGGTGCCGTGCACTGCTCTAACTCACTCCACAGTTCCAAGGCACAATCACAAAGTACACACGTTACCAGATACCAAAACCTACCTTTAATGAGGGCCTGACTTCTGGATCATACAGGGGAAGATACTTAAAGAGATACACAGTTACATACAATACCAGGCAGGTTATTACCATACAAAATTCTATAGTGACCACCACACAAATGGTCACAGGACTACAATACCTTACAATACAGAGTACACATCCAATGACTGCTTACATCTACAATGGAGACAGACCGGGTACAGTTCTAGTACCCATGGTGGCCAGCTTACTGCCACTTTAACCCCAGGGCTATAGCCCCCCACAGGCCTAACATCTGACTGGTGCAACCCCACAGGCCTATACCCTGACTGGTGCCTCCCTACAGGCCTTGAGCCTGTCTGGTGCCTCAGGCCTTTAGCCTGTGTGGTGCTTCCCTACAGGCCTCTCTGCCGCTGCTGTTTTACAGGCTTTTTCAGATCTACTTGGGCACAGTGCCGGATTAAGGGAATGGAGGCCCCTGTGCTAAGGGGGCCTCCATTCCCCCGTGAGGGCCCCCCCCCCCCGTGATCCAAGCTCCCCGCCCCCCTCCCCCGGCACTTACCTCCTTCTCCGGTGCGCTGTCACTCTTTACTGAGGAGATATCGTGAGAGTGAGACTCACGAGATCTCCTCAGTAAGGAGACTACAGCGCGCCGGAGAAGGACCGCAGTGAAAGTGCTCAGCAGAACTGATCGTGCCGGGTGCGCCCCCACCCCCCACCAATCAATACTGCTGCTGAGCACTTTCAAGGGCCCCTTGGATACCATAGGCCCCTGGGCTGTAGCCCAGTTAGCCCTATGGTTAATCCGGCCCTGCTTGGGCAGGGGGGCTCCTAGCCCTTACAAGGGCTCCCTGCCACCACGTTATTCTTCTTTTCTTGATCTGGTGGCTTCTTCCTGGGTTTGTCGCTCTGGGCATCCCACAATGTCCTTGTTCTCTCAGCTCCACTGAGCAACAATCCAACTGTGCCGTCGTGACTTAGTGATGCTGCAGAGCTGCACAGCACCAAAAATACAAATGGGCGGAGGTTAGCCTGGGTTGGCTCATCTTACCGGGCGCTGGTTGGCGGACTGTAGGAAGTGGGCCCTGATTGGCTCACTTCCCACAGTCCATGAAAAGAGCAATTAGATACATAGGATGAGAACCAGGATTGGACAGTGTTCGGAACACCTAGGGATGGTAGCGTTTTGTATGAGAAGAGAGTGGTCCACAGTGTCAGATGCAGCAGAGAGGTTCAGAAAAATTAGAAGCAAGTAATGGCCTTTAGATTTAGCCGTGATCATCATTGGCCACTTTAGTCAGAGCAGTTCTGTGAAGTGTTGGAAACAAAAGCCTGACTTCAGAGTAGGGATGAGCGCGCTCGGATTTCTGAAATCCGAGCCCACCCGAACGTTGCGGATCCGAGTCGGATCCGAGACAGATCCGGGTATTGGCGCCAAATTCAAAAGTGAAACTGAGGCTCTGACTCATAATCCCGTTGTCGGATCTCGCGATACTCGGATCCTATAAATTCCCCGCTAGTCGCCGCCATCTTCACTCGGGCATTGATCAGGGTAGAGGGAGGGTGTGTTAGGTGGTCCTCTGTGCTGTTTAGTTCTGTGCTGTTTAGTTCTGTGCTGTTTAGTTCTGTGCTGTTTAGTTCTGTGCTGTTTAGTTCTGTGCTGTTTAGTTCTGTGCTGTTTAGTGCTGTGCTGTGCTGTGCTGTGCTGTTTAGTGCTGTGCTGTGCTGTGCTGTGCTGTGCTGTGCTGTGTTCTGCAGTATCAGTCCAGTGGTGCTGTGTGCTGTGCTCTGTCCTTCTGAGGTCAGTGGTGCTGCTGGGTCCTGTGCTGTGTCCTGTTCAGTCCAGTGGTGCTGTGTCCTGTGCTCTGTGCTTCTAAGGGCATAGTTATTTCCCCAATATTCCCCTGTGTTTAAAAAAATAAAAAAAAGTTTTTTTTATAAAATACCAAAAACTACTTTAATATTTTTTAATTACCACAAAATTTTCACAACCAATCCTGCAGTATAAGCCCATTGGTACTGCAATATTACCAAGTTCACACATTCAGCAGTAAAAGTCCAGTGGTACTGCAATATTACAAAGTTTACACATTCTGCAGTATCAGTCCAGTGGTGCTGTGTCCTGTGCTCTGTCCTGCTGAGTTCCGTAGTGCTGCTGGGTCCTGTGCCGTGTCCTGTTCAGTCCAGTGGTGCTGTGTCCTGTGCTCTGTGCTTCTAAGGGCATAGTTATTTCCCCATTATTCCCAAGTTTGTAAAAAATAAAAAAAAAGTAAAAAAAAATAAAAAATTTAAAAAAAAAAAAAATATATAATAATTATAACCAAATTTGCAAAACCAATCCAGCATTATAAGTCCATTGGTACTGCAATATTACCAAGTTCACACATTCAGCAGTAAAAGTCCAGTGGTACTGCAATATTACAAAGTTTACACATTCTGCAGTATCAGTCCAGTGGTGCTGTGTCCTGTGCTCTGTCCTGCTGAGTTCCGTAGTGCTGCTGGGTCCTGTGCCGTGTCCTGTTCAGTCCAGTGGTGCTGTGTCCTGTGCTCTGTGCTTCTAAGGGCATAGTTATTTCCCCATTATTCCCAAGTTTGTAAAAAATAAAAAAAAAGTAAAAAAAAATAAAAAATTAAAAAATAAAAAAAATATATAATAATTATAACCAAATTTGCAAAACCAATCCAGCATTATAAGTCCATTGGTACTGCAATATTACCAAGTTCACACATTCTGCAGTATCTTGTGCTACATATAATGGAGACCAAAAATTTGGAGGATAAAGTAGGGAAAGATCAAGACCCACTTCCTCCTAATGCTGAAGCTGCTGCCACTAGTCATGACATAGACGATGAAATGCCATCAACGTCGTCTTCCAAGCCCGATGCCCAATCTCGTAGTACCGGGCATGTAAAATCCAAAAAGCCCAAGTTAAGAAAAAGTAGCAAAAAGAGAAACTTAAAATCATCTGAGGAGAAACGTAAAGTTGCCAATATGCCATTTACGACACGGAGTGGCAAGGAACGGCTTAGGCCCTGGCCCGTGTTCATGACTAGTGGTTCAGCTTCACCCACGGATCTTAGCCCTCCTCCTCCTCCCCCCCCTACAAAAAATTGAAGAGAGTTATGCTGTCAGCAACAAAACAGCAAACAACTCTGCCTTCTAAAGAGAAATTATCACAAATCCCCAAGGCGAGTCCAAGGGTGTTGGTGGTTGTCAAGCCTGACCTTCCCATCACTGTACGGGAAGAGGTGGCTCGGGAGGAGGCTATTGATGATGTAGCTGGCGCTGTGGAGGAACTTGATGATGAGGATGGTGATGTGGTTATTGTAAATGAGGCACCAGGGGGGGAAACAGCTGATGTCCATGGGATGAAAAAGCCCATCGTCATGCCTGGTCAGAAGACCAAAAAATGCACCTCTTCGGTCTGGAGTTATTTTTATCCAAATCCAGACAACCAATGTATGGCAATATGTAGCTTATGTAAAGCTCAAATAAGCAGGGGTAAGGATCTTGCCCACCTAGGAACATCCTCCCTTATACGTCACCTGAATAACCTTCATAGTTCAGTGGTTAGTTCAGGAACTGGGGCTAGGACCCTCATTGGTACAGGGACACCTAAATCCCGTGGTCCAGTTGGATACACACCAGCAACACCCTCCTCGTCAACTTCCTCCACAATCTCCATCAGATTCAGTCCTGCAGCCCAAGTCACCAGCCAGACTGAGTCCTCCTCAATACGGGATTCATCCGAGGAATCCTGCAGGCGGTACGCCTACTACTGCCACTGCTGCTGTTGCTGCTGTTAGTCGGTCATCTTCCCAGAGGGGAAGTCGTAAGACCGCTAAGTCTTTCACCAAACAATTGACCGTCCAACAGTCGTTTGCCATGACCACCAAATACGATAGTAGTCACCCTATTGCAAAGCGTATAACTGCGGCTGTAACTGCAATGTTGGTGTTAGACGTGCGCCCGGTGTCCGCCATCAGTGGAGTGGGATTTAGAGGAGGTATTGTGTCCCCGGTACCAAATCCCCTCGAGATTCCACTTCACTAGGCAGGCGATACCAAAAATGTACAGAGAAGTACGATCAAGTGTCCTCAGTGCTCTTAAAATGCGGTTGTACCCACTGTCCACTTAACCACGGACATGTGGACAAGTGGTTCTGGGCAAACGAAGGACTATATGACTGTGACAGCCCACTGGGTAGATGCATCCCCTTCCGCAGCAACAGCAACAGCTGCATCAGTAGCAGCATCTACAAAATGGCTGCTCATGCAAAGGCAGGCAACATTGTGCATTACAGGCTTTAATAAGAGGCACAACGCTGCCAACATATTAGAGAAAATGAGGGAAATTATCTCCCAGTGGCTTACCCCACTTAGACTCTCATGGGGATTTGTGGTGTCAGACAATGCCAGTAACATTGTGCGGGCATTAAATATGGGCAATTTCCAGCACATCCCATGTTTTGCCCACACCATTAATTTGGTGGTGCAGCATTACCTCAAGAGTGACAGGGGTGTGCAGGACATGCTTGCGGTGGCCCGCAAAATTGCTGGACACTTTCGGCATTCAGCCAGTGCCTACCGCAGACTAGAGGCACATCAAAAAAGCTTGAACCTGCCCTGCCATCACCTCAAACAAGAGGTTGTGACGCGCTGGAACTCCACCCTCTATATGCTGCAGAGGATGGAGGAGCAGCAAAAGGCCATTCAGGCCTACACAGCCACCTACGACATAGGCAAAGGAGTGGGGATGCGCCTGAGTCAAGCGCAGTGGAGACTGATTTCCGTGTTGTGCAAGGTTCTGCAGCCATTTGAACTTGCCACACGAGAAGTCAGTTCCGACACTGCCAGCTTGAGTCAGGTCATTCCCCTGATCAGGCTGTTGCAGAAGCAGCTGGAGAAAGTGAGGGAGGAGCTGGTAAGCCATTGCGATTACAGCAAGCATGTAGCTCTTGTGGATGTAGCCCTTCGTACGCTTTGCCAGGATCCGAGGGTGGTCACTCTTTTAAAGTCAGAGGAATACATTCTGGCCACCGTGCTCGATCCTCGGTTTAAAGCGTATGTTGTGTCTCTGTTTCCGGCGGACACAAATCTACAGCGGTGCAAAGACCTGCTGGTCAGGAGATTGTCCTCTGAAGAGGACCGTGACATGCCAACAGCTCCACCCTCATTTTCTTCCACATCTATGGCTGCGAGGAAAAAGCTCAGTTTTCCCAAAAGAGGCACTGGCGGGGATGCTGATAACATCTGGTCCGGACTGAAGGACCTGCCAACCATTGCAGACATGTCTACTCTCGCTGCATTGGATGCTGTCACAATAGAAAAAATTGTGGATGATTACTTTGCTGACACCATCCAAGTAGACATGTCAGACAGTCCATATTGTTACTGGCAGGAAAAAAAGGCAGTTTGGAAGCCCCTGTACAAACTGGCTCTATTTTACCTGAGTTGTCCCCCCTCCAGTGTGTACTCGGAAAGAGTTTTTAGTGCAGCGGGGAACCTGGTCAGTGAGCGGCAAAGGAGGTTGCTTCCTCACAACGTTGAAAAAATGATGTTTATAAAAATGAATAATCAATTCCTCAATGAAGTACAGCACTGCCCTCCAGATACTACAGAGGGACCTGTGGTTGTGGAGTCCAGCGGGGACGAATTGATAATGTGTGATGAGGAGGAAGTACACACTGTAGGGGGAGAGGAATCAGAGGTTGAGGATGAGGACGACATCTTGCCTCAGTAGAGCCTGTTTAGTCTGTACAGGGAGAGATGAATAGCTTTTTTGGTGTGGGGGCCCAAACAAACCAATCATTTCAGTCAAAGTTGTTTGGTAGGCCCTGTCGCTGAAATGATTGGTTTGTTAAAGTGTGCATGTCCTATTTCAACAGCAGACCTCTCAACTGCAGCTCATCCCTCCTCTGCGGGGATAATGTCTCCTGTGCTCTGACACGTCACTCTGTGTACTCTCAGCCTCAGGATCTGACACTACAGCTACCATGCCTCTTGTAGCAGCCCTCACTCCAGGGCCTCTTCCATGTGCAGTGTCCCCCTCTCTCTTGGGTTCACTATAGTGGCATGGAGTTCTCCCCCTCATCCAGGGCACACATTCCTTGCCCTGGCTCAGTCACCACGCTCAGACTTCCAGGCAATGCTGGGGGAGCCTGGGAGCTTCCACCCCAGGTCCCCAGCTACAACTCTCCTCTCCTGTGTCTTCTCTCTCTTTCTGACACTTTAAAGATCGTGCCTTTAAATGAAAAACTCAGTCTTCATTGCACGACTATGTGCAAGTGCAACAGGGACATTTTTTTGGGTTTACAAAGTCAAACAATAACACTACGACCCTGTCTGTCTGGGGTCTGTCAATGACGAATTGTCTGGAGCATGTTTTGAGGAGGTATTGTGGCCCCGGTATCAAATTGGGTACCGGGGGCCACCCCACTATGCAGTCCAGATACTTGTTTGGTGGAATTCCGACACGTGGAGGGTTTTTTTAATTATATTGTGGCCTCGGTACCAAATTGTGTACCGGGGCCACCACACTACGCAGTCAAGATACTTGTTTGGTGGAATTCAGACCAGTTGAGGGTTTTATTATTATATTGTGTGGACCACTCTATCTATACCACACTACAACTCTATACCACTCTATTTCCTACTTTAATTCTATTTAATTCTATTTCCTACTTTAATTCTATTACTAAATAATTAACATAAAGAGGAACAAAAATAACCAATTTTACCAAAAGTATAATATGACTTAGACTTACAAACACTACACTTGAAAGATCGTGCCTTTAAATGAAAAAGTAAGTCTTCATTGCACGACTATGTGCAACAGGGACAGTTTTTTTCTTTACAAAGTCAACTAATAACACTTGGACCCTGTCTGTCTTTAACATACTTAATGGGATCTCAATGACGAATTGTCTGTAGCATGTTTGGAGGAGGTATTGTGGCCCCGGTATCAAGTTGGGTACCGGGGCCACCCCACTACGCAGTCCAGATACTTGTTTGGTGGAATTCTGACACGTGGAGGGTGTATTTATTTTATTGTGGCCCCGGTATCAAATTGGGTACCGGGGCCACCCCCACTACGCAGTCCAGATACTTGTTTGGTGGAATTCTGACACGTGGAGGGTTTTTTAATTATATTGTGGCCTCGGTACCAAATTGTGTACCGGGGCCACCACACTACGCAGTCAAGATAGATAGATGCGTATCATAGATAAAGTACATTCAGTGGTGTGGGGGCAAATTGAAAAATATTCAAAATGCACTGACATTATCAAAAACAAGAGGTTGTCACACGCTAAAACTCCAACATGTATATGATGGAGAGGATGGAGGAGCAGCCGTATGTGTAGTGTAATGCAGACCTGTTGAAGGTTTTTTATATATTTTATTGTGGTGCCCCAGTGCCCACTCCTCTAGGACAGTCCCAGGTACATTTACTTGGATGCGATTCCAATAAAAGTTCTGGACGTTTTAATATATTGTGGGTGCACCACAATACTCTAAGCAGTCCCAGGTACATTTATTGGATGCGCACTCAATAAATGTACCTGGGTCTTCTTAATATATCTTGTGGTGCACCACAACTACCTACTACGCAGTCCAGGTACATTTATTGGTCGCGATTCATAAAAGTTCAGGGTTTTCTAATATATTGTGGTGACCCCACTCCTCTACGCAGTCCAGGTACATTTATTGGTGCGAATCAATGTGGTGACCCACTCCTCTACGCAGTCCAGGTACATTTATTGGTGCGATTCATAAAAGTTCAGGGTTTTTAATATATTGTGGTGACCCACTCCTCTACGCAGTCCAGGTACAATTATTGGTGCGAATCATAAAAGTTCAGGGTTTTTAAGATATTGTGGTGACCCACTCCTCTACGCAGTCCAGGTACAATTATTGGTGCGAATCATAAAAGTTCAGGGTTTTTAATATATTGTGGTGACCCACTCCTCTACGCAGTCCAGGTACATTTATTGGTGCGAATCATAAAAGTTCAGGGTTTTTAATATATCTTGTGGTGACCCACTCCTCTACGCAGTCCAGGTACATTTATTGGTGCGATTCATAAAAGTTCAGGGTTTTTAATATATTGTGGTGACCCACTCCTCTACGCAGTCCAGGTACATTTATTGGTGCGAATCAAACAAGTTGGTGGTTTTCTTATTATATATATTGTGGTGACCCACTCCTCTACGCAGTCCAGGTACATTTATTGGTGCGATTCATAAAAGTTCAGGGTTTTTAATATATTGTGGTGACCCACTCCTCTACGCAGTCCAGGTACAATTATTGGTGCGAATCATAAAAGTTCAGGGTTTTTAAGATATTGTGGTGACCCACTCCTCTACGCAGTCCAGGTACAATTATTGGTGCGAATCATAAAAGTTCAGGGTTTTTAATATATTGTGGTGACCCACTCCTCTACGCAGTCCAGGTACATTTATTGGTGCGAATCATAAAAGTTCAGGGTTTTTAATATATCTTGTGGTGACCCACTCCTCTACGCAGTCCAGGTACATTTATTGGTGCGATTCATAAAAGTTCAGGGTTTTTAATATATTGTGGTGACCCACTCCTCTACGCAGTCCAGGTACATTTATTGGTGCGAATCAAACTAGTTGATGGTTTTCTTATTATATATATTGTGGTGACCCACTCCTCTACGCAGTCCAGGTACATTTATTGGTGCGATTCATAAAAGTTCAGGGTTTTTAATATATTGTGGTGACCCACTCCTCTACGCAGTCCAGGTACAATTATTGGTGCGAATCATAAAAGTTCAGGGTTTTTAAGATATTGTGGTGACCCACTCCTCTACGCAGTCCAGAAAGATACCTTTTTGCAACGTTTTGGACTAATAACTATATTGTGAGGTGTTCAGAATACACTGTAAATTAGTGGAAATGCTTGTTATTGAATGTTATTGAGGTTAATAATAGCCTAGGAGTGAAAATAAGCCCAAAAACTTGATTTTTAAACTTTTTATGTTTTTTTCAAAAAAAATCCGAATCCAATACCTTAAATCCGAACCGAGACCTTTCGTCAAGTGTTTTGCGAGACAAATCCGAACCTCAAAAATAACGAAAATCCGGATCCAAAACACAAAACACGAGACCTCAAAAGTCGCCGGTGCACATCCTTACTTCAGAGGGTCCAAAAAGTTGTTTGAGGAAAGAGAGTGTGAGAGACGAGTGTAGGCAAGTCTCTCAAGAAGCTTGTAGGGTCATGTGAGCTGAGAAATGTGATGGAAATTTGAGAGAGAGTTTGGGTCAGAATTCTGCTTTTATAGAATAAGGGTAATCATTGCATACTTGAGTACATGAGGCAGGGATTGGCTGATTTGTGAGGACACAGGATCGAAAGGACAGCTAGTAGTGTAGGAAGATAAATAAGAGAGAGTAGATACTTACTCTTCAATTATGGGATCAAACGAAGAGAGGACAACTGGGGGCAAACAGTTGAGCAGGTTGTTGGTCAAGAAGGAGGATACCATTTCATGTCGGATCTTATCAATCTTGTACTTAAAGTTGGAAGCAAGTTCTTGGTCTATGTAGTAAACATATAATAATATAGGAGTTTGATTTTTTTTAATACAATTTAGAGCCATACAGGCACTATTGGCTGAGTTTATCCATATAAATCCAAAAGACAAACAGTTGCTAGATATGAAACTTAGTGCAAATGTCTCTTTGTTTTGCATGATTTGTCTGCTGTATTATTAGTAATATTTGCTATCATACTAAAGTGATTTAACATCATTTAAGCAGTGGTGGGTATTTTACGTTTTTATTTTCCCAGCTACATAATCATCTCCCCTCACTTCATCATAGCCGGGGTCTTCTGATAGGATAAGAATACATGAATGACCATTATGCGTTCCTTTCCTCTGATCCTGGCCGTCCCTTGTACTTACCATGCTGGTATCATCCATGTGAGCTGTCCATGCTGCTACAATTGACAAGTTGTGAACAAGAATAATAAACTTACTTTTGAGCTGGTGTATGGAAAATCAAGCCTTAAACAGCTCAGAACCTGCCCTTTACTCCTGAACCAGTGGCGACAACAGCGGAATAATGGTAACAGTCCACAGTTATGTAATACTTTTAGAAGTAACTTCCAGCAAACGTAACAAAAATGCACAAATAGTGAAACATCTTATTACATCTGTCATTAAGGGATGAAAAAAATGCCCGTGGATTGCTAAATAACCACCTTGCAATTTTTATTTCTTGCAATATTGTAAGAGGTTAAAATACTTAATCAAGTAATAAAAAATTGGTTTTACAATCATTTTTCCAATAGTTAAACCATAAAAAATGTACTTCTCTGGTTCAGGAGTTCATATATGTCAAAGGAAAATGATACAAACAGCTACGGCTGTTAATCACTGGGAGACATTTATTGATCCATAATGTATTTTTTATACGACTCGATGACGAGGAGTTATGTCTGTGCATTTATTTTAACAGCTCATAGACTGGAAGCTACGTTCTTAAATTATACATTTACCTTGGGTCTCCCTCCAAATTAGGCAACTGGTGCATTCACTGTTCAGATGTTTTCCGCGTACAGCAATATATCACAGTGTATCTGTGCCTTGTCTAAGATATGTAGGTGTCGTTTTTATTGTCTTTTTGCTTTTTTTTAGTGGATCTTATTTCGTTTAGGAGATTTTGAATATTTTATTAGAAAGACACGTCAGGTTTTTCCTATAAGCAGAATAACATCTGTAAAAATTAGGGAAGTCTATAGTGGTGTATTTGGAAATCGGGAAAAAAATTGGGGCGCAGTAGTAAAGCCATTTTTTCCTCCTTTGTGATGTTATCTACATTTTGTTTGTGGAAACGTATAGGGCTTAGTGGTACAAGATCAGTCAGTTATGTAGTGAGAAAACCTTCATACCTTAACATTGGAGGAGACAGATGTTTCAGGGATCAGTGGTCAGAGTTTACATAGAGGATGTGACCAAAACATATTAATACGACTGTTTCTGTTACAAATGCAAAAAAAAAAAAGATTTTGTTAAAATACATTAGGAACGTTCGCACAATTTTTCTGATAATTATCTTCACTCATTTTTGTTCACAACTCATAGACAGGGCCGGATTAAGGGAATGGAGGCCCCTGGGCTAAGGGGGCCTCCATTCCCCCGTGATCCGTGCTGCCCCCCCGGTGAGCAGGGCCATCTTTTCCATTGGGCATGATGGGCAGCTGCCCGGGGGCCCCACGGGCAAGGGGGCCCCATAGGCATGGCTCTTAATGAGAATAAATAATCCTGCAAAAGAAAAAAACCTGCAAAAAAAACCTACAAGGGTCACTGAGCAAGTACATCTATCTAACCCTATATATCTATATCTGTATCTGTATTAGGGATGTGCACCGGCGACTTTTGAGGTCTCGTGTTTTGTGTTTTGGATCCGGATTTTCGTTATTTTTGGGGTTCGGATTTGTCTCGCAAAACACTTGACGAAAGGTCTCGGTTCGGATTTAAGGTTTTGGATTCGGATTTTTTTTGAAAAAAACATAAAAAGTTTAAAAATCAAGTTTTTGGGCTTATTTTCACTCCTAGGCTATTATTAACCTCAATAACATTCAATAACAAGCATTTCCACTAATTTACAGTGTATTCTGAACACCTCACAATATAGTTATTAGTCCAAAACGTTGCAACAAGGTATCTTTCTGGACTGCGTAGAGGAGTGGGTCACCACAATATATATTAAAAACCCTGAACTTTTATGATTCGCACCAATAAATGTACCTGGACTGGGTAGAGGAGTGGGTCACCACAATATATATTAAAAACCCTGAACTTTTATGAATCGCACCAATAAATGTACCTGGACTGCGTAGAGGAGTGGGTCACCACAATATATTAAAAACCCTGAACTTTTATGAATCGCACCAATAAATGTACCTGGACTGCGTAGAGGAGTGGGTCACCACAATATATATAATAAGAAAACCATCAACTTGTTTGATTCGCACCAATAAATGTACCTGGACTGCGTAGAGGAGTGGGTCACCACAATATATTAAAAACCCTGAACTTTTATGAATCGCACCAATAAATGTACCTGGACTGCGTAGAGGAGTAGGTCACCACAATATATTAAAAACCCTGAACTTTTATGAATCGCACCAATAAATGTACCTGGACTGCGTAGAGGAGTGGGTCACCACAATATATATAATAAGAAAACCATCAACTTGTTTGATTCGCACCAATAAATGTACCTGGACTGCGTAGAGGAGTGGGTCACCACAATATATTAAAAAACCCTGAACTTTTATGAATCGCACCAATAAATGTACCTGGACTGCGTAGAGGAGTAGGTCACCACAATATATTAAAAACCCTGAACTTTTATGAATCGCACCAATAAATGTACCTGGACTGCCTAGAGGAGTGGGTCACCACAATATATATAATAAGAAAACCATCAACTTGTTTGATTCGCACCAATAAATGTACCTGGACTGCGTAGAGGAGTGGGTCACCACAATATATTAAAAACCCTGAACTTTTATGAATCGCACCAATAAATGTACCTGGACTGCGTAGAGGAGTAGGTCACCACAATATATTAAAAACCCTGAACTTTTATGAATCGCACCAATAAATGTACCTGGACTGCGTAGAGGAGTGGGTCACCACAATATATTAAAAACCCTGAACTTTTATGAATCGCACCAATAAATGTACCTGGACTGCCTAGAGGAGTGGGCACCGGGCACCACAATAAAATATATAAAAAACCTTCAACAGGTCTGCATTACACTACACATACGGCTGCTCCTCCATCCTCTCCATCATATACATGTTGGAGTTTTAGCGTGTGACAACCTCTTGTTTTTGATAATGTCAGTGCATTTTGAATATTTTTCAATTTGCCCCACACCACTGAATGTACTTTATCTATGATACGCATCTATCTATCTTGACTGCGTAGTGTGGTGGCCCCGGTACACAATTTGGTACCGAGGCCACAATATAATTAAAAAACCCTCCACGTGTCAGAATTCCACCAAACAAGTATCTGGACTGCGTAGTGGGGTGGCCCCGGTACCCAATTTGATACCGGGGCCACAATAAAATAAATACACCCTCCACGTGTCAGAATTCCACCAAACAAGTATCTGGACTGCGTAGTGGGGTGGCCCCGGTACCCAATTTGATACCGGGGCCACAATACCTCCTCCAAACATGGTACAGACAATTCGTCATTGAGATCCCATCAAGTATGTTAAAGACAGACAGGGTCCAAGTGTTATTGGTTGACTTTGTAAACCAAAAAACTGTCCCTGTTGCACATAGTCGTGCAATGAAGACTGACTTTTTCATTTAAAGGCACCATCTTTCAAGTGTAGTGTTTGTAAGTCTAAGTCATATTATACTTTTGGTAAAATTGGTTTATTTTGTTCCTCTTTATGGTAACTACTAATAGAATTAAAGTATTAAATAGAAGCGGCAGTTCCTCTTTATGGTAATTAGTAATAGAATTAAAGTATTAAATAGAATTAAAGTATGAAATAGAATTAAAGTATTAAATAGAATTAAAGTATGAAATAGAATTAAAGTATTAAATAGAATAAAGTATGAAATAGAGTGGTATAGAGTTGTAGTGTGGTATAGATAGAGTGGTCCCCACAATATAATAATAAAACCCTCAACTGGTCTGAATTCCACCAAACAAGTATCTGGACTGCGTAGTGTGGTGGCCCCGGTACACAATTTGGTACCGAGGCCACAATATAATTAAAAAATTGGGCATCAACTGTCACCGTTGTTTAATATCTGATACACCTAAATATGGACTGCACAGTGGAGTGGCCCCGGTAGTAAATTTGGTGCCGGGGCCACAATACCTCCTCCAACTTCCAAGTGTAGTGTTTATAAAGACAGACAGCGTCGAAGTGTTATTAGTTGACTTTCTTAACCCTAAAATTGTCCCTGTTGCAAATATTCGTGCAATGGACAGTTACTTTTTTATTGAAAGACTCAAGCTTTCAAGTGTAGTGTTTATAAAATATAAACAACAATACAGTAGTTTTAGAGCACGTCAAAAACTCTTGTTTTAAATTATGACACGGCATTTTACTTTTGGTTTAATTTCTTGAATTTTTTAAAATTTGGTTTTACTTTTTGAACATGGCAAACGACTGTTGGACGGTCAATTGTTTGGTGAAAGACTTAGCGGTCTTACGACTTCCCCTCTGGGAAGATGACCGACTAACAGCAGCAACAGCAGCAGTGGCAGTAGTAGGCGTACCGCTGCAGGATTCCTCGGATGAATCCCGTATTGAGGAGGACTCAGTCTGGCTGCTGACTTGGGCTGCAGGACTGAATCTGATGGAGATTGTGGAGTAAGTTGACGAGGAGGGTGTTGCTGGTGTGTATCCAACTGGACCACGGGATTTAGGTGTCCCTGTACCGATGAGGGTCCTAGCCCCAGTTCCTGAACTAACCACTGAACTATGAAGGTTATTCAGGTGACGTATAAGGGAGGATGTTCCTAGGTGGGCAAGATCCTTACCCCTGCTTATTTGAGCTTTACATAAGCTACATATGGCCATACATTGGTTGTCTGGATTTGGATAAAAATAACTCCAGACCGAAGAGGTGCATTTTTTGGTCTTCTGACCAGGCATGACGATGGGCTTTTTCATCCCATGGACATTAGCTGTTTCCCCCCCTGGTGCCTCATTTACAATAACCACATCACCATCCTCATCATCAAGTTCCTCCACAGCGCCGGCTACATCATCAATAGCCTCCTCCCGAGCCACCTCTTCCCGTACAGTGATGGGAAGGTCAGGCTTGACAACCACCAACATCCTTGGACTCGCCTTGTGGATTTGTGATAATTTCTCTTTAGAAGGCAGAGTTGTTTGCTGTTTTGTTGCTGACAGCATAACTCTCTTCAATTTTTTGTAGGGGGGGGGAGGAGGAGGAGGGCTAAGATCCGTGGGTGAAGCTGAACCACTAGTCATGAACACGGGCCAGGGCCTAAGCCGTTCCTTGCCACTCCGTGTCGTAAATGGCATATTGGCAACTTTACGTTTCTCCTCAGATGATTTTAAGTTTCTCTTTTTGCTACTTTTTCTTAACTTGGGCTTTTTGGATTTTACATGCCCGGTACTACGAGATTGGGCATCGGGCTTGGAAGACGACGTTGATGGCATTTCATCGTCTATGTCATGACTAGTGGCAGCAGCTTCAGCATTAGGAGGAAGTGGGTCTTGATCTTTCCCTACTTTATCCTCCAAATTTTTGGTCTCCATTATATGTAGCACAAGATACTGCAGAATGTGTGAACTTGGTAATATTGCAGTACCAATGGACTTATACTGCTGGATTGGTTTTGCAAATTTGGTTATAATTATTATATATTTTTTTTTTTTTAAATTTTTTATTTTTTTTTACTTTTTTTTTATTTTTAAAAAACTTGGGAATAGTGGGGAAATAACTATGCCCTTAGAAGCACAGAGCACAGGACACAGCACCACTGGACTGAACAGGACACGGCACAGGACCCAGCAGCACTACGGAACTCAGCAGGACAGAGCACAGGACACAGCACCACTGGACTGATACTGCAGAATGTGTGAACTTTGTAATATTGCAGTACCAATGGACTTATACTGCTGGATTGGTTTTGCAAATTTGGTTATAATTATTATATTTATTTTTTTTTTTTTACTTTTTTATTTTTTTTTACTTTTTTTTATTTTTTAAAAACTTGGGAATAATGGGGAAATAACTATGCCCTTAGAAGCACAGAGCACAGGACACAGCACCACTGGACTGAACAGGACACGGCACAGGACCCAGCAGCACTACGGACCTCAGCAGGACAGAGCACAGGACACAGCACCACTGGACTGATACTGCAGAATGTGTGAACTTTGTAATATTGCAGTACCAATGGACTTATACTGCTGGATTGGTTTTGCAAATTTGGTTATAATTATTATATATTTTTTTTTTTTTTAAATTTTTTATTTTTTTTTACTTTTTTTTTATTTTTTAAAAACTTGGGAATAATGGGGAAATAACTATGCCCTTAGAAGCACAGAGCACAGGACACAGCACCACTGGACTGAACAGGACACGGCACAGGACCCAGCAGCACTACGGAACTCAGCAGGACAGAGCACAGGACACAGCACCACTGGACTGATACTGCAGAATGTGTAAACTTTGTAATATTGCAGTACCACTGGACTTTTACTGCTGAATGTGTGAACTTGGTAATATTGCAGTACCAATGGGCTTATACTGCAGGATTGGTTGTGCAAATTTTGTGGTAATTAAAAAAAATTAAAGTAGTTTTTGGTATTTTTTAAAAAAACTTTTTTTTATTTTTTTAAACACAGGGGAATATTGGGGAAATAACTATGCCCTTAGAAGCACAGAGCACAGGACACAGCACCACTGGACTGAACAGGACACAGCACAGGACCCAGCAGCACCACTGACCTCAGAAGGACAGAGCACAGCACACAGCACCACTGGACTGATACTGCAGAACACAGCACAGCACAGCACAGCACAGAACTAAACAGCACAGCACGAGATCTACCAGGACAGAGGACCACCTAACACACCCTCCCTCTACCCTGATCAATGCCCGACTGAAGATGGCGGCGACTAGCGGGGAATTTATAGGATCCGAGTATCGCGAGATCCGACAACGGGATTATGAGTCAGAGCCTCAGTTTCACATTTGAATTTGGCGCCAATACCCGGATCTGTCTCGGATCCGACTCGGATCCGCAACGTTCGGGTGGGCTCGGATTTCATAAATCCGAGTGCGCTCATCCCTAATCTGTATACATCTATATATAGGGGCCCCTGCGCACTGCTTTGCCCGGGGGCCCATAATGTTGTTAAGATGGCCCTGCCGGTGAGCCAAGCCGCCCCCAAGCCACTTACCTCTTGGTATTGCAGTCCTTCCCCGGCGCCCTGTACACTCTTTACTGAGGAGATCTCGTGAGAGTGAGACTCACGAGATCTCCTCAGTAAGGAGACTACAGAGCGCCGGGGAAGGACTGCAGTGAAAGTGCTCCTGCCCTCGACCGATCAATAATGCTATTGAGCACTTTCAAGGGCCCCCTGGATGCCCGAGGCCCCTGGGCTGTAGCCCAGTTAGCCCTAGGGTTAATCCGACCCTGCTCATAGAGGTGCGAGCAAAATTGAACAATGTTTTCTGTTTGTTATCACTTGGCTTTGCGCACAGAAACACATCATCCCGTAGGAACCTTGCGACTAATTGAATTTCCACCTTTGTACACCATGCATAGCATGGTACCTGGTTCATTACAAAAATGTACTCACGACATGTGTGGACTGGTGTACAATTTTATGTTTACTTACTGCAAAAATAAATACAGAGCATGCAGGTTGTGGTAAAACAAATACATTTTATTCTGTACAGCAAAAATGTAAGTATTAAATGTGCGTGATATGTTAGTCATGCACATCAGAGACAACTGCCCATTATACAGAGCCCAATGCATATGCTCAAGCCAAAACACATAGCGGTATATTTACTAAACTGCTAGTTTGAAAAAGTGGAGATGTTGCCTATAGCAACCAATCAGATTCTAGCTGTCAGTTTGTAGAATGTACTAAATAAATGATAACTAGAATCTGATTGGTTGCTATAGGCAACATCTCCACTTTTTAAAACCCGCAGTTTAGTAAATATACCCCATAGACTCGTATGGCCAGATTCTTGTTTGTTTGCCTAGCGTATCTTGTGTGAGTCCACACTGCGCATGCAAAGAAATGGAGTTTACCAAACCGATATACACACGGTATAGCGGATGTTATAATATGCTGGCATACTGGGGGCAGCACGGTGGCTCAGTGGTTAGCACTTCTGCCTCACAGCACTGGGGTCATGAGTTCGATTCCCGACCATGGCCTTATCTGTGTGGAGTTTGTATGTTCTCCCCGTGTTTGCATGGGTTTCGTCCAGGTGCTCCAGTTTCCTCCCACACTCCAAAAACATACTAGTAGGTTAATTGTCTGCTATCATATTGTCCCTAGTCTCTCTCTTTGTCTGTGTGTATGTTAGGAAATTTAGACTATAAGCTCCAATGGGGCAGGGACTGATGTGAGTTCTCTGTACAGCGCTACGGAATTAGTGGTGCTATATAAATAAATGATGATGGTACTGTAATTGCTCAGATTATGGTATTTAACAAATGATTGCACATGTAATTATGAGTGTTTCAATCTAATCCTTCAGTTTTTATCCAAATGAAGATTAGATGTCAAAAGGAAACAATTAAGATAACTTTAATATAGCTACTATCTAATTAACAGCTGTGCAATCTGGTTTTAAAGTCTACGGTGCTTTCTTTAACCAAGCAGAAGAAGAGGTCAAATTACAGGGCAGTAAGATGTATCTTGTGTGACACTGATAAACGAGCAGGTTGTGTATGAAATACGTTATGTGTTATGAGCCGCCTTTTCGTCCCGGCCGTCACCATGACTTTATCAGCGCCATATCCCGGCAAGTGTAGACAGCTGGGTGCATTCGCAATAGGTATAAATTAATTAGGCAGCCTCCTGTGGCTGATTCCATTGGCCTGGCTGTCTGTCTCCTGATTGGACAATATCAGCATTTAAGGCAGCGAGGGCTTAGCCTCCCTGCCAGTTATAGCATCCAATGTACTACACTTTGCTGACCAGCTCTGTCCTGTGGAATTTCTGCCTCATTGATCTGACTCCTGTAGAGACCCCTGGTTTGTTTTTGGACCCTGCTTGAACGCTAGTTGCCCCAGACCTCTGCCTTTCTTTTGGATTACCCATGCTTGCTACCTGCCCTGACCTCTGTCTTTCCTTGTTTATCCTGCTCGCTGCCGACCCACGACCTTTGTACTGTCTCTGGTACTTGTCTCCTGTATTCCGGTTACCCTCCACCTCTGCGCTACACTCGCCAATGATCAAATTTTGCTATGCTAGAGTGATGTCAGGGGACGGGGGGAGGCAGCCGGCCCGAACAGCCGTTAGACTGAGCGGCCCGGGTGCCCGCTGCCCCCCTGCCCCCCGATCCAGCCTGCCTCTGAGTGACGTCCTGAGGGCATCCAAGTACCTTTGAAAACAATCAGTTCTACGGGAAATGCGGCTGCTGTAGGTGAAGACCTCTATCCAGTCTGTTATAAAACTTTATCTAGGTAGCCATTAGCCCTAACAGATTGGACCTGGTTTGATTGTAAAAAAAAAAAATACAAGAAATAGACTGACAGATTTTTACAGTTTGTCTGTGTAATCTGAGTTTTGGTATAATAATAATGCAATTTTAGAACTAACAGGATGCAAATCGCAGCATCTACTAGCCCAAAAAGGCCAATGATTCTATTCAATATCTTATCAGGATCTATCAGTAATTGTTCTGGACAGTAAATATGTTTGTATGGTTGGCCAGTGACCGTATCTGACCATATATCATCATCATCATCACCATTTATTTATATAGCGCCAGTAATTCCACAGCACTGTACAGAGAACTCACATCAGTCCCTGCCCCATTGGAGCTACCACTCTAAATTCCCTAACACACACACACAGACAGACACACACACAGACTAGTGTCCATTTGATAGCAGCCAATTAACCTACCAGTATGTTTTTGGAGTGTGTATGGAGCTGTCGGCTGGCCAAGCCATTGGTGCCTTATTGAATCTGGGTCAAACTTCCAAATTTGGCCCCACGTGTATGAATGTGTATGGTCACATCTGACATAAATCCAGGCCTGGTTATGTACAGTCCTCAGGGGCGACTTCCTGGTGTGGTCTACAGAATTTATTTAGGGAGGAATGAAAATCTCTGGGCTATAGATATCTAAAATTAGTTGTTTTTTTTTACAGGTCTCTATTGCGTTTTTTGACTGACAATCGCTCAACTAACAAACCTAGCCAGATACAATGTTGCTTCTATGTTAAGCAGGGTTAACGTGTTCCACTAGCATTTTAATTTTCCCATGATAAATTAACTTTTATTAACAGCCTAAGCAATCATTTAAGCTGTTATTGGAATGAAAATCCAACATACGTCAATGAGCCTGCTCAGCAGACACTTGCGTAGCCCAGCACTCCTAGGCTTTATTACCTTCAAAATCCTTCACAAAATTAACCTTGAAATGACACACTCGGAACATTTAGATTATTTGCTTACACTTTGGGGCGTGATTTTCTGTGGCTGCCCCTGACCGGTCAGGTCACAGACATGTCAGGATAGAATCCTGAGGATTCCGTGTAACATTTTCCTGTTTGCTTCAAGAGTTCACCCCCTAGAATGTGAATAAGAGTTACATTATATGATAATAAAATCAAGATATTCTCTAGCGCAACCTACTCAGCTTTGTTATGACATGTATTGATGTTTTAAATTAAAGTATATTGTGGGATTTTTTATTTTATAAACAATAGCATTTTATAGTATATAGATGGCTTCCAACATCTTTTGTGACATGGTTTAAGTAGAAGAACGCCCAAATGTTGAACAAAAGATAAGGCGCTCTCATGTATGAGGGAAACCTTGTTTAAAAGCTACTAGATAATACTTAATAAATATTTCATTTTTTCCAGGATAATAGAATCAGTTTGGCACCATTTATATAAGCCATGTTAACAAAGTAAGACAATATAAGAGGCTGGCTTGGGCTAGACCAGTGATGGGCAAACTTTTTCAGGAGTGGGCCAAATAAAAAAGAAAAACTTTAGGCGGGCCAATATAATTTATTAAAAAACTCAAATAGCGAAATATATAATACAAATGTTTTGACTGGGACGGGAGGGTGTTATATAGCAGTGTTACCTCTATAAGTGCAGCGATCGTACAGACACAGCCCTTATTTCAGCAGGTTGTTGCAGATCCGTCTTTCTGGTGAGCCACTAACTGACAACACAGCAGCCAATCGAAATCCGCCTTAGTATATGGCCCAGCCCATCTCTTCTCACATGACTTTCAGCCATTAGGGGGCGGGCAGGTTTTTGAGTGATTGACATATGAAGTGTCCTTTTAGGAAGGAGGATGAAGTGTAAAGGAGGAAAAAGCTGGGAAGGCATAAAAATGAAGGTTCTGACACACAGGGTCGGCCCTAATAATTTTATGTATATTTCAATGAAATTTTTTAAAATATTGGTGGGCTGGATAGAACCACTAAGTGGGCCGGATCTGGCCCACGGGCCGTGGTTTGCCCATCACTGGGCTAGAACGATATGGGCCAGTTTTGGCTGTTCAACCTGATCCATCCTATTTTGACTAAACTGATCATCTGTCTACTGTATTTTTTTGAGCATGCCTGAAAATGATCAGATTGATTTCAATCATTCTTGGGTATCATTTCCATTTTGACGGACACACACGTGGCAACAGAGTGTGGACGAATTTACAGGGGAGGAAAGCTCTGCTTCTAAGAAGCCCTTCCTTTCTGCTCACTTAGAAGGCTAGATTTACTAAACTGCTGGTTTATTTAGTGCATTCTACAAAATGACAGCTAGAATCTGATTGGTTGCTATAGGCAACATCTCCACTTTTTCAAACTCGCAGTTTTGTAAATATACCCCATACTGTATGTTCTCCTTACATGCTCTATACTGAATGTACCACAGACTGGCAGCTTTATACATGGACACTTCTGTCAGACTGTGTGGAGAAAATAGGCCTTTGCTAGTGTCACTCAGTATGCGGAGGCTACAATGCCATAAATGGCAAACTAGACATTCTTTCATCAATCACAATATGAGAGTCAAATGGTAATGTGTGTCTCTAAGATGGCTCTAATTAACAAAAGTGATTATATCTACCTTGTGTACTGTGGGGGGCCATACCTGCCATATTTCCTCCTCTCTAAAGGAGTGACATCTGCTCACCTACCACCGAGTCAGAGTTCTAGTTCTCTGAGAGTATTGACAAGTCTACAAGGAAGGAGTGGAGCCCGAGCCTCCGTGATCCAAAATAGGTGTCCTACTGACATAAAGAACTGAGTGTTCCGCTATCACTAACTAGGAGCAGGATAAGGAGCGGCCAGATTGTAGGAGGGATGTGGAAATGTGTATTATATCAAATAAATCAGATGTGGAAAACAAGTATTATTATAGACATTCCTTTCATTTCCCGGCAGGAATATTGTGTATTTACACCTTTCGTGGAGGTGGAGTCTGCAGGCCACCAGGTGACTATTCTGGACCGTATGTGTTATTGACAAATATAGGTGTAAATTTTCACAGAGCAGTAAGCCACAGCAACCAATCGGACATTGGCTTTCATTATTCTACCTTATTTAACTCTAATTTGCTTTTTTAGGCCTTGCGTTTGTACAGGTTTGCACCTATGCTAGTAAATAACGCTCTGGGGCATATTCAATTACGATTCTGCTCTGCGGGATCGCGGCGGAACGGGCCGCGAAGTTAATCCACGGTACCGCAATAACGTGGATTTTTGTTCGCACCCCATAGGATTGCGTACGAAAATCTGCATTATTGTGGCACCGTATTACCGGTAATACTGCGCACTTTCCACGGTAATGCGCGTTACCGCAGACCGGAATCCTAATTGAATATGCCCCTCTGTGTCTAATTTAACTGCACCAATATCCTTAATAACGTATTTCCATCTTCGCAACATTTACATCTAAATATTTATTTCCTTATCTGCAATGTCTAGATCCACTAAAGATTCTAAAAAGGAAAAGTGGAGGTGTATGCTCATAAGAATCAATTAGATTATAGCTATCATGTTCTAGAATGTACTAGATAAAGAGCTAGAATCTGATTGGTTGCTATTGGTTTCCTATTTAGAAGGTTTAGTAAATCTGAAACAGTGGCGCACGCAGGGGGGTTTCTGGTTCTCCAGAAACCCCCCCTCCGCAAACCAACGTTACTGTACAGCAGCCGCGGCGCTGTCAAAGAAGTGTCCGCGGCAGTACTATATTGTACAGCACTGCCGCGGATGCTGCTTTGACAGTGCTGCGGCTGCTGTGCAATTCAGACTTGCCAAAATGGTTTTATGGGGAGGGCGGAAATTCCCCCTTCTAAATCCTGCGTTCGCCCCTGTGAAACTGAAAATCTGATACTGATAATCAAATGGCAAATGGATAGCTTTGTATTAGGTTTATGTTCTTCAATGTCATAATATATTTTAATAATCCATTATCTTTACAATTGTCTTCGTTTATAATAAAATTGTAATAAGAAAATAAACCTTTTCTTCTTTGTCCATGAACTGTGTAATTGAAACAAGGACTCCATTGTAATCCATTGTAAAAGCAAACACATAACTTCAATGCAGTCATTAAAGGACTATATAACAGATGCATTATAAATCTCATAATGTATGTTTGTTTACATTTACATACATTCTAAAGTCCTGAAAAACAATATTATATTATGTTCTCAGTGATGAGTTTATTGACCTTTCCCTGACTAATTCCACTCCAGATAATGTTAGAAAAGCATCAGTCTCAAATGTGCAAATAGTACTTGCCATGTGGTGAGGTTCAGATAAGGAATCACTAGATAAATAGTTCCCCACTTCACTCTGACAAGGGAAGTTTCAGCAATACTCATTTTTCACTTTCTCACTGTTAATGACGTTCTTGGTATTTTTGTTAATGCTGTTGCGTAAAGAGATTTAAATAAAATTGCATTTTTAAAGAGCGTAGGTTTATTAACTTTTAAAGGATACCTTCATCCAAATAGTAAAATATTTATTTATGAAACAATCAGTCACTCTCCGACAGTTTAAAATTAGAGTATTCATCATCATTTATTTATATAGCGCCACTAATTCCACAGCGCTGTACACAGAACTCACTCACATCAGTCCCTGCCCCAATAGAGCTTACAGTCTAAATTCCCTAACACACACACACAGACATAGGTCAATTTGTTAGCAGCCAATTAACCTACTAGTATGTTTCTGGAGTGTGGGAGGAAACCGGAGCACCCAGAGGAAACCCACGCAAACACGGGGAGAACATACAAACTCCTCACAGATAAGGTCATGGTCAGGAATTGAACTCATGACCCCAGTGCTGTGAGGCAGAAGTGCTAACTACTGAGCCACCATGCTGCCCATCTCTTATCACAGATAGCACAGGGCACTGAAATAGACCAAAATACTCAGATAAAGAAGGAAGTTGGGACAAGGGGTAGACGGACTAGGCAGCTGTCTTGGGTCAAACAAAGTTTGGGGGGTACGGGTTCACTTAAAGCTGCAATATCGACTATTGTGGAAGGTGGAGCATTAAACACCGCCTTCACCGTAGGCTGCTCTGTGCTGTCAATTCTGTGTATAGTCTCACCATGTTTGACTATTATTGGTAGGCAAAGGAGGTGAGCAAGAGGACCAATAAGAAACCAATATCACCAGGAAAGGTTGGCAAATTTTAGCCCGGGGGGGCAAGATTCTACTCAGCAGTCTATTAGAAACATTTTAAAAGAAAGGTGACCCGGCCCAAGGTAGCCACTATGGGACCGGCCATGGGGGCAGATGCCACCCCACCCCTCAGCACAGCCTGCCCCTGACTATCACTGACATTGCATCTTCTCATTGGTCCTCCTGCTTACATCTCCATTCTGCAGCCGCTTCAGCTGAGAACCAATATATTTCCTGATTATAAATATCAGCACAATGTGGAACCTATACCTGACCACCAGTTGCCCTTGATTTTTTACACTAAAAAATGTGTAGGAAAGAAACAGTGTAAAACTTGGGTAGCGACCCAGCGATGCCATTCTCCCCTCTCAGGACCCCATATGCAGAAGAGGCCTCCACTCTGCTCTTTTGAGAGCAGTGCAGGGAATTTGGAGAGAGCAGGGCCCTCGTTGCCGAGCTCCACTTACCTCCGAGCCCCATAGCCCACCCTCTGCACCCAGTAGGTTAATCAGCCTGTGTTGTCAAATTATCTGTAGAAACTATTTTTAACGTGTCACATGAGATTACTAGTTCCGCCTCTGCGTCAATGTCCCTGTCCCCGATTCACCAGTTGTCTTTCCTTGGACCACTTTTGGTAGGCCAAATACATCTCTGCGTGTGTATTTTGAGTGGCAGGTGTCTTTCAACTAGTGTATAGATATGTTAGGACCAAAAATGCAGCCATCATCATCATCAACTCAGAAACTTACACCAGGCTTACGGGATGTGCAAAGATAAACTTGCTAAAAGGTGTAAGAGGTGTGGTCTACTTGTGTCTTCACCCCCCTACTGAAATTACACTTGTACGCCTCTGACCTTTCTTTCCAAGTGCAAGTGGGAGATCACCTCAAAATAAGGGTACAAGTTGTTCGCATGCCCAGTGCGACCAATATTACGAGAGTCATTTATGCCTGGTGCAAATTAATTTATGTCCAACTCTAAATCAGGTCCTATAATTTGCATCACTCACAAAGATGGCGAGGGTTAGAATTGCTACCATTCATTTCTGTAATGGATGTAAAGTTTGCTCTATCTACTAACCCTCCGCTTTAATACTCCTGGACAGTATATGTGTTCTCCCTATCAACAGTGTAGGAACATGGATAGAACCATGCACATTTCTGTTCCATTCTTTTCGACATGAACTGGAGGGCAGATATACTGTAGGTCTATCCACCATTAGCTGACAGGTTCAGGTTAATGAGAAGGGGAAATTATCTGGCTGTAATACTGCGATCACACAGCTGTTTCACGGGCACTAGGAGTCTTTACCCAGGGATCACCAGGTGATAGGCTTACCAGAGCAGTATAGATGGTAATATGGTACTCTGGTAGCAGGGTGATCATGGAACAGGAAATAGTAGATGATAGAGATGCTCAGGAAAGTCTATGACTAGCAGCACTGGTAATATGGATGTAGTAATACACGAGGAACTGTATGGACAAAGGACACGTGAGGGTAGTCAGTGGTCTGCGGTAGCAAGTTGTACCACTGCTATCATCATCATCATCATCATCATCATTTATTTATATAGCGCCACTAATTCCGCAGCGCTGTACAGAGAACTCATTCACATCAGTCCCTGCCCCATTGGAGCTTACAGTCTAAATTCCCTAATATAGACACACACATACAGACAGACAGACAGGTAGAGACTAGGGTTAATTTTTGATAGCAGCCAATTAACCTACCAGTATGTTTTTGGAGTGTGGGAGGAAACCGGAGCACCCGGAGGAAACCCACGCAAACACAGGGAGAACATACAAACTCCACACAGATAAGGCCATGGTCGGGAATCAAACTCATGACCCCATTGCTGCGAAGCACAAGTGCTAACCACTAGGCCACTGTGCTGCCCACTGCTATGGTGAGGAGGAATGTCCAACAGAAACGAGGAGGTGATGAGAGTCAGCGGTCTGCGGATAGCAAGTTGTACCGCTGTCTGAGTGAAGGAATGAAATCCAAGTGGAGGTATCCGGGGAGTCAGTGGTCTGCGTTAGCAAGTTGTACCACTGCTATGTGAGAGGATACTGGAACAGGTGACACAGGAAACAGGGATCAGTGGTCTGCCTCTAGCAAGTTGTACCACTGAATATATATGTGAGGAGGAGCACGGGGAGAGACTGCAATACAGGGGATACACGGGCACCTTAAACTTGATCCACAATAACATGCACAATATATTAATGACTGAACAGCACTGCAATAATAGAAAGTCACTTGAGGTAATCCGGCACAAGATAACACAGTCAATGATGGCAATAGTCTCAGCGGATAGTAAACTCCAGAGGAGAACAAACTCAGTCCAGCAAGATATGCAATACACCAGCACAGTCAATGAGAAGTATGCATACCGTGGTTCAGAAGCAGGCTGTCAGACAGGAGTGCAGAGATACCTGAACGGCTGGAGGCCGGCAGGATGCGAAGTCCCTGGTGGGGTGAAGCGATAATCAAGTAGGTGCAGCGCACAGTTAGTTAGACCAGCAGGGGAACAAATACTCAGGAAGCAGTAGTATGTAGGACTGGACTCCTGGAGGACCCTGAAGAGTAGCGATGATCTAGATGAGATGAGAACAGTGAGGCGCAGATCCGATGCAGACTGGCGAGTAGAGACCAGCGGGAACACGAAGAAGCACGGAGAGCGGGTCAGCTGTTGTAGGACGAGTAGAACAGAGAAGTAGCAGCAGCAGGACTCTGCAGATACACGGAGGTAGCGGATAGCAACCAGCAGGTGCAGCAACGATGAAACACGGGAGAGCAGAGCTGAGCTGGAACTGTTGAGCACGGAGAGTAGCGGATAGGAATCAGCTGTAGCAGTCTCGAGGAAACACGGGAGAGATGAGATGAGCTGAAGACTGAAGCGCACGGAGGCAGCGGATAGGAATCAGCCAAACAGTCACGATGAAACACAGGCGAGTTGAAGTAGATTGAAGACTGTAGTGCACGGAGGCAGCGGATAGGAATCAGCTAACAGTCATGATGGCACACAGGTGAGTTGAAGTAGATTGAAGACTGTAGTGCACGGAGGCAGCGGATAGGAATCAGCTAACAGTCACGATGATACATAGCAGAGTTGAAGTGGCTTGAAGACTGTAGTGCATGGAGGCAGCGGATAGGAATCAGCTAACAGTCACGATGATACACAGCAGAGTTGAAGTGGCTAGAAGACTGTAGTGCACGGAGGCAGCGGATAGGAATCAGCTAACAGTCACGATGATACACAGGAGGGTTGAAGTGGTTAGGAAACCACAGGAGTAGAAGTGGTCTGGAAACCACAGGAGTAGAAGTGGTCTGGAAACCACAGGGGTAGAAGTGGTTTGGAAACCACAGGAATCAGCAGCGCTGAATACACGAGGAAACACAGGAACACCTTCAGAGGCTCATGGGGAATGAGACTCCAAGATCAGGCAACGTGGTATTGACCACAGGTGCTTAATATAGGGAGTGTTGCCTGATCTGCCAATTAAGTTAAAGGAACAGGTACTGAAGGGTTTGAAAGGGCTGCGCATGCGCAGACCCTCAGGATGGAGGACGACCACGGTTCCTAAATATACGGGAAGAAGCACTCACAGTCCGGTGAGTGACAGTACCCCCCCTTTTAAAGGTGGGCACAGAACGCCTGGAACCGGGCTTGTCCGGATTTTTGGAATAAAACTCCTTAAGAAGAGCTGGGGCGTTGAGATCTTCAGCTTTGATCCATGAACGCTCCTCAGGACCAAAGCCCTTCCAATGAACGAGGAAACGGAGAACTCCTCGCGAAATTTTTGCGTCCAATACCTGAGTAATCTCGAAATCTTCCTCCTGATGAACTTGAACTGGCTGAGGTGCTGAAGGAGGAGTCGAGAAACGGTTGATGATGAGAGGTTTGAGCAAGGACACATGGAAGGCATTGGAAATACGAAGATTCTTAGGAAGTAGAAGTTTGACACAAACTGGATTTATTACTTGAATGATCCTATATGGACCAATAAAACAAGGAGCGAATTTCATAGATGGGACCTTCAAACGAATATTTTTGGTAGATAACCAGACACGATCTCCAATTTTTAGTGGTGGAATAGCCCGCCTCTTCTTATCTGCGAAAGACTTATATTTGGCAGATGTCTTCTTTAAACAGGTTTTGACCTGAGACCAGATGTTTTTGAAGGTCTGACAAACAGTCTCTACAGCAGGAACGTGGGTGGGTGGGAGGGCAGGAAATTCCGGAAAAGACGGATGGTGACCGTAAACCACAAAGAATGGAGTTTTGGATGATGACTCATGGTACATGTTGTTATGGGCGAATTCAGCCCAAGGAAGCAATTCTACCCAGTTGTCTTGATTGGCTGATGAGAACATCCTTATAAAGGTCTCGAGATCTTGATTGACCCGTTCAGTTTGTCCGTTTGATTGCGGATGGTAAGAAGATGAGAGTGCTAATCGTATGCCCAAGGTTTTACAAAGGGCCCGCCAGAATCTGGAAACGAATTGTACTCCTCTATCTGACACAATCTCAGACGGACATCCATGGATACGAAAGATTTCTTTAACAAAATGTTCAGCCAGAGTAGACGAGGAAGGCAAACCAGACAAAGGGACAAAATGAGCCATCTTCGAAAATCTGTCTACCACTACCCAAATAGTATTACAATTTTTACTAGATGGCAGATCAGTAACAAAGTCCATACTAATATGGGTCCAGGGCTTGACCGGAATGGGTAGTGGTTGCAGCAACCCCGCTGGAGTTCTGCGGGAGGATTTGAACTGAGAACACAATTCACAGGAAGCAACAAACTCTTTGACGTCTCTCCTCATCGAGGGCCACCAGTAACTTCGAGAGAGAATCTCAAAGGTCTTGCGTTCACCAGCATGTCCAGAAAAACGAGAAGAATGGAACCACGAAAGGATTTTCCTCCTCAGAGTAGGAGGCACGAGGGTCTTCCCAAATGGTAGCACTTTGGTGGACGAAGCAGCCAGCGAGATACATTTGGGGTCTAATATAGAATGGTTGGAAACCTCTTCAACGTCAGAGGACGTCACAAAAGCTCGAGATAGAGCGTCAGCTTTCTTGTTCTTGGCAGCTGGTTTGAAGGTTATGATTAATTCGAAACGGGAAAAGAAAAGAGACCATATTGCTTGACGAGGATTCAAGCATTGGGCAGACTGTAGATATGACAGGTTCTTATGATCTGTGAAAATCGTCACCGGATGACGAGCTCCTTCCAATAAGTATCTCCACTCCTCTAATGCAACTTTGATAGCCAGCAACTCCTTGTCCCCGATCGTGTAATTTTTCTCTGCAGGCAGGAGACCCCGAGAGTAAAAGGCACAAGGATGGAATTTTTGTTGGTCCGAGCGTTGGGAGAGAATGGCTCCTAAGCCCACATTAGAGGCATCTACTTCTAGGAAGAAGGGAAGTGTCACATCAGGCTGTCGAAGAATGGGAGCAGAGGAGAAGGACTCTTTAAGAATTTGAAAGGCTTGGAGGGCCTCGGATGACCATTGCTTAGTATTGGCCCCTTTACGAGTCAGGGCCACAATAGGAGATGCGATGGACGAGAAGTCTTGAATGAAGCGTCTATAGTAATTGGCGAAACCTAAAAAACGCTGGATAGCACGAAGAGTAGTTGGCTGGGGCCAATGTAATACAGCATTCACCTTGTCTGGATCCATCTTCAGGCCAACTCCGGAAACAATATACCCCAAAAATGGAATCTGGGGCAACTCGAATGAACATTTTTCTAGTTTACAGAATAATGAATTTTCCCGGAGTCTGGAAAGGACCTCTGCCACATGTTGGTGATGAGAAGGCAGGTCCTGTGAAAAGATCAATATGTCGTCCAGGTAGACAACGACACATACATATAATAAGTCCCGAAAGATCTCATTAACGAAGCCTTGGAAAACAGCGGGGGCATTGCACAACCCGAAAGGCATTACTAGATATTCATAATGCCCATCTCTGGTGTTGAACGCTGTCTTCCATTCGTCACCGGGACGGATTTTAATTAAATTATAGGCACCACGAAGATCCAACTTGGTAAAGATCCGAGCTCCCTTGATGCGATCAAATAACTCAGTGATCAACGGAATGGGATACCGATTCTTAATAGTAATGGCATTGAGTCCACGAAAATCTATGCAGGGGCGTAGTGATCCATCCTTCTTTTTTACGAAGAAGAATCCGGCTCCAGCGGGAGAGGTGGAAGGTCGAATAAACCCTCGCTGGAGATTCTCCTGGATGTACTCAGATGTGGCTTGAGTTTCAGGTAACGAAAGTGGATAGACCCGACCCCTAGGAGGAGTCTTGCCAGGTAGAAGATCGATCGGACAATCCCAAGAACGATGAGGAGGAAGACGTTCAGACTGAGCTTTATCAAAAACATCGGCAAATGAAGCATACTGAGGAGGGAGTCCCGGTGAGGAAGATGAGATGGAAGATTGCTGTACTTTAAGAGGAATGACTTGAGAAAGACAACGATGATGACATTCAGCTCCCCAAGACGTAACTTGAGGAGTGCGCCAGTCAATCTGGGGAGAATGACATTGAAGCCATGGAAGGCCTAAGACAATCGGACTTGTCATAACTGGAAGAATTAAAAACGAGATCTCTTCATGGTGTAGCACACCAATCTGAAGTGTTACTGGAGACGTACTCTGAGTGATGAGACCATTGATGAGACGTGATCCATCTATAGCAGTCACAGTAATCGGTGTTTTCAAAGTAATCACTGGTAGGGACCATTGATTCACTAGGGATTTAGAAATGAAATTTCCTGCTGCTCCAGAATCAATCAGTGCTTGAGACTCAAAGGATTTGGTAGCAAAGGAAATCGTAACATCAAAAGCGCAGACTTTTAATTTCATAGAAGATGGAGAGGACTCCAGGGACCCTAACTTCACCTCTCCAGAACTAGTTAGGGCCTGGCATTTCCCGATTTCTTAGGGCAAGAACTGAGCATATGTGTGGAATCAGCACAATAGATACAAAGTCTATTCTTTACTCTTCGTTTCCTCTCTTCTAAAGATAATTTGGAACGTCCTATCTCCATGGGAATCACGGAAGGTGAAGCTGGACGAAACTGAGGGGTTGAGCGAAGAGGTGCTTTAACTGAAGTTGTTTTCTCAGATTCTCTTTCACGAAACCTCATGTCTACACGATGGCAAAGAGAGATCAAATCTTCTAGTGACGAAGGAAGCTCTTGGGTAGTCAGTGCATCTTTAATTTTATCGGAGAGCCCCTGCCAGAAGGCGGCAATTAATGCTTCAGTGTTCCACTGAAGTTCAGAGGCTAATATCCTAAATTGAATGACGTTCTGGCCTACTGTACGAGAACCTTGACGTAAACGAAGAATGCTGGAAGCAGCGGAGGTCACACGACCTGGTTCATCGAACACACTTCGGAACATAGAAATGAATTTGGCACTATCTTGTAATACAGGATCGTTTCTCTCCCACAGAGGGGAGGCCCAAGCCAGAGCTTGTCCAGAAAACAATGAGATAAGATAGGCCACTCTGGAACAGTGGGTAGAAAAATTTTGAGGTTGGAGCTCAAAATGAACTGAGCATTGGTTAAGGAAACCCCTACAAGTTTTGGGGTCTCCAACGTACTTTGACGGAGTAGGCAGGTGAAGCGTGGGAGCTGTAGACACCTGAAATGGCACTGGGGAAACGGAGGAAAGCACAGGAGCTTCAACATTAGCTGTAACAGGCTGTCCAGATGGTCCTTGGGAGGCTAACGACTGGTAGCATTGAAGTAACAGCTGTTGGCGAGCATCCTGTTGCTCCACACGGGTGACCAGATGCTGCAGCATCTCTTTGGCTGTAGGTTCCGTATCTGGGTCTGTCATGGCCTGATCTTACTGTCACGGGCACTAGGAGTCTTTACCCAGGGATCACCAGGTGATAGGCTTACCAGAGCAGTATATATGGTAATATGGTACTCTGGTAGCAGGGTGATCACGGAACAGGAAATAGTAGATGATAGAGATGCTCAGGAAAGTCTATGACTAGCAGCACTGGTAATATGGATGTAGTAATACACGAGGAACTGTATGGACAAAGGACACGTGAGGGTAATCAGTGGTCTGCGGTAGCAAGTTGTACCACTGCTATGGTGAGGAGGAATGTCCAACAGAAACGAGGAGGTGATGAGAGTCAGCGGTCTGCGGATAGCAAGTTGTACCGCTGTCTGAGTGAAGGAATGAAATCCAAGTGGAGGTATCCGGGGAGTCAGTGGTCTGCGTTAGCAAGTTGTACCACTGCTATGTGAGAGGATACTGGAACAGGTGACACAGGAAACAGGGATCAGTGGTCTGCCTCTAGCAAGTTGTACCACTGAATATATATGTGAGGAGGAGCACGGGGAGAGACTGCAATACAGGGGATACACGGGCACCTTAAACTTGATCCACAATAACATGCACAATATATTAATGACTGAACAGCACTGCAATAATAGAAAGTCACTTGAGGTAATCCGGCACAAGATAACACAGTCAATGAGAGGCAATAGTCTCAGCGGATAGTAAACTCCAGAGGAGAACAAACTCAGTCCAGCAAGATATGCAATACACCAGCACAGTCAATGAGAAGTATGCATACCGTGGTTCAGAAGCAGGCTGTCAGACAGGAGTGCAGAGATACCTGAACGGCTGGAGGCCGGCAGGATGCGAAGTCCCTGGAGGGGTGAAGCGGTAATCAAGTAGGTGCAGCACACAGGTAGTTAGACCAGCAGGGGAACAAATACTCAGGAAGCAGTAGTATGTAGGACTGGACTCCTGGAGGACCCTGAAGAGTAGCGATGATCTAGATGAGATGAGAACAGTGAGGCGCAGATCCGATGCAGACTGGCGAGTAGAGACCAGCGGGAACACGAAGAAGCACGGAGAGCGGGTCAGCTGTTGTAGGACGAGTAGAACAGAGAAGTAGCAGCAGCAGGACTCTGCAGATACACGGAGGTAGCGGATAGCAACCAGCAGGTGCAGCAACGATGAAACACGGGAGAGCAGAGCTGAGCTGGAACTGTTGAGCACGGAGAGTAGCGGATAGGAATCAGCTGTAGCAGTCTCGAGGAAACACGGGAGAGATGAGATGAGCTGAAGACTGAAGCGCACGGAGGCAGCGGATAGGAATCAGCCAAACAGTCACGATGAAACACAGGCGAGTTGAAGTAGATTGAAGACTGTAGTGCACGGAGGCAGCGGATAGGAATCAGCTAACAGTCATGATGGCACACAGGTGAGTTGAAGTAGATTGAAGACTGTAGTGCACGGAGGCAGCGGATAGGAATCAGCTAACAGTCACGATGATACATAGCAGAGTTGAAGTGGCTTGAAGACTGTAGTGCACGGAGGCAGCGGATAGGAATCAGCTAACAGTCACGATGATACACAGCAGAGTTGAAGTGGCTAGAAGACTGTAGTGCACGGAGGCAGCGGATAGGAATCAGCTAACAGTCACGATGATACACAGGAGGGTTGAAGTGGTTAGGAAACCACAGGAGTAGAAGTGGTCTGGAATCCACAGGAGTAGAAGTGGTCTGGAAACCACAGGGGTAGAAGTGGTTTGGAAACCACAGGAATCAGCAGCGCTGAATACACGAGGAAACACAGGAACACCTTCAGAGGCTCATGGGGAATGAGACTCCAAGATCAGGCAACGTGGTTTGACCACAGGTGCTTAATATAGGGAGTGTTGCCTGATCTGCCAATTAAGTTAAAGGAACAGGTACTGAAGGGTTTGAAAGGGCTGCGCATGCGCAGACCCTCAGGATGGAGGACGACCACGGTTCCTAAATATACGGGAAGAAGCACTCACAGTCCGGTGAGTGACAAGCTGACAATCATAGCTCCACAGATCAACCTTTTAACTCTCATTATTAGGACAAGTGCCTAATGGTGCTGCATTAGAGTTTTTCAACTCTACTAAAAGCTCATGTGAAATTCACGACGCGTTTCACACGTGTTTATTGTTAGCATCTTTATTAGTCTTTGTAACTTACTGAAACACACTGTAGGCTTCCCCGATATGTTTGACCATGATACAAACATTGAAGAGAACATATATTGGAACATATATTGCAAGGCTAGGAACAGCAGTAATGGATATGTGTCATAATCAATATTTAATTAATGTTAGTGGCCATGAGATCCTAGTTTCCTGCTGTATAATTATATCTAACTTTAAAATATTAAAAATGCTCTATTTTGAAGATTGCTTTCAGTGAAATACTCTCTATGAATAATTCATATGGCGTTGTATGTAAATCTAACACAGAATTGTAAACTATGACCCAACAAAGTTCAGCGTCATCTGTAATTATGAGGTATATAAACACTATAACACAATGATGTAGATTAGCAGCACAGAACTGACAAACAGCAGCTGTAACCTGTCTCATTATTTGCTTCCTGTGCAAAAAGATAAAGATTTCTTTGATAGCTTATACGTGAGTTATATTTACTGCCCTTATCTGAGTTATATCTCCTGCCCTTATCTGTCACACTATAGGGATAAAATAAGTGTTTTGGTAAACTTGAACCTTGAACATCGACATATGGTAAGCAGAAGGAATTAAGACAAACAGATTTTAAATAGGTCTGAATAAGCTTGTTTATATCTTAGCAAGACAAAGGCAGATCCGTCAAAATTTATATGGCCATAACTTTCAGCATATGGTGTACATAAAGTTATTATTACATGCCTTGTAAATGTTCTTGTTTTGGAATGAAATCATCTTGCCCCACACTGCTTCCAAATTGTACTTCATTATGGTCGGCTGTACAGAGGACTACATACAAGAGAAGCTCCCTTTTAAATGTTGCATACCCACTAACATTTAAAAAATGTGTAATCGACATAGCCACACCTTCTCCAAAAGAGTGGCTGGATCAGGTTAGGGATGTCCATGTAAAAATGTACGCAGACAAGCACACCAGTTCCTCTGAAGCGCTAGGCTTCCTGCAACCCCCATCCTCTAAATACACTTGTCTCTAGTGTGTGCAGCATAGCTGGCTGGCATATATCTAGCAACTTACTGCCAGTTTTGACAAATGTGGAGACTGGCGGGACGGTGGGAAAGACCCCTCAAATTTCAATCTATCCTGATGAAATTGCGACAGTTGGGAGATATGAACCTGTGACACTCCAGGTGTTGTGAAACTACAAGTCCCAGCATACGCTTCCAGCAATAAGCTATATATTGGCAAAGCATGCTGGGACTTGTAGTTTCACAACACCTGGAGTGCCACAGGTTAGCCAACACTGACATAGGACATATCATTAGGAGACATATTTAGGTCATACAGCCACCCATGGTACATTGCCCTGTATCACGTTCACCAGGAGGTAAATGTTGTGGTAGATAGAGATAGATGACTATCATGACCCCCCTGTCAGTATGGGGGCCTCAAGCATCGGACAGAACTAAATGCAGCAGGATTTTGGTGTTTGTCACCATTGTGAGAACTAGCATTGAGGTCCTCATAGTGGTCAAATTTGATTGCATCTTTATTGGACATGTCTGTAAATGCGGCCGGAAGGTGACTGCTGCGATGCTGGAAGAGATCCGACTGCCCAGCCGGAACTCAAATGGACAGATTTTGTCCAAATTGACCACCTAAGTGTGTTGCTAAATTGGACCGCTTGGTGTGTATGGCTGGTATATTAAGAAGACATTTTATTTCTCAATAAAGGTTAAGGATCTATTTATCAAGACCCCTCTTTCATGAAATAGCAGTGATACCGTAGTGATAGAAAATCTTTACTTGCCACAATTTACCGACGACACTCACCAGCGGAGGTAAGTCAAAGCTCGCCAGGCCAGTTTGCAATCAATCACGTATGCGCAAGCTGCACAAGCGCACTGGAGCAGGTTTTGCAGTATTTTGGACTCATCTATCTTTGATAAATAGATCTCTTACATTTTCCTGTTGGCTGTATTAATTCCATGGGTTCCTACTGTATCTGTCATGCTAACACATTGCCCCTTGACATGATTTTACAGATGAAGGATCACAGTACCTACCCCCAACAGTGCTATTTTCCCCAGGACAGTCCCCATTTTACACCGGGCAAAAGAAGCATGACAGCAGATTAGGAATATTTTGGGTCAAATCAGGGTCACAATTGGTTGGATGCTGAATGGGCAGACCGGATAGATCATCAAGGGCCATAGCTTCAGGTAGCTGATAATATAGGAGGCCAACAGATAACCAGTGACTATCCACAGGCAGCGAATATTTTTCATTGACAATTATGACAAAACTTCCTACTACAAGATTTAGGTTTTCAATTACCCACTTTATAGGAGAAAATTAAAATACCAACTGGATGGCAGTGCTACACCCATAGCGACCATGCAATGAGAGGCTATATAGCCCTGAGCAGAACGACAAGCTTCGTACTAATCCCCAGTAACGATAACCCCATCTTTAAAAACACTAATTTACACCCTGTGGAAATGTTTTATCACTTTCCACAGGACCCTCGAAATATATCCCTACAGGCTAATATTAATTTCAGGCTATATTGATTTCAATATTTCCCCTCTCTGCCATGCCTTACACTGGCTCCCCGTCCCCTACAGAATCCTCTTCAAACTCCTTATCACCACTTACAAGGCTCTCTCCCTGTCTACTGCTCCCTATATCTCCAACCTCCTCACCATTCACACTCCTGCCCGGTCCCTGCGCTCTGCTAATGACCGTCGCCTCTCCTCCACTCTAATTACCACTTCCCACTCCAGAATCCAAGACTTCACCCGAGCTGCTCCCCTGCACTGGAATGACCTCCCTCGTTCCATCCGTCTCGCTCCCAATCTGTGCTCCTTCAAACGAGCACTTAAAACTCACCTGTTCCTCAAAGCTTATCAACCATCCACTTAACCCCTCATCTACTCTGCTCGCTATTCTCTCTCTCCCCTGGCCCCTTCTTCTCTCCCCTGGCATCACCAGCTCCCTCTCGTGTCTGATTTGTCCATCCTCCCTTAGGATGTAAGCTCTTATGAGCAGGGCCCCTCTTCCCTTGTGTCTCAATACCTATTCTTCTGCTCTGTCTTTACTCCATATGGCTGTCCCGGAGTTACTGAAGCATTGATACTTTGTGTTTATCGTTCTGTACTGTTTAACCCTGTATGGTCTACTGTTTGTACTATGTATGGCGCTGCGGAAACCTTGTGGTGCCTAACAAATAAATGATAATAATAATAATAATAATAATAATAATAATAATAATAATTTCAATGCCCAACACCAATATTAAAAATATTGTTCGCTTTCAGTAAACACATTTTAGCCTTATAGTGTATTGTAGGTCCTGCAAGTTTGTATAATGAAGATGACAGTAGAGATATATTACATAAAGTTTAGAACATGAAGAGAAAGTTGTTTTAACATTATTTTTTTTTGGGCAAACACTGTAGCGTTAATTGCTTGGTGACCTTTCAAAGCTCTAAATGATTCCCCTTTGCTGAAAGTAGATATTTCACCGTATTTACTAACATTTACAAGGATAAAACATTTTTTCAATGAGTACCTTTAACAGACCCTGCTTTTATACCATAAAAATGTAAACAAACGCTGTCATTTTTGTCCTCCCTGTGTTTACACAGCATCCCATCTGTTTGTTTGAATTAGCCCTGGCAAATGGTCTCATCAGTGTCATATTCCTGTATTGATATATGTGTCAGCGATGACATGGAGGTCAGAGGTCATTGTGTATGTACATTATACAGAATCTATAGAGGAATGCTAACGTGACCCGGATAGCCACAAAGGTGGAGGAGGGGGTCCATATGTACAGGGACATATGTTGAAAACAGCAACATTTCGACCATAAACACACACACAAGGATGAAAGATAGTTTATCTATTCTGGCTGCTGCTATTAATGCAAAAATATGGATTTTGGAAAGGTCACCGTATTCTTGAACAATGCGGCAGAGCAGTTACACATGAACAGTGTAAAGAATGTAATATGTAATATCAAATTATTTAGTGAAAATCAACAGGATATTATGATAGTCCACAGTTTAGATGCCACCGTTGGTTCCAGCAAAAAATTAGAGACAAGATATTTTTTAATTAAAAATAGTTATAATATGCCAATAGTGCGGTCCTGCATTTTTCCTCATTTTAATACAAAAGTACTGGATAAGTATAGTAGGTCTTATTTAATGGATCCTTAAATTAACAATAATTATTGCCCAAGTACCCACACGTTTTTGGTACCACATAATCATAATTTATATAGCACCACCAAATCCGCAACGCTGTGCTGAGAATATTTTTTCATTCATATCAGTCCCTGCCCCATTGGAGATTGCTAAATTTCCTAACACACATTAGAGTTAATTTTGTCAGCTCCAAATAACTTACTAGCATCTTTTTGGAGTGTGGGAGGAAACCCTTTCTCTCCTCTCACTCTATTCTGGACTCTCTGCAATCAGGTTTCCGTCCCCAACATTCCACTGAAACTGCTCTCACAAAATTGATTGATGATCCACTTACTGCAAAGTCTAAGCATCATTTCTCCACACTTATTCTCCTGGACCTCTCTGCTGCTTTTGACACTGTTGGATCACCCTTCTCCTACACACCCGTCACTCCATTGGCCTTCATGACACAGTCCTGTCCTGGTTCACTTCCTAACTATCGAACCGCTCCTGTAGCGTTTCTACATCTGTTGGTGTCCCACAAGGCTCTGTTCTTGGCCATTTACTTTTTTTTATTGTAGCCCTCTTCTCTTGGGGCACTAAATCTCTCATTCAGCCTCCAGTACCACCTCTACGCTGATGACACCCAAATCTTTATCTCTTTCCCTGACCTCTCCCCTTCTGTACTATCTCATCTAACCAACTATCTTTCAGCTATCTCCACATGGACATCCCAACATTACCTAAAGCTACATATCCAACATCCAAAACAGAGCGTGTTATCTTCCCTCCTGCCAGAATCACCACCTCCCCTCAAATCTCCCTCACTGTCAATAACTCCACAATTTCCACCCCACAGTCTCCCAAGCCCGCTGCCTTGGTGTCACACTTGACTCCACCGCCTGCTTTATTCCTCACATCCAGACTCTCTCCCAGTCCTGTCGATTCCACCTTAAAATCATTGGCATACTCAACATGCAACCAAAATTCTTATCTATCCTCTCATCATCTCTGGTCTTGACTACTGCAACCTCCTGCTATCTGGCATTCCTGAAACCCATATATCCACACTTCAATCCATCCTAAATGCTGCTGCAAGACTGATCTTCCTCTCTCACTGCTCCACATCTGCTGCACCACTTTGCAAATCCCTACACAGGCTCCCTGTGTCCTCCAGAATCCATTTCAAATTACTCACCCTTACCTACAAAGCCCTCAACAACAACACTGCTTCATACATCTCAAATCTCATATAAAAAATACTCTCCCTCCCGCCCTCTTAGATCTACCTCTGACCTGTGCCTTGACTCGTCTCTGGTAACCACCACTCTGGTAACCACCCGTGGTAATTCCTACCACGCCCAATCAGACTTTCCCACAGCTTTCAAATCTTTAGACGCTCTTTAAAAACCCATCTCTTTTTTTAGAGATGACCTTTTCTCCAATAACACTAAGGCACCCTCACAACTGTCTCAATCTCCACTCTGAACCACATTTGCTCCTCTTGTTTCAGCTGTGCCATCTTCCAATTAGTGTGTAATCTCTATAATGAGCACGGTCCTTCACACCCTTTCTTTTCATGTCTGCATTTATTTTGTCTACCTCGTATGTCCCTGTTTTATGTATGTACTGTTTTCCCTACTGTACAGCACTGTGGAGCACTGTGGAGCACTGTGGCGGCTTAACAGTCTATAATTGTTTATAATCTATTATAATAATAATACTAATTTGCAGGCAGCCTATATTCAATGTAGTGGACATTATGCGGAGATCTATCAATGGTCAATTTTGGTCAGAAGTTAAAATCATCTAACATTGCCATAAATAAATCATTAATTCATTACCCAATCTTTCCAATATATTAAAATTATATTTTATATTCAGGTGATTTTGGGAGATATTACTTAGCTGAGTAAAATCCCTGCTTTTCCCATTAATTTGAATAAGCAATGCATTTTCAATGAGCGCATAAAGCTCATTGCTCTATCTACCTACCAAACCACTCCTTTAGTGTCTCTATCTCAAGCACATGCTCCGCTCCACTCCCACTATCTGTTAGGCCAGTGGATTCCAAACTTTTCAATTTCAAGGCACCCTTAGGGTCTCCAAAAAATTTTCAAGGCACCCCTAAGCCAAAATAATTACCAAGTAGTCCCCCGCCTTGCTTACCATTGACCCTGGCCAAGGCACCCCTGTGAGATCTCCACAGCACCCCAGGGAGCCTAGGTGCACAGTTTGGGAACCAGTGTTAGGCCCTACATGGCTCTGTTCTTGGCCATCTGCTTTCCTTACTGTACACCTATTCACTTGGTGAGCAAATTCACTCATTCAGCCTCCAGTACCAGCTCTACGCTTACGACACCCAATTCTAACTCTCCTCTCCTGCCAAGACCTCTCCCCTTTTGTTGTACCCCCTATCTCTGTGCTATCTCAACATGGATGTTCCTAATGTTCCCTTTTCTTACTTAACCAAAGTAGTATTCATTCTCTCATCATCTCCTCCCATGACTATTACAACCTCCTCCAAAATAGCTGTCCTCTCACCCAATATATGCTTATTTCAACCTATCTTAAATGCAGTGGCAATACTGATCATCTTCTTTCGTTGCTCCAGATCCAATGCACCACTCTCTGCAAATTACCTAAACTGGCTCCCATGGCCTTCACAGTTCAAGTCAAATTACACATCTTGAACTACAAAGCCCTCAACAACACCAACCCTCTTACATCTACCTCTAACCTAAATTTTGCCTCATCTCTGATAACCACCTCTCCAGCCACACAAGACTCAGCTACCAAATTATGAATTTCCCTATAATGCCTTCAAATGTTTAAGTGCCTTTTAAAACCCCATCTCTTTATTAGAGCCTATCCTACTACCACATACTACTCACATTGGAACACCCTAAGAACTGCACCAATCTCGACACACTTACTTATTGAGCCACACTCCTTTTGTCTCAGATCTCACATTTCCCCATTAGATTGAAATATCTCTTATCAGCAGCGCCAACCCTATACTTTGTTTTCATGTCTGTATTTTATTTTGTGTACCATGTATGTCCCTGTTTTATGTTTTTAGCACTGTGGCGCCCTACATATAGACAACAACAACAATAATTATAATAAAAGATTATAAATAATAATAATGATAATTACCCATAGAAAGGAATGGGCAAAGCTCAGCCAACAATGCTTACATGTTGGTCGCTTTTGATTGGCTTAGCAGGTATTGACCTCCAGTCCCATTGAAAACAATAGAATTAGCGGCAAAACCATCCGATACTATTGTGGACCTCTTCCAGCCTGAAACTGTTCCATGGCTTGTTGGGATTAGTAAGTCCATAGTAGTATTTCATCTTTTCTAACTTTTTCTTTGTAAGTTAAATTATTTATTAAATTCATTTTATATTTAGCAGAGCATTTTCATTCATTTCAAAGAGGCTTTCTGCGAAAATTGAAATGCATTGTCCATTGAAATGAATGGCAAATCTCACTCATCTCACTACTGTGTGAAACCAGTGAGATTATGTTTGTGTCAGGCGACGTCCCCACTGACCTGTCTCCTTGCAGGAACGGACGCCTTCTCATCTTCCCCCCAAAGATTGCTTCTCATTGCCAGGCAACGACACGCAAGAGCTGGCCTCCTCTTCCAGCAGCTTAGCTTAGCGCACCAGTTGCTAGGCGACGGGGTCCTATTTTGCCCGGCATTGTGACGTCACTGACTGTCCTATCCAGCTCCTATAAAAGTATGACTCTGGCAGCATGTGCAGAGTATTAAGTCATATCCTGCTCCAGCAACTGCATTGCCACTTACCTGTCTCCTGTATTTGACTCGCCTCAGCTTGCCTATTCTTCTAGTTCCTATTTTGGCTTCTGTGTTTTATTCTGACCCTGCTTGCTAAACTATTCTTGGATTTTGATTTGGACCCAGTCTGATAGCTGTTACTGACCCAGCTTACTGCACTGTTCTCTGAATTCTGATTTGGACCCAGACTGATATTTTCATTTTGCGCCCCTTAATGAATCGGGCCCAGAATCTTTTGCAGTGCTGCAAGAGGTAATTTGACTCTTGCACCAGTTGATGAATGGGTTTCTTCATGAGGAGTCATGGGCACTCAAAAATAATGTTATATAATGGAGATTAGATGACGTTGAAGGACATGGACTCCTTATGAAATATACCTACTTTGATCCGCAGGGAACCTGTTTCAGAGGTGATGAAGGCTGGAAGCAAAGTACAGTTTCAAGGGTTCCATGGAACCCATTTGGGGAGGACAGTAAGAATATGTTGAGTAGAGAAGAATAAGTACATAAAATTTCCTGCAAGTCCAGAATCTAAATAGGTCAAAGTGTTGATGGGAGAAGCTCCACAAGATGCGAATGATTAAAAGGTCCTTGCTGGGAAGTAGGTTTGACAGGTCAGGTGTAGATTAGCAGTTTCTTGATACCACAGTAAAGTCCATGTTAGCATTTGCGCAGTTTTTAGAAGGGCACATGCCTCCCAATTACACAGGCTCTTCCTCAGAGGAAGGTGTGGACAATGGAACTTGGAAATTGAGGGCCTGGTAGATATTAGATGTTCTCCTAGACCTGTCCTTCCTTAAATTATGCTGTAATATGCAAAGATTCAACAAAGGGCAAAAAGCTCTTCCTGTAGCATAGGTAAATCTTGACAAGTTAGCTTTTTTAAGACATTGAGAAAGTTCTTTCCAGAAAACAGATGCAAAGGCCTCATTGTTCCATGTGGTCTCAGCAGCAGGGATGTGAAATTAAATAGTGCCTCACAACCTGAGAAATATGCAGGGGTTAAGCCAAAACTTTAGAGGTGTGGCCTGCAAGATCAAAGATGAAAGGCGAGCTTAGATTTGGTATAATTGTTAATCAAGGGTGAATCTTTCTCCCATATAGGGAATGCCCATACCCATCTCTAAGAGAAGTGGCCGACAGGCATCTCCACACTCCTACTGCCCTGGACGTACACATTCCCTGACCCGCCTCTCAAGAGCAAAATGGCACAAGTAGGACATATGTTCAACACAACAATTTGTGCTCATGTGCATTGCATGTTACATTTTTATGTGGCGCAAATGGGCTTATCTCCAATTTAACATCAGGCACTTAGTCACCTGCTAGAATACAGAGTGACTCTCAAGCAGAGTTACTGCATTTCCATATAAATGCAGGACATGTGATTTAAAGGGGTGTTGTTTGGCCAGTGTGTTTTCAGGACTTATGCATTATGAGTTAGACCTTTTTTGTCCTTGCGCAATACATTCGGCAGATCTAGATATTCAGCCTAAGGCTTGTTTGACATGACATACCTGCTTGTCAAGTCGGGTAGGTGGTGAGATTGGACAGATTCTGGTGGATTATATAGAATGTGGCAGTCAGGGAAAACAAAAGTATCAACTATTATTATTATAATTATCAACATATATTATTATTATTTGTTTATAAAGCTCCAGCATGTTTCCTAGTGCTTTACAATGTGTTGTTCAAGGTGTTGTCTTGGCCTCCAAATTCCCCAGATGTCAATCCGATCGAGCTTCTGTAAGATGTACTGGAAAAGCAAGTCTGAGTCATGGAGGCCCCACCTTGCAACTTACAGGACTTAAAGGATCTGCTGCTAACGTCTTGGTGCCAGATACCACAGGACAGTGCTCCTCAACCTTTTCTCACCCTTGGCACACCTAAGACTTTCCCAGAAATCCGCGGCACACCAAAAGCAAAAATATACATATATACATATATAAACTCATAAGATCATAGAAATTGTAGGAGTGGGTAAGAAGTTATTGTCACTTACTTTTTCGGTATCCTGGATGCAAGTCTAGACCCCTCTCCCAAGAATCCAAAACGTTTTCGTGTTGAGGCACCCTTAGAGTCTCAGTAATAGGGCACCCCTAGGCCAAAATAAAAACATAAAAGGTTAAATAGAGGGGAGTCTCCATTTTCATCACACTCTTCTCCTTCATAAAATTATGCCCCCTCCTTCAGTACACTGTGCCCCTTCATCACCACACTGCACACATCATGTTGTTTTTGTCCCTTTTATGTCTCCCCTTTATTGTCCCTTTATGAGGTCTTTTCTCCCCTTTGTGTCTCCCCTTTATTGTTTGCTGCGCCGCTTTATGAGGCTTTTTCTCCCCTTGATTTTGTGTCTCCCCTTTCTTTCTTTCTGCACCCCTTTCTGATTCTTTTTCTCCCCTTTATTATTGCCCCCCCTTTCTTTTGTTTTTGCTATGCCTCTTTGATTATTTTTCTCCCCTTTCTTCTCTGTCTCCACCTTCTGATACTTTTTCTCCCATTTATTTTTGTGTCCCTTTTTTTTCTTGCTGCGCCTCTTTCTGATTCATTTTCTCCCCTTTTGTGTCTCCCCTTTCTGAGTTTTTTCCTCCCCTTTTTTTTGTGTCTCCCGACTTTCTTTCTTGCTGCGCCCCCTTCTGACTTACTTTCTATTGCCTTCTTTGTTCTCTTCTGTCTTCTTTTCTGCAAGTTCTCTTCTTCTGCTGTCTTCCGTTGTGGCTCCTCTTCATGCACTACTCTCTGCTCTGTTTGCAATGAATGACGGGAGTGACGTCATCACGCACATCACAACCGATGTTCATTGCAAATGGATAAGGGAGGAGGGCGCCAGCTGTCAGACCATCAGGTGAGTACAATTTTCTATTTTATTCTTTTGGTCTGGCGGACAGCGGCACACCGGTTGCGGACCACTGCCACAGGACACCTTCAGAGGTCTTGTGGCGGTCCTGCCTCAACAGATCAGAGCTGTTTTGGTGACACAAAGGGGACCTACACTATATTAGGCAGGTGGTTTCAATGTTGTGGCTGATTGCTGTATATACATCATCATCATCATCTATTTATATAGCGCCACTAATTCCGCAACGCTGTACAGAGAACTCATTCACATCAGTCCCTGCTCCATTGGGGCTTACAGTCTAAATTCCCTAATATAGACACACACTCACACACAGACAGACAGAGACAGACAGAGAGGGAGAGACTGGGGTCAATTTTGATAGCAGCCAATTAACCTACCAGTAGGGGTTTTTTTTGGAGTGTGGGTGGAAACTGGAGCACCCGGAGGAAACCCACGCAAACACAGGGAGAACATACAAACTCCACACAGATAAGGCCATGGTCAGGAATCGAACTCATGACTCCAGTGCTGTGAGGCAGAAGCGCTAACCACTAAGCCACCGTGCTGCCCCACAGTATTTTATCGTTTATGTTTTCTATAACTATACTATTACTATAACTAAATGAAGCAGTGTGCATATGGAACAAGTTATCTGATTTTATTACACACACAAGATACAATGTGTACCCTGTTTTAGTAGATTTGTCACCTAGTGAAACTTAATTTTATCCCCTGGCAACCATAAAAAAAAATATTTATGGTTTCGTATGTAAATTTGGAATTTTCTTAACTGTTATTGCTATTTGTTCTGAGATTTAGCGAGATACAGATTCGGCAAGCTACCTTGGCTAAAGGTCAGGGTCCTCGCTGAACTCAACCACAGCTAAAATGCTATAATTTTCATTGAGACAGGCTGTTCTTTATGCTTTGAAGTTCGTAGGAGTTACAATCACAAGTCTCTCTTTATGTTGGCAGAAGCAGTGAAAAAATATTAATACATTGCTTTCCTCTTGTTTGTCATTTGTTTAGGCTTACTATGTGTGACTCCATGTTTGGTCATCAAAATGCCAATGAATGCATCAAAATCACATTCAGTTGATATAGCATCAGCACATAAATCAGACCTTGGATACACAGCACCAAAACCATTAGCCCTTGAAAATAATGTACAATACACCCTATTAGTGCTAAGTGTATTTATGCAGCGACTGACGTAGATGTTTAGCCTCCTGCGCTATTTTAAGAAAATGTTTTGTTTAAAAGATGAATGTATCTTCTTCAGGTTCATGACTCACAAGACCTGTGAAATTCAACATTAAGGAGAGACAGAGAATATTTCCACACTTCACTGATAGAGAGCAATATAAGCAGCATTTCTAAAAGGCATTGGGGGAAGATCTATTTAATAAAGGTTTTGTAAAACCGTATGCCTTTTGGCGGCTCGTAAACCGTGTGATTGGCTAAAGGTAAAACTGCACATCAAACCGTATATTTTCAAAGCGCCAGTTCTGAAATCGTCACCCTCATTATTTTTTATGTGGAGAGAATACAAATCGTGCCATGTATGTATTAAAGTAATTTTATCGTTTTACAATAAGCATTGTCTGAGCGATTGTTTGTGTTTCCAAAACACAAAAATGATTTATTTAGCAGATGCAAAATTTAGCAGTTCGATACATAATTATAATACAGTACAGCTAATACCAAAAGATACATACATACTGCGCTCGCATGCGCTCGCTGCGCTCCACTGGTACCAGCTACAGTACTTCACTCCAGAATATTGTGGTCAGAGATTGACTGAAGCCAGTGCCAGCACAGCTATATTATATACACTCAGTTTTACAGAGAAAACAATGCAGATGACGTGGCTTGCTTCTATAGGTCCAGGCTTCAGGTGGGTCCAGTGTAAACAGGTCATAGGCTAGTTCAAACAACTCCCTCCAAGGGTGAGGGTCAACATTCCAGATGATTCTCCCGCCCAGAAACCAGTTTAAGCTAGTCTATTCACAATACACAGTCAGTAACAGTTTAAACATTTATTCCCTAACATCGCTAACTAGAGTATGCAATGCGCGATCTCTTCGGCGAATGAACCGGACAACTGCTGATGAATAGGGGATTAAAATGATACTAAACATGACATGTTTCCTATAACCTGAACCTTAAGTATCACTATAGTGTACATATAACCTATATATATATATATATATATATACCATCTGCTCATAAATCACTGGGGAATGTAAACATTATAATATGAAATAAACAAATAACTAAATGTGGGAGTGCGAGTGTGTGCATGCGTATTTTACTGCGTGATCGCGCCTTGCCAGGTGTTACGTGGCATACTGATCGCAATCGCACGGTAAAACAATATTAACCAATATACTTTCGTTCATCCAACTTCGACATATGAAATTGCGGTTTCCTTTCAGAACAGAAGGGAGACAACTTTGACTTATTAATTATGGAGACAATAGTTATTTATTAATGAGGATAAAATTAATTTATACCTGTACTAAGGGTGCAATATTAATATATAATTTTCTTAAATGGGGCAATGTTAATATATTATTTTATTATGGAGGCAATAAGATTTGATTTATAATGGGAGAAATAATAATTTATTTATGATGAGGCAACACTTAATATTTCATGATGGGAGCTCCATTTATAGTGCAGACTACTGGCACTACAAGTACCAGCATGTACATGGAAGCAAACCCCTCAGTGTTTGGCTACCTCCCCTTTTCCATTTATTCAGATTTGAAGGGCTGCAAAGCTGGATGATGTGCTGATGCAGTATATACATCATACTTGCCAACTTTGGCAATGAGTACTCCGGGAGATCGGGGGGAAGTGGGCGTGTTGGGGGCGGGGCCTGGTGGATCGGGTTATTTATCTCCACCCCTATACAGCAATCCCGTTTCTGAGCAATTAAAGCAGGTGGCCGGGCCACGGTGACTCACAATTCGCTTCCTAAGCCCCCCCTCCCCCCCGCCCCTTTATTATTGAGGCTGTTAGGAACCGGGAGGTTGCTCTGCTCTCTCGGTAGTCCAGGATGACTCCCAGAAATTCATGAGTCTCCTAGACATTCCGGGAGATGATATACATGCAGTTGTCTATACAAACTAGAGAAGAAATGATACTGAGACTTCCATCCACAATATAGATAAAGAGAAGCTTTACTGTGCGACTGTCCCCATATATTTAAGAATAGACATTGAGAACTATATCCAACATACAAAGCAAAAGAAGTGGTACTGTGCAGTGTTCTCAATATACAGCACAAGGACAGGTAATGACAATTATTTACCTATAGAAAAATAGACAGATTTCCAGGAATAAAGACTTCCAAAGACAAATCTTTAAAAACTTTGATAGTCCCTCAGTATTAGCAGCTATATCTATATGAAATTGTCTGCACTTTTCTTCTAAACATTCACACTACAAGGACTTACTGGAGGAGCACTTCTGCCTCACAGCACTGGGGTCATGACTTTCATTCCCGACCATGGCCTTATCTGTGAGGAGTTTGTATGTTCTCCCCGTGTTTGCTTGGGTTTCCTCCGGGTGCTCCGGTTTCCTCCCACATTCCAAAAACATACTGGTCAGTTAATTGGCTGCTATCAAATTGACCTTAGTCTGTTTCTGTCTGTCTGTTAGGGAACTTAGACTGTAAGCTCCAAGGGGGACTGATGTGAATGACAAATATTCTCTGTACAGCGCTGCAGAATTGGTGGTGCTATATAAATAAATGGTGGAGATGTAGATTTCACTTAGGTCATTGTTTGAGGCCATCTGATATTGCCATGAATCCCAGAAGAAACGTGCTGTTTATCAGTTTGAATGCTAAGTTAAGAAGCAAAATTAAGTGTCAAAATATTTATTTAGCTGAGAAGGAAGTTTATATTCATAATTCTGTAACATATTTTCCTAAGCTTAAGCGTCACCGTAGAACAGATCTGGGTGTTTTGTTTTGATCAATAAGAAGGTAATTGTGATTTTTATCAGCAGATATATTTGGCTATCATTAAAACCCTGTTGACAGAGCAAAACAAACACTAGTGTCACTAAGGCTTAACTGGGAGAATTGTATATAACATAGTTGTCCACTCTCCCAGAATGTCTGGGAAACTCCCGAACAGGGTTGTCTTTCCCATTGCGCACATTGGGCAATTGCCCGGGGCCCGACGTGCATAGGGGCCCCATAGCCATGGGTTCTGAATAATTAAGAAAATAAAATAGTTACCTTTTTGCGGTCAAGCGGCGACAATCTGGCACCCTTCCTGTTCCCCTCCTCCCTGCTGCGCTCGCACTGAATGTTGGGCCTGACGTCGTCACACCCGATATTTTCAGTGAGGAGCACACCGAGAGGAGCCACAACACGACGGACAAGCAAGCGAGGAAGACAGAAAACAGAAAAGAGAAGAAGGCAATAGAAAAATAAATGAAGGGGAACAAATAGGAGAATAATGGAGGGCACAGGCACAGTAGGTTCAGGGGGGGGGACACCAGAAGAATGATGAAGGGGACAAATAGGAGAATAATGGAGGGCACAGTGTCTGATGCAGGGGCAGACCAGAAGCAGGATGAAGGGGACAAACAGAATTTTTTTTTATGTGCATTAATCTCTGCTTTACAGCATGTTTTTTTAATATTTAAACACTGACTTTTTTTGCAGGTAACAATAAACTTAATTTTATCGATAATTTACATTTTTAATCCTATGACTGGTTATGTAGGCAGGGGCCCCAGTACACTGCTTTGCCCGGGAGCCCATAATGTTGCTAAGATGGCCCTGCTCCCGAATTCCAGATAGGTCTCCCGAACTCCCGGGAGACGGGCATTCTCCTGCATCCTGCTCAATTTCTAGTGAAGTGGGTACCATGGCAGCCTCCATGATGCGATTGCATCTCATTTACCCCACCACCATCATAATGACACTTTCGGGTCATTGTTGTGTGGGACCAAAATTATAAGATTTTCCGCGCCCACCCGCCTGCTGTCCTCACCTTTCACCTCTCACCTCTCACTCTAGGATCTCCTGGAGTGAAAGAGTAAAATGTTGGTTTTATATATATATATATATATATATATATTTATTTATTTTTTTAGATATATAATTGTGTGTGGGACCAACCGCATTGCTCTGGCAAGGCTTTTCATTTACATATTTATACATGTGCTTTAGACACTTTTATGGGTGTTTCCCATGCATTTGTAAATACAATGAACATATGCTTCTGATATAACAAGCTTACAAAATTAAAGCATGCATCCAGGACCACAAATCCAGCAAACAGTTAAAATGGCAAAAGGAGCTTAGAGCAGAGAGCAGTAAATAGGAAACTAACTCATGAAGAAGTGAAATGTGAAAAGTCCCCCTTAATAGATTGATAGTAATATATTGATTAATAGATTGATTGACTCAATGATTGGCCTATCACAATTAAGCAATACTGATATTACTGAATACTCTGTATGTAATTTAAGAGAACTCCACATGTTGTATTGATACTAAGATGCATTGACAATTGTTGTTCTTAAGGTATCTGTAGCTCTTTGCCAATTATGTAAATAATGTTGTTATCTTTAACCTACTTGTGAGTAGATAAGAGTACTGTTACTTATTTAAATTTTGCAACAATGTTGTATGTCTCAGTATAGAACTGTTGACCCCTTTTGCTAGAGAGGAGTCAACATTAAAGTGGTCAACATTTTTTTTCACCACTTTCTAATGGCTGCAAAAGGAAAAATGAGCGGCAGGACCTTTAAGAAGCCGCAATATCATTGATTGTGGCTTCTCATTGGTCCTCCCACTCACACTTCCCTCCTAAATATCACACAGCCCTTGTGGGACTCACCGCAGAGCTCAGGGAGAAACGGCGGCACGGAGCAGCCCCCAGGCCTTCTACTTGCACCCTCTCCTCTTTGGCCTCAATCTCTGTGGCAAAATAATGTTTTTGCATCATTGTGTTGCTGGGCCAAAATTCCACGATTCTCCATGCCCCACCCCCTACAATCCTCTAACTTCTCCTTCCCTAAATAACAACAAAATACTGTACATATGTGAAACGTTTTTTAATTAAACCAATTTCATACAACCAATTTCAACTTTTTCAGGTAAAAATTTAATACTGGGCACAGAATAATTACCGGTGTTAGCAATTAATAAATTTAGCCAAATATATATTAAAATATGTGTGTTCAATGAACAATCTGGGCCCGATTTAGAGTAGACCGCAATTTTGCAGGCGAATATAGGGGACAAGCTATGGATGCAAAACTGCAGAGTTTTTTTGTAAATTTTGGGTTGCACATACACTATATAGATAAAAGTATTCTGACACGTGACCATTACACCAACAGGGACTGTAATGACATTGTATTCAAATACATATACTTTATTATGGAGTTGGTCCCCCTTTTGCAGTGATAACAGCATCCACTCTTCTTAGAAGGCTTTCCACAAGATGTTGGAGTGTTTCTGTGGGAATTTGTGCTCATTCATTCTGTAGAGCATTTATGAGGTCAGGCACTGATGTTGGACGAGCAGGCCTGGCTCGCAATCTCCGTTCCAGTTCATACCAAAGGTGTTCGATGGGGTTGAGGTCAGAGCTCTGTGTGGGCCAGACAAGTTCTTCCACACCGAACTTATCAAACCATGTCTTTGTAGTCCTTGCTTTGTGCACTGGGGCACAGTCATGTTGGATTAGAAAAGGGCCTTCTCTAAACTGTTGCCATAAATTTGGAAGCATAGCATGGTCCAAACTGACTTGGTATGCTGAAGCATTACAATTGCCCTTCACTGGAGATAAGAGGCCTAGCCCAAACCCTGAAAAACAGCCCCATACCATTATCCCCCCTCCTCCAAACTTCACAGTTGGCATAATGCAGTTAGGCAGGTAACGTTCTTCGGGCATCCGCCAAACCCAGACTCGCCCATCTGTGTTCTCTGCCAAACAGAGAAGTGGGATTCGTCACACCACAGAACACGTTACCACTGCTCCACAGCCCAATGTCGGTGCGTTTTACACCACTCCATCCGATGCTTGGCATTGGTCTTGGTGATGTGAAGCTTGCATGCAGCTGCTCGGCCATGGAAACCCATTCCATGAAGCTCCCGCCGCACCGTTTTTGTGCTTACATTAATGCCAGTGGAAGTTCGTAACTCTTCAGCTATGGAATCGGCAGAGCGTCGGCGACTTTTACACACCATGCGCCTTAGCAGTTGTTGACCTCGCTCTGTGAATTTACGTGGTCTTCCACTTCGTGGGTGAGTTGCTGTTGTTCCTAAACGCTTCCACTTTCTAATAATATCACTTACAGTTGACCGTGGAATATCCAGCAGGTATCAAATTTCACCAACCGTCTTATCGCAAAGGTGGCATCATATCACAGTACCACGCTTGAAGTCACTGAGCTCTTCAGAACGACCCATTTTCTATCCAAATGTTTGCAAATGGAGACTGCATGGCTAGGTGCTTGATGTTATACACCTCTGGCAATGGGTCTGATTTAAACACCTCAATTCAATAATTAACAGGTGTGGCCAAATGCTTTAGTCCATATAGTGTATCTCAGGGTTCATGTGACTCAAAATATGGCGTATAGATGCGGACGGAAGATAGGCTAGTTATCAGCAACTTGATGACGATGGAGTGAATTTATGATGACGTAGATTGATGACGATTAAGTCAATTGATGTTGACTTAGATTGATGACGATGACTTTTGACTAATTACTGTGTTTAAAAAACAAACAAATAATAGCGGCAAAATTACAGTATCCACAACAAGTGGTATAGTAATTGCTGGCTACTGCTAAATCAGGGGGAAAACAAGCATGGCGTACCCCTGTCATAATGTGAGTCTAGCCCCAGTCTGGTCAACATGACCCTGGAATGCTATGGAAATTGGGCCCACAAACAAGTGCATACCCAACCTCCAAGGAGAGCCAGCCATGTGTCTGGGGCTCATCCTGGTACCCCTGGTAGGATGAATGTCAGGTTAATAATGTAAAATGAAAATTATATTAAATACTATAGTGAAATTACAAGTCCTGGCAGCCATTGACTGCTTAGGCCTACCAAAGCATGATGGAGCTTGTGGAACTACAAACACCAGCATTCCCTGGCAGCCAGGGGCTGTTGGAATGTATCTACAATGGTACCTACGTTTTTTTTTGTTTTTTTTTAAATGGCACAGACACCATAGAAATATTATTTGAATTAAAATAAAAACTCCCTCAAGTTCCTCATTTTCTTATTGATTATAACTCTAACTTCATAGGGAATCTTCATTCTTCATTCCTGAAGTGGTCCATAGGGACTTAAAGTAAGTTTTACGGGCCAATCAAACCCTATGTGCTTTCTGCTATATCAATATCCCCTGACAATGTTGTTTTGTGCTGTAAAAAATGTTATTTTTCACAAGACATAAAGCAGTGAGTCACTCTATTGAAGTTCCCTTTTTATACAAGTCCCATTGTGACCACTTTAAGTCCATTAATCATGATCAAATACATATTTTTGTTTTCCAATAAGAATCAATGTGATCCTATGGTATGAAATTCACCATAAACAGCTCATTGCCCGTTGGGAAAAAGAGGTCAAAGTATACGTTAAGGACAGGCCAGGACCTTGAATTTCTGTGTCTTGAATACATCTCTACTTTTCATTTAAAGGCCACACAAGAAGTCACGGAAATGTCTCTTAACACTCACGAAAGTTCTCTTTGAACTTTATAATGTTTGCTGCTGGCTAATTAAACTTTCAGAATTTAAGAAGTGATGTATTGATTGCATAACAGTAAAAAGCAAGCAAGCCCAGGCTTTCCATCTTGTTGTTGATTACTTGCCATTATTTAATGCTTTTTTGTTTTGCGTACGTGTTTATCCTCCATTGTGGCTGAACCTGGTGAGCAGGAAAGATGAATGAATAAGCACGGCGCATAATCAGAAGAGTCTGTAAAGCTGAAAATGACAAAACAAAAACAAATAAACCAGCTAATAGCAACAGTAAAGCTTGATACTCCAGTTATTGACTTGGCATTCCCGCCTTCAATTCTGCTTTTGTTTCCTTAAGATTAGCTGTTCCCAGTTGAGTGGTGCAGCCAGAAGGAGACGGTTTTGTATACAATGTCCTTAGCTTTTGTATTTTTTCATCTGCCATTGAGACTATTGTTAGTAAGGAAATTAAATAATAAAAAAATACACAGATTTAAAGGATGAGTTCAGATGGTGAAATAACCCAGGTGCGTTTTGCAAGCATGACATACGATTAATTAAAAGAAAACATTTGGGGTGCTGGGAGCGAGACAAAACAATAAATAATGTGGCCATGTAATACAGTTATGTTAACTGGTTACAAATCACACAGCCTGTGGAAATGGCTGGAGCACTGGGAAAATTACAGAAACACCTATGTATTGGTATGCATTTCTACGGATTTTCCACAGTGCGTTCATACAGTATCGTCTATAGCCACGATCCTTAACCTTTTAGGTCAGCAACAAGATTAATTAAGGAAGTTTCGACTCATGTGTTTTGGAAGGGACAGAGCACTTGGCTTTTATTTATCAGTCTTCACTCATAAATGTCTGCATATCCACAGTTTTGAAATGAGCAGGGACTTAACCTGTAGCCAATCAGAATCATCCAAATACTCACAACTGCGCAAAGTATTTAAGCAGCTGATGAATGAGTATATGAATGAGCTGATCTTGGGGGAGGCAGTGGCCTATCCACTCACATGTTTATATCAGGGAGCCCATTTCTGTATTTGATAGGGGCAGTGTTATGAGGGCATTTAGACAGCAAATTTCACAAAATGAGAGAAAATTAGATAGTGGAAGGAGCAGGGTCCCCGCAACAGCACAGAGTAGTCATGTGAGGCTCCTGTCACACAGATGGTGAAAGATTGCAGTGTCAAGCTAACCTCTATGGGAAACAAAGTTCACTAACCCCAAACTTGTATAACTATACCCAGGTACTACACCCCTTAAACATCTTATCTCCCCAGGTTAGTGTTTCCTCCCTAGTACCCTCATCTTTATCTGTCCTGCACTGCTGTGGGCCATTATAGTCATCACTATTGAATAATGAAGTCCAATGGGCAGTCTGGGCAGCACAGAGACTTAGTGGTTAGCACTTCTGCCTCACAGCACTCGGCTCATGAGTTTGATTCCCGACCATGACCTTATCTGTGTGGAGCTATGTATGTTCTCCCCGTGTTTGTGTGGGTTTCCTCCGGGTGCTCCGGTTTCCTCCCACACTCCAAAAACATACTGGTAGGTTAATTGACTGCTATCAAATTGACCATTGTCTCTATGTCTATGTGTGTGTTAGGGAATTTAGACTGTAATCTCCCATGGGGCAGGGACTGATGTGAGTGAGTTCTCTGTATAGCGCAGCAAAATTAGTGGCGCTATATAAATAGCTGGGGATGATGATGAATAATGCTATACACTCTATAGGTGTAAAAATTCTTAGCAGCTGGAGTCAACCCAGAAGCAGACCAAGGAGAAGACTACTAGTAGTTTACAACAATTGACTGTTAAACAAACCTTTGCAAGAGGAAGCAAGTATGAAAGCTGTCACCCAGTCGCAAAGCGGATCACAGACCCCATGATGACTATGCTAGTATTAGATCTGCGTCCAATATCCACTATTAATGCAGCTGGTTTTACACATTTACTTGAAGTCTTGTGCCCCGATTACCAAATTCTATCACGACACCATTTCAGTAGAAAAGCTATTCCTCGCCTCTACCAGAAGGTTCGTAAAAATTTAATTATTGGGTTACAAAATGCCATTCTACCCACTGTAGACTTAACCACAGATATGGGGACAAGCGGAAAGGGGCAAACTAAAGATTATATGACTGTGACAGCCCACTGGGTTGGTGATTCGCCTTCACCAGCAGGGACAGCAGCAGCATGTACCCAAGAAAGTCACATTTTTCAGAGGCAGGCTACTCTGTGTATCATCTGCTTCCCTAAGAGGCTTATCATTATCATTATTATTATCGTAGATTTGTAAGGCACCACAGTGCTCCACAGCGCCGTACAGTAGGGAAGACAAGGACATACATAAAACAAGACATACGTAAAACAAGAACAGACAAGGCAGACAAAATGAATGGAGACATGAAAACAAAGGGTATGGAGGAACCTGCTCATTAGAGAGCTTACATTCTAAAGGGAAGAGGGCAGGGGCGCACGCAGGATTGTCAGGGGGGGCTGCGAGAACCACGAGAGAGAGCTGCTGCGCATGCGCCCACGCATGCGCAGCAGCTCCGTTTCGACAGAGCTGTCCTATACAGCAGCCGCGGTGCTGCCAAAGAAGCGTCCGCGGCGGTGCTGTATACAATACAGCACCGCCACGGACGCTTCTTTGACAGCGCCGCGGCTGCTGTATAGGACAGTGCCGATATGGTGGGCACTGAGTTAGCGCAGGGGAGGGGGTTTCTGGAGACTCAGAAACCCCCCTGCGTGCGCCACTAGAGGGCACAGCTGAAACAAGAGGAGCGAGTGTGTCTCAGAGTGGAGATTGAGATAGTTGTGAGGGTGCATTAGTGTGAATAGTGTTATCGAGGATAAGGTCACCTCTAAAAAAGAGATGGGTTTTCAAAGACCATCTAAAGATTTGAAGGCTGTGGGAAAGTCTGATTGAGCGTAGTAGGGAATTCCATAAGTGGGGAGAAGTCTTGAAGGTGGGAGTGAGAGGTGGTTATCAGAGACGAGACAAGGCGCAGGTCAGAGGTAATACCACTGACAACCTGTTTGAAAAACTAGGGGAGGTCATTGCAACATGGCTTATCCTGCTTGGACTCTCCTGAGGAGATGTGATTTCTGATAACGCCACCAGTATTGTTAGAGCATTACAGCGGGGGGAATTCCATCACATTCCCTGTTTCGCTCACACAATCAACTTGGTGGTACAGAAATTTTTACAAATGACAATGACATGCAGGAGATTCCGTCTGAGTCCCAAAATATTTATAGGGTCATTTTTGGGATTCTGCAACAGCATGTAGGAGAATGCAGCAGCTACAGAAGAATAGAAATTAGGGGGAATGTACTGTAGTCCAACGCAGTGGAGAATACTTTCCGTGTTGTGCAAGGTGCTGAAACCACTCAAAGTAGTCACCTGTGAAGAGAGTGCAGACACTGTTAGCTTGAGTCAAGTGATTCCCCTAATTAGACTTTTTTAAAATCAGTAAGAGAAATTAAAGGAGGAAACAAAGCAATTTCCGTTAATTATGTTGGACGTGTAGATTAAGTGCTTTAGTCGCTTCGCCACAATCCAAGAGTTATCAACATCTTGAAATCGGATCCTGGTCAGCAAGCTGACAGCTCAAGTGGTACATGACACAATGACGTCTCCTCCGTTAGTATCTCTGGAAATTGCTGCAAGGAAAAATCATAGCTTTCCCAAGACACCCAGTGGTGATGCAGATCAGTCTGCACAACATTTTGACATTTGGTCTGCTCTAAAAGAATTGCCCAAAATCGTGACAGCTCTTCCGTAAAATGAACTACAAATTCCATGAGGAAGGCCATTACCAGCAATTACATCAAAGTACACAGACTTCTGTGATGCTGGATTCCAGCAGGGATGAATTAGTATTGTTTGAGGGTGATGTACACACTGATAAGGGTGAATATGATGCAAGTGTAGATTGCAAGTGCTGAGATCTAGCTGAGAGAAGAGAGCTAGCTGATGCTGGTATGCTTGGTAATATTTTGAATAGAATGGCATGTTGGTAATTTTATGTTATTCTACAGTAAACTTTCACCTTTATTAAAGAGATGTTTATTTCTTTAAAAAGTTACAAGCTTTTTTTTTACATTATTGTTTCCTTGACTTAAAATCACTGTGCACTTAAACATAGGCTTTAGCACATGAGATAGAGGGATTAGTATCATCATGACTGAGATTGGAGAGTGACAACTACAATGTCACCCCTCCTGTTTCTGTATGAGCTATGGCACAGTAGAATGTCAATCGAAAGTTTTAACAACACTGACAGCCCTATTATTACAATTTGTGTTTCAGCACTGAACCCTGCCCCCTCTCCTGTGTCTGAGTGAGCTATAGCACAGTAAAATGTAACTGCAGATTTTGAAGAACACATCCAGCCCCATTATTTCTATTTTATTCTGACAATTAGCAATGGAGTTCTCCTCATTGTGTGTTACCTATATAACACCGTATAATTTGACTACAGATTTAGACCAAAACTGCCAGCCCTATTAATTTTGTTTTAGCAATGACAATAAGATATGGAGCAATGGAGCTCTCCTCTTTGTGTGTTACCTATATAACACCGTACAATTTGACTGCAGATTTAGACCAAAACTGCCAACCCTATTATTTCTATTTCAGCAATGACAATTAGCAACTGAGCAATGGAGCTCTCCTGTTTGTATGTTACCTATATAACACCGTACAATTTGACTGCAGACTTAGACCAAGACTGCCAGACCTATTATTTCTATTTCAGCAAGGACAATTGGCAATGGAGCTCCCCTGAATGTCACTGGAGACTTTGAAGAACACTGCTACCCCTCCTCTTTCTTTTCTACCTATGATGCTGGCCAACTGCACTAGAGACTGCCAAGAAGTGTACTACCCCTTCTGTGTCCCTCTGTGAAATGGTGCTGCATTGCCGTGTAGGATGGTACTAATAAAATCCAAAACTTGCAAGATCCAACGACGTTATACAATTACATATAGAACATTTTCTAGGCTGATAACTACAGATATCCAGGAAGTCAGGGATAAAAAAATATGTTTGTAGTTATTCCTGGTGTAAGACTAAACATACTTCTTAAATTAAAATAGTATACAATGTTCCATGTATTGTGGACAACCTGAAACTAATGCAAAATACACACCTAATAACTACATAATTAATCTACTGTTCGGTACAACCCTGCACAGTCAATTGTACCTATGGGATAATTACTTGGGTGACTCAGAGTTATACAGTCAGTGACTATGTTCCTGTAAGTAACAAATAGATTTATATCACTGTTCTCAACCATCCTGTGGGACGTAGAAGTAACGTGAATGAGTTGCAGATGTTATAATATGATAACTATAATATATAATATTGTTCGCATGATTACCTGGACCTAATGGCTTACCCATCAGGACGTATACTATATATGACACTGGGTGAAGAAAGTTGAACTATACAGATGTAATTTTGCGTGTTGAGATTATTGGCCAGGATTAATAATAGGCTCTGAGGACCTAATTTACTGTATAAATGTGTAAAATAGCCATAAGTTGAACAGGTTTTATAGGATTATATTATCCAGAGACCAATTCATCAATGTCGGAAACACAGTTTGCTTTTTCTGCATCCCATTTATGGACGTTTGGAATATCAATTCTCCATCCTCAGAAAATATTCATTCTAGGTCACAACGAATTGTTTAATTTCTGGGTCAGGAATTTAAGCAGAGTCCCTCAGATTCACGTGCAAGGACAGGTACAACAGGTTTTATATAGGACAAAAATATATGTAACCTTTATTGTGGCTAATGACATATAATAAAATGATAAAAAATAAATAAAACCCATACAAGTGATAATTGATGGATGTTCTGAATAAGATTTTTATTTGGGTATTTTCAGATATAATTCTGTGAGGGGGATTTAAATATCTCCGGACTAGTGCTAGGGGCAGTGAGGACAATGGAGGGACTGTACCTAGCTATCTTCCTGGGGTTATGGGAGAGTTAATAATTATTCTTGTATATTTATATACTGGCAATCATAGAACACAGTGCTTTACAGATAATATTTAATCATTCACATCAGCCCCTGTCCCATTGGAGCTTACAGTCTAAATTCTGTACCACACATAGACACACTACAGAACATTTTGTCAGCATCTAATTAATCTACCAGTGGTTTTTTTGCACTGTGGGAGGAGAACATACAAACTAAAAAAAAAATAATTATTCCCCAAGCCAAGTGCCAGTATTATCCAGAAAATTGAAAATGTCAATATCTTCTTCGGAACTAGAAAATGGCTAAAAAAATAGTGTTTTTACAATTCATGGTATTTAATTTAAATGAGCTTAACACCATACTTGAATGGAGGCTCCTGAATTTTGGGGCATCCTCCCAGAGGCGCTGGAGGCGGGGCTTAATAATTAAATTTTGCAGCTTTGCGTCATGAAGCACCGCCCCCTGCTATGAAGTGCAGTGAGTTTTGGCATTTCCAAGCAGGGGGCAGGCCTACGGTGATGGAGTGCTGTTGCCATGCCCCCTCCTACCCCCTGTCACATGACCTACCCTCCTGGGTCTCATGGAGGAGAAGTTTGAAGTGGGCAAGATTTCCCCCCCGCATCTAACTTGATGGCAACACTGATTGTTTGGTCTTTGGAAGCACCCCCGTAAAATCATGTCTCCCAAAATGTGCTTTCGCTACCCTTGCCAGCTAATTTAAGTGCAAAACTGCACTTATGAATTAAAGACCCTCATCTGCCCAACACTTGCCATCGGATGGTGAAGAGTTCTGCAGGCAGCACGGTGGCTCAGTGGTTAGCACTTCTGCCTCACAGTGCTGTGGTCATGAGTTCAATTCCCGACCACGGCCTTATCTGTGTGGAGTTTGTATGTTCTCCCCGTGTTTGCGTGGGTTTCCTCCAGGTGCTCTGGTTTCCTCCCACACTCCAAAAACATACTGGTAGGTTAATTGGCTGCTATCAAAATTGACCCTAGTTTCTCTGTGTGTGTGTGTGTGTGTCTGTGTTAGGGAATTTAGATTGTAAGATCCAATGGGACAGGGACTGTTGTGAGTGAGTTCTCTGTACAGCGCTGCAGAATCAGTGGCGCTATATAAATGGTGATGATGATGAAGGTGCCAGTTTTGTTGATTGTATGATTTTCAGTCTTGACACTGCTGCCAAAAGAATGGAACCAGGCTTGATACTAATGTATATGTATATGTAGACCATTGCTCAAAGAGGATGCTGACAACAACTCTAAAGTTACCCTATTATGTCTAAAACTCCCAACAGTCCTGATTTTTGTAGAAAAGTCCTGAGATCTTAATATGGGAATGTTTTAAGTGGATTATGGATGTGGCCTAATTCCTCCCAATGTTTCCACATGAGACTAGTGCACGCTATTCTATATACCCATATTTATGCATTTCTCCTCTGTAATTCAAGCGAGACAATCTGGAAGCAGTAAAACTTGTGCTGTTATGTTTAACTGGTAACACATTACACTGAGCTGGAGTGTAACCCATATTCATTGACCTGTTCATTTTGAGAGCAACGTCTTCAAACTGTGACTTCAATCCGAGAAAGGAGAACAGAACACGTGCCAATTTAATTGTTTTATAGCCAGGATCTACTGTACCAATAGCTTGAAACCGTATCTCTGGATGTTAGTGTGCAATAAACAGATAATAGGCACACACTATTTATGTATTTTATGGCGCTGATAGCTCAGCGCCTGCTGAAACCTTTACGGCCCGCCATAAACCTCTTTATGACGCGCGCCTGCTATCTTTTCATGGAGCTTAAAGCTGCCGCGAGTCTGAGATTTAAAATGAATGCTGCTGTTGTTCCATCATCTAAGGAAGATATTTTTTTTTTTTTTTCACTTTGAGTGCTGAGTATTTGTTATGTTGTTTTAGAGAGTGACTGTTGTTGCATGCGCCTGCTACATTTCTCTTAGCATTGATTTATCATACAAGTGCAAAACGTTTATTTAAAAAATCTGGACGTTTATTGGCGCGCTCTGGATTCTTGTAACTTCTCGCAGGAAACATAATAGTGTCAGAATATTTCGCAAAAACATACTATGAGCAAAATGTGTAGCTCTTTCTAAATATCAGGAGCCAAGTAAATGCCCTTTCCAACTATTATAAGACCGACTAGTGAGAACAGGATTCGATTACTCCCAGACGGCACGTGCAAGCGGCCGATATAATAGACTGCAGGCCTGGTCAACCTGTGGCTCTCCAGGTGTTGCAAAACTACAAGTTCCAGCATGCCCTGGCAGCTATCGGCTGGCTATCTACTGGCAAAGCATGCTGGGACTTGTAGTTTCACAACAGGTGGAAGTAAGGTAATAAAGATGCATTTGTCAGCCTTCTCTGCCATTCCTGCATGCACATTTCTGAAGAAATGTTGGGTATTTATCAGATTCAGACACTTATTACTCAGTTTGTTTGGTGATTGAAATCATTCTTGCCAACTCTCCCGAAATGTCCGGGAGACTCCTGAAATTCGGGTCAGTCTCACGGATTCCCGGGAGAGCTGGCGATTCGCCCGCATCTGGCCTATCTGCCAACTTCAATAAAATTAGAGCCGGAATGTACGGGCGGACGGGGTGGGGCTTCGCGATTCGCCTCATTTTGGTCCCGCCCCCAGTGACGTAATGCTTGTTTGGGGTCTTTTTATACTGTAAAAAGACCCGAAACAAATGACGTGAATCGTGAAGCCCCGCCCCCTCCACCCATACACCCCTCCTGCCCTCCCGAATCTCCCGAACCCAGCCAACATAAGGTTGGCAAGTATGATTGAAATGAATGGAGGTCATTTATGGTGCTACACATTGGGCCTGCACAGAATATTTTTAATATGTAACAAGAGCTAACCACACTGTGTAAATTGGTGCACGCCCCCATCAGGGATGAGGCTGTGGAGGGGGAAATGGAAACCACAGTCAAAGGCAGAAGTTTTTGTGCTGCAGCAAAGGGAAGGGTATTAATACTAAAAAAGTATTTTTTGTGATACAAACTCTGTGGTTTCTAGATAGTTGGTAGATCTACTAATACATAGCTCCCAACTGTGGCGATTTTGGCGGAACATCCCAATTCGCAGGCTGCAAAAGGGGTGGGGCTTAACAAAAATGTCTGTTTAACCAAATTTGTCCATTTGCTGGGTGGTGTTGTGTGGATCAGGGGCCGGGCTTATTTTGTCCCTATTTCTTGATCCTAACTGTTGGGGAATATGAATAATGATAACATTTACAAGTTACAATATTAGTGTTTTTTTAGTGTTTGGTACACTAATAGAAACCTTTATGTTGAATTGTATGTTAATTGTGAAAATTATAAAGGGGGGTACAATTGCCGTTATTACATTAGGTAGCAAAACATTTTCTTGGCCCATCCAAGGAGGTACTTTGCACAATCATTTCCATGGTGAGTAAGATGCTCAATGGTCACGTCTGACAAAACACAATGGAGATGTTGCCTATAGCAACCAATCAGATTCTGTTATTTATTTAGTACATTCTATAAAATGATAGCTAGAATCTGATTGGCTGCTAATTGGTGCCACATTACTCTGGATGTCTCATGTTCCATATGGAATCCTTGCTCTTCACCAATCGCCATAACCATGTTTTGTTAACCATTTAGTAACCAACTTAGTAAGAATAGATTCAGTGGTGCATAAATACATACATAATATAATAACCAATCAGATTTTAGCATTTCAATTCTAAATTGCACTAAAAAGCGACCAACAAAATATGTTATGAGCAATATACCGGTATGTCCTCAACATGTTCATGTTTGTTGTTATGTTTCTTTGTTGTATTTTTTTAAATAGTCTTCATCTGACAAGTTACAGTAGATACATCGACATCCTACAGCCAATATCTGGTATTTGTACATTTCAGTTTAATATTATCGGCTAATTTACTTTCAAGTTTTTAAAAAAACAAAAATTAAAAAGTATTTTTTGATACATGTAGTAAAGATTCATTTTTACTGTGTTCCACCAGTATTTCGTGTGTTCTTCTACTTAGAGTACTTGTAGCTCATTGCATGTTGAGAGCACCTGATTGATATCTTTGTTTATCTATACAAAGATAATGTTCGGTTGGTGTTGTTTATTGTGACAGGTATCTGATCAGAAACCATGTAAGTAAACATGTGTCACGTTTACTATGTGTTGCAGTTGTCTTATCTCCTACATGTTTGCATGGGTTTAGCCATCTTTCGGGCAAGTATAAATAATTCAATAATATTGAAAAGTGTCATCAGCAAATGTATTTGGAGGATCTCGCTCATTGTACTCCTGATAAGCTATTTTTTCATTAATAACAAATTTATATAGTCATCACCATCATCTATTTATATAGCGCCACTAATTCCGCAACGCTGTACAGAAAACTTATTCACATCAGTGCCTGCACCATTAGAGCTTACAATCTAAATCCCCTAACACACACAGACCGAGAGACTAAAGGCAATTTAACAGCAGCCAATTCACCTACTAGTATGTTTTTGGAGTGTGGGAGGAAACTGGAGCACCCGGAGAAAACCCCATGCAAACACCGGGAGAACATACAAACTCCACACAGATAAGGCCATGGTCAGGAATTGAACTCATGAGCCCAGTGCTGTAAGGCAGAAGTGCTAACCATTTAGCCACTGTGCTGCCCCAACATACTCCACTGCGCTATAAGTTTGTACAGTATTAAAACAAGACTGGGTATTAGAAAAAGAGGTTAGAGGATCCTCCTCGCAAGCATAATATCTTAAGATCATCTAACTGTAGAATATCTGATTTGAGCACATTGGTACATGGAAGTAGTGTCACACAATCTCCAACACACAGAACAGCCCACACCACCGGCTAATTTAAATAATGTCCAATGCATTATAGCAGGTATGGGCACAGGTTTATAGCTATGCCTAGTCCTTCTGAAGCGCTAGAACACTCCTTACCCCGCTGCCCTCCCCTCAAAACACTCATACATTACAGTGCCTACCAGTGTTAGGTGTGTGTGGCTCCCGTTCACCAATGCTCTGCTATGATCAGCTGCTCTGCAGAACAGTATCCAAAATATCTCCATCAGGACACTGGTGCCGGGTGTGTATTTTTATTGTATTCAAAATCGAATAAGCAGGAACACTTTAACAAATATATATTTCAAAGATAAAACCTTGATGGTACCTAGAGAATGATTCAGGGAAATAACTCCATGAAATGCCAAAAGTAGGAACGCAAATGAAAACAAGGGAGTGAAATATAACAAACATTGATATGTTGAGTGGATGCGGGTAGGTTTCATCTCTCCCTATGCTGTCCTGCTGTTTACCTGTCTTAACATATATATAACCAACATTACAGCTGAACCTGCAAGTATTTGTTCTACTTTATAAATAAATCTGCACAAAAAGAACCACTTGTTCTTTTCTTCTGTGATATATAGAAAAAGATAGATAGATAGATAGATAGATAGATAGATAGATAGATAGATAGATGGATAGACAGACAGACAGACAGACAGACAAACAGACAGATAGATAGACAGACAGACAGACAGTTAGATAGATAGATAGATAGATAGATAGATAGATAGATAGATAGATAGATAGATAGATAGATAGACTGACAGACAGAGAGATAGACAGATAGATAGATAGATAGATAGATAGATAGATAGATAGATAGATAGATAGATAGATAGATAGATGGATAGACAGACAGACAGACAGACAAACAGACAGATAGATAGACAGACAGACAGACAGATAGATAGATAGATAGATAGATAGATAGATAGATAGATAGATAGATAGATAGATAGATAGATAGATAGATAGACTGACAGACAGAGAGATAGACAGACAGATAGATAGATAGATAGATAGATAGATAGATAGATAGATAGATAGATAGATAGATAGATATTAGATAGATAAATAGATAGATAGATATGATCTAGGTAGGTAGATAGATAGACAGATATTATCTAGATAAATAGATAGATAGATAGATATGAGATAGATAAATAGATAGATATGATCTAGGTAGGTAGATAGCTTGATATATTAGAGATAGATAGATAGATAGATAGATAGATATGAGATAGATAAATAGATATATAGATATGATCTAGATAGATAGATATGGAGGTAAATGTATTAATGTCCAGATTCTTCAACTCCGGCGTGTGCAGCGTCTTCGGCGATTAAATTTAAAGCGGCGCTGCATTGTAAAGGGAAACTTCCCTTTACAAGGCAGCGCCGCTTTAAATTTAATCGCCGAAGACGCTGGACACGCCGGAGTTGAAGAATCCGGACATTAATACATTTACCCCATGATCTAAGTAGATAGATAGATAGATAGATAGATATGATCTAGGTAGATACATAATTAGATAAGAGCTAGATAAATAGATAGATAGATAAATATAATCTAGGTAGATAGATAGATAGATAGATAGATAGATAGATAGATAGATAGATAGATAGATAGATAAATATGATCTAGGTAGATAGATAGATAGATAGATAGATAGATAGATAGATAGATAGATAGATAGATATGATCTAGGTAGATAGATAGATAGATAGATAGATAGATAGATAGATAGATAGATAGATAGATAGATAGATATGATCTAGGTAAATAGATATGATATAGATTAGATAAGCGGAAAGATATGAGCTATACTATTAGGCTTTCTTTTTATATTCTGAAGACATCTAGTAGATAAATTCATACAGAATAAACAGCACGATATATAGATCTGAAGGATTCCTTAGTAAAGGCCTGTACTAAATGCTGTTTATTTAAGGTCTTCCCTGATCCCCTTCTGAGAGACGCATAATCCACTTACAAATTGTTTAGGAAACTCACATCTCAACACCACCTTAAATGGATTATTGTGCTTTGTGAGGAAGCTCATGGCAGGTCTTTCTACAACAACAAAGATTCCCTGGGATTGCCCTTGGAGGGAGATAGACATGTTCTACCCTGTAGCTCAAACACTTTATGTCCTTGCCAAGGCCTGGATGTTATGTAACGTCAGGCGGTTTATTTACCGCTCTGCAGGGATGAGAGCACAGTGCATGTTGGGAAATAAACAATCGTCATCCTAGACTGTTCACATACTCAGATTGTAGTGCATGAAACAGATTGATATTGGATATCATTATCACCATTTATTTACATAGCGCCACTGATTCCACAGCGCTGTACAGAGAACTCACTCACATCAGTCCCTGCCCCATTGGAGCTTACAGTCTAAATTCCCTAACATACACACACAGAGAGAGAGACTAGGGTCAATTTTGATAGCAGCCAATTAAGTATGTTTTTGGAGTGTAGGGGGAAACCGGAGTACCCGGAGGAAACTCACGCAAAGCAAAGACGGGGAGAACATACAAACTCCACACAGTGCTGTGAGGCAGAAGTGCTAACCACTGACCACTGTGCTGCCCCATATGAGACTTGGGGGGGGGGGGGGTATTTGTCAAAGGGAGAAAAGCCCATTTTGCTGGTGAACTTTGGTGTTTTCATTAACACCCAATGATAGCTAGAATCTAATTGGCTGCTTCACCATATATAATAATGTTGTAAATGGGGTTTACCACTGGGGATAACCACGTTATCATAGGTGATAACTCCACCAACCATAAGCATGAGGTGACCTAATCATCAAGTATTACAGTGTGCTCATACTGTTAGTGCCATCTCAGGATGGTATTAACCAAAAGGAAGCACTAATAAAAATATATTTTTTGATTATTTTTTTGTTCTTTTCAGTGCTGGCCTATTTAAAATGGATGGGGCAATTGACCTGTCCAACATAAAATAAATATTTTCTGGGGAAGAAATATCATTAGATATCATTTAAGATATATTATATATACCACCTATATAATATAACTAGCACTATGCTTTTATGTATAAACGTTTTATTTTTGCTTTAAAAAAAACACCTTTTTTTAATAGCAGTGGGACAAAAAGCTAAAATCTTGGCTTTCAGTTGAACACATGCACTGGACCCCCACACATGTTCAGTAGAGCTGAGTGGAGTCACTGGAAAACTTAGTCTGTGTTATTGCTCTGGATAGCTCTTACCACGGCTGCTGACTTCTGCTCACCAGCACAACGTTAAATTAATACTAAATAGTGGCAGAATATTTTTTGTTATTACTGTGATAAGCAGCTATAAATTAATTACTTCATTTGCCTCAGAAAAATGAACTGCCTCACTCTCTTCCCATTGGCTATCTGATGTCCAATTGTAGAACTCCATGTTTACGAAACATCCAGACAGCTCATCGTAGGTCCTTTGTCTGATTGGCTGGTTCGGTATCAGAAAGAGCAGCAAGATGGTGGCCATAGAGGCAAGAGGTCTTAGTCATTAAGGAGAGGAAAGCACATAAAAGGAGTAACTTTGCGCCTGGGAAAAAACATGTTGCATTGGAGGGGGAGTTAACTGATGTCAAGTCACGCCCGACAGTCAGTGAGGAGCGCCAGACAAGACCAAGCCAGAAGAAAGAAGACAGACGAGAAGAAAAGAAAGAAGCTAACAAAAGGTAAGGAAAGAAACGGAGAGGCAAGGGGAGGAAAACAGAAAGGGACAGTGCTATAAAGAAGAGGGAGTAAAAAAATGGGGGAGAGAGGCTGAGAGTAAAAAAAAAAAGGGGAGAGAAACACTGATTAAAAAGATGAATGAAGGGGACGTGAACAGGTTATACAAAAGGATGAATGGATGGGGCAATGTAGAGGTTATACTGATAGATTATTGAAAGTGGGGGGGGGTGTAGAGGTTATATGAAGGGATGAATGAAAGGGGAGTGTAGAGATTATACAGAGTAATGAATGAAAGGGGTAGTGTAGAGGTTACACAGACGAATGAATGAAAGGGGGTTGTAGAGGTTATATGGAGGGATGTGAAAGGGGGAATGTAGCGACTTTATGGAGAGATGAATGGAAGGGGAAGTGAAGAGGTTATACTGAGGGATGAATGAAAGATGAGGGTGTAGAGGTTATATGAAGGAATGAATGAAAGGGGAGTGTAGAGGTTATATGAAGGGATGAATGAAAGGGGAGTGTAGAGAATGTATGGATAACACAAATTCTTGCCAGTACTGAAGGCTACTTGCTGGTATAGACGCTGCTAAGCTAGGAGGTGCGGAGGCTAACACACCTCTGGTCTTCACGAAGGACCCCACAATGGAATTTGAGTTTTGCTGATAGAGACGTGCAGGTTGTGGTCCTCCAAGTTAGCTACCAGCGAAGTAGATGGTGAACAAGCGTAGTCGTGAAAAACAAGGTCAAACCAGGCAGACAGACAATGTACTGGAGGAGTCAGGAAGCCAGGGGTCAAACCAGAATTAGCAGTCAAGCCGAGGGGTAAACCAAAAGCAGGAAAAAGCAGAAAAAAAGAGTCAGAGGAAACCGGGTCAGAGTCCAAGTAATCAGGCAGGATGCTAAATGCAAAGCAGGAACACTGGAGCATAGGAGACCTACATACTCTGGCACCTACCTGGTGTCATAGGCAGCCTTAAATAGAAGAGTCAGAACCCTAATTGGTGGCAGTGGGATCAGCTGACCGCCAACAGGAAATGCTGTGTAGAGTCCTGTTGCCTAGCAATGGGAATGCGAACAAGCTGCACATGCGCACAGCCGGCGAGGCCCGGGTGAAAAGATGAAGCCTAGCAATTCGAATAGCTGCCAACAGAGGAAGATGTCCGTTCCTGGCACCAATGGTGAGTGTGGGGCTGGCACCTGACAATGGAGAAATTAATGAAGAGGAAGTGTAGAGATTATACAGAGTAATGAATGAAATGGGAAGTGTAGAGGTTATACAGAGTAATGAATGAAAAGGGGGAGTGTAGAGATTATATAGAGTAATGAATGAAATGGGAAGTGTAGAGATTATACAGAGTAATGAATGAAAAAGGGTAGTGTAGAGATTATATAGAGTAATGAATGAAATGGGAAGTGTAGAGATTATACAGAGTAATGAATGAAAGGAGGAGTGTAGAGATTATATAGAGTAATGAATGAAATGGGAAGTGTAGAGATTATATAGAGTAATGAATGAAAGGGGGAGTGTAGAGATTATATAGAGTAATGAATGAAATGGGGAGTGTAGAGATTATACAGAGTAATGAATGAAATGGGAAGTGTAGAGATCATACAGAGTAATGAATGAAATGGGAAGTGTAGAGATTATACAGAGTAATGAATGAAAAAGGGTAGTGTAGAGATTATATAGAGTAATGAATGAAATGGGGAGTGTAGAGATTATACAGAGTAATGAATGAAAGGGGGAGTGTAGAGATTATACAGAGTAATGAATGAAATGGGAAGTGTAGAGATTATACAGAGTAATGAATGAAAAAGGGTAGTGTAGAGATTATATAGAGTAATGAATGAAATGGGAAGTGTAGAGATTATACAGAGTAATGAATGAAAGGAGGAGTGTAGAGATTATATAAAGTAATGAATGAAATGGGAAGTGTAGAGATTATATAGAGTAATGAATGAAAGGGGGAGTGTAGAGATTATATAGAGTAATGAATGAAATGGGAAGTGTAGAGATTATATAGAGTAATGAATGAAAGGGGGAGTGTAGAGATTATATAGAGTAATGAATGAAATGGGGAGTGTAGAGATTATACAGAGTAATGAATGAAATGGGAAGTGTAGAGATTATACAGAGTAATGAATGAAATGGGAAGTGTAGAGATTATACAGAGTAATGAATGAAAAAGGGTAGTGTAGAGATTATATAGAGTAATGAATGAAATGGGGATTGTAGAGATTATACAGAGTAATGAATGAAAGGGGGAGTGTAGAGATTATACAGAGTAATGAATGAAATGGGAAGTGTAGAGATTATACAGAGTAATGAATGAAAAAGGGTAGTGTAGAGATTATATAGAGTAATGAATGAAATGGGAAGTGTAGAGATTATACAGAGTAATGAATGAAAGGAGGAGTGTAGAGATTATATAAAGTAATGAATGAAATGGGAAGTGTAGAGATTATATAGAGTAATGAATGAAAGGGGGAGTGTAGAGATTATATAGAGTAATGAATGAAATGGGAAGTGTAGAGATTATATAGAGTAATGAATGAAAGGGGGAGTGTAGAGATTATACAGAGTAATGAATGAAATGGGAAGTGTAGAGATTATACAGAGTAATGAATGAAATGGGAAGTGTAGAGATTATACAGAGTAATGAATGAAATGGGAAGTGTAGAGATTATACAGAGTAATGAATGAAAAGGGTTTGTAGAAATTATACGGATGGATAAGTGAAAGGGGAGTGCAGTTGCTATATGGAGATATGAATGAAGGGGGAGTGTAGAGGTTAAACAGAGGGATGAATGAAAGGGGGAGTGTAGAGACTATATAAAAGATGAATTAAGGCGTATAGGATACTGAATACTGTTACTTTGAATGGCTCATCTATTCAAGATATTATTTAGTCCAGGTTATTGCTACTCATTTCTACTGGAATGAGCATAAAGTTATTCATCAACATTTGTTATTCTTCAGTTATTTTGGGTGAGAAGAGTATGATTCACCTACAAGAACGGGTTAATAGTCACAGACGTTTACGACAGATGTTCTCCCTAACTGATAATAAAGGAGCTGTCTTTCAGCTGCGCGCTCTTTACAAAACTGATTGCCAATAAACAATATGTCAACAGGATGGCGTCTATAAACAGGTCACGAGGAGTTTGTTTTAGGGATTTGCTCTGGCTGTTTGCAAACAGAACATGCGGAAGGCCTCTTATGGCATTCCATAGGAAGCTTGTCCCAGGAAAACCCTAAACGCTAGTGAGTCACCTGCCTGGCTCACAGTCCCTTTAAATAGTAATAGGAGGAGAGAGGGTGACATTTGCATCTTCTGTTACCTCTGTGCTGGGGTGAATATGAGAATCTATGATAAGCCATAATAAAAAGGAAATATTGTCCAACCAAGGCTTGCTGAATATATGGATAGTTAGCATGGCTATAAGAAGAGACCTGTGTCTGTGTTCTGGAGGAAGGAGGACAGTTGTTGTATTAATACTTTCACTATAGTATAAAAACCATTGCAAAGTGGAAATTGAATACACTAAATAAAAGTAATTAAATACATATAGATTTTATACATTTACAAATTTAAAGGACCACTGAAAAACAAAATTGAAATTTGTCATGATGAGAGCATAAATCTGATATGATGAAATAGAATATTGAATGTCAGGGCCCAAATAAAACATTGCATTGATACCTAAATGAACCTGATTTTCAACTCAGATAAATGTTTGACCAAATGTTTTTACAAAGGAAACAAGTAGCCCAGTAGGCGGTAATTAGGTTGAGGAGAACAACTTATGATATGCAGATCACAGACATCCATGTATTCCACTTCTTATTTGACTTCCTTTTCATAGGACAGTGGCTAAGTGGTTAGCACTTCTTCCTCACAGCGCTGGGGTCATGAGTTCAATTCCCGATCATGGCCTTATCTGTGTGGAGTTTGTATGTTCTCCCCGTGTTTGCGTGGGTTTCCTCCGGGTGCTCTGGTTTCCTCCCACACTCCAAAAACATACTAGTAGGTTAATTGGCTGCTACCAAAAATTGACCCTAGTCTCTCTGTGTGTGTGTGTGTGTGTGTGTGTGTGTGTGTGTGTGTGTGTGTTAGGGAATTTAGACTGTAAGCCCCAATGGGGCAGGGACTGATGTGAGTGAGTTCTCTGTACAGCGCTGCGGAATCAGTGGCGCTATATAAATAAATGGTGATGATGATGATGATGATGATAGGTAGTGTAAACACAATGAACCACTAAATGTAAATGACAGAGCCATATACCTAGGTGAGATCCTTGTAGACAAAGAAAGCATTTGAAGACTGTCTATAAAGATATATAGAAATATAAGCTATAACGATAAATGTCTCCATAGCTCATATTTTGGGAAATGCGGGTGCTACTCCATACTCAGGAGCAGAAATCACACCAGGGTTGTGAATGACAGGTGCGGGTGGCAGTGGCCCCCCTGACAATCCTGCGTGCGCCCCTGGGTGGTATCCGGGAACAGCTAAAATCACATATCTTTGGAAAAGATATGTCATATTGACAAAAATGTCATCATGTTTGGTATCAAAAGATGGACAGAGTCATAGGGGATTTATTAATGATAAAATTGGATCTGTGTGACGCTCCACAGAAACATTAGATCACGTAGTAGAATTGGTTAGTAAATCAGGCAACATGCAAATAGTGATTGAAAAAAGTGTCACAGGCCACAAACCCCTGGGGGTAAAAAGAGGTGTGGAAGTGTCTTTAAAAGACTGAGACGAGGTATAGCAAGGGGCCATTCATCTTCCTAGTCAATTTCCAATGGCACAGATTATACAACTCAAGTAAGTGCTATTCTGAATGTAACCCCTTTTATTTTAAACTGTTTGCTTGTTATGTCAATCTAATAATTGTTTATTCATCATCTTTTATATCTGTAAGCCCTGTACTTTTGTATATTAAATCTATAATTTATTATATGTTTAATATGTTGCGTCCTTAATACCCTAACAAATCCATTAACCTGTTAAGAAGAAATAGCTCATCCAAGTTAACCCTTTGAATGCCAGTGTGTGATTTGTTGATACATGATTAACAAGCTGTGTGTGCTTGCATTTACATTTGTGTAACAGTCTGGAGGTGTGAAGAGTTAACCCTTTGCTTGCTGGTGTGGGTCTTGCTAGTCTGTGGATAGCTAGAAGCCTTGTGTGCCAGTTTTGGACAGTATATTGGGGTCCTATTGCCCGTATTTAATAGGTGGTGGTAAACCTGAAGTGTGTGGGAGTGTGAGCGCTGCTTTGGGGCGATTCAGTAGGTCTATAACCTGTATGATAGCTAAAAAGAGACTGCGGGCTGGAATCGTGTGACCTTATATAGCAAACACCCCCAAAGTCACGGCAGCTGGGAGCGTGTTCGTGACAAAATTCTTAGAGCATTAACACCATTGTTTATTTGTAAGTCATCATAAAACTCTACAGCACCGCATACAGGGTATACAAATAAATCCTACATAAAAACAGAAGAGGTACATACAAGGTTGATGAAGAAGGTATGGATGTGAGACATTGGGTTGAGTGGGCCTTGCTAGAGAGAAAGAGGGCAAAGTAGAGGCAATAGGATCTAGAGGGACAAGGAATGGAGATGATGGCGCTAGCTGGTGGTACCCATTGGAAGAGGTGGGCTTTGAGAGAGCACTTGAAAGATTGAAAGTTGGGGTAGAGTAACGAGTACCATAAGTGGGGAGAGAGGTGATGATCAGAAAGGTATGGTAACAAGGTCAGTGACGTATGAGATGTATGAGGGAAGAGGTATTGGTGAGACTTTTGAAGTTTAATTTGGATTCTGGAGGGTATGGGGAGCCAATTTAGGGATTGTCACAGTGGTTCAGTGGATGTGGAGCGGCGAGAGAAGAAGTTGAATTTCACTGGGGCAAATAGGACAGATTGCAGCAGAGAACAAAGCCTTGAGGGACCCCAACAGATAGAGAGAATGGAGAGAAGGATATGCTAGAGGTAGAGAGACACTAAGGAAGCCGTTTTAACGGTAGAAGGCGAATAAGGAGGAAACTGCTGCAAAGTCCAAAGGAGTGTAGAATGTGCAAGGGAAGGGGGTGACTGAGAGTATCAAAAATGACAAAGAGGTGAAGTAGAATGAGCAGGGAGAAGTAATCATGTGTATAAGCTATGAGTAGATTGTTGGTCACATTAGTGACAGTAATCTGGAGTATAAAGGGCTGCAGTCACTTGGCTGTACAGGAGCACTGAAACATAGTGCTTGAAACACAAGGCACTTGGTGCATATTCGTGGCTATTGGCTTAGCCCACAATATGGCTGCCAATGGCACAATTTAAATCAGCCTGAAAAAGCACAATGAAATGAAGCAGATTCCCGCTTGCTAATTTCTATCCATGACTTTCCTGCTCACATATAATCCTGTACCCAACAATAAACTGTTTATTGTTACGTTTCACTAATAGCATTGGACAGTGTTCTCCCCATCAAACCCCTCCATCATCTTCCCCGTGCAATGGAAAGTGAGCCTTTGTTATTTATATCTCAGATCAAACACATGTCACTAAAGTAGGTGTTCTGTGTATAATTCCATTAAGTGTTCTGCTTGGATAGTACAGCTGTTGTGTGTTTTTCCAGCCGCAGTACAGCCTGTAAGTGTGGACGTGGTTTGTATTTACAGTTCTTGACATTGGTTAACCTGGTAAACGTGTGGTGATTTGTCTGATGTGACAAGTTCATATGAGGAACCCTATGAAATCCCTTATGATCTCAGCCATATCACTATATATAACCATGTCCTAGAGCGTGATCTTACGTAGGACACTAGAACTGGTATACATGAGACATGGATATTGGAAGCAGGTATACTAGAGGCTAGGACACTATAGCTGACATACATGAAGCATGGATATTGAAGGCAAGGATACTGGAGGCTATGTCTCTAGAGCTGGTATACATGAGGCATGGATATTGGAAGCAGGTATACTAGAGGCTAGGACACTATAGCTGACATACATGAAGCATGGATATTGGAGGCAAGGATACTGGAGGCTATGTCTCTAGAACTGGTATACATGAGGCATGGATATTGGAAGCAGGTATACTAGAGGCTAGGACACTATAGCTGACATACATGAAGCATGGATATTGGAGGCAAGGATACTGGAGGCTATGTCTCTAGAACTGGTATACATGAGACATGGATATTGGAAGCAGGTATACTAGAGGCTAGGACACTATAACTGACATACATGAAGCATGGATATTGGAGGCAAGGATACTGGAGGCTATGTCTCTAGAGCTGGTATACATGAGCCATGGGTATTGGAGGGTTTGTGGAGGCTAAGACACTGGAGCTGGGATACATGAGATATGGATAGTGAAAGGAGGAATATTGGATGCAGAAACAAAAGCGGCAGATATACTGAAGACAGGGACACTGGACACTGTGGTGCTGACATTAGTAATACTGGGATTAGGAATACTGCAACCTAAGACACTGGCGTTAATTCTACATAAGACAGGGGTACCAAATACAGAATACTTGAGGCTGGAATACTATATTATATCTGCAGATTAGCTTTTAATAGTAAAGAAACTTGCAAAATCAGTATAACAGAGGTAAGTAATTTATTTGAAATGAACCAACGTGTATGTAGATAGTTTTACCTATCCCAAATCCTATTTGTTGCCACCAAGGAGGACAAAGCTCTATTTTCTCTTTGAAATGGGGAGGGAAGAGTGGGGCCGTGCAAGAGCCTGAACCTCCATAGATCTCTTCGATTGTTTTGGAACCAAAATTTCTCTCTTCCATAGGAACCTGGAAAGAGAATAACTGACATACTATTGAATCCTTTTGATCCATATGAGTAGTCTTTTAGCCATTGGCTGCACGTTATAAATATGTTTTTGTTTGCTTTTTATGGAGGGGGAGTTTATTTTTTACCACATCTTCCTTTTTAAGAAAACTGCAGTAAGATTCAAAATTGCATCATGCGGCCTGCAAGACAATTGCACATTTATATTAGGTAACTGTGCAGCCATAGAGCACATGACCTTCACTGCAAAGAGATTTCCTACAAATGGGTTGTGAGGAAAGGAAAGCCCTCATACTCTTTATGCCATTTAACCTCAGCAAACATTGGTACAGAAGATGAACAATGGATTATGATTCATTCACAATAAGATATTCCCGTTGCCTGCAGAACAATTGCTTATTTCCTCTAGTTCATGTTTCAAAATTTCGCTTCTAGCTCTTCATTGAGGTAATTTAGAAAGGACAGCACAATGCATGTCTAACAATGTGCTCATGTGCACACATGTTATTCACCGACCAAAAGACTCACATCAGTAAGCCTAATCAACCAAGACTGGTGACACATAGGCAGAACTAGTCTGCTAATTTGTCTCAGCTAACCTGGCCTACCATCCATTTGTGGGATCAATATAATTATTTTGGTCAGAATTTGTCGGATCATGATTGGGCTGTCTGGAAAGTCGTTGAGCGTTTGGTCATTAGTCAACTGCACTCCATGTGGTTCACTATATGTCTAGTAAAAGTGGCCATGTATGGTTATTCAACAACGAACGCATTAAACTGGAACACAGACACCTCCTGGCATGTCCGAAAACTGTCCCAGTATAGGCAAGTTTAGAGAATGTGCCCACAGGACTTGCAGTTTCACAAGCCTACCCACCAATTGTCCCATATATTAAGATGGTACAGACCTGATCTACAATGGTTTACCGAATGAGGCGGATGTCCAAAGCAGATGGTGGATGTGTCCAGGTGGATTGGAGCATGACATTCAATTGGGGCAAGACTTAGTCTAATGAGGGCATGACCTAAATTTTTTAAAACTGGAATGTTCAATAAGTAGTTCCACAATTATTGGAGAGCCACAGACTGCCTAAACGTTGGGATAAGAGCTGGACTTATAAACTCTTTAAATTCCTTTCAAATTGTTTTTTTATTTGTTCGGTGTCTTTACTATGTTAGGTTTAAAAGCTTTTCCAAACTTCAATAAAGGATTTTTTTTTTATTAAAGTCCAGAAATACCTAGTTAAAGAGCAAGGAATGCTATTGTACCATCTCTTTATTCAGTCGCAGCCTTCCTGTAGCCATCGCTAAGACTGTTCTGTTTCACTGGGGATAGACGTTTAAAAAGCTGCTTCTACTCTTCACAATTGTTGTTGACATAGACGGCTGTCTGATTTCACAAGTGGTAACCAAGCAATATTGTGCAAACATGCAGAGAAAGGCAAAAACAAGCCTTATGGAGTGGGTTATATATGCAAACTCTACATATAGCTTATTATTTCACTAACAGACTATATTATCAGGATATAATTTAAAGAAATATTTGGGTATGTTATTTAAATATTACAATATTTTAAATGCTTCTCAAAATGTGCAAACAGTAAAACATATGATTAAATGTTTTTTTGTATAGAGGTAGCTGTCTTGTGAGTGAAACTGAGCCAGACCTTACCTAAGGGACTGTGGTCAAATATTTGTGCTCAATGATTTGATCACTTCCAAATCTAAAGGCCATTACTGGCTTATAATTCTCACAGACCTATCTACTGCATTTGACACTGTTGACCACTCTCTTCTCATGCAAACATTACATCCCCTTGATGTTCAAGACACTGTCCTATCCTGGTCCTCATCCTGCTTTTCAATCAGTTCTTTTAGAGTTTCCACCTTCCTCTCCACCTTCTCAATCAGTTGGAGTTCCACAAGGCTTGGTGCTAGACCTTCGGCTTTTCACTATCTATAAAACCTGGATTGGAAACATGGCCATTTTAACAACAGTATGGGCCCCCGGGCAAAGCAGTGCACCGGGCCCCTACACACACACATATATATATATATATATATATATATATATATATATATATATATATAGATGTATAGAGATACAGATATAGATATAGATATAGATATAGATATATAGAGATAGATAGATGTACTTGCTCAGTGACCCTTGAAGGTTTTTTTTGCAGGTTTTTTCTTTTGCAGGATTATTTATTCTCATTAAGAGCCCTGCCGATGGGGCCCCCTTGCCCGTGGGGCCCCCGGGCACCTGCCCATCGTGCCCAATGGAAAAGATGGCCCTGGTTGGAAAACAAATAAAGTCCCTTGTATTTCAATATCACCTCTATGCAGATGATGCCCAAATATGTCTATCCTCTCCGGCACACTCACTATCTGTGTTGGTCCGTCTTTCTGAATGTCTCTCTGCCATTTCATCTTGTCCTCTTGGCACCTTAAACTCAAAACTAAGCTAATAATATTCCCACCAGTCAACTGAAGATTCCTAGCTAATATTTCTGATTCTGTGGATAACAGGAAAAGAAACCCTACCCCTGAAGCTCTCTGCCTGGGTGTCATCCTTGACTCAGAACTATCCTTTGTTATATACATCCAATCTGTACCCAAATCTTGCTACAGATATGTTTTTATGTACTTAATTGCTGCCACATGATTGGCTGATTAGACATCTGCATTAACAAGCAGGTGTACAGGTGTGCTTAACAAAGTGGCCATTGAGTGTATATTATAGAGTTATAGTTTATGTGTGTGTGTGTGTGTGTACACACACACACACACACACACACACACACACACACACACACACACACACACAACAGAACAGGAATCAGAATAGGAATCAGCAGATTGCCCTTTGCTTCATCATTTTAACACATTTTAACTTAGAATTTTTTCTTCTCCTAGTGGAAACTTCTAAATCCATTGCTTTATATTTCTGTATTACTGCATCATACGTAAAAATGTTATTCTAACACTGCGTGACAAGATATGAATGTTATAAATTATAGAAAAGTATGGAGGGTATTGCACATGGTACAATTAATTCTGTAAATTACCATGAGGTTCATAGCTCACCAAAAATTGACATTAGCATACTATTTCTGCAAGTAATATACGTGTGTACCGATCATACATGGTTTTGTGAAAAATACATGATTATTGCAGCACAGAGGGGAATAATTAACATGCTTGCTAAAATTAAATATAGTGAAAATGTAAATATTTAACGTGCACAGTATGGGAAAATAAATACGAAATACCATATACATCGGGCAACTGTCTCTTTAAATGCCTTCACATAGCCTTACATATACTATATAGCCAGTATACCTCCATATAGGCTCACATTCCACCATATAGACAGTACACTGCTATATAGCCACACATGCTACTACAGAGCCAGTATACCTCAATATTATCACACATTCCACCACATAGCCAATACACCTCATTATAACCTCACATTCCACCACATAGGCAGAATATCTCTATATAGCCTCACATGCTACCACAGAGCCAGTATACTGCTATAAAGCCTTACATATACTATATAGCCAGTATACCACCATACAGCCTCACATTCCACCACATAGACAGTACACTGCTATATAGCCACACATGCTACTACAGAGACAGTATACTGCTATAAAGCCTTACATATACTATATAGCCAGTATACCTCCATACAGCCTCACATTCCACCACATAGACAGTACACTGCTATATAGCCACACATGCTACTACAGAGACAGTATACTGCTATAAAGCCTTACATATACTATATAGCCAGTATGCCTCCATACAGCCTCACATTCCACCACATAGACAGTACACTGCTATATAGCCACACATGCTTCTACAGAGACAGTATACTGCTATAAAGCCTTATATATACTATATAGCCAGTATACCTCCATACAGCCTCACATTCCACCACATAGACAGTATACTGCTATATAGCCACACATGCTTCTACAGAGACAGTATGCATCCATACAGCCTCACATTCCACCACATAGACAGTATACTGCTATATAGCCACACATGCTACCACAGAGCCAGTATACCTCCATACAGCCTCACATTCCACCACATAGACAGTACACTGCTATATAGCCACACATGCTTCTACAGAGACAGTATACTGCTATAAAGCCTTATATATACTATATAGCCAGTATACCTCCATACAGCCTCACATTCCACCACATAGACAGTATACTGCTATATAGCCACACATGCTTCTACAGAGACAGTACACTGCTATATAGCCACACATGCTACCACAGAGCCAGTATACCTCCATACAGCCTCACATTCCACCACATAGACAGTATACTGCTATATAGCCACACATGCTTCTACAGAGACAGTATACTGCTATAAAGCCTTACATATACTATATAGCCAGTATACCTCCATATAGGCTCACATTCCACCACATACACAGTATACTGCTATATAGCCACACATGCTACTACAGAGACAGTATACTGCTATAAAGCCTTACATATACTATATAGCCAGTATACCTCCATATAGGCTCACATTCCACCACATAGACAGTAAACTTCTATATAGCCACACATGCTACTACAGAGACAGTATACTGCTATAAAGCCTTACATATACTATATAGCCAGTATACCTCCATACAGCCTCACATTCCACCACATATAAAAGTACACTGCTATATAGCCATACATGCTACTACAGAGACAGTATACTGCTATAAAGCCTTACATATACTATATAGCCAGTATACCTCCATACAGCCTCACATTCCACCACATAGACAGTATACTGCTATATAGCCACACATGCTACTACAGAGACAGTATACTGCTATAAAGCCTTACATATACTATATAGCCAGTATACCTCCATATAGGCTCACATTCCACCACATAGACAGTAAACTGCTATATAGCCACACATGCTACCACAGAGCCAGTATACCTCCATACAGCCTCACATTCCACCACAGACAGTACACTGCTATATAGCCACACATGCTTCTACAGAGACAGTATACTGCTATAAAGCCTTACATATACTATATAGCCAGTATACCTCCATATAGGCTCACATTCCACCACATAGACAGTAAACTGCTATATAGCCACACATGCTTCTACAGAGCCAGTATACCTCAATATTATCACACATGCCACCACATAGCCAATACACCTCATTATAATCTCACATTCCACCACATAGCCAGAATATCTCTATATAGCCACACATGCTACTACAGAGACAGTATACTGCTATAAAGCCTTACATATACTATATAGCTAGTATACATCCATATAGGCTCACATTCCACCACATAGACAGTATACTTCTATATAGCCTCTCATGCTACCACAGAGCCAGTATACCTCCATATTATCACATATGCTACCACATAGCCAATACATCTCATTATAACCTCACATTCCACCATATAGCCAGTATTCCTCTATATAGCCTCATAGAGCCAGTATATCTCCATATTATCACACACATGCCACTACATAGCCAATACACCTCATTATAAGCTCACATTCCACCACATAGACAGTATACCTCTATATAGCCTCACATGCTACTACAGAGCCAGTATACCTCCATATTATCACATATGCTACCACATAGCCAATACACCTTAATATAACCTCACATTCCACCACATAGACAGTATACTTCTATATAGCCTCTCATGCTACTACAGAGACAGTATACCTCCATATCATCACATATGCTACCACATAGCCAATACACCTCATTATAACCTCACATTCCACCACATATACAGTATACCTCTATATAGCCTCCCAGAGCCAGTATACCTCCATATTATCCCACACATGCCACTACATAGCCAATACACCTCATTATAAGCTCACATTCCACCACATAGACAGTATACCTCTATATAGCCTCACATGCTACTACAGAGCCAGTATACCTCCATATTATCACATAGCCAATACACCTTAATATAATCTCACATTCCACCATATAGCCAGTATTCCTCTATATAGTGTGGAGGTCCAATAATTGGATGAAAATGGTAATCAACATTTTCTGTACACTAATAACGGTTGCCATGCGATTTAGCAAATAACAATATGCAAACAAGTTTAATCTATTTATTTTCGTTAATATAAAATATAATGTGTTGAAAAAGCTAATTAATGTTACCAACATATTATTTACATCAAATTTGGTCTCATTCTGTGTTCACAATTGCATGAGAACGTTTCCGGCATTATTTATGTAGCGCTCGCACCTTGCGCACACTAGTTATAAATCATACCACTTTTTCATTTTCCAAATAGCCAGTCCACACGGATCATAAAAATCAGTTTATACAGGTCTAGAGGTGGGAAAGTGAAGAAGGACACCTGTCTATCTCAAGGAACAATGACCAGTGGAATCTACCAATGCCACGTCAAGTTCCTGGGAGGTCAAGACCCTTCGACCTATGAATAAAGACCTTAATACTGTAACTGCGTGTCTCTGTGATGCTAACAAGCGCGTGCGAATGCATAGCAAACTTTGTTTTATAATACTATTGCGAATAACACCTTTGTACTTTGGAGCCACAGCGATCACATAAGAGAATCTTTGTTGCAAACGATTGATACGGATGTAATAATAGCCTCACATGCTACTACAGAGTCCATATACCTTAATATAACCTCACACTTTACCACAATAGCCAACACACCTCCATATAGCCTCTATGATACACACATATAGACAGTCACAGTGTACTTTAATCATCATTTAACACGTTTAAATTTTCACTGTAACCTTTAATCTCAAACTACGACACTAAACCAAAACACTGTTTACGATATCTGGGCTATCTACATAAATCTGGTGAGTGTGACAGAGGAATGCCACATAGCAGTGAATTACCAGAGATGCACCAGATGGGACGTATTACACTGAGCTGAGGGTCTTGCAGTGACAATGAAAGCAGACACATCTGCTCCTTTTACGGCCTAGCGCTGTGTAACGGTATTGTATTACCACAGACATAGAAATGAATGGTTGCTCCGGACATGACAGTTATAGGAACATTATGTCATTTATATACATTGACACATACAGTGGACATTAAATTCATGGCCTTTGCTTACTCCTCAGAGGTAGTATTTCTGAGGTATTACATTCCTGGGAATATTTATAATGCTCTTGCCTCACGAATGGGTCTAGTCATGCACAGAAGAAGATAAACTACCTAAACACTAGAGAGAATTACAAAACGGTAATTTAATTTCTAAAAGCAGTATAAATATAGAGACGTGCACTCAATTAAATAAAAAAAAAGAACTAAACCCCTCCAAATAAACACTCATTCTAAAAAGCCATGTAAGGGGCATGAGTTCTGATTTTGAAAGGGAGAAAAAAAAATTGTTTTTACTCATCTATATCTGTTGTATACAATGGGAGCATTGAGAGATCGTGGGACACCAAAATGCACTGCCACCAATCAGCTTGGTCACTGACTGGCAGCTATTCGGGATCTTGCCCTACTCTGAACTCCTCTTGGCTGCTGAATATGGCTCAAGATTGTTGGCTTTAGGCTGGGTGTAGACTACAGAAAATTTCTCCCGATGCCATATCAGTAACGGTTTTACCAACGAGTGAAAATAAAAAAAAAGTCCCAATCAGCATGCAGATTCCTGTGTACACACTATACACGTTTTAAAAGATTTACCTTCAGATCTGTGCTCTTCATCTGTCATAACCATCTGCTGAAAAGATCATAACTCTGTAAAGTCTATGGAGATCCTGATCGTGAGTGCGGACACACTGCAAAATTGGAATGACATGGTCGCATTGCTGAACAGGATTTTGAATCCGGTTTAAAAATCTAATGAAACGATACGATGCGCTTTAGAACAATAATTGCTCATCGTTGCAGTGTGCACACTAATGTGATATCGGACCGATCAGTCGCTATCGTGTGATTGGCACCATAATCGTCTGAAAAGCCTGTAGTGTGTACAGAGCCTTACACCAGATATTGGGCAATATATTAAATCTGGCAGCAGATACGGCTTAGTCTATTACACTTTAGGACAGATAGGTATTAACTTTGTACACTTGTTGGCATGGTGCTGGTGGCTCCAAAGAGGGAACCACTTGGCTAGGCTAGTTCTCAGAGCCACGCCAACTACAACAAAGCCGCATAGTCCTGAAAGGATGGGCCATGAGGGAAAAAGCTGAAGACGATGGGTTGGCGAAGGTAGAAAGATGAGGGATGAAGCTGAATTCAATGGGTTTTTTAAAATTCAGAATTGTGCTAGCATGAAAAATGATCATTTCTAAATGTTCTTATATACAGTGTATAAGATATACAAGATATACACCAGTGGTTCCCAAACTTTTGCAGTTCGCGGCACCCTTAGAGTCTCCAAATTTTTTCAAGGCACCCCTCCAAAATAATTATTGAGCAGTCCTGTTTTAGAAGTAGTTGGGTCAAAAAATTGTAATAAGTATTTAGGTCAGGACAGAAATACTTATTTAGTTGTATGCAAAAATGCCCCCTCTGCATCCAGACACTCTGCCCTCAGGCACTCTGCCCCCTCTGCATCCAGACACACTGCCGTCTCTCACACTGCCCCCTCTGCCCTCTGTGACGCTGTCCCCCCTCCTCTGCTCTGTCACACTGTCCTCCCTCCTCTGCTCTCTCTCACAATGTCCCCCTCCTCTGCCCTCTCACACGCTGTCCCCTCCTCTGCCCTCTCTCACACTGTCCCCCTTCTCTGCCCTCTCTCATGCTGTCCCCCTTCTCTACCCTCTCACACGCTGTCCCCTCCTCTGCCCTCTCATGCTGTGTCCCCCTCCACTGCCCCTCTCACGCTGTGTCCCCCTCCACTGCCCCTCTCACACTGTTTCCCCCTCCACTGCCCCTCTCACGCTGTGCCCCTCCTCTGCTCTCTGTCCCCATCCTCTGCTCTCTGTCCCCCTCCTCTGCTGTCTGTCCCCTTCCTCTGCTCTCTGTCACCATCCTCTGCCCCGCTGTCACCATCCTCTGCTCTCTGTCTCCATCCTCTGCTCTCTGTCCCCTTCCTCTGCCCCGCTATCACCATCCTCTGCTCTCTGTCCCCATCCTCTGCCCCGCACCAGCCATAAAAAAAAGAAAGAGCACAGAAACTTACCAATCCGTCGGGCGCCGGGACCCAGCAGCCTCCTCTTTCCCGCAGCAGCTTGTTACTGACGTCGATATTCAGTGACAGCTGCGAGAGAGAGGAGGCTGCTGGGTCCCGGCGCCCGATGGATTGGTAAGTTTCTGTGCTCTTTCTTTTTTTATGGCTGGCCCGCGGCACCCCAGTGACAGCGCCGCGGCACCCCTGGGAGCCGCGGCGCACAGTTTGGGAACCGCCGATATACACTGTGTTGGTTGCATTACCCATCATAGAGAACATAATGACTGTAGAGATATTTACTGACCCCAGTGTTTTGGTTTTGGATCTAGATTAAGTTCATGTTTTGGTTTTGGTATTGGTTTTCTTAAAACTGTCCAAGAGTGTTTTGATTTTGGTTTTGGATCTGTATTTTTTAGAAAAACAGCTAAAATATGCTAAAATCACATAATTTTGCTCTCTTTTACCTACATTATTATTACCCTCAATAACACTAATTTTCAGTCCTTTCCATGACCACCTCATAGGTCACAATATTATTTTCATACACTTTCAGACAAAGACTGCAGCGACCTGGCTGGATGCTTAGGGACAGAGCAACGACACAAACACACAACAGTCTATAGCACATCTAGAAAACATTGCCACACAGCAGTGGCAGAAAAGAAAAGTGGTGCAAGATGGAATTGTCTCCCACCCACCCTTATGTAATATATTGAAAAGGACATGTACAGTTTAACAAAGCAAGCACTCTAAGGACAAGGAGTGCCACTTTTGTGGCTGAAGTTCTTGTTTTGCCTGGGACCCCACAAAACAAGCTAACAGTGCTATTAGTGAACTCTACTGTAGCAAGATGTTGTTGTCATCATCCTTAGCCTCATTCTCACCCTCATCAGTGTGTACATCATGCTCACACATTATTAATTCCTCCCCGCTGGAATCCACCATTACAGCAGTCTCTGTACTTTTATTTAATTGTCGGGAAAGGCCTTCCTCATGGAAAATGTAGATCATTTTGATTAACATCATTTTTTCCACATTTTGAGGAAGTAGCCTCCTACGCCGATCACTGACAAGGTTCCCGGTTGGGTTGAATACTCTTTCCGAGTAAACACTGGAGGGTGGGCAGCTTAGGTAGGGCAAAGCTAGTTGGTACATGGGTCTCCAAATTCACCTTTTTTTCATACCAGTATGTAAAGGGACTGTCTGAAGTGTTTATTTCTATGTCTATTTCAGTTACATGTTTTTCTCTTGTTATTCATCTATCTGTATTATTTTAGGGAAATACGTTAGTGAAACTAGTGGTTTTAAATGATAGAAAAATAGCCGAAGCACTGAACAATTAGGAATAACATGCTTTAACCCAGTGCAGATTCAGCCATTTTCTAGTTCACTTCAGATACTGAATACATACGTCTGATTAACTGCTATAGGTTAAGCACCTTCTTCCTGTGTATCAATTTTTTTTTTGTACAAATGTCTCCCTATGTGCCCTCATCTCTTCATCGACCGAGAAGCTCAGCAGAGGGACTGCTCGCAGGCTCTGCTCTATGAGGCTGTTCTGCTCACGAGTGGCGGGCACAAGTGTTCCGTAGCTTCCTGTAAATCGAGTGTAAAGCCTATTCAAGAGAGAGGAAACTGCAATTACGATCTGCACTTTTAAAGTTATTGAAGCAGACAGGCTAGCCTTTATGGGATGTAGAGCCTGGAGAGAAACCAACACATGCTCTCCATCTGCTATTTAATTGGATCTGAGAACTTATTGCATCACTGTGTTCTGAGGTAGCCAGCAGCCAAAAAGCCCCACAAATTGTGTGTGTATTTTTAGGATTAACAGATCAGCACATCGGTTCCCGTGGTTCTTCCAAAATGTGGAATTTGTATAGAAGCTGAATTATAATAGATGTAGAACAGAGCCGGGGAGGTTAAGATTTCCTGGTAGAAAGGGATCATAGATCACTCACACCTTTCGACGCACTGCCATCCATTTATGGGGGGCTAACTAATATCTAATGGTTATAAGTTACATATATCTGTAGATATATAAAAATGAATGAATAGTAATAGATTCATTGCTAAAAAATATATAAATTCTGATATTTTAGGAACATCAAAAATCAGATTTTTCAGGAATTGCAAACAGGCCCTTCCCGTTAGACTGAGAGGCCTGATGAAGCATACGTAAAAAGGAGAGGAACACAAGTGAATTTCCACTCATGTGCGGATCATCATCATCATCATTTATTTATATAGCACCACTAATTCCGCAGCGGTGTACAGAGAATATTCACATCAGCCCCCTTTGGAGCTTGCAGTCTAAGTTCCCTAACAGACAGACAGAAGCAGACTAGGCTAAATTTAATAGTAGCCAATTAACCTACCAGTATGTTTTTGGAGTGTGGGAGGAAACCGGAGCACCTGGAGGAAACCCACGCAAACACGGGGAGAACATACAAACCCCACACAGATAAGGCCATGGTCGGGAAATAAACTCATGACCCCAGTGCTGTAAGACAGAAGTGCTAACCACTTAGCCACCATACTGCCCCGCACACATCTTTGGATCCGTACACACCTTTAGATGCGTCCACCTGTGCATTGGCATTGTATGTGCCTGGTTTATGATAAGTTATCAACAGCAGCCCTATAGCAGATACAAGACATACGCCTCCTATCAGAACTATATGTGTGTTTCTGCAGGTCTGCCTGAGTTGCTGTTGCGTGAGCATTGCTCATGTTTGCAAAGTCCTGGGCCGGTAATACTATTATATGTTTATATAGTGCAAGGCGATCTATGGTGATTTGATCCATTGGTTGTGACTGTGTCCATCAATCTCTGTGTAAGTAATATTAAATCCTCACTGATAATCAGTCTCCGTATGAGCTTTTATCCCCACATTACACAGATATCCAGTAATAGGAAAGTGGTGTTTGCTGTAGTACTATCAGTCTGCACTTTTTATGAATAATAATCACAAAATTTCAGAGCCATTTTTTTTTTTTTAAAGAAATGTTCGTTTCTAGTGCCCTTTGCTATAGATGGTCACTATTACCTGGAGGTAATGTTGGGTCAGTGGCGGATTCAGGGGGGGGGGCCATCGGGGCATTCGCCCCCCCCTAGCAGCAAAAAGCTAGGTCCCAGCCGCCGATTAAAACGGGAGGGGCGGGGCTAAGCGCGAGCGGGGGGCGGGGCTAAATGTGGGCCAGCAAATCAGAGTGGTCCCAGCCGGCGACCACAACGGGAGGGGGCGGAAGGCGGGGTTAACGCAGGCCAGCCAATCAGAGCAAAGGAGGGGCGTGATTATGCAAAATCGCCCCCCCTAAACATAAAGTCTAGATCCGCCCCTGTGTTGGGTGCACAAATGTCTAGAGTGAGCACCCTGCGGAGAGACATTGGATCTGAGTCATTAAGGCTGGGTACACACTGCAGGATTTTCGTCCAATAATCAGGCAAATCAGCTGACATGCGAGCCTTCGGTCGGAAGCCGGGTTAGTGTGTATAGTGACACGATGGTCGAAAGTCGTTCCAGAGTGTCGATGGTCGGCTCATTTGGTCGGTCGTACTGTTTAATATTTTCCGACCAATCCACCTAACGATCAGGTAGTTTGTATGTTTCCGATCGATCCATGAGCAAATGCCGATAGTTCCTCGAGCTGCGACTCCTTTGGGGGCGTGTGTATGTACATTTCTGATGCCTGTACCAGTCCCACGTGGTGCGGTGTCCACGCCACATGGTAATTAGGTGCTTCTAGTCGTTCCAATGTGTACAAAAGTCTAATCTGTGCTCACAACAATATGACTGTGAAAAGTCGCTGCCCAGATGGTCAGTCTTTCATTGATCGTCTAAAACGTGACCAGTGTGTGCGCATTAATCGTTCGAGCGATCGGACCTCTGGTCGAAGGTAAAGTCGTTGTAGATAACACATTGGTCGGAAAAATTTCCAGTGTGTAACTAGCCTAAGGAAAGCAAAGCAATAAAAAGGGAGTAACTTTGCACCTTCGCAAAACCATGTTGCATTGGAGGGGGAGGTAAATTTAAAATGTGGGCACAGAATTATAGTTGGGGTAGAGCATGTCCTGGATCAACTTTAAATTTCAGTGTAAAAATAAAGCTATAAAAGTATTTGTGTGCTACATGAAAACAGACAGTATTTTCCTTACATGCAAAATAAGGAACTACTTTGCACCCCTTGCATTGTAACATGGTTTGTTCAGGATCAAATTTACTCCTTTTTTTGCCTTGCTCTCCTTAATGACTCGGGCCCATTGTTTCTTACAGGTGCTGTTTAATATGGTGAACAATTGCAGCTTTATTATTTTATTATTATACGCAGATGCTTATTTGAAATGAGGGATGACCAGGGAGAACAGAGGCAAGGTAATAGATCACAGAAAACTACAGGGAGGAGGATGGATACAGCTTGAAGCTTCATCTTTTTATTCACTTTGTATAGAAACTGCCTTAAAGTGTAAATTGTAATCAATGTAACGTCTAGTAGAGGTAATTTAATTGAGTACAAGATACATGAAGAAGAGAACCGTTAAGTATTGTCCAAGCACAATATCTGAACAGATGCAAAATATTTAGGTACAATGTAGACAAGTTGAAAGCCACAGCCTGAGAGTTGGACAGTGGAAGTAGCAGGGTCCCCCCAACCTGCACAGACTAGGCCAACTGATGCTGGAAGACTGCACTGTTAAATGCATATCCTTATAAAGTAAAGCCCAACTTTTTGTAATCATCCTTCATCTTCTGGATATATATGTGTGCGGATCTTGTGGGAGGCTGTGACTTGATTGGTAGATAGTTGAAGGAGCAAGGTCCCCCAACACTAGCAATAAGGCGAGCCTTCTAGTAATCTGATGCAGTTAAATTGTGATGTCAAATGCTTTCAAACTTCCTACATCCAAATTGTTACCTGGGTGTAAAATAAATAAATAATGCAAAATAAACAAGAAACTTCGCTTAATGATTTATAATGAACTGAAATAAATCACCGTTGCAGTTAAAGACAGCATCCTAAATGTCATTTATAGCAGGCACCTGTAATCTGTCTAATGACTGTGCACTAAGTGGCACTTTAGCCCAAGGGAATAATACGAGAGGGGACTTAGGCCATGACGAGCTGCTCGGGGAGATCACTCCCTCGTGTCATTATTCCTATCCGGTGGTATTTGACACCTGCTGGGGAATGTTGGCAAACATCCACTGGGGAGCAGCTGAAAGTGGCTCGGCTAATAATGTGCGATTTTCTATTGAAGGCTTCGGGCATTTTTTCCCCCTAAACAATGAACAAAGCGCCGTTTCTTCTGCAAGACAGACTAGTCAATGAAGTTCAATAGAGGGGATGTTCTTACAAATTGAAGACCTGTGTAGGTAATGTAAACCAGTGTTAAAACTGTATTAACAATTACTATCTTGTAGCTGGAAGCATATAATTATGTAAGAGAAACCGCACATTTAGCTCTACAATAACACACTATCACCAGTATTGTTTCATTTTCTTTTGCCAAATAACTATTATTATTCTGTTTGATGCGGGAACGCACTGCAATTATAGACTCATCATAAAAAGGAAATAGTTATTTAGGTTTAATATATGTATGTTGCTATTGTTTTTTTAATTAACGTGCACCTTTTACTCTGGGCTCTATTTATTCTCAGCTTTATTTAAATTTGAGTTTAATTTGTGGTTTGCGCCCTGGTGCCAAAGGAGCCCCCCCCCATTTTTGGCTCATCTGTCAAGCTGGGAGACTGGTGAGAGTGGTGCTGTTAGTAACTTCCCAGGTAAGTAGCCGAGTGTGGAGGAAAATAAACAAACACGGAATTAGTGACATTATGTCACCCATTCAGTGCTTTAGGTGCTGGACTAGGTTTACCTAGTGCGGGGGTCGGCAACCCGGGCTCAGGAGCCGCAGGCGGCTCTTTCAGCCATCTGCTGCGGCTCCGGAGTCCGGGTGTCAGTGGCAAAGGCGGTGACAGAGCGCCTCCTCCCCCGCCACTGCTCCCTGCTGGCTGAATGACGGAATGACGCTGACGTGACCCTAAGTTGACAGAGAGCGCGCCGAGGAGGAGCAGAGAAGAGAAGATCCAGGACCGGGACACCACCTGAGTGAAGGTAAGTAAATAAAATAACAAAAATATTTTCTTGGGGGCTGAATAATAAAAGGGTTTTGTGGCTCCCGAGGTTTTTTTTATCTGGAAAACGGGTCCAAATGGCTCTTTGAGTGTTTAAGGTTACCTACCCCTGACCTAGTGGTAGCAGCAGGCCTGCACTGACCAGCGATGCTGGTAGGTTTCTCAAAAGACATGAGGCCCACACCCACAACTCTATTCACCACATTCATAGCTCTTACTATAGTGTCCGTGTTGTAGAGCAGAGGTGCCCAAACTGGGACCTCAAGAGCAACCAACACTTCATGTTTTCAGGATTTCTTAAATCATACACAGGTGAGTTAAGCTATTTGGCTCGGTCAGTAATTATCCCACCTGTTTCTACAGACAGAAATCCAGAAAACATGCCCTGTTGGTAGCTCTTGAGGACTGGGTTTGGTCACCTCTAGTGTAAAGCTTGAATCTGCACTAACACAAGAGTAAGTTTCTGCTTATTATAGTTTTACTGATGCTGGAAATAATAACAATAGTTTCATTATGTTTAAATAAGCTGTTATTAATCAAATAAAGAACAAACTAATTTTAAGAATGAGCCAGGGCACTGTGCGTGACATACAGCTCCCAGATTCTGTTACCATTCTATGGAAAACCCTTAATCAGTATATTGTAGGAAGAATCTCACTCTAGGGATCTAATTTTGTAATGATTAAGCACCGCCAACTCTGCAGACCTCATCCTCATCTCTTCACTGCTATCCCTTCCCTTTTCCTGCACACTCTGTAACTTTAGATCTGACTGCAGTAAGCTCAAATCCATTCACAAGTTATTCCTTTCTAATTCCCTCAGCCTCCGTGCCATTGATGAAACTTTGCTCTCCTCCTCTGAAACTGCTTCCCCGCATCTCTCTTCTAGATCTCTCCCTCACCCACATTCCTTGACCCAGTGATTAATATGGTGGTGAAGTATCTTCCTACTCCCACCTGGCCTGCACATTCTGGGCCATCCCCCATGAAGCCTCCAACTTCTTCTCCTATAAAGTCCATACATCATTCTCTTTTCTCAGCTCCACCCCTGCATTGTTGTCAATTATAGGCCCCCAGACCCAATTTCCCAATTCCTTGAAAACTTTAAGGCCTCATTCTAGGGTATTTCAACATCTCCAGCGACACTGCCAGCTTTAAACTCAGGCTTGCTTCCTCCATTGTTCTCTCCCAGTGGACATCATCTATCACCCATTGCAATGGACACTCCCTAGACTGTGTGTTCTCTTGTCTCTATGCCATCTCCAGCTTCTCTAGAATGGTCTTCTATCTCTCCAACCACCTTGCTTTACCGTACCTTGACTTTCACACTCCCCTTGCATCAAAAACGAGCGCACAGAGTGATACCTAAACACTGATCCTCTTCTCAGCCTCAGATGTACCATTCCTTTCTCCTATTAGTGCCATGACCTGCTATGATGCGGCAGTCTCTGTCTACTCTACACTACACTCACTGCAACTCTTGCCGAGTCACCACACATTATATGCCCCCAGTACCCCGTGTCTGCTGCCTTGGTGTCTTCCACGACTCCGCCCAAAGCCTTACTTCATAAATACAGTTCCGTGCGCTGTCATGTCACCTCCTACTTCAAAACGTAGCCATAACATACCCTTTTCCCATTCAGGACATTAACAAAAACCTTATCCATTATCTCCTGACCTATAGACAAGGGTAGATGGGTCAACGCTCCCTATTTTCTTGGTGTAGGTATGTGGGTTGCTGCCTGCAGGGGTAGTTCTAAAGGGAAGTCCAACCCTTGGATGGAAGATATGTAGAAACAATATATAACCCCTAGGCGCAAAAAGAAAGGACAGACAGAAATATGCTGGTGCAAAACGTGTATTACACAGAATAGTCCTGGTGGAAAATGTGCAGGCAATATCAACCTGGAATATCCTCAGATATACAGAGGTAAATTTATCTATATTCTCCAGCCACTCTACATACCCTGGCTTATACATTTGGATCTCTCCATTGACATTGTTATTGCATTTCTATATATCCATGTGCAACTATTTATCTCACCATACTGTACTTGCTGTTATATCCATTTACCTCTGTATATCTGAGGATACTCATTCCAGGTTGATATTACCTGCACATTTGACACCAGGACTATTCTGTGTCATACATATTATCTCCTGACCTGACTACTGTAAACTCCTGCTACCTAGCGTTCCCCTCAACCCAACTCTCCCATCTACAATCAGTCCTAAATGCCACAATGAGATTAATCTTCTATCGTCACTCCAAAGCCAATGGTCCACACTGCAAATCCCCATAACCTACAAAATCCAATTTGATATTCTCCTCCTCACCTTTTAAACTCTCCCCAACACCTCACACACATAATTCTCTGACCTCATCTCTCTCTCGCTTTACAAAAATAGATGATGAGGATGACAATGATGATAGCATTAAGTTGTGAATTATATAGTAGGGTGTAAACCTGGAATAGAGAGGTCTCATAAAAGTTGGTGTCCAAACCGTATCTTGGTGTGAGACACGGCCCTGCTAAGATGCCAGAATAAAGATGTTCACAGGTGCCAAATGGGGGGAAGGGAGTATGAAAATGTTTTCAAAAGTATCTAAAGCCCACGAAAATCTATATTTGCAATGAAGATTTATTCTGTTTTGCCCGAGATGAATTTCATCAGCGTATGAGTACTATCTTGCGTGACCTTGAGCACAGATATGTCAACCTTTTCAGTTCTTATTGATTGGTGTTTGCATTTGTACCATGGAATTGAAGCACTGTCAGGTTCCTCAGTAGAAAGTGAAAAGAGTTTGAAACCACCGAGACATTAACTCGATAAGAAGTGTAACATTTGTGAAAGATTAAAGGTTCCTTCTCCAAATATTTTTTTTTTATCACAGGTAAAGGCCAGGTTTGTACAAAATGTAAATTTTGGTGTTAGCATCCTTTCAATTTTTTCATGCTCTACTTCTCCTAGCACAACCATTAGAGGTTCCTTTCTAAGCTATTTTGGCCCATGGTAACGGTGAGATTAATTAAAGATTAAATTGTCCTGTCCGGAAGGCATGTCACAGAAGGAACTTGTTGAAACTTTCCTTCTCTTGAAGTCAACATTTTGATGTGTGCTGGGGAAGGCAGTTTATTCACAATTGAAGCAAAGAAGTCGGGCAGCTCATTTACAAGTCGCAGCATAAAGGTATATTCACTGCTATTTCCTGCTGCCCAATAGGAATGGCAAAGTACTTCTGTTTTTAGGAAAGATTAGGGAAGGCAGTTACCTTATTGACAAAGGGGTCTCTTGTGTTCTGGATAAAAGACCTGTGTAAATTGTATTCATTTGAAAATGTCATTAATATAAGTATCCAAGAGGCTGAATAGTAATTATATACTCATGTAGTGGGTGGGGGGGAGAGAAGAAAGATACATTATAAAAATAAAAGGTTCTTCCTTATATAACCTTTCAGTCTTTCACGCTCCCATTTCATAGTGCATCCCTGTGTTCTTAAGAATGCTATATATACTGTATATATCACATATATAGAATGGTTCTATCATATGACCTATGTTCTTTCTCTCCACTATGCTCTATATGTTCAGCTTTTAGGGGGAGATTGAATTTCCGCCAACATGGTGTGCAAACATTGCGCCAAGCAGTAAGTATTGACAGAAATTTCCACTGTGAAGTGTCTCACGGACATTCTGGAGACACTTCGGGGCTAATTGATTACTTAAAGTCTTTCCTGATAAGTTTTTTTGTTACACACTAGTTAAGTAGCCCTTTCTTTTTCTATATTATTAGTGTCTTTTTGGGGATAAGGCTTCAAGCTCTGTACACAGAACACAAGGGGGGGGATCTTACCACTGACATACAGTTTAGCTGGGAACACACTACAGGGTTTTTGTCCAATAATCGGCTCAACCAGCCGACATACGACTGCACGTTTGAAAGTCGGGTCAGTGTGTTTAGTGACACGATGGTTGAATGGTCGATTTTTGCCTCATTTGGTTGGTCGTACCGTTCAATATTTTCGTTACAATCTCCTTTCCGTTGTGTAGTGTGTACAAAACTTCCGACCAATCCACGACAATCCTCCGATACTTCCTCGACCTGGGGGGCGTGTGTATGTAAATTTTTGATGCCTGTACCAGTCCCTCGTAGCGCAGTATCTGCACATCACAGACTTGTGTTTTGTATAGATTTGTATTGCACCTGTCTGGCTGCAGACCAAAACACTTGTATCAAGCACGTGTGTTATTATCCTTTGCATCTATGTTGGGAATCTATTCATATTTACCCTTTATAAACTTTTACCTTTATAAACTATTCTTTGCTTCAACAAGATCCACTCTTTCTCCTTTTTTCTCTTTGGTTCCGTACCTGCAGTCTTCTTGCCACAGCAAGCAGGAAAAGTGCAGTTGCTTTTTCTTCTTCTACTGTATCCATTGTAGGTTTACAAATAGGAATGAATGAAGAGACAGTGTTGCATTCTCTTTTTATACAGTTTTGGGTGTTAACTATAATGAAAGCTTTGCCCCTTTATGCTAATGTCTTTGGTATATCGTTACATGCCCTGCAAATGATGCTTCAGTGTGTACGAAATTGCAATCATTGCTCACGACAACATGGCTGTAAAAAGTCGCTTACGGGACGGCCGCTTTTTCTCTCTATCGTCTAAAACAAGGCTAGTGTGTATGCAGTCCATGGACCGAGCGATCGGACCATCGATCTGATGTAAAATCGATCGGCATAAAAAGTTGGTGGAAAATTCTGTAGTGTGTACCCAGCTTTACTAATCCCTCTTCCTATACAACTAAGAATCCTGCTGGCTGTTCCCGCAGCTTTACTGCACTGCTTACTTACCTTCATAGGATCTGAATCTAGAACTTCAAGGCCTCTTTCCTATTGTTGTTGATGATATGACACCAGCACTTATTACAAATTCTGCTTTTGTATCTGTATATTCAACATGTATTATTTTACATCTTAATGTATTAAATGTAAGATTCAATACTTGAGTCAATTCTTCTATTTTCTCTAAATCACTGCGCACTTATTTTATCCCTTCTGGGATATATACCGTGTCACAAAACTTGTGTAATTTGCAAAATACATGCTGCCTCGGATCATGTCATTTGTTTGACTCCAAGTCGCTGACAGTTTTTTATTTGTAAATAATCCCACTTATTTTCCTACTACTGATCGGAGACTCACATAGGCAGGTCTATACTTTTTCCTGACATTTGCTATTCTCCAATCAACTGTCAGCAGCAATTGGTTAAAAAGTTTGGTTAATGGCAATTCCAAAACTATCATCAAGGTTTATTTACAAGTGCCACAACTTTCACAGTGCCAGACAGTCATCATATAAAACATAAGGATACGGTATTAACAAATAAACACAAAAAAAGTATTAACAAATAAACACAAAAAAAGTACAAAAAACAGTATAAAAAGTATAAAAAGTATAGGTTAAAAGGGAAATCATACAAGAGACACACATAGAAAAAGACAAAGCAGGAAGAGATAAAGGGGTAGAGAGGACCCTGCTCGTGAGAGCTTACAATCTAAAGCAGGGGCGGATCTAGACAACCGCTTTACCCCGGGCGATTTTAGGGGGGGGGGGGGGGGATTTAGGCCCCGCCCCCTTTCTGATGTCTAATGCTGCCGGCGGCTGTACAGTATGTGCAGGTCCGTTCAGCAGTGGCAGTGTGCTGTCCCGCTGCTCTGATTGTGTTTAAAACACAATCAGAGCAGCCTGTCAGCACACTGTCACTGCTGAACGGACCTGCACAGTGTGCAGCTGTCGGCAGCAATCGCAACGATCGCCCTGATCGCCCCCCCCTGGATCCACCACTGATCTAAAGGAGGTGGGGTGGGGTGTATCAGAGCATACTTGTCTATTCTCCCCAAATGTCCAGGAGACTCAGGAATTTTTGGGAGGTCCCACAGGCACCCGAGAGAGTAATGCACCCTCCTGCATAAATAGATGATGATGATGATGATGATGTGATGCATCCTGGGAGTCGATCAGTCCCTCCAGGTGCTGCAGGCTTTATAAGATGGAGTTTCAGGGGAAGATTTTAAATGTGACACCCTGAATATAAATTTGTATCACTGGCTTAGGGACTCACCTACAGGAGATGCCTTGACACTGGTAGGTGAGCTAAAACCCCAATATAGCTATATTGTGCACAAAATTCTCTTTTATGTATATGTTGACTCATAGTGATATTTATATATTATTTCTGAGCGCCAGACAACATTTTTCTTTTATTTGCTTCTTCCTGCATCCTGTCCACTTCCCTAGTGAAGCGGGTAATGGGGACTAGATTAATCTTGGTTCTTTTTAATACTCTTGGACAGTATGGTAGCTCAGTCTCAGTGGTCAGCATTTCTGTCTCACAGCACTGAGGCCTTATCTGTGTGGAGTTGGTATGTTCTCCCCCTGTTTGCGTGGGTTTCCTCCGGATGCTCCGGTTTTCTAAAACATACTGGTAGGCTGATTGTCCGCTGACAAAATTAACACTAGTCTGTCTGTGTTAGGGAAATTAGACTGCAAGTTCCAAAAAATTGCACAGCAAATGGAAACCTTCAACATAGTTAGCTTATACGACAAAAAGTAGATCATTATTTATTACAATAATAAACTGGAACCAAAAAAGTTGATTGTAATAAAATGTAATCTGCAGTGATTGTGTTCACTTACGCATTTGTAGATCTAAACTCCGGTGCAGGTAGAAAACCGACGCTCCCCATTATATGTGGCCATCTTGCAGTTATCCTTGGCACCATCTGTCACAGAACACACAAGATATCATTTCTACAGACTACTAAGTATAACTGAGGGATTAACATTGCAATAAATGGCAGTTTGCACATGACAACAGAGAACCGAGAAGTCATGGCCCTTATATATGTGAAAAAACTTAGTCTATTCTGCACTGTGTAAATATCATTAAATATAAATGCTGTGTGTATGAAGACAATGCATTTCACTTCACCAAAACGCGTTGCTAACTCTTCTGGTTCCTTCATACCTGAACTGACCTCCTCTGTGAAACAGCGTTAATCAATGACATAGGTGCCTTGATTTACAACTCTCTCCCACAGACTATACCCAGCATCCCAATGACAGAAAAAAAGCTATTGTGCTTTTAACGTCAACTTGTGTTAATTGAAATAGTTACGTTGTAATTAGCTCTGAGCTAATACATCCTGGCAATAGATGTAGACTTTGTTTCTGAGTGTTGAAAAGAAAAGAAACTTTTTTCACACACACACTAATGTGTTTGATTCACTGACGTTCTAGGTCCTGAAGTGAGAGGGGGAGAACAGAGCACACTTTCATTTGATTACATGAAAAGTAATCTTTTTACAAGGCTATTCTTTTCCAGACAAGTACATTTTAATTTATGATTCAAACTGCCAATGGAAACTTTACTGCCAAGCAAACCATTGACCATTGTAACTGCTGGAACACTGGAGGATAGAAAAAAGGAGGGAGTGTGTTGTTCTAATCTGCTAAAATAACTAATTTATGAGCTGCTCACACTGTTACTTTAAGAATGCTATGCTGTATGTAAGTTTATTAAGTGGAGTCACTATGTCTGACAGCAGAATAGCAGCTAAGCAAAAAAGACAGCCTGACAGCAATAAAAGGTACTGTAGACCCGCTAGTTAAAAATAGCTGCTCGGGTTACAAGTCTGTTTGAAACTTTGTACTGTGGAAGAATATTTTGCATACAGCTGCCACAAAGGTTTTTGTGATATTTCTACTTAAATCTTATCACACTTTTCCGTTCCTTGGGCTGGAGCCTGATGATAGAGATTATAGTGTTTCATCACAGGGATTTCATTGTCAGCAACATTTTAACCCGTGTAAATAAAACTTAACTTATTAAAACATCTTTATTGCAGCGGCTGGTGGGGGGGGGGGGGGGAAACATACAAGGCTGTAATGCCAAGTGTAACTCTTACCAGTCCAGTAAAGGCTTAGCTAGGATTCTGTCAGTACATATGTATAATAGAGTTTATTTCTATGTGGGGACTAAGCACAAGTGGCAGGGAAAACTAAAATAACATTTATTGCCTAATTCGGTTGTCACGCAACATTTTGCCCAGCGGTCGCCACATAAACTGATTTGCTTTGGGAGAAGTGAGTTTCCTTTAGAAGGGAATGGATCGCAGAGAGGAAAAGAGACCGTCAATAACGGAGTTAATGGAATTAAAACGAAAGACTTTCAGGACTGCCATAGTTATTCCCAGTGTTTCGTTAGCGGATAAAAAAAGAAATTGAACTCAGAAATTAAACATTTAGGGTCTGATTCATTAAGGCAGGCAAAACGAGCGTAAATAGCGTGTTTTTTTTACAAAAACGCACCTAAATCAGGCATACGTACCTTCGTACTCAACTAGGAGCAGATGTGAGATATGGTGGTTGTTGACTATGGGTCTTGGTGCGTTTTGATCTAACAGACAATACATCATCATCATTTATTTATATAGCGCCAACATATTCCTTAGCGCTTTACACTGCAGCATACGTCCAATACATATCTGGAATATAAAGTACCAAAAGAACACAAAGAAAAAAATATTCAATTAATGTCACCTGTTAATAATATATGGGCCTGATTCATTAAGGATCTTAACTTGAGAAACTTCTTATTTCAGTCTCCTGGACAAAACCATGTTACAATGCAAGGGGTGCAAATTAGTATTCTGTTTTGCACATAAGTTAAATACTGACTGTTTTGTCATGTAGCTCACAAATACTTGATAGCTTATTTGTACACTGAAATGTAAAGTTGATATTTGTGCGCTACATGAAAAAACAGTCAGTATTTAAGTTATGTGCAAAACAGAAAACTAATTTGCACCCCTTGCATTGTAACATGGTTTTGTCCAGGAGACTGAAATAAGAAGTTTCTCAAGTTAAGATCCTTAATGAATCAGGCCCTTAGTCCTTAACAGCAAAACTAATCAAAAAAGGGTTTATTTTTCTAATTTTTCCCCATGAAATATATTTATTAAGATGTTATTAATGTGCACTGTACATAAAAAGGCATTTTTACAGTTGCTCCTGATTGCAAACACATATTCTAGCATCATACACGACCGCCATTACTAGGAATCAGCACTAACCCCAGACCTGTAGCTGGAGCAAGAGATACAACAGAAAATGACATACGTTAGAGATGCCCAAAGCTTGAATTGGATGTGGCTGTGTGCGCTCCAGCTTGGCACGTCCTTACTGTTCATTGCCTAAGTGTATTCGCACAGTCCCCTCCCCGTTCCGACCATGAAATCACAGGCTGTAGTAAGAGTCCTCAAAGATTAATTGGATGTTGCTGCATTCACTGGCGTGTAGTCCGGTCATGGCACGTATCAGCATTTACATTCCTTAATAAATCAGACCCTTGGGGCTAGATTTACTAAGCTGCGGGTTTGAAAAAGTGGGGATGTTGCCTATAGCAACCAATCAGATTCTAGCTGTCATTTATTTAGTACCTTCTACAAAATGAAAGCTAGAATCTAATTGGTTGCTATAGGCAACATCCCCACTTTTTCAAACCCACAGCTTAGTAAATCTAGCCCTTAGTGTTAAACATTAAAAACCATGGGGGCCAAACGAGGTACCAAAACCATGTTCCTGTGCACATATTAAGCCCTGGTTGTTCATGTCATTTGATGGGCAGCGTGGTGGCTTAGTGTTTAGCACTTCTGCCTCATAGCACTGGGCTCATGAGTTCAATCCCCGACCATGGCCTTATCTGTGTGGAGTTTGTATGTTCTCCCTGTGTTTGCGTGGGTTTCCTCCCACATTCCAAAAACATACAAGTAGGTTAATTGGCTGCTATCAAATTGACCCTAGTCTGTGTGTGTGTGTGTTAGGGAATTTAAAATGTAAGCTCCAATGTGGCAGGGACTGATGTGAGTTCTCTGTACAGTGCTGCAAAATTAGTAGCGCTATATAAATAGCTGATAAGATGAGACATAAAGGTGGACATTACTGCTTGCACCAATATACATTTTCGGGTGAATCTAGAGACATTTAAGATCAATCGAAATGCATTGAGCAAGTCTCTTTTGCAGAGATGTGAAGTTCCAGCGATACTAGAGTCCCACTTTGTCTTTACTATTAAGCAGAACAGCTATGTTCTGCTATATATTTCTAAACTTGAATTTCACGGGAACTTCTAGTCTATAAATGGAGCTGGGAACACATCAGTCGATTTTAACAGCTTCGTAGTGTGGTTTGAATTCTGGACGGAGCAAAAACGACAGCGTGGAACACTTACATCTAGATTCCACTGGAGAAATGTGCAAAATTCTGCATCCAAATGAGGAATGAGGGGAATATTTTGGTTTGAAAATTTTGCTCACTTCCAGTTAGTAGTTAGTGTGTTATTTTAAAAACGAAAAAGTCATTTTTACAAGTACTTAAAAAACTAATTTAAATTATGTTTCCAAGTAAATGTATTTCATTTGATTAACGGCTTTTTCCCTTTCCCCATATTTGTCGTTTCTGACATGCTAGATTCTGGGTTTTATTTATTGATTGGTTTTGACAATGAGACAGGGATGGGAATACATTTTATTTGTTTTTACATTTATATAACCTGCGTTTCTCCACAGAACGGCTATGATGGGGAGATAAACAGAACAACACACTGCGGCGTGAAATGAAGACAGACTTGTGAATTTTCACATGTCGCAGTGTTTGATTTCAAACGGGGATATTTTTTTCAATTCTTAAAGGAAAGCCTGCAAAAATGTATTTTAGTTTAAAATCACATTCTATAAAAATGTACATTTTAAAGTGGACCCGCTATCTACATATGTAGCCATTTTGTGGACAGAATCAATGTTCATAAGAATGCATCTTATCAATTCTCTATGAACTAGTCCCATTGCCGAGGCATGAGGCATGAGGCATGAGGTACTAGCTCATAGTGAATTGATAGTGAATTTATTGGTACACAGCGAGAAGGTAACCTGCCTGCTACAGGGGCAGAGCTATCTTTCCCATTGGGCATGCTGGGCAACTGCCCGGGGGCCCGTCGGGCAAGGGGGGCCCATAGACAGGGTAAGCTCTGGAAAAAAACGTACCTTTTTGCGGTCACATGGTGGAGATCCGGCTCCCTCTCTGTTCCCCTCCTCCATACTACTCTTGAACTGAATGGCATTTTCAGTGAGGAGCGCAGCATGGAGGAGCCACCATGCGACGGACAAACAAGCGAGGAAGAAAGAAAACAGAAAAGAAAAAAGAAGAGAAGAAGGTGATAGAAAGGTAGGGTAAGGGGGACAAATAGAAGAATAATGGAGGGCACCGTATCTGATACAGGGGCGGGGGCGACAGAAGCATGATGAAGGCGACAAATAGGAGCACAATGGAGGGCACAGTGTCTGATACAGGGGCAGACCCAGGGGCGGATCTAGAAAATAGTTTTACCCGGGGAGATTTAGGGGGGTGGGGGGGCGATTTAGGCCACGTCCCCCTTTTGACACCTAAGGCTGCCTACGGCTGCGCACAATGTGCAGGTCCGTTCGGCAGAGACAGGAAGGGACAGTGTGCTGCCCGGCTGCTCAGCAGCAACTGGCAGCAAGCCTCTGCCCCTGCATCCACCACTGGGCAGACCAGAAGCATGATGGAGGGCATAGTGTCTGATACAGGGGCAGACCAGAAGCATGATGAAGGGAGACAAGCAGGAGCTTAATTGAGGGCACAGTGTGTGAAAGAGGGGAGACGTGAAGGGGGACAAAAGCAGCTGATGTGGATGTAGGGGGCATATGGAGAGATCTGATGGGCCATGCAAGGGGAATTTAGTTAGGTTTGATGGCATGTGGAGTGGTGTTATGGGTATGTAGTTGCCTCCAGAGTGATTGTGAAGTACTAGAAAAAGACTATATGTATCTCTTTGAAACCTCCTCCCCTGGATACAGCAGTGAGGTCAGAGTTGTGCTGATTTGGTGATTATTGTGAACATTTTAGCATTGTTGGATATTTTCATTTTCACTTGGCAAGATATTGTAAAAATAAATTATGTGGATTAATCCCTGTAGTACAGCATGTTTTTTTTTAATGTTTAAACACTGAATTTTTTTTCAAGTAACAATAAATATAAACTTAATTTTATCGATAATTTAAATTTTTATTCCTGGGAGTGGTTGTGTAGGTAGGGGCCCCAGTGCACTGCTTTTGCCCGGGGGCCCATAATGTTGCTAAGATGGCCCTGTACAGGGGGGCATAGCTATGGCTCATGTGGGCATGCCTGAAACTTCTGCTAAACCCCCCCAACCTCCACTCCCCTACCTTGAAAACATTCTTGCATTTCCACGCTCATCAGAGACAGGGACGGCAACCAATCACTGATATGACTATAGCAAAGAAAAAGTGTCATACACGATAAAATGGGCTGTTATTTATTTATTTATTTGTAGTAGAAAATGGCTGAAAAAACTACCAAAATGTGCAATGTAACAAACTTTTTTTATATTTACAAAAATTCTGTATCTGTGTTAAAGTGTTTTGCATGCCAGTTATTGTACCTTTATATTTGTGTGTTCCTAGTACCTTCCAGCTCATCAAAGTTCAAAGGCCACAGCCTAAAATGCCAAGGGAGGGAGTATCATGCAACAAAGATTCTACGTTTCTTTGGCATCCTATGTGTGGGGCAGGCGTTACATTACTGTCAGTGAAAGGGTTAAGGCTCGTTGTGTTCCTCATGCAGAAAGGTTGCAATGCAAACTAAGCTGGTCATACAGATCAGTGATTCAACCTAAAGGGCAACTCCTCCTTCCAAGGATTCTATTGTCCAGCAAATCTGCGCTGCCCTTCGATACAACATCAGGGGGTAAATGTATCAAGCTGAGAGTTTTTCAGCCGGTTTGAATAACCAGTCAGATTCTAGCTGTCATTTATTTAGAACACTCTACAAATTATTGATAGAATCTGATTGGTTGCTATAGGCAACATCTCCACTTTTCAAACCCGCTGGAAAACTCTCAGTTTGAGACATTTACCCCCCAGATCTGTTGTGTAGATACAACTGTATGCAAGGTACAGGCCTGCGCTTATCTGAATATACAAAAATAAATAAATCAGCTTTGACAATAGAATTGTCTGGAGTTAGCGTTCCCCTTTAGGCAATATTCTTCTCCCAGTTGCCATGCTCAACTCACAGGAGGAAAAAATACCACTAAATTATAGCTAAAGTAAGTCCTTAGTTTGAGCTCAGGAAAAGCACTGAGCGCGCCATGCATTTAATAAGGGCCGTGTATGAAATAAAAAATGAGAAGAGAAAGAGACCCCCTTGGGTGTGTGATTAGTGTCTGTGTGGACAGACGTGTATTCCTGTGCCCATTGACTTCCCATCCTGTAAGTTTTCGAGAAAGCAAACATTGACCTGAAAAAACTTGCCAAATATTGCAAATGGAAACATGATGAAAAAGGAATATGTTTCAAATGGCGATCTTTGTGCACGACTAGACGTAGACATTGGCTGCATTCATTGAAAGGATTAACTAGGAGAGGGAGACATATACTGCTAAGGAATGGGCACACAGGATTCGGTTCACATCTAAACTCTCAAATTGGCACAACTAGGACACTAATGATAAATCTATGCTGTAGACTTAAGTCCGTTTAGGAGAATAGGCTTAACCGAGCGGAATGTGATATCCTAAAATTTCAGATAAACAGCTTATCTATGCCTTCTATGTCTGGAGGCAAATTAAATTCTATTTACCAAGGAAGTACCAGGTTACTTGTAATATCCATCTTTAATGCCTAAACAGCTGATTTTGGAACTAAAACAAATTAAAAATCATACATTTACCCACTTTATAGTATGTTTTATAATATAGTTGGGTATATTTATATTTCACTATCATGATAAAAACAGTCTTTATAAGTGTTTTATGAAGGTAACGTGGGCACCTTTTCCGGGGTGCTTCTGAAACGCTAGGCTGCCGGAGCCTTTCCGTGAAAACAACCATCCGCGGCCCCGCACAGCAGTGGTCACTCTCCGGTGCAACAAACACGATGCTCATAATTAAAGTGGCATACACAGCTGAAAGTCTTGTTATTCAATTATTTATTTGTAGTATAAAACGGCAAACCCCTTAACTTAAGGAGTTAATATAACCCTTTTTTCCATGCTAGCTTGCAATGCAACAAGAGAAGAAAATTTTCCTTTCTGTTTTTGTTAGCTTGCAAGCCATTAAACCCAGATATGTGAGTGTTTTGCGAGCCTAGAAATATTCCAAATCAAATATGCAGTAAACTACATAACCCCCAGTAGAACTACAAGAATATTGAAAGTGAAGGAACTGAAATAACATATTTAGCCATTGTAAAGAGGAGGCAATTAGAGATGATAAAAGTAACTGTTTCAATATTTATAATGAGATGGAGAGGGGTCTGTAAACCTTAAACCCCCAGATCTAGTGGCACGTTGTTTTCATAGACTGATAGAGTCATTGGCAAAAGAGAAGCCACTAGTATTTTTTTATTTTTCGCAATGTCCCACTTATGTATTTGGGTCATGAAGCCAGACCTTAAAAGGCAGGCAGGATTACTCTGGGTAATGGGCAATCCTGAGTGCTCACCATGCAATTGTCACCATTGTGCACTAACCACAGCTGAAAAGCGCAAGAATGACACTTGTCTCTGCAACACAGACAGTAACAGCTATAAACCTTATTTTGTACAAGGGCGCTAATATTCTGCACAATGGTTAAACATCAACTCCAATGTGGCATTACCCATTATTTTCAGTGGGGAGTCATTTGCCCATTTATTTTTTTTAACTTTACATTTATCAAAGAAATATAAGTCAAGGTCTACTGCACAATTGGCATATCCCAGAAGTCAAAGATCGCTAAGACAAATTAGGCCCCACCCCCAGACAACAGAGGCCACACCCCAATGCTGCAAGATGCTGCATTGGATGGGGCAGCACGATGGCTCAGTGGTTAGCACTTCTACCTCACAGCGCTGGGGTCATGATTTCAATTCCCGACCATGGTCTTACCTGTGTAGAGTTTGTAAGTTCTCCCCGTGTTTGCGTGGGTTTCCTCCGGGTGCTCCGGTTTCCTCCCACACTCCAAAAACATACTAGTAGGTTAAATTGGCTGCTATCAAAATTTACCCTAGTCTTTCTGTGTCTGAGTGTTAGGGAATTTAGACTGTAAGCTCCAATGGGGCAGGGACTGATGTTAGTGAGGTCTCTGTACAGCGCTGCAGAATCAGTGGCGCTATATAAATAAATGGAGATGATGATGATGATGTCTAATTTGTTGGGAAGTATATACAAGGACTGAAAGTCCACTATTATTCATAATATCTCTCACCGCTCCTCTTGCAGATTAATACATGTAAAACATAATATATATATTTATTATACTAACAGTTCAAATCTGAGTTATACCCCATTCATACTGCACCAAAAACCCGGGTTTTTGCAGAGGCACGCTGAAAAACCCGGGTCTTGGTGCAGTATGAATAGTCCAACCACAAAATCCTGGGTCTAAAATCCCGGGACTTAGACCCGGGATTTTGCGAGGGGTAATTCCCGGGTTGGACCCCGCTAGCCTGCAGTATAAATGGTGCAACCCGTGTAATTCCTGGGTCTCACCATTCATACTGTAAAAAAAAAAAATGGTGAAGTAAAAAAAAAAGATTTTAATTAATAAAAAATACATAACAATTGTTTACTTAACTTATTTTCAGCCAGCGGTGTCTCCGGTGCGTTGCTGGCTGTCAGGGGGACCTCTGGGAACTAAAATGACGTCATTTCTAATGGACTAGAAATGACGTCATTTTAGTACCCAGAGGTCCCCCTGACAGCCAGCAACGCACCGGAGACACCGCTGGCTGAAAATAAGTAAAGTAAACATTTGTTATGTATTTTTTTTTAATTAAAACATTTTTTTACACTTTTTTTTTTCTAAAACCCGGGTCGGGCAGGTGCAGTATGAACCCGCCCAACCCGGGAATCTTGTTAACTATACTGCCCTGTGCCCTGGCAATATCCCGGGTTAACAACACGGGATATTGCCGGGGCGGCAGTATGAAAGTGGTATTAGAGAAATATGTGAGCTATATAGTCATTTTAAATTGTAACTCCCTTCAAAAATGATTCTGTTATTAAATTCAATACATGGGGTGCAGCATATTACTGGACTAACCACACATACTGGAGAAACGACTTATATCAGATGACATTGCAGTGAGCTGTAGTGCCCCGCTTAATGATGATGACCATGCGATATATATATTAGGTTTTACATCACTATTTGTATTACTACAGCTTCTAATAACACCACTGTGTGAAGGGAAAGTGCAATATGGACATGAATAACTGTCCAGAACAATAGACCCATTTATTGCACATTCGGGTGTGAGCACAGACACCGTGGTGTTATGTGACACATGTATCCTTACACTGAACTACTAACTATACGACTAACTGTCATATATTGTGCCCTGAAAATGCCAGCAGTAACGGGAGATTCCTGAAATGAACATTATGGGCCTGACTCATGTTCGGTAAATACATATATTTCCATGTCGTAACTTGTCTTAAATTGCTCTACGCCAATAGTCGCTCTAGCTACAATTCATTTCTGAACGTAAATGACACAATGGCCATGTACAGCTTGGTTGTGCCGAGAGCGTTCCACCACAGATGCGGCAGATTCAAGTCCTGGGTCTCTCGTAAGTGCGCCTGGTATTAGCCGTATCATTTCCACCAGCTCCAGGGCAGGTGTAGGTGCCGACTGTCACGGCAGAGTCTTTGCTTTAAAAATGACATATGCGTGTCACTAGATAACACAGAACATGCATATGCAAGACAAGCTATAAATATGCATCATATGCAGGGCCGGTGCTAGGGTCCACCGCGCCCTAGGCATTTTTAAAAAATCGCCGCCTTCCTCCCTCCTCTCCTTACCTTGTCTCACCACCGCCGCCTCTCTGCTCCGTCTCCTCCCCTCCACTTACTGACACTAGTAAGTGGAGGGGAGGAGACGGAGCAGAGAGGCGGCAGTGGTGACAAAATAGCCTCCTCCCCCCCTCCCCGTCCATCTGAATGCTGTGCGGCGGCCTTAACAGGTAAGGTCAGCGGTCGCCGCACAGTTTTAAAGTATTTCAGAATTCTGTGGCGCCCTCCAGAGCCCGGCGCCCTAGGCAAGTGCCTAACCTTGCCTAATGGGAGCGCCGGGTCTGATCGTATGTACAGTACACATTAAAAGTATCTTTATTTAATGTAAAAAAAATGATTAAGGAATGATTTATTTATTGATTTTACAATAAACATTTTCTCCTGTTTTGTGATATGACCTTACATTGGACATACATGAGGCAGAGCGTACTTACATCCAGATTCAAATGGAAACTGCTCTCAAGTTCCACGCTCTTTATGAAGTTGCTTCCAAACGTCAATCAGGCTCTATGGGTCATTTACAACAGTGTAGGACTCTGGTGCCACCGACATCATGCACCCCACTGTACATGATGTGGGGGGACGCTTGCACCTGAAAGTTGTGTCATCTGTGGAAGTACAAAGATTAGTATGGGAGGAGCTGGGCAGATTGGGGGCGTTTGGGCCAAGCACAATCACGCACCTTGTTTTACACCGACATGCAATAACCATTTCATTTTGCCAGACAAGAAACTTGACATAAGTTTAATTGATGAAGAAGTTGCATTTATAGGGTGCTCCTGATGTATCCGTGGCTGCAGGGCAGGTTCCTCCCTAAATGACTTGTTTGTTTATATGTGAAAGTTCAGATGTCCTTAACTCTCATGAATAATTTAAAACATAAATGAGGCTAAACAATCAGTATTTAGGAGAGAAATGAAAAAGTAGAATCTAAAGACGGGAGTGATGGAATTTTTAGGGGATATTTTTATTTTTTACACCACCTGTATTCCCACACGGCCCCACGAAGCAGGTGCATACAGTAGGTGCACAACATGAGGTAGGTAAACAACGTAGGTGCATAAGATATTTTCACAACATAAGGTAGGTGCATAACTTAGGTGTATAAGGTAGATACACAACTCAGGTATATAAGGTAGGTAGACAACTTAGGTGCATAAGGTAGATGTACAACATAAGGTAGGTGCACGATTTAGGTTTATAAGGTAGGTGCACAACTTACGTGTATAAGGTATGTGCATAACTCAGGTGTATAAGGTAGTTAGACAACTTAGGTGTATAAGGTAGATGTACAACTCAGGTGTATGAGGTAGGTGCACAACTTAGGTGTATGAGGTAGGTGCATAGCTCAAGTGCAGGGCCGGATTTACCGCTAGGCAACCTAGGCACCTGCCTAGGGCCTAGCGGCTCTCGGGGGGCACCGCTGGGGGGGACAGGAGTAATTTTTAAAGAAATGGGGAAAAAAAATTCGGCCCCTCCCCCGACTCGCGGCACACCCCCCCCGCGCGACTCGTGCGGGGGGGGGGGGTGCAGCGAGTCGGGGAGGGGGGGGGGTGCCGCGAATCGGGGAGGGGGGGGGGGGTGCCGCGAATCGGGGGAGGGGGGGTCGGGTACCGCGAATCGGGTCCCGGCAGCCTCTTCTCCTCTCAGTGATAGAGAGAGGAGGAGAGGCTGCCGGGACCCGACGAGCGATCACGTGACTCTTTCTTTTTTTTTTTTTTTTTTTTTTACATCTGGACTGACGGAGGAGGAGCAGCGCGCAATAGAAAGGTAAGTTAAACAAGGGACAGAAGTGGTGATGGTGAAGGGGCACAGAAGTGGTGATGGTGAAGGGGCACAGAGGTGGTGAAGGGCACAGAGATGGTGATTGGCACAGAAGTGGTGGTGGTGAAGGGCACAGAGATGGTGATGGTGAATGGCACAGAGATGGTGATTGGCACAGAAGTGGTGATGGTGATTGGCACAGAAGTGGTGATGGGCACAGAGGTGGTGATGGTGAAGGGCACAGAGGTGGTGATGGTGAAGGGGCACAGAATTGGTGATGGTGATTGGCACAGAGGTGGTGATGGTGATTGGCACAGAGGTGGTGATGGTGAAGGGCACAGAGGTGGTGATGGTGATTGGCACAGAGGTGGTGATGGTGAAGGGCACAGAGGTGGTGATGGTGAAGGGCACAGAGGTGGTGATGGTGAAGAGGCACAGAGGTGGTGATGGGCACAGAGGTGGTGATGGTGAAGGGCACAGAGGTGGTGATGGTGAAGAGGCACAGAGGTGGTGATGGTGATTGGCACAGAAGTGATGGTGAAGGGCACAGAGGTGGTGATGGTGAAGAGGCACAGAGGTGGTGATGGTGATTGGCACAGAAGTGGTGATGGTGAAGGGCACAGAGGTGGTAATGGGCACAGAGGTGGTGATGGTGATTGGCACATTGGTGGTGATGGTGATTGGCACAGAGGTGGGGATGGTGATGGGCACAGAGGTGATGGGGAAAGGGCACATGTGATATTGTGAAGGGGCAAAAGTGACAATGAAGGGGCACAGTGTGATGATAGAGGGACAAAAGTGACAAGAGCATATACTTGGATTTATGCGTATTATTTTTGCAAACAACTTAAGTAAGTATTTCTGCCCTGACTTCAATATTTATTATGTTGTTTTGACCCAACTACTTAAAAAAACGGGACTGTTTGGTAATTATTTGGGGGTGCCTTTTTCTGCAGCAGGGTGGCCTTGCTCTTTTCACATGTTAGGTACACCCCCAAAGATGCAAGCCACGCCCTCGCCTCCTTTGCGGCACATGCTTTCATATCTACTTAACTATAGGGGTACATGGTAGGCATGCGGCGGCACATGCTTTCACTTCTACGTAACTATAGGGGTATATGGTAGGCTGCAAAAATATAGTGCTATGGATTGTTTCAGGGAGGGGGCCCAAAAACAGTATCCTGCCTAGGGCCCTATGAGGTCTAAATCCGGCTCTGCTCAAGTGTATAAGGTAGGTAGACAACTTAGGTATATAAGGTAGATGTACAATTTAATGAGGATCATTTGAGCAGTTCATCATCATTATAAACACTTATTTCTATAGCACCAGCATATTCCGTAGCGCTTTACAATTGGGAATAAACACAGTAATAAAACAATACCGGGTAATACAGACAGACAGAGAGCTAAGGTCACAATAAGAAATCAGAAACTGTACACCTTAATGGGGCAGGGGAGAGGACAAATGTAACATTAAGCAGTGCCCTGAACATTTTACGGAGGCAGTTAAAAAAAAAACGGGAATGTGGATAAGCTCCTTGTTATACATGAGGCTAGAATTAGGTGAATTTGTGTAAAATTAAATACTCTGTGCAACCCCACATATTGCGGTTCATACATTACCTTCATGTGGTTTATTAGACATATCTGGCATATCGGGTTTGCATGTAGATGACGAGAAAAGTGGTCATTCTCCTTTTACACATAACAGGCAGATATGTGGAGCCATTAGGGGTTAAGATAAACATACCTGTATAAACACAGTAATCTTCCCCATGAATGGATTGTTCAGAGGACAAAGGATTTTAGTTCCATGTAAAGTTATCTCCCAGCACAGTTTATCATAGTTGGCATGAAATAGAGAAACTGCTGTTTTCAGAAAGCTGAGATCATTGCTACCTCAGTATGGGGGGAAGATACACATGTTCTCTTATCATTATAATCCAATTATCACAAGGATGTGACATATAAAGAACCCTTTATGTCACCATTCAGACTATTGTCCCTCAGCAAGCACCATAAAATAAGTCCTTTATACGGCTTTAGCTGTTCCGCTCAGGAATCAAGAACTTTTTCTATATTTCTAATGTTTCAGAGGCTTCAGCTGGAGGTGATTTCACAATATCTAAATCGTATCTCACCTTATATAACCCTGAAAACACAGGTTTCTCTGTGTGACGTCACCATTATGTACCCGTCATTATAGAGCTTGTCTGCAGCTACATATTCCAAGCACTGGAAAACTGTCAGAAAATGAAACTCATAAGGACTATCCACGGTGATCCCTTTTAAATTGTGACGCCATCGAAAACTTCAGCAGTGTCCATAAAATATCAGATAAAGGTTTCCTAGATCACCTTGTAGGGAACTTTTTTTTATACTTTTCTCTAACCCAGGGGTCAGGGAACTTTTTTACCTTTTACCCCAAAATATATTTAGATACGACAACGTTACCCCGTTGATTTGAAAGAAAGAAATCATATATTATTAATTATTGGAATTCAAAATTTTATTGAATCTATTTAAAATTTCTTTGAAAGCTTCAACTTCAAAACTTCAGGTTTTGGAGAAATGATGTTCCTTCATTTTTGATACGAGAGCATCAATATTGGGGCATTTTCTTGGATATAGTCTTCAGCGTTCAATCGATTTCTCTGCTTTGTTTTATGTTCGTTAGAGTTGAAAATCCTTGTTTGCAAAGGTAGGTTGTTGTAAAAGGCAGCAACTTTTTGACTGCCTCCTCATGTGCAATTTTGATGCCTTTGCAGCTGTTGAAATCCAAAAATATGACAGATCTGCTTTGTTTTCAAATGCAATATGTGCTTCATTATTGCATCAAAGCTCAAGAAGTGCCTCTGCCAAGGCTCTTCTGGTCAACAGCAATTTCACATTTAAAGTGGTCTACAATCCAACTGACAGCAAGTGAATCGGCAGCATTACCCACAGGAATTTCATTTTTACCCCATTTGGGGTAATCTACCCCTGTTCCCTGACCACTGCTCTAAAGCATAGTGGTCCGGCCATCGCCATCTTGTCTTGCCCACTTACATTGGCCGTGCATGTTTAGGCCTGATCAAAAAAAGGCCGGATCTGTATTCAAACACATTGGAAGTATCCTGCCGTTCAGCAAGCAGTCTGATCCACCAGATCTCATGGGATCTATTCGTGCAATCAGCTGATACCGCGTACATAGCAAATAGCAGTCACCGATCTACGATGTGCGTTCTCTGCCATCTTAAGCGGTTGGCGCAATACCGTTGTGAGTCACTGTACCTGAACTGGAGGTATTTTTTCTAAATATTATTAAATAAAAATTATTTTCGCCACGAGAGGTGCACATTGAAGGGGTTGACCACCTTTCAACTATCCCCCTTCCTGGCCCGGACATTTGTAGTTATGCCCCTGAGCAAAGTTCAAGCTCCAGCCCAGCATCTATGATTAATACGACACCTAAGAGAACAGAATGGCGCTATGTCGTGGCACGTCACATACTTACAGATCCAACCAGATGGCAACGTGCATGGCCAGCTTAGTGATTGAAAGGGAAAGCAATCTCATTTTTTCTTAAAATTGTTATCCCGCCATAAATAAGATGCTTTGCAAATTGTCATTACTAACTTTTTCAGATACCTGTTATAAAAGTTAAAGCCTATAATAAAGTTGTTCCTAACCTATCTACTTGTGAGCTTGAAATTCCAGTGAACACATATCCTTTACGTTTGAAAAAACAATAGTCTGAGACACAAGGTCCCCTTCCCTATTCCCCGCTTGCCAGGGCAGCCAGGACTACTTAGTTTGTTTTTTAGGATCACAGCAATGATACAGCTCTCTGCCATAAAGATAATTATTAGGGGTAGATTTACTAAAGGGTGTAAAAAGGGAAAGTGGATGTGTTTCCCATAGCAACCAATCATAAATGATAGCTAGAATCTGATTGGTCGCTATGGGCAACACCTCCACTCCTCCTTTTTAGATATTTTAGTAAATCTAGACCTTGTGAAAACCAATCAGGTTCTAGCTATCATTTTCTAGAACAGTGGTGAGCACCAGTCGGCCCTAGGGTGGCATGTGGCCCTCCGAGCTTCACCTGTGGCCCCCCAGCTCTATCCTGCTTTATTGTGAGATTTGCTTGTTATAGCTTGTAACACTTGTTTAAAACGCCTGCTGATGTTCTTATAGAGCGGTGTCTCTTTATTTGATTAAATAGGCTGTTTTAACTTATTACTGAGATTAAGGGTAATGTGCTGCTCTTTAGACGGTTATATGTGCGGCCGCTGAAGAGTATCAGGTTTCTTATCACTGTTCTAGAATGTAGTAGATAAATGATAGCGAGAATCTGATTGGTTGCTATGGGCAACACCCCCATTTTTTATTTTTATAAGGTTTGATAAGTCTACCCCATAGTGTTACCACTTTAACATTCCCCCCTCAGCAATACTCTGGGTATATGAACCCAGGATATTCCCGGGGGACAGAGCCTTTGACCCCCCTGGGCAGACTGAACCCGGGTCTGCCCAGGTTTCCGTGGCAACATCACAAGAGGAGCTTTGATTGGCTCCTCTTGTGATGTAAGTTTTTCTTTTTCTTTCTTTTTTTTCTGTTGAAAAACCCGGGTCTCACAGTTCATACTGGAGGCTACTCAGCTCAGACCCGGGAATAACCCTCCAAAAGACGTTCACACTCAGCCTCATTCACACTCAGCCTCGACCCGGGTCATTGTGGCTTGCCCCGTCAAGAACCCGGGTTTTTGAGGCAGTGTGAATGGGGTATAAGACATTGATAAATTTAGATCTCGCTTCCAACCATAAGGTAAAAGCACTTACACAAAGGCAGGTTCTGCATAGTTTTACATTCTGCAATTAGTAAGTTTCCCTTTCTGTGCAGTAAAGGGGACTTAATAACTCCCCCCCTCCATCAGAATATTTAACATATATTTCAAACACCAGATACTATTTGTTTTTAATACTTTTCTGCTGTTGCAAAGACAGCAGTACCGCATTACATCAATACACAGTGAATAAAAATAATTCACATACCCTGGGCAGGGGTGGGCTGGGCCGGGGGGCATCGCCTCTTCGGGCCGCTCAGTCTAAACCCTGTTTGGGCCGGCCGTCCCCCCCCCCCCGTGGATGCAATATTATAGCGGCGCACAGGCGGCCGCATCGCGTGTCATGTGATGCGGCCGCCTGTGTGCCCCCAGGCTGAAATTTGCCAGCTCTCTCCTGACCCTGAGTGTATGAAGGGAGGGCAAAGGGCAAAAGGAAGCACTTGCCCCTACTGGTAATTTCCACTACTGTGCGCACTATCATGAGTCCCGTATACTGTATAAAAGTCGCCCCCTCCTCCTCTTCTGCGCGCACACAGTTGTTTTGGAAACACCCCTGCTGCCCCTGTCATCTATAAATAATGGCTGATGGGCAATTGCCTCCCATGTGGTGCGGTGCAATAAGTATTAAATAATAACTTGCATTTCAATGGCAACAGACACGAGGGGGTTCCTTGTCTCAAATATTAAAATGGGCCAAATGAATGGGAAATAAATCACTTCACAGTTCATGCTATAACCCCTTTAACTCATAGCAGCGATTTAAACACAACAGCTACTTGTACGAGTACAAACTGATTATTTTCACTGGAAGCCATTCAGAAAATAACCCACATAAAACCTTGTATTGTAAAAAGAATGAAAACAGAACCTGGCTGCACTTCCAATAATTACTGTCATCTGTCTGCCAAGTGCGGTGGTTTGTTGCGATTAGTGGTTGAATGAATAGGTAATAAGTAATAAAATATACATTTGTTAAATGACTACGGCCAATTACAATAGTGGCTACAGTCATAGTAATGTGTTTTTATCATCAAGTATTTGAGATCCCCGAATAGGTCCCGTGCTCGGCAAGCAGAATTGTAATTAAAGGATCAAGTTCCTCTCTCTTCTTTTATTATCGGCGATTTAAATCTCCATGTAACAGGGAAAGTAGATCTGTGTATTTTAATCTCCCATACAGAGTAAAGCTAGTCTTTTGATCATTGGGGTAACATTTGCAGGTACAGTGATATATATATATATATATATATATATATATATATATATATATATATATATATATATATATATATTTTTTTTTAAATAAAAACTACCATTAACATACATTTGATTCAAACAATAACTGTTAACATTTAACTATACAATTACATATTAGATTTCCAAAAAAAGTTGCATGGTTTTAATGATATTTGGTTCTCCACCTATTTACTCTGTTGTAATTTGTGGATAGGTTTTAGTCACTGGCTAAGAGCTAGATTTACTAAAGGACGGTTTGGTGACGTTTGTCTGCAATTTTTCCGGCGGTTTTACAATGGCCAGAATTGACATTTTTCAAAACCACCACTTTACAAATCGCCAATGATGAACATACAAACCATCGGATTTACTAAGCTGGGGGTTGCAAAACCACCACAAAACCGCCATCCAAATGGCCAAAATAAAAGAGGTGGTTGTGAGTGGCTCAGACCGCATGCTGTTTGAGCTATTTTGCCATTCAGAACATAAGAGAAAGCAACATTGACATTTAAATTATTTGGGCAATCATTATTTATTGATTAAGGGGCAAAATTAATTTATTATTATCCCCTTATGGGGGAATATTTTTTTTATTTTTTTTTAAGGGGACATTATTATAGCATTATATTATGGGGGAAATGTGGATATATAATAATATTAACTGATTGTTAATGGTGGATATAATTATTTATGTTGCACAATTTTGACATTACATAGTGCCCGAATAATATAATTAAATAATTTTGTCCCCTTAATATAATGAAGAAAATAAATCCCCCCCATAAATTATTAAATTAATTTTGCCCTTTAATCAATAAATCATGATTGCCCAAATAAATTAAATGTCTGTGGTGCTTTCTCTTATGTTATTGAATGGCAAAATAGGTCAAACAGCCTGTATCAAGCCATTCAGAAGCAGGTATTAAAACTGTCCTGTCCTGTCTTTTGGATGGCGGTTTTAGACAAACCGTCGGTAGTTTGGACAAAACCGCCGGTGGTTTAGCTTTTTCAATCCGCCATACATTGCCACCCGTTTTAAACCACAGCCTCAAACCGCCTTATGGTAAATGCAGCGGTTTGGTCTGCTAAATCGCCAGCGATGTGTGGCGGGTTTCAAACCACCGCCAAGCTCGACAAATCTAGCCCTAAATCTTTGTAAAGGAAAGCAGCAACAATAGCGACACCTATAGGTCACAAAAAAAGAGCAGATTAATCTTAAAATAAGGAGATGATAGATGGTTACCTCCGCATGCGGAGTCCTGGTGTTTTCCTAACACCAGTGGGTACCAGCCTAAGACCTATTTACAATGTGTAAAAAATGCATACACGCGTTGCTTTTTAGTTTGTGTTTAGTGCTATTTGCACACCTAATGCATCTCATGGACGCTTTACTCATACCTCCCAATATTTGAATAAGCAGAGACGGGTTCGCATATCGGGACAGTCGAGCAGAGTAGCGAATTTTAGGAGGCAAGCCCTAGTTCTCTTGCTACAATAAAGTGTACCTATTACATACACATGATGGTACAATCCTAATACCTCCGTCAAATCTCTGTAGACCAGAAACATACAAGTAAATGAGTTGAAAGCATGTTATGCTAGTATTTTACTGTAGGGTCTCAGATTAAAATGTTAATGAAACGTCCTTTAAGTCAGGGAAATATTCAAATGGTTACTTTTCCTGCAGCTAAAACTGAATGGTAGTCATAGGGGAAATCACCTTGCAGTTCAAGTTTGTATAGTCTGCTCTTCAGAGGAACAGACATGGTGCTGTGTCATTGATAGGAAATATCACAACTGTTTGTCACAATAGCTGTTAATAGAATCTCTATTCAGTTTCACAATATCCTTGGTCCTGTATACACCTAATGGGATCACCCGCCTGTAATGGAATTATGTTTACAGGGGAAGATTAACCTTTAAGTGCCCTCGGCCATCTTGCCACTTAAATCATCAATAATTCCAAAAGATGTATTTTCTTAGTAGAAGCAGTGTTGTAGAAAAGAAATCAATGTTATATTGCTAGCATACAACTACAGCTTTTTTTTACATCAATCTAGAAGAACAAAAAAAGCAGTACTCCATATCATCCTGCATCACTTGTATGCTTACTGAGATATCTGATGAATGGAGGGGTGATCTCCAATGGTTTCCTGCTCACCTGTATGTCTGCTTAATAAGTGTGAAAACTGCATTAAGGCTAGGTAAACACTTTAGGAAAATTCTAACGATTAGTGATTTTCCAGCGATAGGACAGAAATAAATCCCGACCAGCATGCTGATTCATGTGTATGCACTGTACACGATTACCTTCAGATCTGTGCTCTTCATCTGTCATACCCATCTGTTGGCTGCCAGATCGTCGCTCAGCAGGGATCCGCCCCATGCTCTCAGCCTGCATTCCAAGATATGTTAGCCTGCTTCCCCCCCATCTGTTGTTCCAATTCTGCAGAGAGCACACGCACTGCAGAATTGGAACAACATTGTTCCATCATTGAATGAGATTTTCAAGTCAGTTTGAAAATCTAAGTCAATGATTTTATGTGCTTTGGAACAATGATCGTTCATCGTTCCAGGGTACACACTACTAGACCATGGGGAATGGGACTCCAACTCAAAAAGAAGCGTGGGTTGCCTTTACTGTGGTCATAAAAAACTTTTTAGGAAACCAAAAGGACTTAAATTACAAGGAAATGGTGGAAAAAATGTTGAAAGCGTTCCACAAGCTTGGTTGCTCCATGAGCTTAAAAGTCCCTTTTCTCAACTCACACCTTGACTATTTTCCTGAAAATTTGGGAGCAGTGAGTGAAGAGCAGGGAGAACGTTTCCATCAAGATATAAAAGAAATGGAAAGAAGGTATCAAGGGAAATGGAGTGTTACGATGATGGCTGACTACTGCTGGATGTTGTACAGGGATCTTCCGGAAGCCACCTACAAGAGGAAAAGCTCAAAAAGAAGTTTAGAGTTTAAAAAAAGACGATTTCACAAGCAATCTACTTGAGTGTGGTGTTAATTTTGTCGTCACCTGTGCAAATGAGTTAATATTTTTCATGTAAATAAAATATTTGCGTTGAGATTTTTTTAAACGATGACCACTCGTTTGTTCGAAAACCTGACGTCCCAGGACAAAACGGCTGTTATTTTTGGATTCAGCGCACCAAAAAACGTAAGAATCAGTCAACGAAAACCAAAACAGCTGTCCAAAAATAATTTTTTGCAGACCTGTGTAATTTGTAACAAAAGAACAATAATTAAAGCAAAGTGGCTCCAACAGCGGGAAGTCTACGAAAGTCTTGAAACAAACTTTAAGAAATAATCAAGTACCTGAGTAGGCAGAACTAGATTCCAGGGTCGGTAGATCGAGGATCAGGTAGAAGAATAGTAGATAGAGGAATAGTCAGGAGCGTAGTCAGGGGTCAAAAGCCAGAAGGGTAGACACACAATGATGGGGGTATAGAACCAGAAGGGGATACAATCAATGTCAGGGTTTGAGAGCCAGTAGACCAGTCATATGAGTTCAAAGAGGACAGAAAGCTCCTATGGAGCAGAAGGGCTCCTTCTGCTCCACGGGAGGTTTCTCTCCTCTCTGAGCTCGCCTTAGGACACCTGCATTACGGTTTGACAGGTGTACCGCCCCAGGAAGCAAGAACTATAAGGCTAGTCAGAAGAAGGCAGAGGTCCGGAGCCAGAAGGGTAGTCAGATAATGTCAGGGGTTTAAAGTCAGAAGGGTAGTTAAGGAAACCAAGAACATACATTAGTAATCCAATACACGAGAACAGTCAGGAACGCTGGTTTAAGGTACAAGAGATCAATAAACTGGCCATTTGCTTGTGGCTTTCCATCATTTTTTATAGGGAATGTTGGTCACCCCTTTTCTTATGTTAAAACATGAGTGAACTTGCGTAAACTTTGTACACGAAAGACTGCCCTGCACTGGTGTGAGCCAATTCTTTACACGCAAAAAAACAGTTAGTGTAGCAACCAATCTATTTAGGAAAACAGTTCCAACATGAGGATGTTGCCTAAAGGTGCATACTCTGATGCCCGCAACACGTAGGAGACTTTGGGAAATGATACTTTCACACTGGATTGAACAGTTTTCACAGACGTAATATTGATATCACCAGGCCGTCAAGTGAAGGTGCCTAAATAGATTTTTTTTAAACACATTTCAAAATCCTTCAACATGTTTTTCTCACTGGAGAACACAAAACCTGGGGTACCCATGATGGGGGGTACATCTCCTGTTGGGTTACATCTCCTGCTGGGTGTAAAGGAAAAGTCTGTGAAAAGACAATACAGCCCTCTTAATATAAATAATAATATACATTCATTGACCATTCCGAAAGGATTAGCAATCATCAAGCATTTTTATGACCATATAAAAGTCTGAGTTCTAATGTACAGGCCAAAAAAATCACAGCTGACTTTCAATATGTGTAATAATTTACAGTAGGCTGTGCATTATTCCTTATAATATACAAGTTTTTCTAAGTGTATTATACCATTAATAACGTAACCTTTTTTTTAGTTATACAGATTTTGTCATTTTGACTTGTAAGTTTCATTTGCAGAAAGTGGCAGCAATAATTAATTTCGGCTTTAATCCCCCGAGTCCCCCAGGAAATTCTGATGACGTCAAGGAGCCATCAGCTCACCCACTTCATTTCCCTCTTCTCTTTATTCTGCAGACACTTTTCAATTATCCTTCCAGATTCATATTATCCTAAGCAATTTGCTAAGAAATTCAAATCTCATTGGACCTTTTGTTATCTTATTCAGCAAAATATAGTGGGGTAAAGATGTAAATAGTAAGTATGAATTATTATTATTATTATTATTATTATTATTATTATTATTATCTAAATTAAAATGAACATGCCAGCTCCACATGCAATTACATTGGCATAAATCATCATCACCATTTATTTATATAGCGCCACTGATTTTGCAGCGCTGTACAGAGAACTCATTCACATCAGTCCCTGACACATTGGAGCTTACAGTCTAAATTTCCTAAAACACACACACACAGACACACAGACAGAGGAGAGAGACTAGGGTCAATTTTGATAGCAGCCAATTAACCTATTAGTATGTTTTTGGAGTGTGGGAGGAAACCTGAGCACCCAGAGGAAACCCACGCAAACACAGGGAGAACATACAAACTCCACACAGATAAGGCCATGGTCGGGAATTGAACTCATAACCCCAGTGCTGTGAGGCAGAAGTGCTAACCACTAAGCCACCATGCTGCCCAATCAGGGTGCAAAATAACAATCTGCCCCCTCTCAATGGCAGGCAGACCAATTTCTTTAATTTACAGGGATACCCCTTTATTGCCTACTAGAAATGTCCAGACCACCCTACCCCTGCACGTGGGCCTCCCTGCTCTCCCTGCTCTCCCCTGCCCCTGTAATTCAGTGTCCCCCCCTCCTCCATCACTTCTCACCTGGTGTATATGTGGCAGGTAGAGGAAGGAATGTCTACATTTATCACACACAATGCTGCTGCTGTGCAGCACTCATTGGCCATGATCAGGGTGCTTTAGTGATGTCATCACCACGCTGCAGGTCCGTGGCCAATCAATGACCCAAAGCAGTAACATGGTGATAAAAGACTTGTCACCTGTATATGAGGTAAACAGCCACAGAGGATGAGGGAGAATATATTACAGTGGTGGTAGTTGTGTGGGGGAGGGGGGGGTGCGGTAGTTTGGATGAATGATAGCGAGAAGGTAGAATGAATTAAAGTTGGTTGGAGGGAAAATGAGTATCAGGGGTACAGGGGGAAAGAAGTCCAGTGGAGGTAAGAGAGAATGAATTGGCGGAGATGGGGTGAATGAACTTGCACTCAAAGCAAAAGGTTTATATTTTGGAACACCAAAAAATTATCTGGGTGACCAACATATAGACCTGCCTGGTACAAATGTAATTTCTGCAGGATCCTACTATCCTACTATCTACCATATATACCAGTGTACTGTCCTCAGAAGAAACTATGAGATTTTAGTGAGACTCGCCTTTGACCATTTCTTAATATAGAACACAAACACACACACATTGGTGCGTGGACAGTGTCGGACTGGGGCATGAAGGGACTGCAACACTAGGGGCCTACCAGAGGGGGTGTGGTCAACCATCATAGAGGTGGGGCCGAAAACTAGAGGGGGAGTGGTCAGTCCACGAAGGACAAATAATAAAATAGAATTCTGCGCTTAAACCTATGTATATGCGATTGGTTATTAAATGGATATATGGATATTTGAGAGGATGAGTATCAAGCTTTTATATCAAACATGCAGAAAACAATCATAGGAATAGCAATAAAAATAATAAAAACATGTGATACAGCAATAAAATAATGATAGGGCTAAGGTGGGATCCAATCAATATCTACTAGCTAATGCAGGGTAACTAATGCAAGTGTCCAATGTGTAAGTCGCATCCAGCGACATAACTCGATGGCTCAGTTCAGAGGTATGAGGGTCAGAGTCTATATACTTGCGCTTGGAAGATTCATGAGGAGATGAACACCTAGGTAGATCCAATGATGACAGAAAGTTCAGTGCATCTGATAGCCACGATGTTCCTGGGTAGGAGTGGAAAGACGGCCGTATGGACAGCGGGGGTCCACGGGGAAATGCTGGTGATCGAGGTGTGTAGTAGCGGCGTGCGTTCTAGGTTGGAACGCACGCGTGAATCCGGAAGTTCGGGACCGGAAGTGGTCTCTGATAGGCATGCATAATGTGGTCAATGTGTGTGGAAGATCTTTCAAAGGCGATCGCAGCTGGGATCGCATTTGAAGCAGCGGTGACGCCGGGGAGGACAGCGGGCTGCCTAGTGCAGACAACGGGTCCCCAGGGGCAGCTCCGCCCACTTTTAAAAGGGGGTGTGGCCGTAAGGTAGCCGGGCCTACCCGGTGATTTTAGCGGTAGCCCGCTGGGCCAGTCCGACACTGTGCGTGGACACATCCTACTGCAATCATATGGAAGGAGGAATGTCCCGATCTCCACTGTTCTGCAGATGTGGGGGGTAGAAAAGTCAGGCCACCCAGAAGATATACCATAACTTATACACATGCACACACTTCTGCTAGTCAGTCCCTTTTACTTCTTTATATTTGAGGATAAAATAGATATAAATGTATTATTATTATTATTATTATTATAATTGTTATTATGATTATTGTCATCCTGTTTTTATCTGTCTTAGTAATCCTCTAAGTGAAGTCACCTCATGACTCAATACTGAGAATTAGATATACAGGGCTTGATTCATTAAGCAACGTAAATGCAGATATGTGCAATATTTAGTGTAAACTTGTTCTGCACATGCTCAAGAATACACTATACGCCAGCGAACGCAAGTACATCCAGTTCATGTCCGAACGCAATGGACATCTTTTGACAGCCTACAAATTGTAGGGTCGGAGGGGAAGAGGCGTATGGACTTAGTCAATGTACAGTAAGGGCGTGCTACGTTTGAGAGAACGCACCAGCAACCATTCCAAGCTCTGGGCCCCTCTCAGGTACGTGATCTTCAGCCGTATCAGTTGCACCAGCTGCTGATTACTAGTGATGACAGCTGTGTATACATGCTAGAACATGTGTTTGTAATCAAGAGTAACTGTAAAAATCTATTTTATGTACAGTAGACATTAATAACATCCTGATAATTATGTTTCATGGGGGAAAAAAACTCGTTTTATGTTTTTTCATTAATGATTATATTATTATCAGGTGACAATAACTTAATATCATGCACGTGCAGTTTCGGCAATCGTAGTTCTACGATTGCCGATTGCCGATCCCGCCCACAATCCAGCCCTGATGGGGACTTTGCACACGCACCCCCTCTGTCAGAATATTATACAGCCATTACATAATAAATAGCAGATGGTTTAGGAAGTATACATAACCAACCTCCAGATGATTTTGGACTAGAAATACGTGATAAGTATAAGTAGTTGCTCTCAGATTTTTTTTTAGCGATGAGGATTATTTTTATTATAGTACGAAGGCAGTGCCATTATTTTACATATCAAGTAAACCTCTACAAAATATGTATTTTGCTAAACATATGTTACAAAGAAAATTAATTTACAATGGAATTGTTTTGTTATCATTTAGGCTACGTGCACATTAGTGTTAGAATTCTGCGTTGAAGGTTCAGAGCATGTAAACAGAGGTGAATATAAAGGTCGTTCTTCTAAATAAGACATTACGCATTTGCGAACTTAGGTGTAGTTAACTTGCGTTGCACTGCAGTGCGTATTAGTAATACTTGTTTCATTTAATGCACTTGAAAACTGAAGTTCACTTTAATGGGAACAAGTTGTAAGCCTAATAATATGCATTTAAAAAGCATTTACATTTGCGTTTACATGTGTTTAGGCTTCAGCAAGGTAACAGCCTCCTATTTTATCATGTTTAAAAAGCGCAGATTAAACGCACTTCTAAACATATAAAACACAAACAAAAATGCAATTTTATATGCCTTTTTACTTACACATTACAAACGCCGATGTGTGCACAGCATTCAAGCATAAAAAAAATAACAAAAGACTTCTGTTGAAAAATATATTATAAGATGAGCATCATGCAAAAGATAGTTACATTAAAGATTATCAGTCATTAACCGAGGACTTGAAACACTGATAAAGGGAAGGTTTCATCAGACGGTATCACACAGGCTTAGAGTCTATTAGTGTCAACAGGTTTCATTTTTCAATGAGCTTTTTCATTACCTCAGTGACCTGCCGTCTTTCATTTATGCAGACAAGTAGATGCATTATATTTATAATGGTTTATGTAAGCAAGGATACGTGACTCTAGGTGTGCTGATACAAGCCCCAACAAAAGCCCTGGGTGTGTTAAGAGGCAAGAAGCCAGCCTACATACCAGATCACAAAGCCAAAACGCGCCGTGTGAAACAAGACAAGGGGGTTAGATCATGGAAATGGAGCCTAGGGAGCAATCAGCTACATTTTCTGTCTAAACTCTAAATTAAGAAAACCACGTCTTCCGGTACAATTCAGAAGGAAGTGTTGGCTTCAGCTTTATTCTGGAGGGGGGAAGATTGTATTTTTTATCAGACACTGCTGCTGGATAAAATTCTCCATCCGTACCTGTAGCAATAGTGGCTGTTTGCCAGCTGAGATCTGTGTCAGTAGATAGGATACATTTTCCCATCAATGTACTTTTTTTTATTGTTAGAGAAAAACTCTTATTCTGTTCTGGCTTGTTGGAGGTGATACATCTCTGCTGATTACCGAGCTGCACGCCGTAAGATAGAGGGAGATAATGCGGTATCACACCGGTGCCAAAGTGCCTACCCTAAATACGAATCGCTTCCCATAAATGGACTACTAGTTATATTCACAAGTTACACTAGTTGACATCATTTCAGATATTTGACACTGTATTTACATTTGTAGCTGTATGCTAGATATTGTGCTCTGTTATCAGCATCGGCAGGCTAGGGGGTATGTTAATAAAAACTTCTAAAAAGGAAAAGTGGAGGTGTTACCGATAGCAACCAATCTAGAATGTACGGTATAAATGATAGCTAGAATTTGATTGGTTGCTAGGGGCAACACCTCCACTTTTCCTCTGTAATAGGTTTGATAAAGTTGTCAGAAATATCTTCAGTCCTGATAATGACTAGAGAATCTGACATATATATTTGAATGAAAACCAGAGAAGAAATAAGCCTGTGTTCGGTTAATCCCTTATTATCTATGGTACCAGCTGCATAGCAATATAAACGCCCTGTATGTATACAAAACAAAAGGACAATTGTTGTCGGCGCTTATCCTTAACACTGCATATCTGTGCATAGCTAGCAAAATGAAAACATGAGGTATTGGTTCATATTTTGATCAAAACATTTAAGCCTGCATCCTAGCATCAAGGGCACCTCATTATATGCAGGTCCGACACTGACCTATATGCTTCAAACACCATTAAAATGCAGTTAATATCAGATGCACGCCCCTTCCAGGTATAGGGGCTTACAACTAGCTTGTGGCCCACACCCAAATGTGCCTCAAATAGGCTTGATGGACAGCTGCTAAGACAACATAAGAAATATTTTGAAGAAGAAATATTTTGAATGCTATCAATATTTCTTTTACATAAGAGAAATTTGATGTTAGGGATAGCGTCTCTTTAAAAGATGCTAAATCAAAACCATAACATTAGTCTCAGTAGACATTGGACAAAGGGCTGCTAGGGGCCCAAAACACAAAACAAGGAGGAAAGAAAGTTGGGATAGTTCAAATGTTGTTAAGGGTCTCAATATTTTGTAGTTATGCCCCTGCTACTAAATCTATATCCAGTATATAGAACAAGAGAAGTGGTACTGTGCGTGTGTGTGTACACACAGACTAAGGTGCTCAGAATCTCACCCAATGTGCCGAGCAAGAGAAGTGCTACTGAGCTCTTGTTTATAGAGCTACAACATGAACAGACACCCAGAAAGACAAAGACATAGATGTGGGGATTTGCAAAAGGTCATTATTAAATACCCCCGCCTTCATTAGAGATGAAATCTGCTACAGAGAAATCTTTAATGACTTGAACGGTCCCTGGAAATTCTTATAATGATTTGAACAATCTGAAATGTCAGTCTCAACACCAACATTTATGCACCACAATGCAAAGAGGTTTGCAGTCTATATAAACAAATCTGCACAGAAGTGACGAACATTCTAAAAACCATATGGACCAATCATTAGGTCAAATACAGAACATTCACCAAGTGCTATTATACCGGCCTCAGTCTGACCCCTGGGTTTACGTACTGCTTACAAAGTGATACTGTTGCTTACTATGGACAAGTACTTATTAACAGAAGTAATGTTTTCATTGCATGAACAGAACACGCATTCACTCTGGTTGAGCCGGAGTCAATGGGTCACTATGAATCTATCAATGTTACTTTGTTGATACATAGTTTATTCTTTGTGTGACTGTTATTCTTTAATATGTACCTCTAGGGTTTGCCCCTCTCCTGTGCACAACTTGTATGTTGTCTTATACCTTACTTTTCCGATCTACATCATCAAAAGACGGCTGATTCCTTGTAGACTATCGTATCTAAGTGGCTTTTATCTATTATTTTTTTACATATTTGTTTTCGGATTTTCATATTACTAGAGTTGAAAAGTTTATTGCAAACGGTATTTCACAGTGAACCAGCCGTTTCACCGAGGTGCGAAATTCAGAGATACAATCTTGCAGTTTCGCTTTTACTTTGTCATTCCCCACTGTATCTGTTTGAACGCGTTTCACTCAATGTATAGTCTATGAATAGCGTTGGGCACCATGATGGTCAATTCATTCTGCTATGTGGGGTGTTGGTCTTGGAACACTTAGATTAAAATCTGCCGGTGAAATATACAAAGCTATTTTTTTTATGTCTGCTGTTTTCTGACTTCAGAGGAGTGCACAGCATTTTGGATAACCTAGACTTCCCATCCTAATCTACTCCAGCGTTTGAAATCACAAGTGAGAATCCCACCATAAATTTTGCTTGGAATTAGGCGCCCCTCCCTTATCTTTCCCCTTAATCCTCTGGGGTGGGCATTAAAATGGCTTCGGCCTTGACACTGCTACAACCTCAACCTTCAAATAAAGTTTGCTATAGGCAGGATGCAGGATCCTCCTGTCCGACTTCAGGGATCTGTCATTTTCTTATTTGATGTATCTCACCAAGTTCCACTCAAAACTATGTTTTTAGTTTCAGGTGGAATTATCCTATAAGCTGATTGGCATCTATTCTTTCCATACATAACTCATCTACCACTGAGAAGGAGAACTGTGGTCTACTTGCAGTCTCAGACTGGGACATGAAGGGCCTACCGTGGGAATGTAATGGTAGGGGCCCATGAAAAAACATGTGATTGGCGATGCTTTGCGATGGCACACCGCTGAAGGAGCATGGCCAACCACCAGAGATGAGACACTAGAGGGGGGGGGGGATAAAGTTTACTTTTTCTTTTGGAACACTATAGCTCTTCAGTACTGGACTCCTTCCTCCACTTTGAGAAAACACCATTGTTTTCAAATCCTCTGCTGCAGCCTAAAGTGGGTGAATGTCATCACGTCAGACAGGCAGAGGGGAGTTTGAAAACAGCAGCTCAAGTGTAAGTAGCGGCAGAGAGCTTGCAAACTACAGCGGTGTCTTTGTCAACTACCAAAAAAATAAAATAAACTTTATTCAATTAAATATGTCAAAAAAACATTTAATATAAGTTTTATATTATCTATATTTTAAATTTTTTGCATCTGAAAGTCTATTTTTTAATTATAAAAAATCAAAACAATTCACTTACCTGGGGCAAATTGAATTTAATATCTTCTTTCTTATTCTTTATCTCTCTTTCTCTCCTGTCTTCTCTCTGCTATCATCCCTCTTCTCCATTGCTATGAAAGCGGTGCAGGGAGGCCAACATAGAGTCAGGTAAGGGAGAGTGGCAACAGGTGAGATACAGCAGCAGGAAATGTCAGTCAGAAGTGAGGAGAAATATGTTGGTGGGGCCAGTGGCAGCATGGGGTGACTGTCAGTGGTGACCGATGCAGCAGCAGGGAGGTGAAGCGTGGCAGATGGGGTGTCTGGCAGCAGGGAAGGAGGGTGTTTAGCAGATGGGGTGTCTGGCAGCAGGGAAGGAGGGTGTATAGCAGATGCGGTGTCTGGCAGTAGGGAAGGGGGAGTGTTACAGATGGGGTGCATGAGCGCGAGAAGGGAGAATGTGGCAGATGGGGTGTCTGGCAGCAGGGAAGGGGGAGTGTGGCAGATGGGGTGCATGAGCTCGAGAAGGGAGAATGTGGCAGATGGGGTGTCTGGCAGCAGGGAAGGAGGGTGTATAGCAGATGCGGTGTCTGGCAGCAGGGAAGGGGGAGTGTGGCAGATGTGGTGCATGAGCGCGAGAAGGGAGAATGTGGCAGATGGAGTGTCTGGAAGCCGGGAATGAGAAATGTGGCAGATGGGGTGTCTGGCAGCAGGGAAGGAGGGTATAAAGCAGATGGGGTGTCTGGGCGCAGGGATGGGAGAGCGTGGCAGATGGGGTGCATGAGCGCGAGAAGGGAGAATGTGGCAGATGGGATGTCTGGAAGCCGGGAATGAGGAATGAGGCATATGGGGTGTCTGGCAGCAGGGAAGGAGGGTATAAAGCAGATGGGGTGTCTGGGCGCAGGGATGGGGGAGCATGGCAGATGAGGTTTCTGGAGCCAGGAGAGGACCCACCAGTCCTTACAATATATTAACTATTTACATACACACATATCAGACCCCACAATATAATAACCATTTACATACACATACATCAATCACTACCAGGGGCAGATTTATACATTTTGTTATGGGAGGGCACCGTCACTTTGATTAATGGACCCCATCCCCCTTCACATCTAGCTTGTAGCCACACACTGAGTACAGGTGCCTGGCGGCCAATAGTCAGGTCAGGCACCTGTATCAGCTTGTCTGACCTTCATTCACCTAACCAATTTGCCATTCCGTGATCATCACCAACAACTTGGTACGTTAATGGGCAACTCAGAGATCCTCAACATGCCGGCTACCAGCATGTAAGAAAACACCACCTTATATGGTTTCATAGTGAAAACCGGGGAGGGGGGGTTCCATTACCTTCTGTACCTCTGTCCTGCCAGGGTTTACCTTTGCCATCACAGGGAATTCGCTGTTCTCCATCTCAGCCGTGACACTGAAGCTGACTTAGGCCTACAAGCAGATCACCTGATAACTTTAACGGCCCATCACATTCTTTTACATATCAGGGAATTTTAAAACTATGTTTCATTTGGGAGTAACTTAAACGCTAACATTTTCCATTAACGCTAATTAGTTTAGTTGTTTCCATAGATATATACCCATGTGCAAGACTGTTCTATTCCAATGGGCCATGTCGGACGTGTTTAAACATGCTAAACAGAAATGAGGTAAACAGGGCTCTGATTAATAAAGGCTGCAAATCACTTTGCATGACGTCTTATTTTCGTGTTGGAGAGAAAATCACCCTTTCATGGAATTCAAAACAGTGCATCACTTTGCAAAAATAGAAGGCTTGTAAATGACGTGATGACTCTGTTGGCATCTTGTTTTTTCCATGTTAATGGCAGCCACACAGGAAGATGAGAAATAGGAATTAGTGAGGTCACTTGTGAGCAGGAGATAATTGTCTTTATAATACTGGATTTTTATCAAGATATATACTTGTTATAATTTAATTATTAGTATGGGTTTGGATGGAAATGGTGATCACGTTATTTCCTACCCAAAAATAAAGTACTCTCAATTTCCATGATCAATGTATAGACGCATTTACTAGTATTCCCAAATCCTTGCTCTGTGATGGAGTGGGATGATCTTACATCCATATAGAAACAAAAACAGCTAGACAGCCAAGTAAATGTGAGAAATGCAAATACAAGTCAGTCTGCTACAACACAAACGATTAGTAAAAAGTAATTTAAAAACTCTCATTTTATTTTCAGTATCAGTATAGAAAACAGGGACTCTCGTTTATGCATATGTAACCTCTGATAAAACTATAGGTTACCTGACACCAGTTAAATAATGTTAATAAGAAAATATATGATATGTCTATTATGCTACAGTGCATTCAGGTGACTATTGGGTCATAAACGATAAACGACCGTTCGGGCCGATATTGTATTACAGTTAAACGATGAACAACACTCATTCCAAAGAACCGATTCTCGTTTGATTTGATTGTTCAGCAGAAATCTTGTTCCAAACCTGCAGTGTGTACGAACTCACGATCAGGATGTCCATAGAGTTTACAGATGGTTTAATGATCTTTCGAGCCGATGGTTATGACAGATGAAGTGCACAGATCTGAGGATAAATATTATAAAACATGTATAGCGTGTACACAGGAATCGGCATACTGATCGGGAAGTTTTTTCAGTCATTGGTACAATCGTTCTACATAACACATTGGTCGGAAAATTCTCCTGTATGTACCCAGCTTAAGTGATAACGCAACCTATTGTTCAATGTATTTTGTGGCTGAAGCTAATTTATAGAGATAAATTAATGTTTTAATTGATGGTTAAATATAATTATGAAGAATAAAGTGAGTATCCTTAATTTTCAGATTCAGTTCTTTCATTTAAAAACAATTTATTTTTTTGATTGCAGAGCCCAAGTAATCATCAACAGAGTACAACAAAGAGATTAATTTTGGTATCTTGTTAATTATTAGAAATCCAGTCCAATTATCTATCCTATTTAAAAAAAAATATAAACAGCAAAAACAAACTTACTGTAATATTGTTTTTTTATTAGCATGTTTAAAAATGTAAGAATCATTTAGAATTTCTATGTTTTTTTCAAAATCAGATCTATTCTCTTTTATTCTCTGTTATTGTGTTTTTTTGTGTTGAGTAAGCTCTACTTTGGATATAATAGAATAACTAGGCATCTGCCTGTTCATAATACAATATGTGGAATAACAACCTGCACTACTGGTATTTCAGGGTACTAGAGGGTGCTGGGTGTAAATTGGGTAGAGCTACAAAAAACAATAAACTTGTGCCACTCTTGTCTTTCTCCTGACTAAGGTTTTTCGGTTGTCAATCAGACAACAAATTGGGCGTTATGTTAACATCCTCTATCTTGCTATACAATCTTTCTTTTCATTTTGTTCTCACCTACAGTAGTGAACAGGAAAGAAAATAAAACACAGAAGCATAAAAAAAAATAACAAAACACAGGAACATAACAAAACAAAGAATCATTAGACAAAAACACAGAAACAAAAACGAAAAAAGTAACAAAACACAGAAACATTAAATAAAAAGAAAACACAGAAGCATAAAAAATAACAAAACACAGAACCATTTAAAAAAAATAATAAAACTCAGAAACATAAAAAGTAGCAAAACACAGAAACAAATATCAAAACAAAACACAAACATAGAAAAATAACAAAACACAGAGACATAGACAAATAACAAAACACAGAAACATAGAAAACTAACAAAACACAGAAACATAGCAAAAGAACAAAACACAGAAACATGAAAAAATAACAAAACACAGAAATAAACAAAAAATCTGCAATAAGTTCCAAAACCCTCAAGTTGCCAAGGGAATAATATAACAGAAAATAATATTTGGACAACTCACAGAACGATTTAATAAACATATATGAAATCTAACATATGAAGAGGAGCTATAAGTTAGAGATCCATTTCAACAGCTGGCTTTTTAATATCCTGGCTCCAACAAGGCAGTAGCTAAAGTTTGGTGAGAACAAGACTGTAAGTAATGTTTGTGATGCCTTAGGCCACTGAAGATAAATACAACTTAATTTAGTAATTGTGTACTATTCCAGCTCATTGTATAATGCCAACCAGAAAAAAATAATCAACTAGTTTTCACGCTGTTGCCCCAAAAACAGAGCTAAGCTGGGCGTGTGCCTGTTTATCAAACAAATAATGCTGTATGTTCTTAATGATAAATATTAGACTTTGAGCTCTTTAAGGGTGACGTGTCTCTCTTCTTCCTTTTCTGGCTACTTGTACGGTACATTCTGTGATCCATTGTGCTGTTTTCCATTCTCACTATGTTGAAGTAGGCGCTGTTTGACCAATACATGCAATGGAATATGCACATACATTATTTTCATATAATGATGAGGGAAAATAATGGAAAATGAACGGCAAAATAATACAGCAAGATGCAATCATTGTTCTTCCTTCATCATCATCATCATCATCAACATTTATTTATATAGCACCAGCAGATTCCGTAGCGCTTTACAATAGGGAACAAACATTAATAAGACAATACTGGGTAATACATACAGACAGAGAGGTAAGAGGGCCCTGCTCACAAGCTTACAATCTATAGGACAATGGGAGTTAGAAACACAAGGGCATGTGCTACATCATATTGCACACTGGACCAGCTAGAATGCAAAGGTAAAAGTACTGAGTGGGCTGTGTGTGTGGCAATGTTGGTCAGTGGGTTGTTGTCTTGCGTTAGCTGTGTAGAGGGTGGTAATAGGGTAATCTAGGGAATTAAGATGGTGGTTAAAGAATATCATAACCTTGTCTGAAGAGGTGGGTTTTCAGAGAACACTTGAAGGTTTGAAGACTAGAGGAAAGTCTTACTGTGCGTGGGAGGGAATTCCACAAAGTGGGTGCAGCCCGGAAAAAATCCTGCAACCGAGAATGGTAGGATGTGATGAGAGTGGAAGAGACGTAGATCTTGTGCAGAACGGAGGTGTCGAGTAGGGAGATATTTCGTGACAAGTGAGGAGATGTATGACGGTGCCATTTTGTTGATGGCCTTGTATGTTAGTAGAAGAAATTTATATTGGATTCGTTGAAATACAGGCAGCCAATGTAGAGACTGACAGTGACTCAGCAGAGGAAGAACGGTTTGCAAGGAAAATTAATCTAGCCGCTGCGTGCAAAATAGATTGCAGAGGTTCTAGTCTGACATCCAGTAAAAAAAAGTCAATCTGTATGCATATTATTTTCAACATAGGGATTACTGATCCCTATTATGATTTCTATTCGTGTTCTGTACGCTATGCTGACGGAGCAAAGGCAGGTGGGTAAATGACTATATATATATATATAAATGTTTACCATGCTCTATTTCCCTTGTCTGTAATAGACAAGGGATTTTATTTGGGATTGAACACTTTTTCAATAAATCCTTGACCTTTATTCCTACCTCCAATTTCTCATGTTGAATGTTGAGTAATGTCATTGTTTAATTCATGCATCAATGAGTACAATGGATATTGTTAAAACAAAATAGTTATAAAAATATATATTTTCACTTGGAGTTAGTGAGCTATATCATTACACTGCATACACTAGTGAAGTTATCAGGATATTTAATGTCCAAGTTTGTTCATACTACATGCACAATAAACTTTGAATTGGTCAAGAACCAAGTTCAAGCTACAAATAATTATTCCCTTGAAAACTAACTCAACTTTCATGAAATTTTTACAAATTTATTTCCCATTCTGTAATTAATTTATATTCCAATACAATACCCCATCTATTTCATTGTGTTACCCCATTCATGTGGAGAGTTGTGCCTGCAATTGATTAGTGCTTGCAGCTTGAATTGACTGATGTCAGGCGGGGTTGGGTACATTATAGTGACGCTGTAAACACCGACAACACATACCCCGACATGCGGGCACCGAAGCTGTCACCCCCGACAGATTCTTCATACTGACTGCTTGAAAAACAAAAACTTGAGACTTGAAAGAATTCCGATGACTAAAGATCCCGGGCGGCAGCAATGACGTCACTTTGAAGGACGACTCAATTATTCGTGCTGTTAATGTGGTAATTTAAAGAGGCGCCGGCTGTACAATCAACTTTACAAAGCCTTGTACATTATACAGCCGGCGCCTCCTTAAACTACCACCGTAACAGCACGAACAATTGAGTCACCTTTCAAAGTGACGTCATTGCAGCCGTCCAGGATCTTTTTTCATCAGAATTCTTTTAAGTCTGTTTTTCAAGCAGTTGGTATGAAGAATCTGTCGGGGGTGACAGCTTCGATGTCCTCATGTCGGAGCATGTGTTGTCGGTGTTTACAGCGTCGCTTTAAAGACTACCACCGGTCAGGTGAATGGTGCCTTGGGTGCCATATCAGCAGGGCCGGATTAAGGGAATGGAGGCCCCTGGGCTAAGGGCGCCTCCATTCCCCCGTGAGGCCCCCATTGTGAGCCGCCCGCCGCCCCCGTCCCCCGTGAGGGCCCCCCCCCCCCAAAGCGCTTACCTGTCAGTCCAGTCCTCCGTCCCCGGCGCGCTGTAAGCTCCTTACTGAGGAGATCTCGCGAGAGTTCACTCGCGAGATCTCCTCAGTAAGCAGAGTACTGAGCGCCGGGGACGGAGGACTGGACTGACTGTGCTCAGCAGCATTGATCGGGCTGGGGGCGCCCCCGCCACCCGGACCGATCAATAATGCTGCTGCGGACTTTGAAGGGCCCCCTGGATGCCCGAGGCCCCTGGGCTATAGCCCAGTTAGACGTCGGGTTAATCCGGCCCTGCATATCACACAGAGAGACGTTGGTAGAAGGTTCAGCCAGTTAGAGGTTCACTTTGCTACCTGGAACTTAAAAATGAAAAGAGGTATCTACTGCATAAGGAATACATATGTAAACGTTTAAATATTTATCCACAAGAGGATAGACCTCTGGCTAATGTTATTTACAAGCCCATGTCATGCTTTATAACCTCAGTTGGGGTAGATTTATCAAACCTTTTAAAAAGGAGAAGTGGAGTTGTTGCCTATAGCAACCAATCAGAGTCTAGGTATCATTTATCTAGCACATTCTAGAACACAATCGCTGGAATCTGATTGGTTGTTATGGGCAGCACCTCCACCTTCCCTTTTTAGAAGGCTTGATAAATAAATGTGTCGTCATTAACGCAAAGGGCACCAATATGAGTGACATTACCCAGAAATATATTCTCCTTTTGGAGTGACTTATCTGCATATTGTTCCTAAGGAGTGTAGCTTAGAAACTTCTATAAGTCCTATTCTTTAATTGAAGATGCAAATACAGCTCTCCAAATTCTGACCAGAAACACCTAGCATGCAAGGAGATGGTAAAAAGGAACTGAAACAGTCAAGACAAACATGCATGTCCCAGAAGTCCAACTACCCTCTGTCTGAAGTGGTTTTTTGAATATTGCTTCTATTGAGTTCAGCTGACAATTGTCCCTATTTTTTCCTATTAATTTTATCACGTCATCCTTAGGAGATTCTTAAAGGTGAATTATTGCACAGAACAGCAGCTATAGAGGTTTTCAGTACATGACTCACTGTGAGAGGCAACAGACCAGTAAATAGTTGACATTGAATATAATTATCTAATACATTGTTAGACAGACAGATAAACAGCCAGAGACTGTTAGGAAATCTAGCAAGATGTTTCATAAGTATGGAGTGTCTGTACAAACATGCTCTCCCTGCAGGTTATATTCTGCTCAGGTTTTACGAGCAGGAAATAGAAAGAAGGCAGAATGTGTTGAACTGGAATCACACTGTTGCAGATTGTCTCCAATGAGGATTATCCCCTTAGAATGACCCAAGAACACGGTTTGGGCTCCAGGCCACAGCGAGGGCTTTTTACCATGAAACAGTATCTAGTTCCAACTCTGTATCTGTCTCCAGATCCCATCTGGAATGTGCATATGCTTAGACGCCTCCCTTCAGAGACGCAGGTCTGTGTGATGGCAAAAAGAGAAATGAGGTGGACGTACAGAAGGACTGTTTTTCATGTACAGGATTATTGTAAATACAGTCTGTCAGTCTGACATCACACTGCTCCTTGTGATCTGTCAGATGGAATTAATAATAATTACCTGCCATAGAATTAACTCTGCTTTGTTACATTCACGTAGACTTTAGCTAAACACTTTCTCACAGTTTTCTGAGTGATACAAAATTCCTACACATTTTTTTCCACAGCCTATAGTTATAGTTTGCAATAGTCTTAGAGGTCTGTAAACTGTTTTGTCACTATTGACTTAAAGAGGCATATTCAATTGTTTTTTTTACGCGCCGCAGAAAAACTATTACCATTAAAACGGTAATAGTTAGTTGGATTTCAGGGAGCTGCGAGCTGAAATCCAGCGAGTAAATTACCGTATTAACGTTTTTTCCCGCGCACGATTACCGTAATAACGGTAATCGTGCGCGGACCACGAGATTTTCGGCTTTTCCGACGAGAATTGAATATGCCCCAAAGTCTGTTTTAATGCTTTTAGGCAGATCTAGATGGAATATTCTTTGGGAAGCGTGGTGGCTAAGTGGTTAGCACCTCTGCCGCACAGCGCTGGCATCAGGAGTTCAATTCCCGACTATGGCCTTATCTGCGGAGTTTGTATGTTCTCCCCGTGTTGCGCGGGTTTCCTCCTGGTGCTCTGGTTTCCTCCCACACTCCAAAAACATACTAGTAGGTTAATTGGCTGCTATCAAAATTGACTCTAGTCTGTCTCTCTCTCTCTTTATGTATATTAGGGAATTTAGACTGTAAGCTCCAATGGGGCAGGTGTTTATCCTTCCATTTACTTTATTTGTATTATTTTTGATATATGTGGTTTATACCTATGGAGACTCAAGTTTTTGTTTATCTGAATTAGCCTTGCTTTCAGGCATGTTTACCTTTACCAATCAGGATCTCATTAGGGGGACGTCTTTAAGGGTTGCCTCCTATATAAGTACTGTACCCTTTTTGGAATGGATCTATAAACTTTTTCTTTCCCTGAGGAAGCCCCCGATGGAGGGGTGAAACGCGTTGGGCACCTATATCTTAACATTCTTTGCAAGAAGAGGATTTAAGACACTTTTATTAGCTTTTTACATTTTTCAGTATTGCTACACATCCCCGCTGCCCGAAACCGGAAGTGCGGCACTTGGAACGCAGGCTTGCGTTCCAGGACACAGGAAGAGAGGGTGAGCTCACTGAATCTAGCCACCGTTGGTGGTGCATCGTTTTCCGGAGAGAAAGAGTTCCATTCTCTAGCCCCGGAGGGCTTTACAGACTCACAAACCCAGAAGCCTGCCTTTTTAGACTTATCCAGAGGTAATTTTTATTTTTCCGTTTTATTTACTGGATTTCTGATTCCTTACTGGCTTATATCACCACTGGCCCCTTTTTTATATATTTATTTTTTATTTTTTTGCTATTGGAATATATTTTTTCGTTTTGCTATACATCTAATGGACTATTTTTAGCTATCTTTTCATCCTTCATCATTTAGGGATTTATATATTAAATCCATCTGGTTATTTCCAGAGTGCCTACTGTTGTTATTATATCATTGTCATCACTTTTGTGTATTTTTGTATCTATTTTTATTTTTCATTTTGATTTATTTTATTTTATTCAAAATTGCGGATTATACATTCATAGCGCCGTGGGTCAATATTATGGTCTTTATATTATAGCTTATTGGGAAGTTTGGAATTCGTCCCACACAGACCCAAATTGGCAGCTTCACATTTTCTTGGAGCAGCGCTGTTATCCCTACACTTTTTCTATTCCAGTGGTGCAGGGACTGATGTGAGTTCTCCGTACAGCGCTGTGGAATTAGTGGCGCTATATAAATAAATGATGATGATGATGATGGGTACACACTACAGGGTCTTCAGCCAAATATCAGGCCAATCACATAATAATCGTCTGTTCGTCCCGATATCGCATTAGTGTGTACACCACAACGATGAAAGATTATCGTTCCAAAGCACATTGTATCGTTTCATTTGATTTTTAAACCAAACTAAAAATCTTGTGCAACTGTGGAACAATGTCGTTCCGATTCTGCAGTGTGTATGCACTCACGACCGGCACTGTCCATAGATCTCTATGCAGTGTGCAGAGTCACGATCTTTTCAGCCGATGGTTATTACAGATGAAGAGCTCAGGGGGTAAATGTATCAATATGCGGGTTCTTCAACACCCGCGTGTTCAGCCTCTTCCGCGATTAAATTTCAAGCGGCGCTGCATTGTAAAGGGTAAACTTCCCTTTACAATGCAGCACCGCTTGAAATTTAATCGCGGAAGAGGCTGAACACGCGGGTGTTGAAGAACCCGCATATTGATACATTTACCCCCAGATCTGAAGGTAAGTCTTGTAAAACGTGTATAGTGTGTACACATGAATCAGCATGCTGATCGGGACTTCTTTTTTTTTTCAAGTGTTGGTAAAATCGTTATGGATATCACATCGGGTAAAATTTTTAGTGTGTACAAAGCCTTAGTTATCCAGAGGAAGAAGAGAGGAACCCACAGCAAGGCAACTATACCATGACCCCATATGGCCAAATTAATGCCCTGGTTCAATCAACCTAATTGTATTACTCAACAGTTATAGCTTGGAAAAAAAAACAAAAAAAACCTCTTTATCACCTTTTAATCTTTAATTTCTTTATTTCTGAGTAGCATTTCTTAGAATTACTTCAAATTGTGTCCATTAATCATTGTAAACCCATTCGTCTATGATTTTCTTTATTAAATAGTGGTCTGATTTCCGCCAATTGTGTGCCACTGACCTGGATATAGCAGAGTCTCTAAGGACAAGAAATATTGGCTTTATATTTGGGATGACACGCCATTGGTGCGGGAAATCAGTGTGTGTAACGCCCAAAAACCGCAGCTGTCACAGGGATTATCCCTACAGACGGCAACTTCAGATCATCTAGCTTTTAGCCGTGGATAGGTGTGAAGAGCAGCAATCACAGAGATGAAAGTCAGAGATCTAAAATATTGATGTGAACAAGTCTTTAGTAAATATTACTGGCTTGGTGCATGTAATTAGATGATATTTGGGACCAGTGCTTTATCAATCTTATTTAGTCGTAATGGCATCTTCCTCTGTTCTCTTGTGGGCTACACCTCCTGCATGTACCAATTAGATGAGGGGTCTCTCCTCTGGGACCCCCAACTGTTACTGGAACCAGGAGTGTGAGACAGGCGGGGGGAGGCCGCCGACGTAAGGTGCCAACCGAGTCTGCTGGCAGCAGAGTTACCGGAAAATCCTTCATCACAGACGGATGCCAGGTCAGAACAACCGCAGTTGCAAGTGGAGAGGACCGAAGTGTGGGAGACTTCTGATACATCAGCTGATTGGCCCCTGAGGGCGGAAGAGCTGGTCCTAGGGGAAGTTGCCAGACTGGTGTGGATCTTGCGCGAAAGGGCATTACCCAGGAGGACCCGAAGAAGATCGACCCGGGCCTGGGAAGAGAGAGTCGCCCAAGAAGCACCGCCCGGTGAAGACGGTACTCGGGACAACGCAGCTGTGGAGTGGTGGGTGGTGCCCCACTCCGAAGAGGAAAGAGAGGTATTTGAGGAGTGGGAGAGTCTGGCAAGCGCCGAAGAAGGAACTCCTTGAATATCAGCCGTTGGTGAGGAAGTGGCCCGGGTGATGTGGACCCTGCGTGAGGGGGCGTTGCCAAGGAGGATCCAGAGAAGACGAGTCGAGCGTGTCGATAAGCGACCGTTAGAGCTGGACGCCGAGGAGCAGTTAGTTGTGGGGACCACAACGGAAAAGGTTGTGAGAAATGTGGAGAAGTGCCCCGTCCGTCGGCCCGGGAAGAGGGTGAACATAGAAGATGGAAGAGACTCACCGGACCTTGGTTCCAGCGGTGAGTATGCCCGATCCTCTTTCTCGGGTCCCAGCGGCAGCGGACAGGCGAGCCAATCACGGCTCACCTCCCGCTGCTGGCCAATCAGAGGCCGGATCGGCGAGCCAGTCCTGGCCCTCCAAACTACTGGCGCCGCTGTGAGCCAATCAGGGCTCGCGGCAATGGCTGATGACGTCAGCGCGCCAACGGCTTTATAAGCCGCTGGGCGCCGACACGAAGAGAGTCTGGCGGCGGAGGAGGAGAAGGAGGACGTCTAGAGGTCCAGCGGCTGAAGCGGCAGGGAGCCCTTGTAAGGTCTGTGAGCTACCCTGCCGCCCGAAGACTTCAATCAAGACGCCGGAGCCGAGATCGTCGGCGGGGAGCCCTTGTAAGGGCTAAGAGCGCCCCCGCCAAGCGGCCTTCAACAGCGCCGAAGAGAAGAGGCGCCGACGGTTGGAGAGCCCGGAAGACCCGAAGACGGCGGGTCAAGTTGAGCTTCCAGCGCGGAGCAGGTGAGTATAAATTACTCTTTTAGGTCGGGCATAAGGCCACGGGGCAGCTTCAGTTACACTAGGCCTGTGGCGCGGGTAGGGGCGGCCATCGTAGGTGTTGAAAAGGGCACAAGGCCCTAGTTCGTTAGAAGGGCACAAGGCTCTAGTTCGTTAGAAGGGCACAAGGCCCTAGGTCGTTAGAAGGGCACAAGGCCCTAGTTGTTAGAAGGGCACAAGGCCCTAGTTGTTAGAAGGGCACAAGGCCCTAGTTCCTTAGATGGGCACAAGGCCCTGGTCTTTAGAGGGCGCAAGGCCCTAGTTGCTACAGGGCAGGAGGCCCTCAGGTAGGAGCGTGGCTCCCCTGCAGGGCACAAGGCACTTAGGTGGGTACAGGGCAGGAGGCCCTCAGGTAGGAGCGCGGCTCCCCCCCCCCCCACAGGGCACAAGGCCCTTAAGTAGCTTCTGGCTGTAGGCCAGAATAGGTAGGAGCTCGGCTCCTTCGCAGGGCGCAAGGCCCTCTAGTGCAGAGAGGCATAGGCCTCTGGTAGGGAAGCGATAGGCTTCCGTAAGCGTAGCAGGGCGGCTGCCCTGTATCTGAGCAAGGACTCCGGGTCCTTGTTGGTAGAGGGACATAAGGTCCCTGACTGTGAGTGGGCAGTAGGCCCTTGTAGTTGGCAGTGGGCATTCGGCCCAGATCTAGCAGGACGCTAGGTCCTGACGCAGCGTAGGGAACACTCGGTTCCTACATAGGTACGAAGTAGAGTCCTGGAGCATGGTTAGAACCCCCTCCATCCGTCCGGAAGGGCACCTAAGTCCTGAGCCCCAGGACAAGGCGGGCTTAACGGTCGGGGCTCGGGCCACGGGCGTAGGCCTGTGGGGCACAGCGTCTCCGGACGCGCGAGAGGTTGGTCTGAGGCAAAGTACGGTGTGGTGAGTTCCATAGCGGTCCCTCGGGATTGGGTGAGTAACAGAGGTGTTGGGAAGGGCTGGCGTTGTGCTGTCTCTCTTGTCTTACAGGTGCTGATCGGGAGACAAGGTAGGCGGAAGGAGCCAAGGGGGCCCCATCGGAGAGTCGTGTACGTGAGTATCGCCGCGGCGAGGGCTGTTCCCTTGGTGCACTCACCTTGGGGAACTGTCCCTCCCGTATTCTCCCTTTTTCCCTTACAGCAAAACGAGTGCCCAGTATACGTAGTCAGGGGCCTTCTCCCCCTGCGGCGTTTGGGCGCACGGACATCCCCCCACCCCTCTCCCCGTGGGCACCTCACACTGGGACCACAGCAGATATCAGAGATAATAATCTAATAATAAATAGTCTCTTTACTTTAAAATGTGATAATCCCCGAAAACTGTAGTTTTTGTAGGATTTAAACCTCTTCAACGGTTAATAGGCCACTTAAATCCGATAATCGAAATCAACAAATATGCAAGTAATATGCTTATTTCAAGGAGCATGTTTTATTAAGATACAAAAAAAACTTTGTATTTGCAGAAAGCAATGAATAATGCCCTTCTTTACAGTAAAAACTTACTGTAACCCAATCTCCTGAATATACTTGACTATACCTGGTTATTACTGAACCACTTTGAATATGCATTAATTTAAAAAATAACCATAAATTGCAAACTGAAAACATATCAAAAGAACAGCTATATAAAAGCAGATTATATCAGCGATATATGTAATATTAATAATACATATCTAGCTACATGCAATATCTTAGCGTGTGCAACTTTAAAATAAACTTTTATTATACGTGATGCGCTGTGTATGTGTGTGAAGTTTATGCATTTTTTAAACACAGGTACAGGTTTGAATGAAGCAATCATTTCCTCCATATATTATATTGAGCTACCAAAGTCTACGTCATACTTGACAGCAAATTGTCACAAAATTAATTTTCGGCATCTTTGTCCAAGGTAATTTAGCTGAAAGTCAACAAGGCTTACCCATAGACACCGTAGGACATAATTGATACAGCCTGCAGGAACACATTCCTGCTAGGTCTTCATGAAAGACAGAAATGATGCAGTCACTTCCCTCAGCAGAACAGCAGAAGTCATGATTAACATTTGAGAAAGTATTTTAGTAATTTGAGCACTCACTCTCCCCGCTGTGAGGCTTATGAACTTTCAGTCTTACAGATGGTGACTGCTCTGGCTTAGGTTAAATCTTATTTATTTACCCTGATGCATCTTCAAAGCTTGTGGTGAGAGTTTGTCGGCTCTGTTGTGCTGCTGGTGAAGACTGTTGCTGAGACAAGCTTAGGGAAACAGCCATCAATCCGCATTCTTAGCGGCTTAGGGAGAGTGAAAGGGCCTCAGCTCAGAGAAAGTTAAGAGAGCATTAGATTGAAATAAACACCTGATTTGACAGCAAGATATTGTGCTGGCTGAGTAATACAAAGATTATCTGAGAGATTTTCTGTGCACCAGGTATTGCTTGGGGGGTGTCTTCATCATTATGCCCTTATGTTGAACAATTTCATGGCTTGTTATGACTTTATGGATACTGGTTTTATGATCCTATTTATTAATTTATTTAGATATCGCCACCACATTACACAGCGCTGTACAGAGAATATTTATCATTCACATCAGTCCCTGCCCCCATTAGAGCTTGCCATCTACATTCCCTAACACAAGTGTGTTTTTTGGACTGTGGGGCGAAACCTGGCTGTGCCAAACAGGGGGCTGGCTGGCAAATTTTAGCTCAGGGGTGGCGAGACTCGGATCAGCGGCCTATTTGGATCATTTAAAGGGGAAAAAAATGCAGGTAGCCTAGTGACCCAGCCCCAAATCTAGACCACTATGGGACTGGCAGATGGGCAGATGCCAGCCTGCCCCCTCAGCCCAGCCAGCCCCTGGTGCCAAATCAGACTGCACAGATTTGTGTTTTTATGTGCAGGGCCGCCGAGAGGAGGGGGGGGATACTAATTACACGGGCCCGGACCTCCCAGGGGGCCCGGCCCGGGCCCTCGCTGATGAATTTTTTTTATTTTTTTTATTTATACTAAAATAAATTATTTATGTTTTTTGTATTCATTTTTGCTGGGGTGTGTGTGGCTCAGCCCCCTCCGTTGGTGGGTGAGCAGGCTATTTTACAAACAAACAAAAAAAAAATAATACTCACATCACATGATCACGGTGCCGGCGTCCCTCTTACTTCTTCTCTGCTCTGTTCACACTGAATGTCGGGCGTTACGGCATCACGTCACGCCCGACATTCAGTGAGGAGCGGCGCAGAGAGGACCAAAACAAGAAGACATGAGGAGAGAAGAAAGGAGAGTGAAGCCGATATAAAGGTAAGTAAAGGAACAGAGGCAAAGGGAGGACAACGGAAAGTGACAGGGTGATGAAGAAGGGAAGGGGAGGGGGGGGGGAAATGGCACCCAGTGATTAAAGGAGAGGGGAGGGGAGAAAATGGCACCGAGTGTTTGAAGGAGGGGGGGGCAATGAGTAATGGAAGGAGAGGTGGGGGAGCAGCATGGCACAGTGATGGAGAGGTAGGGGGGCAGCATGGCACAGTGATGGAGAGGTGGGGGGGCAGCATGGCACAGTGATGAAGGAGAGGTGGGGGGCAGCATGGCACAGTGATAGAAGGAGAGGTGGGGGGCAGCATGGCACAAAGATGCAGAGGTGGGGGGAGCAGCATGGCACAGTGATGGAGAGGTGGGGGGCAGCATAGCACAGTGATGAAGGAGAGGTGGGGGGCAGCATGGCACAGTGATAGAAGGATAGGTGGGGGGGACAGCATGGCACAGTGATGGAAGAAGAGGTGGGGGGGCAGCATGGCACAGTGATGAAGGAGAGGTGGGGAGCAGCATGACACAGTGATGGAGAGGTGGGGGGCAGCATGGCACAGTGATGGAAGGAGAGGTGGGGGGGGCAGCATAACACAGTGATGGAGAGGTGGGGGGCAGAATGACACAGTGATGGAAGGAGAGGTGGGGGGGCAGCATGGCACAGTGATGAAGGAGAGGTGAGGGAGCAGCATGACACAGTGATGGAGAGGTGGGGGGAGCAGCATGGCACAGTGATGAAGGAGAGGTGGGGGGCAGCATGGCAAAGTGATGGAAGGAGAGGTGGGGGGGCAGCATGGCACAGTGATGGAGAGGTGGGGGGGCAGCATGGCACAGTGATGAAGGAGAGGTGGGGAGCAGCATGGCACAGTGATGGAGAGGTGGGGGGGCAGCATGGCACAGTGATGGAAGGAGAGGTGGGGGGGCAGCATGGCACAGTGATGAAGGAGAAGTGGGGAGCAGCATGACACAGTGATGGAGAGGTGGGGGGGGCAGCATGGCACAGTGATGGAAGGAGAGGTGGGGGGGCAGCATGGCACAGTGATGGAAGGAGAGGTGGGTGGGGCAGCATGGCACAGTGATGGAAGGAGAGGTGGGGGGAGCAGCATGGCACAGTGATGAAGGAGAGGTGGGGGGAGCAGCATGGCACAGTGATGAAGGAGAGGTGGGGGGAGCAGCATGGCACAGTGATGAAGGAGAGGTGGGGGGGCAGCATGGCACAGTGATAAAGGAGAAGTGGGGAGCAGCATGACACAGTGATGGAGAGGTGGGGGGGCAGCATGGCACAGTGATGGAAGGAGAGGTGGGGGGGCAGCATGGCACAGTGATGGAAGGAGAGGTGGGTGGGGCAGAATGACACAGTGATGGAAGGAGAGGTGGGGGGGCAGCATGGCACAGTGATGAAGGAGAGGTGGGGGAGCAGCATGACACAGTGATGGAGAGGTGGGGGGAGCAGCATGGCACAGTGATGAAGGAGAGGTGGGGGGCAGCATGGCAAAGTGATGGAAGGAGAGGTGGGGGGGCAGCATGGCACAGTGATGGAGAGGTGGGGGGGCAGCATGGCACAGTGATGAAGGAGAGGTGGGGAGCAGCATGGCACAGTGATGGAGAGGTGGGGGGGCAGCATGGCACAGTGATGGAAGGAGAGGTGGGGGGGCAGCATGGCACAGTGATGAAGGAGAAGTGGGGAGCAGCATGACACAGTGATGGAGAGGTGGGGGGGGCAGCATGGCACAGTGATGGAAGGAGAGGTGGGGGGCAGCATGGCACAGTGATGGAAGGAGAGGTGGGTGGGGCAGCATGGCACAGTGATGGAAGGAGAGGTGGGGGGAGCAGCATGGCACAGTGATGAAGGAGAGGTGGGGGGAGCAGCATGGCACAGTGATGAAGGAGAGGTGGGGGGAGCAGCATGGCACAGTGATGAAGGAGAGGTGGGGGGCAGCATGGCACAGTGATGAAGGAGAGGTGGGGGGCAGCATGGCACAGTGATGGAAGGAGAGGTGGGTGGGGCCGCATGGCACAGTGATGAAGGAGAGGTGGGTGGGGCAGCATGGCACAGTGATGAAGGAGAGGTGGGTGGGGCAGCATGGCACAGTGATGGAAGGAGAGGTGGGGGGAGCAGCATGGCACAGTGATGAAGGAGAGGTGGGGGGAGCAGCATGGCACAGTGATGAAGGAGAGGTGGGGGGAGCAGCATGGCACAGTGATGAAGGAGAGGTGTGGGGGAGCAGCATGGCACAGTGATAGAAGGAGAGGTGGGGGGGCAGCATGGCACAGTGATGGAAGGAGAGGTGGGGGGAGCAGCATGGCACAGTGATGGAAGGAGAGGTGGGTGGGGCAGCATGGCACAGTGATGGAAGGAGAGGTGGGGGGAGCAGCATGGCACAGTGATGGAAGGAGAGGTGGGGGGGCAGCATGGCACAGTGATAGAAGGAGAGGTGGGGGGGGGCAGCATGGCACAGTGATGGAGAGGTGGTGGGGCAGCATGGCACAGTGATGGAGAGGTGGGGGGCAGCATGGCACAGTGATGAAGGAGAGGTGGGGAGCAGCATGGCACAGTGATGGAGAGGTGGGGGGGCAGCATGGCACAGTGATGGAAGGAGAGGTGGGTGGGGCAGCATGGCACAGTGATGGAAGGAGAGGTGGGGGAAGCAGCATGGCACAGTGATGGAAGGAGAGGTGGGGGGAGCAGCATGGCACAGTGATGAAGGAGAGGTGGGGGGAGCAGCATGGCACAGTGATGAAGGAGAGGTGGGGGGAGCAGCATGGCACAGTGATGAAGGAGAGGTGGGGGGAGCAGCATGGCACAGTGATGAAGGAGAGGTGCGGGGCAGCATGGCACAGTGATGAAGGAGAGGTGGGGGGGCAGCATGGCACAGTGATGGAAGGAGAGGTGGGTGGGGCCACATGGCACAGTGATGAAGGAGAGGTGGGGGGAGCAGCATGGCACAGTGATGGAAGAAGAGGTGGGGGGAGCATCATGGCACAGTGATGAAGGAGAGGTGGGGGGAGCAGCATGGCACAGTGATGGAAGAAGAGGTGGGGGGAGCAGCATGGCACAGTGATGAAGGAGAGGTGGGGGGAGCAACATGGCACAGTGATGGAAGAAGAGGTGGGGGGAGCAGCATGACACAGTGATGAAGGAGAGGTAGGGGGAGCAGCATGGCACAGTCATGGAAGGAGAGGTGGGGAGCAGCATGGCACAGTGATGGAAGGAGAGGTGGGTGGGGCCGCATGGCACAGTGATGAAGGAGAGGTGGGGGGAGCAGCATGGCACAGTGATGGAAGGAGAGGTGGGGGGAGCAGCATGGCACAGTGATGAAGGAGGGGAGGCAGCATGGCACAGAGTGATGAAGGGGGGCCAGGTGAAGAGGGAAAAGCAGCATGGAGGGCGCAGTCTGATCATAAGGGGGCACAAGGTTGTGATGAAGGGGCACAGTAATGTGTGTGTGATGGCACAGGGGGCTTGTGGTAGTGTGTGTGTGTGATGGCACAGGGGGCTTGTGGAAATGTAGTGTGTGTGAGGTAGGTGGTGTCTAATTAATGGGTGCTATTTTGTTTGTGGGGTGATGGTGGGGCAATTTAATAGTGGGGACTATTAATTTAAGATTGGGTGGTTTGGGGGCTATTGAATGTGGGGTGAGTTTGGTGAGAATGAGGTATTTTTATTAAATGTGACTATGAATTATTTAATGGCAGTGATGGTTGCAGGAAATAGGTATATTTATGATATGTAAATACTATTAATATATTAATTTACTGCTGGGGTTGTTTGCAGGGAGAGAAATAGGTTAATTTATTAAATGTGAATACAATTATTTTAATGTTGGGGCTGGAGGAAGGCCAAATTATTACTCGTGGGTGCTATTGCTTTAACGCCGGGGCTGGTTGTAATTTTCTAAATGTACCCATTTTTTTCCAAATAGGGCCCCCAACATTCCAGGATCCAGAGAAGCCGCAACTAAAGAAACCTTCAACCACAGGTGGTGAAAGTGACAAGAATAGGTAGGAAAGAGCAGGAGAATTCGAAATGTTGTGATTCTAGTGGGACAATCCCAATTTTTGGTGAGTGTTCTGCCCAATGTAAGGGGTAGGCAAAGACTGTGAACTGTTTCTGTACACACTGCATTGTTTATATACTACACTATGGATGTCCTTAAAGTCAGGAGTGCTGGGACATATGTACCGCTCCGACGAGCGGGCACTGCATCCTTGTGGAAATGGTGTACACAACAATGCAGGTTTTCTTTCTGTAGGAGGGTGGCCTAGCGCTTTTCATCTGCTAGCCACACCCCAATGTTGCATAGCCATGAGCGGAAGCGCAATTTTTTTTTGCAATGCTGAGCTATGAGGGGGGCCCTATGAAGTTGTTGTACCGGGGCCCTGAATTTCTCTTGGCAGCCTGTTTATGTGTATTTATCTTGCACTGTAATGCGTTTTTTTTTAAACTCTTTTCATATGTCCCAACTGTCCCGATTTCATCAGGACAGTCCAGATTTTAGGACTCATATTTGTCCCGCGGGTGGGAATGTTGGGGCAAGGGAGAAATGTAATGGGCAGCCTAGCAGTTTACAGCACAAGGCAGCCCCCTCAGGGCCTGGCCACGCCCTCTGTTCTGCTGACGGGGACAGACATTTTGGGAGGTATGACTTCTTGTTTAATTTTAGTGTGTTTGATGCGTGTCGATGCAATTGAAATCTTAAATCCGCCTCAAGGGGAGCGCACTGTAAGCACAATAAGATGTGGTTAAGATGTAATTAAATGTGTTTGGCTTGAACAAGAAAGCTTCCTGTTGTGTCACAGATTCATACTTAAGAAATACATATCGAATGCATAATGAGTGCAATGCAGTTTATCTGCATTTTTATGTGCATTTTAACTGTTTTTGCAAACGTCAATGTATAGATAGCCTAAAGATTTGAAGGACAACAGGGCTGTAATGTATAAACTATACTTGATATTAATGTATGTCAAAGGCTCTGTATTATTGAGATGATCAATAACTAAATAATGTTTTTATACCTAACTAAATACTGTATGCCCAGCACATTCTGTTTTCAACCATTGAAGCAGGTTGCCATATGCCATGTTTTAAGCATACTTACCATCTTTGGCACAAAGTTATCTGAGAGGGTGATCCGTCATAGGGGCGTGACCACGCGAATGGCGTCATTGCCAATTTCAGCTTATCACAGCAGGGGGCGATTAGCCACGCCCCCACCCACTTCACCAACGAAGAGGGCAGTCTGCGGGAGGTTGCCTTGCTATCCTGGGAGTCCGGGAGAACTCCCAAAAATTTGTGAGTCTCCTGGACTTTCCGGGCGAGTAAGCAACTATGGTTTTAAGGGTCTCTCTATCTGAGTCGGCAGAGTGTGAGCGCAGATTTGTTTTGCAGAAGTACAATATGGATTGGTTCGTATATATAAAGGGACAGTGTCAGTGATGTCACTTTTACCAGACTGCAGTTTCAGCTTTTTTAAAAAATATTAAGATTGCATTATGACACTGTTTTAAAGATGTGTAATATGGCTTCAGCTGTCTGATATGGTATGGGAAGGAAATACTCTATCAAACTTTATTTTTTTCAAGTATTTATAGATCTCAATAAAATCAAAAAAGGCATATTAACATACAACATAAAATCAACCATACAAGGCGGAAGTTGGCAATCAATTTACAATACAGACTATCACCCCTCATCCAGCACCTTCCTTGTATGTCTTCTGATAGTCCGCTGATGGGGCCAAAATTTATAAAATTCTTGAGGGCAATTCCCGATCAAGTTGATAACAGTAATGCCAAATTTACCAGTGTAACCGATGATGAGAGCAGGATGGAGATCAGGGTACCTTCATTTAAGAATGATAGATTTGCAGGCATAATACATCAGCACTTTATCTAAAGATCTTTCCGCTAGAGTAGGAAGAGAGTTACCCACCAATCCAGGTTACAGGAAAGCTCAAGTGTATAGACATAAAATTAGATACATCATACTAGTTACATATTGAATTCAGCCGGCACATCGCCGCTACTAAGCGCGCTGCACATATAAAGTGTCAAAATTGTACCGCAAAACATTGCGGATTTCCCTTTGCAACCCTATGGGGGGGGCGAATGGAAATCCGCGATGCTGTGGTAACGGGAAGTAACACATCGTGCTAGTAGCTATACAAAGAGTATAAAAAGTTCTAGCCATATGGGTAAGAGTTTAGGTATTGACTTCACAGCACATGAAGTTATCAACCTCTGAACGACATCTGAGGTGCTCTTGTGATGCAGTTTAAATAGTCCTGTGCAGCAACACTGGTTCTTCCCTAGAACCGATGGTGTTCATGAACGAGGACCGCACTTGCTTCCAGTCATCATCAGGCAGATGAGAAATATCCTTAAGCCATTTAGTATAATATACCACAAAGGGTCCTTCCACTGTACAAATTAGTTCAGAATACAACAAACACACAAATTTAGAAAGTTATTTTACTAAGAAGTATTGACTCCAAAAGATATGTCTGGGGGTGAATTACTGAGGACTTTAAGAAGAAGCTTGGTAATTATCATTGTCCTTTGATTGTTACTTAAGGATGCTGTGAATGATATATAATTCTGGACAGTGTTCTCAGTGCAATGTGGCTACCATGGCAACCACAGTCACATGACACATGATGTAGTGAGCAGAGAGGCTTTGGAACACCCCTCTAAGCTCCACCCTCTATTATCACATGACATGCTGTGAGTCTGTGTCTGTGTAACTGACTGCCATACAGGGGAGGGCTGGCAAATTTTAGCCCGGGGGGCAAGACTCGACTCAGTAGCCTATTAGGAACATTTTAAAGGGAAAAATTCAGGTAGGCCAGTAACCCGGCCCAAAGTAGTCCACTATGAGACTGGCCTGGGGGGCTAATGCCCCCTTGCCCACCTGCCCCGCTGCCATATTTGCACTCCAAAGAGATTATTAAAAGGAGATAATGATTTGTAGGAGGACAACTAAGAAAACTGACTATTAAAAGGTACTTAATTTGCAATTTAAGGAAGAAGAAAAAAATATGTCAGTTTGCTTCTTTAAATAAAGCTTTTATTACATGTCTGAAATATATGAGTGGGAAAAAGCTTGAAGAGTACATTGTTTAATTTTAAGTTATTTTTAACTGGCTGCAATGGAGTATCAGGGTAACAGTGAAGAGTGTATTTTATCTCCATGTTTCATACATTAAAACATCTATTTCCATTACAATGGTCCTTTATATGTTTCTTAGACCAGTTAAATTATGAATATAGAGGAAATTACCAAAAAAAAGTCCAGGGGGTAAATGTATGAAGCTCCGGGTTCTTCAACAAAGGGAACGTCCCTTTACAAGGCAGCGCCGCTTTAAATTTAAGCGCTGAAGACGCCGAACTTGCGGGTGTTGAAGAACCCGGAGCTTCATACATTTACCCCCAGGTGTGATACAGAATATACTGTTAAAGAACTAGAAGAGTTACAGGACTTTAAGCTTCAATGAGCTACTTATTTTTGCCACCCCGAGCTCCAGCAACACAAATAATGGTTCATTCTGTATAAAACCCTTTTCTTAGCACAATTTATAGGGGAGGAAGCAGCTACATTGTGAAACAGTGATGGCGACACGCTTACTTGCTTAGGAAAATATTTCCAGAGCAGATCAGGTTTTGTCGAAAGGTCAAATGAGCCTTACTCGTATGTGCGATTAATTAGTGTCTTATGAAATAAATACAGATCTATTAACCATATTGCTGTCTTTTTTTTTTTCGTGACAGCCGCTGAGTGTTAAAACATGTTCTGCCTAACAGACTGACATCCCTCTAATAACAGAAGAGACCGGCTTCTTCTTCACCACAGATAATTTGGTCAAATTGCTGATGAGGACCAAAGATACAATACTAAGGAACATTAAATGAAAACACATTAAATTAAAACACATTATATTCTTTAAGACTAAGAGGTACTTCTACATCCTGTAAATCACACTGGCCTTGGACTCTCATGTTTCCCAGTTTATCAGGACAGTCTCCTTTCTTTCCACTAGCAATCTTTATTTACAATGCTTATTTTCCCATAATTCAGAGCTTTGGTGCACCCAATTTAACAGGATACGTGGCAATAGATTTTACTTAACCTTTTGTTCACTTCAAGACATACTTGCCCTATCCTCTGGTCGAGTGGCACGATTCACATGATCGTGGATCCTTGGCAAAATCCTGTGATTGTGTCATCATGCCATGGATGGAAGGGTCAAAATGGTTATTATTATTCACATTGAAGCGAGTCATTGAGGCCCTAGTTCCACTGACACTAAGTGGAAAGGATGCAAGAGGTAGGTCTGCTCTCATGGAAGTCCGGAGTAGATTTTATGACCTTTGCAAATGTAATATCAATATTATAAGGAACAATATATTGTTGTCAGAATTACTCTGTGGAATTGATGATACCTGCCAGCAGTTGGCGCTACTGAGTACTGAGGCGCGGAGTCTAACACGCCCCTGGTTTTCACCAGGAACCCCCGCAAGGAGGTATGGACTTCGCTGCAAGGGACGCGCAGGTCGCGGCCCTCAGTATCAGTCAGCTGGCGAGGTAACAATTGAGGCAGCGGTGACAGCCCACCAGGATGCAGGATGGAAGAGTAGTCAACAAGCCGGGTCACAACCAGAGGAATGGATATAGCCAAATCAGAAGCAGGAGAATGGTCAGGAAGCCGGGTCATTACCAAATATCAGTCTAAGCCAGAATCAGGAACCGAAGGAGAATTTAGGAACAAGCCGGATCAGAATCCAAGAAACAGCAACACAGGAACAAATGCTGGAGCAAGGCTGAAGACCAAATACTCTGGCACTAGACATGTGTCAGAGGCTGCTTTATATACCCTAAGGTGCCTCCTGATAGGGTTAGGGAGTTTTTGGCGGTAACACATGCTGGCTGCAGATAGGTGAGCAGAGATAGCGTCCTGCTGCTAGGCAACAGGATGTGGTTGCTTGGAAAAGGCAGGAGTCCGTCTCCTGCCCCAAGTGTCAGTGCGGAGACGGCGCCTGACAACTGTGGATCATTATGGATATTAGAAGTCACGCATGGAAAACTCCAGACTGCAAATTCTCTTTCCTTCACAGGTTCCTCAACCTTTATCCCTTACAGGAGCACAAGGTCATACCATGTTACAGGTTCCCAGTTCATTGGTCTTGCTGGATCCCACGGACAGGTATACTATATAAAAGTACTCCACTTACGGACTCCAATAGTCCGAGAACTCCTTGGTGACCGCTAATAACCCTATCATTAAAAATCAAGAGTGTATTATCCCCTATATAATATGCAACACACGATCACAATATTATCACTCCCATGTTATTATAACACTATCATTGGGATGATTTTGACAAAAAGCTCAGTTGGCAGAAAAAAATCAAATGAACTAATTGAAAAAAGTCAAATGAGGGGAGTTCATCTGGGGACGGGATTGTGACACCGTTTTCTGCTCTGGTATTTAGATATTGTTTTATTCAATAGTCAAAGTGGAAATTTAGAAGTGGCGGTATGAAATTTTAGAAGGTATGGAATATGTATTGGGAAGGTAAGTGAAGGAATTTGATAATTTTACTATTAAAGCAGTAGAAGAAGTGGCGGTATGGCGTATCACCGAATACCAGACCGCCACTGGTCCTATGTACAAGGTCTAGCTAGTGGATAGGGCAGGTCTTAGGGCACCAAGTGTCGTGTGTCTACTGGCTCTAACAATTAGAGTGTGGCGACCCCAGACACCTGCTAGGTTCCGGTCCCCCTTGAAACACTTAGATTTTTGGGATGCAAGCCTAAGCTTTATAAGCTTAGGCTTGTGGGCAGCACAGTGGCCTAGTGGTTAGCACTTCTGCCTCACAGCACTGGGGTCATGAGTTCGAGTCCCGACCATGGCCTTATCTGTGTGGAGTTTGTATGTTCTCCCTGTGTTTGCGTGGGTTTCCTCCGGGTGCTCCGGTTTCCTCCCACACGCCAAAAACATACCGGTAGGTTAATTGGTTGCTTTCAAAATTGACCTTAATCTCGCTCTCTCTCTGTCCGTGTGAGTGTGTATATATTAGAGAATTTAGACTGTAAGCTCCAATGAGGCAGGGACTCAGTTCTCTGTACAGCGCTGCGGAATTAGTGGCGCTATATAAATAAATGATGATGATGATGATGATGATAAGTACTTTAGGACTTGATCCTGAAAGCATACATCATCAACCCGGAGCTGAACATGCAGACAGGCCTACACCACCTATATCATTTCACTGCTGCCACCAAATTTTAAAGTCACAGAGGGGAAAATTATATATGCACGGACGTTTAGATTTGGGAATGTCACTGATATGATTCAGCGTGGGTAGAATGAGTAGTGGGTGGAAGGCTTCTTCTGTATGCCTGTTAACCCATGGAACTAGCAAGGGGTGTAATGTTCAATCACGGTAGGGGGGTCGATCCACTCCGAAGGTCCCTGCTCGGCTCTTGTTTAAAACTTTATATTAATAATAAAAAATAAATCTCCTTTTACAACGCATCCTAGAACAATATTTACATGATTAAAGTTTCTGCCAGAAATATTTAGAAATTCATCCCAAAAGAATATTTGCTAATTAAAAATAATCACTTGGGCTTTTGACTTTTGCTAAGCATAGAGTAGTATTTAAGACTTACACCGAGTTGAAACAGACATTTACACTCACAGGACTCCAAATCAGAATAATATATTCATTGACAAGTTAAAGAATCAGTTAAAAAATCTGAGCTCACAATGTTCTGAGTTTGGCTTACAAACCGTGGGCACAGAAATAGGAAATATATTAAATATAATATAGTTTTTTGTTCACTACAGCAATGTCTGTACGTATCTGAGTTCCAAATAGGTCCGTAGAGGACAAGACAAGAATATTTGTAGACTTAACGCGGATCTGTCATCAGCGTGCCCTCTGAATGACATCTTGTGATTTTGCACTGTATGAAGCCAGGATGTGTCTCTACCCCGTATAGGTTACACAAGATCCATCCAGAACAGATGTATGAGTAAGCTGTTAATTTAATAAACACAAAGGTATTACTAAATGGGAGGTCCCTGTGTGCAATTTACTTTCTGCATTCCAAATACTATACGGCAACAGAATCTTGTGGCAAACTGTGGTCATTATTCCAGAGAATAAAGCAATTATTGTCGGCATGGCATGAAGTCTTTTTCATAAAGAATGTAAGTTATGTAATTTAGGGTAACCTTTCATTCTGTGAGCTACTTATGCCAAACTATAACGTCCACGTAGAGTGTCTAGACACATCGGTGTATCTCAGTGCAGGGCGATTCACAAGGATTTTGGATGAAGATATGCACTGGCGATGACATGAAGAATATTTCATATTTTAATAGTAAATTAAAAGAAAGAGCCAAGATTTGCCAGAGTTTCCCATTGATCTAATCTTATTTATTACAATATTTTAGCACAGGTGTGTCACAAAACTAAATTACAAGATAAACGTGTCATGACATGAAAAAGGTTGTGAAACACTTGTTTGCTCTAATAGTCTATGAGGGTGGGGTAGAGCACTCCGTAGATGGGGAACTGCGCAGGAGACAACCTGCAGCCATCTTGCCGAAGTCCACTGGAAGTCAATGAAGAGGCTGACACAGAGGGGCAGCCGATGAGGAGGAAAGGGAAGTGTATTTAACTCTTAAGTCAGCATTCATGACTGATAGTCTTGTCATTGGCAGACCAGACCAAAATGTGGTTGCAATAGTCAAGGCGGGAAATTTTGAGGCATTTATCAGGAGATTATTGGCCACTTGTCTGAGCAAAGGACGTATTCTGGAGATGTTGCACAATTTCTGAACTGTGTCATCATGCCACAGATGGCAGAGCCAACCACGTCTTGTACTGGCTCAGCATCAGGGAGAATGCCAGACTCTTCAGGGAGTGAGGGAGATCACCCCTCGTTCAGGGAGTCTCCCTGACATTCAGGGAGAGTTGGCAAGTATGATATATATATATATATATATATATATATAAAAACAATCAAATTCCATTCACCTACATTCCTGTTACACTTTTAATACCGACACTTCTAAACGCTATTAGTTATCTGGAATAATGAACTGTATAATGAACGAACCATAAAGTTGAAAAATAAAATTGAAATGTATCAGCTTTTCGACAACTTAAACAGTTACCCAGTTTTGAGCTACACAATCATTGCAACAAGCTATCAGAATCCATCATACTGAATAGGCAAGGGAAGGTAAATCCGAGGCCCAGGCTACTATCCATTCATATGGAATTGAGACCTATCACCTGAAATATATGTATTAATTATGGTGTGTAATTACCAACTAACCAGTTCTTTCTTTAATCACCCATTTCCTTGGTCTATTGAAGGACACAGACCTGGCAGAATCCACTCTCCTTGCTCCATTCAGCCTGTGAGATCACACGGTGCATGTAAATACATGTGTGAAATGATGTAAATAACATAACTCGATTGGAATGAAAAACTACTAGAAACATAGCTAGCAAATTAGCTGCGTTCTGCTCCAGGCTTCACTTTATCTCACTTGATAAACAGAGACACAGAAACAAGGCTTTAACAATGTTTAGAAAACGATGCAAGGAGATTAGCAATTATAGCCCTTTTTCGCTTGAATCTTTAAACAAACGCTAAGAAAGATAAACATTTACTAACTGTAATAAGTGCTGGAAATGATAAGATACACAAAATACAGGAAAAAGGCAGCTGTTTGCTTGCCAAACGGTAGTCATGTATTTGAATCAATCTCTATCGTTATTGCTGAATTTTTCCAAAAAGCAAGGAAAAAAAAATCCCTGCTCTGCAGAGTTTCACAGCTTTGACAGAGTCCTGGAGACGGATTTTGATGCCGTTTATATCTCTTAACTATAGGTCGTTGTCCAGAGTGGACACAGAATTAGCATAAAGCTAATTAGCAGTCTTGAAACACTATTATATTTACAAAATAAACAGAAATGACAGAAACCAGATACCTCAAGTAATATATAAAATTAAAAAACAATAGTGAGGCAAAGAAGTCCACACGATTATATCTCATGGAGCCTGCGTGATGTCATCTTACGGCACCCACCTTGACAAATGAGTCCAAAAGGACCTGAAAGTCATACAAATTAGTGGCATTTGCAGGGCTGCAAACATAGGGCATGCCACATGGAACACAAATGGCCAAGCGACACTAGAGAAACGCGTGAAATTCTGCACGAAAGATGCCATAAACAGCGGAAGAAAATCTTCATTACGGAGGGGCCTTGAAAATTAGATCCCCTGGAGAACAGTTGAAACCGAGTATATTTATTCCAATAACATGAATAAAAATTCCAGTAGGGTCTACTGACCGGTTTCCATCTGAGCAGCCAATTTTTTAAAGGATTCTATAAATACCATGATCTTGGAGTGATTGTTAAAATTCAATCATATGTCTAATGTTAAAGTATACAAAACGCAACAAGCAGAAGTCAGACAGTGAATGCAGCCAGCAGAGAATATCACAGATACAGTAGCTGCATTCCCATAGATTGTAAGCTTGCGAGCAGGGTTCTCTTACCTCTCTGTCTGTATGTATTACCCAGTATTGTTTTATTAATGTTTGTTCCCAATTGTAAAGTGCTACGGAATTTGCTGGCGCTATATAAATAAATGATGATGATGATGATGATTCACAATGAACGCCATACTGTTTCTGTACACCAACTGCAAATAGTTCACCCACTAAATTCCTCTCTTCAGTAAGATGTGTTATACTCACCACTCCGTGCGTTACACTGATCAAGTCCACAAATTCTCAACCGACTCGGTGCAGAATGATTTACCTGAATGAAATCGATGGAGAATTAACTTTTCTTTTTTAATCATTTTGAAATGTGACTGAATGGCTGGTTTATGTTGTTGTATCCAGGGGTAAATGCAGGATTTGTAGAGGGGGGTTTCCACACCACGCCACCAGTGGGCGTGGCCAGCATTCATGGGGGCGTGGCTATAATATTAGACAGTGCTTGGCTGCTCTCCAACACTTCCTATTCCTATAATATACATGGGCAATGCTGCGTGCACTACTGTTAGGTGCACACAGCTCTCCATTTTCAAGCAGAGCCATGTGAAGCGGGGGCAGGGTCCAGCCACCTCAATTATACATTGCCCCAGGCTTGGAGGGGCGTTTCCAGGCACTAGGACCCCCTCTCGGTTTGCCTATGGTATCCTTATGCGTACCGCACAAGTTATGTATCCCACATAAATCTTCGTACACAGACACATAAGTAGGTCTATTACTTCACTAGTAGAGCGGTTGACATACTGTTTAATAAAAGTAGATTTGCCCATCTTAGAATGCTGGATGAAGTTTGTGTTTTGTGTATTGTTACATTAAGTGCAGTGACCATGGACATCATTGCCACGCGGTGGCGGAGGCAGCGAGTACTGATGCGGAATTTGTGGGCAACTAACAGATTTCTGAGTCAGTTATTCTCACTTTAAGCAATTGATTTAATTGTGATTCGCATTATAGAAGAAGTGTTTGCCCTAGCTGCCTGTTCATGGGCTGAGTCAAAAGCACCGTTTCCAAATGAGAATATATTTGGCAATGATGGCGTCCAACTGCGGTGGTGAACGATCCTTTTCCGTGAACACAGCAATGCTTCCAAGTTGTTTCATGGTTCATATAAATTGTATAGAACATGATATAATGCATGTTCTGGATTGCAAAGATGTCCTTGAAACATCTGCCTCTCATAATGTTCCGAACCAGGCTGAGATAACTTATTACGGTATATATGTGTCTGTGGTGTTGTTTTGTGTACTATACAAGGTACATGTTATATTACATTAAACTTGGTAAAGAAACATTGGTATTGTTTTACTTTTACTGTTCATAACATATGTCTGTAAGGATTTGGTAAATGTGTGCTGGAGGACACACTATGTAATATCACTCTTATATCGTATTGACAGTGAAGTTTTAGTGCCAGGGATACCCACAAGTCATAATCTAACACTAAGTACAAAAAAAGTAAATGACAAATCGGCTAGACCTCATCTTATATATAAAAATCATTGGTCTGTTTGTCTGTCCAGTTATGCGTTTGGACACCCCTGCACCAATGAAACCAATGTGAGGAGGTCCAGTTGGATCATGGACAGGTTTTAGGTGGGTTATGGTCCCGGTCAGACCTCCCTTTGGTATACGCTGACCAGAACTTTGACCCGGGAAGCCTGTTCTGAGCCTGAATTCAGACACCCCTGCACCGATTGGGATAAAACCAATGCGAGGTGGTCCAGTTGGATCCTGGCCAGGTTTTAGGGGGGTTAGGGTCCCGGTCCCAATGTTGGTGTACGCTGGCCAGAACTATGTCCCAGGGAGCCTGTTCTAAACCTTCCACTGGATAGAGTTGGACGAAAACTTCACAGACTGGTAACATTGGAACCCAGAAGACACTAGGGGGTTAGGGTCCCGGTCGGATCTCCTGTTGGCTTACGCTTGGCAAATCTTTGCGCCTGTTCTAGGCCTTCCACTGGATGGATTTGGATAACGTTTAATATAAAAAAAAAAGGTTACTGGGCAGCCTCCTCGTGGGTGTGTTGGAAGAGCTGCTAAGCTGATAATTATTTTTAAAAGGTTCACAGTTACATTCAACTCATTGATAACTTAATAAGTTGAATATTTAGACCAGGGCAACACCAGGTACTTCAGACAGTTATTAGTATTATTAACATTTATTTGTGTAGCCCCAACATACTCCTCAGAGCTTTACAATTGGGAGCAAACATAAGTAATAAACAAAGACTGGGCATCAACAATCAGACAAAGAGCTAAGAGTACCCAGCTCACACGTTTTGATAAACAACATAAATCACCCCCCAAAAAAATAAAAGATAAGACAAAAATGTTACTTATGCTGAAAAATAAATGAAATCCACGAGGAATGTATGGACATTTCAGCACGACTAGTTAACTGGATACTTAGAATTTGTTTTTTGCTATTATCTATTGCAGGGGAAGCTCATTCATCTACGTGTGTAATTAAGCGTGCTTTTAGTAAATTAAACAAGCTGAAAAGAGCACTTAAAGCCGAGATGTGGAAATCATTCTTCTTGCACAATTCACAGGAATGGGTCCCTGCTCTCTCCTTGTTTCCATAAAACAAAAGGCAACGCAGTTTATAGAGTGCTACTCAGCAATATCTTACTGCCGCTCCCGGAGTATTATAAATGTTGATGCATGAGTGTGATTCAAGACAAGTCCATTAACTGTGTGTGTACAGATAGCTGATACACTAAACATGTCGGGTGCCACAGAGGCCAAGAACTTGGAATTTTAAAAAATAACCAACGACACCTTGTAATCTTCTGACTTTTGTACATTCTTATACAGTCTGGCCACTTTTATATAGTCTTAGTTTTTGCAATATTTTGTCAATTTTACTGAGATGAAAAGTGATGTGACGATTGAGGGAAGAACACATTGGCCAATTTTTTAATCGGCAATGCTGTGAGGTCTGGAGAAGCCTTTTACTTATCACCTACATGTTTTACAGTTCCTGCCTCAACCACACCAGTAGTGAAGGAAGACTATGGTTCTAGCATCTGTATCATCATTCCGTATTGGGCTGTGAAATGTCAAACGTTTTGCTGGTGGATTTCCCACGATGAGCCGTCGGACATCACCGACTGCGCTCATTTGTGGGTACTACAAAAATGGGGGAGGAAAGATCTGTGACGTTACTTCAACACGCATTGCCTTCACTACCGCTCCAGCGGCACATAGTGAGGAATTGAATCCCCCCCTAAAAGGTTTTAGTCCAATCCCAACCACGCCACCCTGCAGAGTGAATTGATCCCACCTCTATTCATGGGTTAAAAATGAAGTGAAAATCAAATATACGAATACAGCGCAAAACACCATTCCGCAAAATGGCAAAAAGGAAAAGTGGAACTCCGAGACTGTATCACGGAACTTCTCACTAAAATGTCACAGTGTTGGGACAATTTGGATCTCTAAACAGTATCTTACAGCTTCCACCCTGCAGCCTCAGATAAATCCTTTACCCTAACAATGCTGTTTTTCATTTTAGGCTGTTCAGACAAACTGCCTCTAGCATTTGTACCTTGTGCAGACAAACATCTACACTACACTGATGAGTCCCAACAGGGTGAAACAGCACGCAGATGGCGTTGTGTCTTGGTAGAACATTTATAGGAAAACAAAATACAAACCTGCTGATTTATTTTCTATTATTGAATAACCCAAGATTAAGGCTCCCATAATTTCTAAATTAAAAACCAGGACACCCATATGACCTGGACATGGGTATGAAATCCAGTTCCCTTTAGTGCCCAAATAAGTTAAAACAGTTATAGGAACCTATGACAACCTTTCCTATTTATTCGACTTGCTATTACAACTTGTCCTATGCATTCGTCAGGCATGTACGTTATGGGAAAAGAAGTAATGTGAGTTAAAGAAAAAAAAAGTGGACTGTTCGGGGGAAAAACCGGGACATGGGACCCTGTCTCATGATTTATAATTTGTCTGGACAGATCACTAATTGAACTATAATTACACAAATCCCTTTATAGTTAAACCGCAAATTGCTGCGGAGACCCATGTATGGATGATACGCGGCCATCAAACGTTGTGGTATATTCAGTTGTCCGCTGACAGGCAGGTAACATCATATAATTGATGGACTGCCTTTTGACCAGTGCTTTCTTGTAATTGCGGCTTGCGTGGAATACAATATGAACGATGACACTCGCTTGTAATTAAGTCTGTCTCCCTGGTGTATGTAATATCGGATTACCTTCCAGCATCGCTGACAGCTATGTGTACAGCGTAATGTCCTCCTCACTCATGCAGAAAGTTTTAACACAGAAAACTCCCATTGATGTGACATTTAATATGACGGCAACCACGTCTGTCCGTGTGCACCTCATACTATCATCCATACAAGAACAGTGCTAGATTGCATCCCATCCAGACCAAGGTGAGGCAGGAAAAAGTGAGGTAAATTTAGGCTGCGGTCTTGGGAGCATGTTTTTGTGGGGAGGCAAAATGAAGAAAATGTATTACAAAATTGCACTTTTAAAAGACTTATCATAATCATCATCTATTTATTTATATAGCGCCACTAATTCCGCAGCGCTGTACAGAGAACTCATATCAGTCCCTTCCCCATTGAAGCTTACAGTCTAAATTCCCTAACATATACACACACACAGACAGAGATAGACTAGGGTCAATTTAACACATGTTTTTGGAGTGTGGGAGAAAACCGGGGCACCCGGAGGAAACCCACGCAAACACAGGGACAACATACAAACTCCACACAGATAAGGACATGGTCGGGAATCGAACGCATGACCCCAGTGCTGTGAGGCAGAAGTGCTAACCACTGAGCCACTGTGCTGCCCACAAATCCCTCCCAAGTGTCCTAATTTAATCAGGACAGTCCCATTTTGAGGGGACTGCGTAGCTTCCAGCAGTTAGAATCCCGAAAGCGGGAAAACATAAGCACCGCCTTGTTCCAACCAAACTCCGCCTACAAATTGTCCTATGTGCTCAAACCCCGCCCGCTTTCATGTTAAGTTCCTCCTACATCACAGTTCCGCTATGATGCAAGTAATAAGTTACTTTTTAATTAACTGACAGAACCTCTTTAAAAATGATCATTGATCATTTTTTCATGATGACCAGCAATAACTTTTTTAAGAAAGCAGAGATGGACAACTGTTTTCTACCACAAGAAGAACACTACAAAAAAAAAGTTATTTCTAAAATAACCATTACTTCATAAAAATGCATTTGAGCACCTATGGTATTTATTCTAAATGACTTATTACACACTGATGTGCATGAGATGATTTGGGCAGGGCTTCGTCAACCTGTAGCAAGAAACTGTTAGCAGCACAGAGTATTTCAGGGGAGCTATCTTCTGCGTGTTCATGTGTGAGCAAGTTTGAAGCGGATGGCGCTAGACCTACAAGCATTTAAACATGAAGAGCAGCACAGATGCTGTGCTCCTGTGAAACTTACTTTTAGGGGGGCAAACAAACCAGAACAACACATCAATTTGTGTATTTCCGTATAAAAAACTGAAGCCACTCCCGATCTAATCACTGAGCAGTTTTTTGCACATCCGGTAAGATCAATGTAAATTATCTGATTGTGTATCAATCAGGTCAAGTGATTTGACAATGAACAATAACACTATACACACAGACATCTGGGTCTCACATATTACATAAAAGTTGATTTAAAATTATATTTTTTTTATTGGAATTGGCTGGTTACAAAATATACATCGAGCAAATCATTCATTAACGAAGGGAAACTTGCAAAGAAAAGAAGAAAGTTGTAGACAACATATTTAACAGAATAAAGTAGCACGGACATGTAATAAATAACTTATTGATCCTTTCGCCCACTCGTTAACTTGTAGTTACCGTGCCTAAAATTGTTGACACTAGTCTAATTCAATCACATGTTGTGCATTTGTTTTTTAGAACTGATGACCGAGAAAAAGTACTTTTCTTAACTATTGTGGATTCTGCTTTTCTTTTTTCTTTTCGGAAATATATTTTTTATCAATATATAATTTCCACCCAATATTTCACTAGGTTTGCTTAGTAGAACAGATAACAGGTCTAGATGTATGTGAATGTTCATCATCATCATCATCATTTATTTATATAGCACCACTGATTCCGCAGCGCTGTACAGAGAACTCATTCACATCAGTCCCTGCCTCATTGGAGCTTACAGTCTAAATTCCCTAACACACAGACACAGACACACACACACAGACAGAGAGAGAGTGAGATTAAGGTCAATTTTGAAAGCAGCCAATTAACCTACCAGTATGTTTTTGGTGTGTGGGAAGAAACTGGAGCACCCAGAGGAAACCCACAAACTCCACACAGATAAAGCCATGATCGGGATTTGAACTCATGACCCCAGCACTGTGAGGCAGAAGGGCTAACCACTGAGCCACCGTGCTGCCCCAGATGTTATATGGCTGTTGCTCCATATTTCCATATATGCTACATTTACCTACAAAAATGTTTTAAATTCTCTAAAGGATCAATATTTTTTATGATGTTGTTGATATGATGTTATTTAAGTTTTATGCAATCTTTGCATTGTATGTAATGTTTGTATTGTATATAATGTTTGTACTATATGTAATGTTTGTATTATATGTAATGTTTGTATTGTATGTAATGTTTGTATTGATTGAGGCTTTCATTTAATTATAGCCCTTAAGCCGGCAACACACGCTGTGATATTGTGGCTAATATTTGGCAACTGACCTGACATCAGTGCAAACGAGGCCCCAATACGACCATAATGACAGATAATGATCTAATCTAAAACTATAGAACTGTTACCAATCATGGCAGAAAAATGCGGTCGGAATATGATCGCACATGTTCAGCCACCATGGTCACATTCACGGATATTGTTTAGAATACGACACTAAGACTCCTGAGCTATATTTTTGGCAGACAGTTCCTCCCCATTATATCATATTAAAAATGAATGAGTGAATAACTTGTTGCAACTTACTGTTTTCTGTATTTGTTAGATCCAATGTATCAGGATTAGTTTTTTAAATGCATTAATTTCTATTAGTATCTGCTATGTGTGAGACATATGAATCGTAAAACTGAGTTTTTTCTTTACTGTTTTCCAAGTTATTATGTAGCTACCTTATATACTTTCATTTTTTCATTTTAGTGTATTTCATTAACAGGGTTGTCTAAAACTGCCCAAATTCTTTTACATTAATCATATTGTATGATATCATTTTCTTCTACGTTTTTAGATTTATTTCAGTGTATTTATGTTGTTGTTTTTGACCCTCGAATTGTCTTAGGTCGATCAATATGGAAGATTTTCCATCGCTGCTTATTGCAGCAATAGGAAATATTCTATCGCCCAATTTAACATTAACATTTTGCCGAGTCAGCTGGGTGATGCTCAACTCCCTGGAGAAACTGTCTGGCATTGGTAAAAGGACTCTAACCGCATTGCCGGTCCCTGAGCTCCCTCTGTGCATGTGACTGGCTTTCGCCAAAATTAAAATAACAAAGTTAAAAGAAAGTAGAAAACATAAAAATAAATAATAATTAGTTTTACTAAAGAAATGCTTTATTTAAATAATAAAGTATTTTTTTTCCATGACGAGCCTCTGCTATATTTATCCTGAGATGACAATAGCTATAGTACTTGTACCACCGATGTCCTCGATAAATAGGTTTCTCCGAGCAAAGGTAATCCTCTGTGATACCTGGCATTAGTCTTCATTAACATTAGGGCTTTTCTCCCTTTGTTAAATAGATCCAATAGTGTTGCACCATAATATCAGTGTTTAATATGTTAAAGAATTTATCTATGGGTCCTACTCTGGCGATAAAAGGCAAGGGTGCACGGGGAAGGGGGGTACTGGTGCCTGGAGACCCCCCTCCCAGCCTGTATGCTTGATGTGGCTTGCCCCGTGTGTATGATGAGGATAGGAAGAGTTGGAGAGCAGCCCAGCACTGTCTAAAATTATAGCCACGCCCCCCATGCATACTGGTCACGCCCACTGGCGACGTGACGTGGAAACCCATCTCTACAAATCTTGCGTTTGCCCGATACCATGTTGGGTCCACATAATGTTACTTATATAAACTCAACCTCTGATAAAAATGTCTTTAAAAGCGGCATTGCCACCTAGGGAAATATATTCCTGTGGTCCCTTTCCCTAACCGGAGCACGAGGGGATTCTTCGGCGCAGCCGTTTTACCGGGACTCCTATATTTCACTTACAGCCCCTGTTGAAAACAGGGGGATGGAAAAGGAGGACCAATGACAAGCCATCAAGACATTATGGCTTGTGATTGGTCTTCCCACTCACATTTAAAGGTGGTGAACTGAATTGATTGACCCATTTGATATTACAAAAGTGGTGGAGCTTGGCAAAGATGGATATATCAGCCCCCAAGCTCCAGTTTTGTAGGTGGTGATGCAGCTTTAATTAAATTAAACACTGCATTTTATTTTAGTATAAAATCATATACAGAGATGTCATGATATTTAGATTTTAATTTTTTTGCTGTCTACAGAGAGCTTTGCTGAGGTCTCCAATGGCCGTAATGGGCATTCACTTCATGGCTGGCGCCAGAGACAGAACTACCATTAGTGCAGCAGGTGCGATGCACTGGGCCCCTCTGGCTGACTCTACCGTTAAGTGATCCTAGGCAGTCACTTGGTCAGTACTTTTAATGCCCCAGCCGTGCCCTCACACAGAACGCTGAACACTTATATGGGGAAGAAGCGGCTGCATCTTACCTGAGAAGTGGCCAACTGCTGCTCCACCATGTCGGTGATGGGCTGGGAATGTGGCGCTCGGTTATGATGTCACAGCCAAGTGCCACACTCTCACTCTGAGGAGCAGAAGATGCTACCCCAACCTCCCGCTTGTTAAAGTCAAAGCGGAAGAGGGAGTGTAATCCCGAGGGGGTGGTGCTACCTCTGAGAGGGGGTAACCTAGGGTGATCACAGAGCTTCTGACAGCCCTGATTTACTTCTTCACTTACCACTTGGTTTGCAAATAGATGAAATAGGTCAAGCAGTGAGAGCACATTTGCCCACTCTCCCAGAATGTCCGGGAGACTCCAGAATTCCATTTAGGTCTCCAGGACTCACGGGAGAGCATGTCATCCTCGCACATCTCACCCACTTCCTAGTGAAGGGGGCAGGATGAAGAACTTCACAGGGTGTGGTCAACATAACATGATAACATGGCAAATATGAGTAAGAGGTGAGATGAGTGAGGTATGGGATGTCCCAACTCCCATTTCACATGAGGAGAGGAGTGTGGTACATCATTGGGTACACCTTTATAACTGGCAATCTGTGTATTCACTGTATCATTTCCTTTTTATAGTAACTCATTGAACTTTTTAAGGATATGTTAAAATAACTTATATGTATCTAATAAACAGTTTGACAAAACAATGATTTTTGTCACCTTAAACAAATTAGTTTATTTATTAATCATTCCTAAATGACCCCGACATGCCCTCACCTCTCCACACCCACTGAGAGATGTTCGTCTGCGTCCCTCCTATTTCACAAATGTTTAATTTGTCTGGAGATTCCATTAGACGGTCATGTGACAATGATTGAACAAAACAAGATGTTTCTCCTGTTAGGACAGTGAAACATTACCTTGGACACCGCAGGGATCAATATTATTGAGTAACTGCAGCGAGAGAGTCGTAGTGTTTACAGGAACTTACTGACTGGCAAGTCAATTAATCAAATACGTGGAATATTAATCTTTAGCTAATCCAGAGATGAATCAGCCTGAGACATAAATCCGCTCACTAACAGTCACAAACAAAGGATTTTCATTCATGAAAACATAAAGGAAATATGCAAAGATTTGGAAATGATTATTGTTTATAATTTTTGTTTATAATGTACACTCATATTCTGTGCGGATCTGACATAAAATGTTTTGTAAATATGGATCAAAATTATTTTACCCAGAGAAACAAATAGATTGTTTGTACAGCAACATACAGAGTACAGTGATTGACACAGAGGAATGCTAAGCATGACATTGATTTTTTTAATGGACATACACCGGGGGAGGTCTAACAAGGGGAGGAGGAGGATAATTGCCCATTACACTGGTACTGCCTTAAGTGTTGCATTAAAAAGGAGCAATTCAATGTATACAGAACCATAATCCCCAATAGTCTCTATTTTGCAAGACAGTGCAAATGGGTGGGGCTTACCATGTTTTGGGTGTGGTGCTGTTAAACTTGGTCACAACGGGATGTATCAGCACGATTATCATGATTGGACAATTTTGTTCTCTTTTCCCACTGGAATGCTATAAGGTGTGAGGAACCTAAACTGGTCAGACACAGACCAATCCTGTAAACTCTACATGACAGAACATGCAATAGTGACCAAATTTAATGGGAAATGTTCAGTCGGTGCCCCAAGATCACTTCTGGCATCCTGATGTCAGTCAAATTCCAACCAATCAATTCTTATGAGTGGACAGAGTACTGCCTTCCACAAGATCAGGACACTCGTCTCCTGACATACTCTGCGCTGCCATCATCATTCTGATTGGCTACAGGTTGTTCTACCTCCACCCACTTCAAAGCTGTGGACATCAAGATGAACAGAGGTGAAACATTGATAACTAAAACAGAGCACTGATTCTAGCCAAAGTAAATGAGTGATCTGAGTAAGTTTTAAAAGGTCATAAGAGTCGTTTTTTAACACCAAATTTTCAAAGATTACGTTAAGAACTATTTCTAGCCAACTTCATTTCTGAAGTAAAAGATATTAAAGTGTATTTCACTATAGAATAATCTTTTGCAAGGCAAATCCAGCTGCAAAAGATTGCCCAGGATGTAGAGGCTATCCTGGGTCTAGGTCACTGACAACTTACGCGGACACGCCCGCCACTGCACAGCGCGGTGTTGTCAGCGGACTGAGATTTAGATTTCTGTTGAGGGAGTAAATATTCCTTTATAAATACTTTCAAAACTATTGGCAAGATTGCTGGCATGGTTGTTTTGCCAAAGAATGACAAGGAAGTCACTTGGACAAACTTTATCGACACAGAGTAAACGGAACATAGAAAATGGACCTTTCTCTAATTTGGAACTTCGCAGAATATGGCACAAATCATCACTGGTAAAAGTCTGAGAGGTAAATCAGGACATGAGTAGCACAAGAATAACAGCGGTAATGTACACAACAAGACATAACTCACTTGACAAAGTTAAGTTAATTAGAAATATTAAAATGTAATTGTCATTGAAAAGGCAATTACAGTATACGTGCATCCTGCACCGCTGTGGGAGAGGTATAAATAATAATATTGGTAATATTTTTTTAATAAACACACTGTCATAACACAGAGCTTAATAGAAAATCATGGACTTATTATGTCATTGTATAATTGTATCACATCTTAAGCAGACTTCTGGAATTCAATTCCGTCCCTGAAACGATATAGCTTTCTTTATGTGACAGGAGAGTTCATTTTTAACTTTTCCAATGTCTATGGATTATGCCTAAACTGATCAGGATTAACCTAAAATATATCCGTCGTTTAGACAGAATGGAGGCAGAGTGGAGATTGGGTTATTACTTAGAAAAGAGGACCTTTAAGTCAACCCCCTGATTGTTATGTCATTGGGCTAACAAGAATAACAGTTTTTAGGAGGTGGTCTAATCTCAACATGTTATCCTAACAAAATTTATCTAATTCACTCTGTATGGGCAGCGGTGTATCACGTGATCACTGGGCCCCCCCCAAAAAAAATGTGGGGTGGGGGAGCGGCGATACCTATCCTACCACCCTGGCCCCCCTTATACCCCATTCACAATGCCTCAAATATCCGGGTTTTTCCCAGAGCAAGCCCCAATGACATGGGTTGAGTCTCAGTGTGAATGGGTCCAGGTCTAATTTTGGGGTTGGATGACTCAGGAATTAGGCCGCGTCTTTTAGATGGTTATTCCCGGGTCTGACCCGGGTAGCCTCCAGTGTGAATGGTGAGACCGGGGTTTTTCAACATTTTTAACAGTGTAAAAAAGTTTAAAAGAATATATAAAAAAAGTGAATTAAAAATAAATGGAATAAAAAAAAAAAATTAAAAAATGTCCACTAACCATTAGTATTTTCTCCACTCTGACTGTCCAGCAGGTACATGAAGAAATGACGTCATTCCTAATGGCCAGGCAGAAAATTATGCTTTTAAATTGAATCAAATAGATAAAAAGGAAAAGCGCTCTCATATATTTAATGCTGCACCTCTTTTATAACAGCAGACCATAAACAATGGAGAGGGCGCAAAATAATCTAAACAGTTTTAATGATGTCTTAGAAATAATGTTTTAGAAATAATTAACATTATCTCCATTCTTTATGTATATTTATTTTGGTTACAGAAATAGGAAGTGCTGACCTGTGGGGCCATAGACCTCGGCCGCTATGGGGCGGAATGGACAGTTAAAGGAGGAAATCTCAGCCTGGACATTTCAGGGTGTGTAAGCTTCGTGTTCCTGCCACGTTATCGCCGATAGCTCTATATGATGCTGTCTGTTCTATACACTCTGCCTATGAAGCCATACAGTAAGAAAAGGATAAAGGGATTCTGGAGCAGTTATACACTGGGTGGAGGAAGCACCAGTCTGACACCACTAATTGGTCTTAAGAGTCGAAGCTGGCCATCCAAACAGCTCCATGATTGGGCATTATGTTCTAATTGACTCAGCATTACAATACCTGAATTGTATTATAATTGTTATTTCTGTTTACTTACCAACTTTTGCAGCCAGCTGTCCGGGAGGGGGCTCCATCATGGGGGCGTGGTCACGCAAATCGTGTCGTTAGGCCACGCCCCTGACAATCTTTGACAATTTCAGCCTATCAGTGGGCTATGCTATGAGCTGGACCCGGGAGGTTAGCCTGCTCTCCCGGGAGTCTGGGAGAACTCCCCAAAAATTTTGAGTCTCCCGGAATGTCCGGGAGACTCCCGAGATTCCTGACCATGGTCTTATCTGTTTGGAGTTTGTATGATCTCCTTGTAATTGCATGGGTGTACTCCGGGTGTTTCCTCTCACAGAAAAACATACTGGTAGGTTAATTGGCTGCTATCAAATTGACCTTAGTCCGTGTGTGTGTTAGGGAATTTAGACTGTAAGCTCTATTGTGATCCAGGGTTGGGAGAAATATTGGGACATAATTGCCTAGTCTCCCGGACATTCCGGGACACTATGCAACTATGACTTGAATTGTGTATAACATTCTTAGCAGCACCATACGATTCGCACATACAAGTACAAACGACACACATGATGTTGAGGATTCTTTTCATGACATTGTGGAATATAATGGCTGTAAGTAGTTTCTTTTGGTAACTATTATCCTCACGTAAGTATATTATATTGATTTACATTACAATTATTTATAAGTGATCTTTATGATTGAAATGGGGCCAATTAAAATGTAAAATACAATTATACATTTCAAAAAAATAAACACTTTGTTAATCATTGAATAATTACTACACTGTCCAACCTTTTGTCATGTTCTGTGTTTTTCAACAGTGCTTTCATAGTGTAAATTGTGTTGTAAATATGTGTACAGAATGCACATCGTAAGCTCTATTAACACATATTCATACTTTGCTAATGACAAGGGTGTAATTGCAGTGTGAAATAAGCCGGATGTGGTAAGATATTACTAAGCTGTATCAATGGAATGCTCTTTACTTGTGGCAAAGACCTGTCTGATTTCTTCCACCAGGGGTACTTCTCATGTCCTACATATAATTGTATTATGATAATGTCCAGTGGTCAGGTCATGTTGGGGGTGCAGTGTCCTATGTCTGTATACAGTGTAATAGAATTGTATTATGATCATGTCCAGTGGTCAGGTCATGTTGGAGGTTTAGAGTCCTATGTTTGTATAGAGTGTAATAGAATTGTATTATGATCATGTCCAGTGGTCAGGTCATGTTGGGGGTGCAGTGTCCTATGTCTGTATACAGTGTAATAGAATTGTATTATGATCATGTCCAGTGGTCAGGTCATGTTGGAGGTTTAGAGTCCTATGTTTGTATAGAGTGTAATAGAATTGTATTATGATCATGTCCAGTGGTCAGGTCATGTTGGAGGTTTAGAGTCCTATGTTTGTATAGAGTGTAATAGAATTGTATTATGATCATGTCCAGTGGTCAGGTCATGTTGGAGGTGTAGAGTCCTATGTCTGTACAGAGTGTAATATAATTGTATTATGATCATGTCCAGTGATCAGGACATGTTGGGGGTGTAGTGTCCTATGTCTGTATACAGTGTAATATAATTGTATTATGATTATGTCCAGTGGCCAGGTCATGTTGGAGGTGTAGTGTCCTATGTCTATATAGAGTGTAATAGAATTGTAATATGGTGATGTCCAGTGGTCAGGTCATGATAGGAGTGGTGCAGTGTGATGCAGCAAAATGTAATTATTAAATATGTTTTAATTAGTTAATTTAATGCATTTAATATTATTTATTTTGAATTTACATAATGAAAGTACATGGTAAGGTAACAAAAATCTGCAAAATTAAGATAACAGTTAGCAAAACCCCTTTTAGTATTATGTCGTACTTTAATTTTAATTTTATACCTTTCCACCCACATGAAAATGTATCAGTGATCGTCTCAAACTCCCTAGCGTTTAAGTCCGGCTTATGTTATTTGTGTAACCTGCTTCCTTGTAAATAGGCCAATCTTGCTCATACTATGAGGCGGATGCCAGAAGGTTGGAGGAACACATGCCAACTTCAGAAATCACCAAGTCATGCTGTCTTGTTCATGCGTGTTCACAATGCAACACTTTGCAATACTCACCTGGTATTTACTTTGTTGCTAACGACTGTTCACCAAAGATATACAGTCATCTGCCAAACAGCCTATGTCCTATTTCCTTTCCTCTGAAACTCCATACATTTAACCCATATATATGTATTCTATTTCTAAATCTGCAAGAATAATCTTTGCACACTGTGACATCCACATGTAAAAAATACTAATAGCTTCTGCTTAAAGGGATAGAGGACTGCAGTATTACCTTTTTTAGTTTGGAATTAAATAAACAAAGTTTTTAAATACTATGGGGTCTCTTTACCAAGACCCCAAAAGTAGCAGCCACCCAATTAATCAATAAAATGTCACAGTGGCAGCTCAGATACTCCTGTCAGCTGGGGAAAGAGAGGTGTCAAACAGAATGTAACTGTTATAATGATTTATTTCTATTACCATATTATTTCTACATCACTCATTATGATTTATTTATTATTATCTATTGGGTCCATTGGGCAGCACAGTGGCTTAGTGGTTAGCACTTCTGCCTCACAGAACTGGGTTCATGAGTTCGGTTCCTGACCATGGTCTTATCTGGGTGGAGTTTGTATTTTGTTCTTCTATTTGCATGGGTGTCCTCCGGGTGTTTTTCTCCTACACAAAAACATACTGGTAGGTTAATAGGCTGCTATCAAATTGACCTTAGTCCGTGTTTATGTTAGGGAATTTAGACTGTAAGCTCTATTGGGACAGGGACTGATGTGAGTTCTCTGTACAGAGCTGTGGAATTAGTGACACTATATAAATAAATGATGATTATCAGAAGACAGAAACCTTTATTTACTAGAACTTAAAGTTAAAGATTTCTAATGGCAAAAAGGGCAGTCTCATGCCTTCTCCTTGTCACCAGGGATATTTCTCCCAACCCTGGACCCCATCAAACATATCCTCACCTACAGACTACTTTCACTCTTTTCCTCATGCACTCTTTGGAATATTAGATCTGTCTGCAACAAACTGGCATCCATTCACAATTTTTTCCCCTCCAACTTCCTTAACCTCCTTGCCATCACCAAAACCTGTCTCTTCTCCCCTTCCTCCTCCATGCTCAGGGACAAGGAGTTTGACAAGGTGACTACAGGGTCACAAAATTCAAACTCCTCACCCTCACATATAACCCCATCCCAAAACTTGCCTCCAAGATTGCTCCCACGCCACTCCCCATCTATGGAATACACTTCCACTCCCAATCTATCCACCAGTCTCTAAAATTTCAAAAGCTCCTTCAAAACCCTGTTCTTCACAGCCTACATGTCTCCAACCTATTTCCACGGTAATTGGCACAACCTGTCTCACATTATCAATCTTTGTTAACATCCTTGTCTCAGACTCTCCCCCTCCCCATTAGAATGTAAGCTATCAAGAACGGTGCCTGTCTTCTCTTGTCTTCTTGACCACTCCAACCTCGTCCACCTGTGCATCATTGTATCTTAGCTCTTGCTAGTTCTGCACGACAGTTGTTTGTTATATAATTTAACTATTACATCTTACGTACATTATTATGCTTAATTTTTTGCTACTCTTACATGTATGCTTCTTGAATGTCCCGTATTTTGGCCATGATTGTTATATGTACAATATAGTTTGAAATAGTTGTTTAACAGAAGATGGGGGGAAAAAAGAAAAGGAATATATTTAGTAAAATGAACTTGTGATCTGGGGCCACCCAGCCAGAGCTGGTGAATCTGTACCTTATAATGCAATGGAAACTGTAAAAAAACAACCAACAAATGTGAAAGGGATTATTACTTAAATCACCGCACAGCCTCTGCAAATAGCTCCAGTTCAAATTCTGACATATACATTTGGGGAGAGAGCAAAAACGTTAGATGACATTGAAAATAAACTGAGAATATTTTTTCATGATGTGATATATAAATGATCTGTTAAATATAGGCCACAGACCACATAAAGTATTGGAAAGGCCTCAGCTGCGATCATCTTTTTCGAGGCTTCAATTTGAGAGAAGCTGTTGAGTTCAGCAGTTTCGCCTACACACCCACACGACCAACAAGCTTTTGGAAAAATTCAAAAGTTTAAATAAGGTCGGGTCTATATTCACATTGAAAACATTTTGGTTTTTTTTTTATTGTGGGCAAACAAGAAGGATTTCGATACCTATCAGGAGTAAATTAAATAAATGACACTTAAATTTGAGATGTTAGCAGCGGATAAGTAATTAAAGTTATATACCATGATCCCCAGTGTAATTTAAAGCCGCATAGAGCTTATTAAAAAATTTATTCAAACATGATAATAGACAAAAATAGTTCATATAGTGGCACTATAGAGTATGTTTAACTAAACCACCAACCCAAAGTGGCGATATGCCAGTCCCGCAAAAACATTAATATAAAAAACAAAGAAAGGGGGAAATATCACAATAAATATATATATATATATATATATATATATATATATATATATATATATATGGGTTGGGTACAATATGGCGACAGTGAATGTGTCAACACTGTTACACTGTTGACACCACAATGGTGACAGTGTAAATGTCTAAATATTCATTCTGTTGACATATTTAAAATGGTGACATCGTGACTGTCGGCAGTAGTAATTTAGACAATCACAATGTCGACATTTGAAGGGCAATGCGGTGGGCAATTCATCCTAGGGAACGTGCTGGTTATTTTAAATTTGAACACTATTAATTTAATTTCAAGACTTGTTGGGAGGGGGAATAGGTCTATTTATTAAATGTCAATGCTATTAATTGAATGTTGGGGCTGGTTGCACTTAGGGAGACCCAATTATTAAACATGGGTATTATCGATTTATTATTGGGGCTTGGGTGGAGGGAGACCTAGAGGGGTGACTTGTTGCTCGGCTTTCTATATTTCATGTACCTATACTATTTCCATACAGAGCACAAACATTACATGGTCCAGACAAGCAGCAACAGGTAGTGAAAGCTGCATGTAGGAGAGAGCTGCCAACTGTCCTGATTCTGTGGGCTGACCCGATTTTGGGCAAGCGTCCCACTCAATGGCCTGACTGCAGGGATAATCAGGAGATATGTCCTGCTTCACACACTTGTGATGGCTGAGCTGCGTGCACCTAACAGTAGTGCAAATGGCATTGCCTGTGTATTTGATGAGAATGGGAAGGGGTTAGAGAGCCACCTATCACTGTATAAAATTATAGCCGCACCCCTTGTATTCTGAAAATGCTCACTCCGGTGGTGTGGTGTTACAACCCCTCTCTTGCAATTCTGCATTTGCCCTTGCGAGGGTCATATAATCAAGATTGAGTAGTGTGAATATTCTCCACATATTAATTTCAAGTGAGTCTTAGGAAAGTCTACAGCAATACATTGCAAATGACGTATAGTCTGGCATTTCCATCGCCCCCCTGCCGGAAGCTTGTGCATTGACACTGAAGCCGTTTTGGGGCTTTTCTGTGCTAGCGTCAGCCCCACCCCTCCTCCACGAACAGATGCACCTACTCTGATCCCTACTCTGTTCAGACTTGAAGACAGGTGCAGGCTGGTCTGGGTGGCAGGAGGGCATCTGCTCCCCTGGTCGATCCTATAATGGGCTACCTTGGGCTGGGTCACTGGGCCACCTGCATTTTTTACCATTAAAACAGGCTGCTGAATTGAATCTTTCCCCCTGGGCTGAAATTTGCCAGCCCTCCCCTGCTTGGAGGCTAAGGGAGTAGTTTTCTGAGCCGAACAAAATTTATCCTCACCTCATTCTGCTCCGCCCTCTCCATTGCTAAACAATCTTTCTTCAACTCCCTCCTCTCTCCACCCCCATCTCCCATCCCGCCTTCCCTCTCCGCCTCTGACCTCGCCACCTTTTTCACTTCCAAAATCGAGGCCATCAGACTTAACATCTCCTACTCCCATCCCTCTCTCCCCCCCCCTTTTCCCTCCCCCTCCCCCCAACATCCAACCCTGGTGCTTCTCTGCCCCACCTCGGGTGAAGAAGTTCGCTCACTTATTCTATCCTCTCCACCCTCCACCTGTCCTCTTGACCCTATCCCCACTCGCCTCCTTCGCTCTCTCTCTTCCACTGCCTGCTCTTACCTCGCTCACCTCTTTAACCTTTCACTCTCCTCTGGAGTAGTCCCCTCCTCATGCAAACACGCTCTTATCTCTCATATCCTCAAAAAACTTTAATTTGACCCCACCTCACCTGCTAACTATCGCCCTATCTCACTTCTCCCCTACGCCTCCAAACTACTTGAAAGGATTGTCTACAGCCGCCTCACCAAACACATCTCGGACTACTCCCTCCTCGACCCTCTCCAATCAGACTTCCGCCCCCTCCACTCCACTGAAACTGCCCTGGCCAAAGTTACCAACGATCTCTTATTAGCCAAATCCAAGGGTCACTTCTCCCTACTCATCCTCCTCGACCTCTCTGCGGCCTTCGACACCGTTGACCACCCCCTCCTGCTACAAACGCTTCTCTCTCTTGGCCTATCTGGTTCTGTCCTTGCCTGGTTCACCTCATACCTCGCGAACCGCTCCTTCTCGGTATCCACATCTGGCTCCTCCTCCACCCCCTCCCCTCTCCCTGTTGGAGTCCCTCAGGGCTCTGTTCTCGGCCCTCTTCTTTTTTCGCTCTATACCTCCTCCCTTGGTGCTCTCATCGCCTCCTTCGGTCTTCAGTATCACCTTTACGCTGACGACATCCAACTCTACATCTCCTCGCCCGATCTCTCCCCCTCCCTTCTCTCTCGTGTTTTCGACTGCCTCTCGGCCATCTCCTCCTGGATGTCCTCGCGCTTTCTTAAAATGAACATCTCTAAAACTGAAATAATTGTCTTTCCTCCCCCCAGGCTCCCCTTCCACCATGACCTCTCTATCACTGTCAACAACACCTCCATCTCCTCTGTCACCCAACTCCACTGCCTGGGCGTTACCTTCGACTCCACTCTCTCCTTTACCCCCCACATTCAATCCCTTGCCCAAGCCTGTCACTTTCAACTTCGCAATATTGCCCGAATCCGGCCTTTTCTCTCTCAGGATGCCACCAAAACTATCATCCATGCTCTCATTATCTCACGCCTCGACTACTGCAACCTCCTCCTCACCGGCCTCCCCCTCTCCCGCCTCGCCCCCCTCCGCTCTATTCTGAATGCGGCTGCCAGACTCATCTTCCTCTCTCGCCGCTCCTCCTCCGCTTCCACTCTCTGCCTTGCCCTACACTGGCTCCCCATCCCCTACAGAATCATCTTCAAACTCCTAACCACCACATACAAGGCACTCTCCCAGTCTACTGCCCCCTACATCTCCAACCTCCTCTCCAATCACACTCCTGCCCGCTCCCTGTGCTCGGCCAATGACCATCGCCTCTCCTCCTCTCTGATTACCTCTTCCCACTCCAGAATCCAAGACTTCTCCCGGGCAGCCCCCCTTCACTGGAATGACCTCCCTTGCTCCGTCCATCTCTCTCCCACTCTAAGCTCCTTCAAACGGGCACTAAAAACCCACCTGTTCCTCAAAGCCTACCACCCTTCCACCTAACCCGCTTTCCCCTCCCTCCTCCCGTCCCCTCTTCTCTCCTTTACATCAACTGGCCCCTTTTGTACCTGAGTTTTGTTCACTCTCCCTTAGGATGTAAGCTCATTTCAGCAGGGCCCTTTTCCCTCCTATGTCCTTACCTACTCTTCTGCTCCGTCTTTTCTGCATTAGCTTGCTTGGAGCTCCTGAATTGTTGGTAGTTTTGTTTACTGCTCAGCAATGTTTTACCCTGTACTGTCTATTGTCTGTGCATTGTACGGCACTGCGGAACTCTTGTGGCGCCTAACAAATAAAGGATAATAATAATAATAATAATTTGTCGTGGTCAGGCTGGTGGACTGCACCTTTGAGTACAACTCCCTCCTGCCAAGCTTTCCACGAATCTGAGAAGGGGGTATCCTTTGTCATCCTCACTCCCTCTATTAATGTAAATTAACACTGCACTGACCAGATGTGGAGCTGGAGTTCTACCCTAAAGTAATGCTATGGGGAGCGAGAAAAATATGTATATGTATATATATATATATATATATATATATATATATATAATATTTTAAATTTTTAAATATTATTTTTATTATTACTATCTTTTATTTATAAGGCGCCACAAAGGGTCCGTAGCGCCGAACATAACAGTAAAGGGTAACAATGCATGTCGCACGGGGTTGTACAAAAACAATGTGCAGTAAAAACAAAGTGTATTTCAGTTGATTTCAATGTCCACATTTCCCTGCTCTTTGTTAAAAGAGCCCTAAAACTTTTTCTATATTTAGCAGAGATTTTTAAATAATAATCCAGATAGACACTGTGTTCAGCCGTGTTAGTAATTAAGCACTCTCGTTACACAGCGGTGATAAGAAATTTATTCCCTTGTGTGTACATCCCAGCTGAGTAGGAGGAGTTGTTGTTAAAGAAGTTTTAATTTGTATTTTGTCAACAAAAGCTGATTAATCCTACAGAGAAGCATCTTTCAGGCAGGGAAGCCTTTGTCCTTGAGGCTTCAGAGTGCACAGAGGAGAAGGGGGCCATAGGATTTAATGTCAACATGTAATTTACGGTTGAAAGGATGTATTTGAAGTTGTCAAACAGTTGTAAGCTTTAGAATGAGATCCAAACTTCTCTTCTTTTCAAGTTGGTTGGAAGAGATTGGTGATCCTCAAACCCTACTTTTTAAGAGCACCATTCTTTTCAGTGACATTATGCAGAAATACTTAAAGAACGCTGTATATTGTCCATCTCTTTTATTTTATAGGATGTGTTAATCGCTTCAGTTCATTAAAAAAAAAAAATAACATATCTAAAATAAATTCAGGCAAAATAACAAAAAAATCAAATAAGACTTTTCTGGCACAGAAAGACTTAAATACAATTATATTGTAAAAATCCTTTACTGTTCCACTGGCAGCAAGAGGCTGATTTGCATTTTAAAACTATTTAAATAATATATTGGCAAATGTGGTAAAAGTGCACTGGATGATTCTGTTCTTTTATCTGAGATGGATGAACTGCTGAACTCTCTCTCGTTAGACTCACAGGGAGTCCTGAAAAACATCACGTTATTGATGTGAGAGCTTGTGACAGTTGTTGTGGGGCAGCCTGATGGTACCCACACACGGTACACTGTTTATGTTCTGGATTAAATGAATGGCTGGACAGTCACATCAATCTTCTTCCAATGTCACCCCACAAGGTTCTATTTTTTTTTCTTTACATTACAGTCAAAACGAATAAGATTGCATCTAAAGCTGGGTACACATCTATGCAATTACTGGGGAGATCACACGGTTCAAGACCGTTTGGTAAGAGTGTGTACGCTCCCACAATCATGGTTTAGAGTACCAAAACAATCGCAATCAATGATGGAACGATGCCAAATTTGGAAGTGTGTACTCACGACCGAATGTCCAACACTTCTGTCGATAGCTCCTTCAACATATTGCAGCAGCGTAGGCAGATATCTGTTGAGCAGATGGTTATGAGAGATGAAGATCACAGATTTGAAGGTAAATCGTGTAGGTGTGTACGCATGAATCGGAATGCTCAACGGGACTTTCAACCATTGGTGAAATTGTTACAGAAATTGCATCTGAACTAAGATTGCTTAGCTGTGTACCCAGCTTTAAAGATGCTTTGCACACATGAACATTTTGCTTGCGCAGATCCACTTACCACACTGAGGATTCGTGTAGAATGGTAAGATTGTACAGTCGGACTGTGTGGGTATCTTTAGTCAACTTCTCAAGCTCAAAAATCATGTGAAATATAATGGGTTAGAAAATATCAAAGAAGATATTAATATGATTAATGAGAGATATCGTTAAATAGATTATCATTCTCAAAATTCAAACTATGAACAAAAAAAAGCTGAATTTCAACTTCTAACATTTTAACACAGCCCCACCTGAAATATTTTTTCATTCCTCCGACCTGTCCAATTTTGAGAGGTACAGTACCATTACGGGGACAACACTTACATCATTCATCGAGTCTGATTTTTAGGTGAAATTCGCCTGTTATAATTACATTTATTTATAGTGTTTTACAGAGAATCAGTGCTTTCTGCAAAGGCGCTTACAATCTAAAATATTGATCACAAAACACATGGGTCAATTCCAATTCTATCAAAAGCCAATTAAGCTATCAATAAATTATTGGACTGTGGGGGAAACTGAAGCAACTTAGAAGAAACGTATACAGACACATGGATAACATACAAAGTCCACAGAGATGGTCACTGTTTGGACTGGAACCCATTTTCCCAGCGTTTTGAGGCAGCAAAGCTAACCAATGGTTCACTGTGCCATCCAACTGTGTATTTCATGTGAGCTGTCTGGGCTGTATAGGGATAATGTCTGTGACCACCCTTTAAATACATATGGGTCTATTTATTACTCACCGCAAAAATGGAACGTACATTAGCATCCCTTATCACTGCAATACGGAATGAAGTACCGGGGGAATTTATCAACAACATCATGCCAGGACAGCCCATCCAATAAGAAACTGTCCTGGTGATGTCTCTATTACATTTACAACTCTGGTTCTGACCCAGAGTCTCTACTGAGCATGGACGACAATAAGTGGCGCATGCCAATGGGAAAGATTCGTTAGTCAATGCAGGGGACTAAGGGAGGCTGCCGGGGATCCGAGGATCCCTCTCCCGCAATGCTCTCCCCTTAGGTTTGAAAGCCTAACATGATCTTCAACTTTTCAGAGCTTGATAAATTTGTCCAGATCGCTTTCCCCATTAATAACTATGGGGAACTGCGCTATTGTGCAGCACTTTGCCTAATGCAGGCGATATCGCTAACATTTCCTGCATTAGACATTTATTAAATTGTCTAGACATTTAAAAATGTCTAAATCATGTAGAAACAGCCGTTATAGCATGGCTAAAACGTTAGATGAAATAATCAAGTAGGAATAACAAAGATGTACCGATCTGATTCTAAAATAAATAGCAATATGTGTGTGCGATAAAGGCAGCACTCAAATAATTTTTAGAAGTGAATGTGTGTCTGCAATTAGAATCTTTCCAGTTGCTCAGAGTACGCAGGTATTGTAGATACACATGACCAGGGAACCTGTTTTAGTGGCCAAAAGTCAGAGACAGTCAAGACAAGTTATTGCTCCCTAACTAGGATGTACAGCAGCTTTAGATCTCTGATAAGTAATTTAAAAACTGCAAGTCCTGCGTTGTATTTTAGGCACATGAACATAGCAGCACATGTAATGGGAGTATTTGGCATTACCATGCATTAGAGCTAAATGAATACACACCGGTGCTATGCCTGTCCCGCTGCCTGTTGTTGGGTGAATGATAATTGCTGAATAAGAAGCTCACAAAGCGTCTTTCAGTCTGAAAAAGATGAGGACCCAAAGAGAAAGTGAAAGATCCTCTCTGCTTTGTGACATGTCAATATGTGTGACCAGAGTGTCAGAAGGGCACCGGCCCAAAGAATAATGGGAGAGGCCGTATTTCATCCTGTTAATTAAGACATAAGTGCAACATGAGGACAAGGAGAGAAGAAGATAGCTTAGATTCACATGCATGTATTTATGATGTTTTCCCTGAACAAGGGAGTTCGATTTAACAGTATATTGGATTACAGCTACAATGGAATTTCAACGCTCCATGGGAAGCTTCAGATCAGTTTCTTTCTTTGAAACAAGAAAACAAAAACGAATAAAAACTGGAAGTCACTATAAGGGGACGGGCGTGATGTTCCCTTACAAAGTTTAAATGTTCAAGGTGGGTGTTTATTCTCATATAAATCTACAGTGCAATAAATAATTATGTCTTCACTTGTCTGTGATAATATCAGAAATAAGCTATTATGAAGACAATTTCTTTACCCTTCCTAAAGCACAGGGGCGGTGGTCATTTTTCTTTAGTTGTTTTGCAGTCTTGCCCTGTGTATACATTGTAAGAGTCACACAGAGGGCAGTGAGGGGACCCTGGGTATCCAGAACATGCAGCATTGTGGAGATATGAATGGCTCCCATAAGTGACACATTTTAGTCGCTAGGGAAACGCTATTTCCCTTTCACACAACAGTCCGTTAGCACTGAAGATGCTATAATATCAACCTAAGGCAGCGCTGTAACGAGGGTCGCTGCGGACGGTGCGACCGCCCAGGAGTGCATACGTTGCACTCCTGCGGCCCACGCCCGCAGGAGTGCAACGTATGCCTCCTTTTTGGCCATACTTTAGACCCCAGTTGTGTACAGGGCACCACATTTCAGCACCTGCTGGGCAACAGATTAATGTGAGCCAAGAAGGCAAAGAAGAAGCAGACAAGCAGGCAAGAAGAGAAAAGGGAGGGCTGTAGAGAACAGGGGGGTGAGAGGTGGCTGTAGAGAACAGGTGGGGTGAGAGGTGGCTGTAGAGAACAGGGGGGTGAGAGGTGGCTGTAGAGAACAGGGGGGTGAGAGGTGGCTGTAGAGAACAGGTGGTGTGAGAGGTGGGTGTAGAGAACAGGGGGGTGAGAGGTGGCTGTAGAGAACAGGGGGGTGAGAGGTGGCTGTAGAGAACAGGGGGAAGAGAGGGTTGTAGAGAACAGGGGGGTGAGAGGTGGCTGTAGAGAACAGGGGGGTGAGAGGTGGCTGTAGAGAACAGAGGGAAGAGAGGGCTGTAGAGAACAGGGGGGTGAGAGGTGGCTGTAGAGAACAGGGGGGAGAGATGGCTGTAGAGAACAGGGGGGTGAGAGGTGGCTGTAGAGAACTGGAGGGGGTGAGAGGTGGCTGTAGAGAACAGGGGGGTGAGAGGTGGCTGTAGAGAACAGGGAGGTGAGAGGTGGCTGTAGAGAACAGGGAGGTGAGAGGTGGCTGTAGAGAACAGAGGGGTGAGAGGTGGCTGTAGAGAACAGGGGGGTGAGAGGTGGCTGTAGAGAACAGGGGGAAGAGATGGCTGTAGAGAACAGGGGGGGTGAGAGGTGGTTGTAGAGAACAGGGAGGTCAGAGGTGGTTGTAGAGAACAGGGGGACTGAGAGGTGGCTGTAGAGAACAGGGAGGTGAGAGGTGGCTGTAGAGAACAGGGGGGTGAGAGGTGGCTGTAGAGAACAGGGAGGTGAGAGGTGGCTGTAGAGAACAGGGAGGTGAGAGGTGGCTGTAGAGAACAGGGGGTGAGAGGTGGCTGTAGAGAACAGGGGGGTGAGAGGTGGTTGTAGAGAACAGGGGGGAAGAGATGGCTGCAGAGAACAGGGGGAAGAGATGGTTGTAGAGAACAGGGGGGTGAGAGATGGCTGTAGAGAACAGGGGGAAGAGATGGCTGTAGAGAATAGGGGGTGAGAGGTGGCTGTAGAGAACAGAGAGGTGAGAGGTGGTTGGAGAAAATGAGGGGATAGGGGGCTGGAAAGAACAAGGGGGTGTGAGAGGGACTGCAGTGAACAAGGGGGCTGTGGGTTGAAAAGAAGGGGGTAATTTACTTTGTGCTACATAAATATATGGAACATAAGAACTAGAGATGAGCGGGATCGGATATCTGAAATCCGAGCCCACCCGAACGTTGCCGATCCAAGCCGGATCCGAGACAGATCCGGGTATTCCTGCCAATTGCAAAACTGAAACCGAGGCTCTGAGTCATAATCCCGCTGTCGGATCTCGCGATACTCGTTTTCTATAAATTCCCCGCTAGCCACCGCCATCTTCACTCGGGCATTGATCAGGGTAGAGGGAGGTTGTGTTAGGTGGTCCTCTGTCCTGCTATATCTCGTGCTGTGCTGTGCTGTGCTGTTAAGTTCTGTGCTGTGCTGTGCTGTGCTGTGTTCTGCTCAGTCCAGTGGTGCTGTGTCCTGTGCTCTGTCCTTCTGAGTTCAGTGGTGCTGCTGGGTCCTGTGCTGTGTCCTGTTCAGTCCAGTGGTGCTGTGTCCTATGCTCTGTCGTTCTAAGGGCATTGTTATTTCCCCATTATTCCCAAGTTATAAAACATTTAAAAAAAAGTTATAAAAAAAAGAAAAAAATAATAATTATAAAAAAAAGAAATTAAAAAAAAATATCCAAAAACAATCCTGCAGTATAAGTCCATTGGTACTGCAATATTACAAAGTTCACTAATTCTGCAGTATAAGTCCATTGGTACTGCTATATTACAAAGTTCACTGATTCAGCAGTATAAGTCCAGTGGTACTGCTATATTACAAAGTTCACTGATTCTGCAGTATAAGTCCATTGGTACTGCTATATTACAAAGTTCACTGATTCTGCAGTATAAGTCCATTGGTACTGCTATATTACAAAGTTCACTGATTCAGCAGTATAAGTCCAGTGGTACTCTCATGTGCCGCATATAATTTTTAAAGGGTTTGCCGAGTGTGTGTGGCTTAGGGGTACGCTCTCTTGTGCTACATATAAAGGAAAACAAAAATTTGGAGGATAAAGTAGGGAAAGATCAAGATCCACTTCCTCCTAATGCTGAAGCTGCTGCCACTAGTCATGACATAGACGATGAAATGCCATCAACGTCGTCTGGCAAGCCCGATGCCCAATCTCCTAGTACAGGGCATGTAAAATCCAAAAAGCCCAAGTTCTCAAAAAGTAGCAAAAAGAGAAACTTAAAATCATCTGAGGAGAAACGTAAAGTTGGCAATATGCCATTTAAATGCCCGTCATAATCAAAAACAAGAGGTATTGACGTGCTTGAACTACTGTAATGTTTATAAGTTATAAACACTACACTTAAAAGCTTGAGCCTTTAAATGAAAAAGTCACTCTTCATTGCACGAATATTTGCAACAGGGACAATTTTTTGGTTAACAAAGTCAACAAATAACACTTCGACGCTGTCTGTCTTTCACATACTTGATGGGATCTCAATGATGAATGCTCTGTACCATGGTCGTCTAAAACAAGAGTTATTGACGTGCTATAACTACTGTAGTTTTTATAAATTATAAACACTACACTTGAAAGTTGGAGGAGGTATTGTGGCCCCGGTACCAAATTGGGTACTGGGGCCACTCCACTATGCAGTCCAGATAGAGGCGTATCAGATATTAAACAACGTTGACTGTTGCTGCCAAATCATAAATTAATGAAAATGACCTGTCATCGTCAAAAACAAGAGGTATTGACACGCTCGAACTACACTCTGTATATGCTGCAGAGAATGTAGGAGCAGGCAGCTGTGCAGTGGAATTCAGACCATTTGAAGGCGGAGGTATTGTGGCCCCGGTACCAAATTGTGTACCGGGACCACTGCACTATGCAGTCCAGAAAGCTACCTCGGTGCAACGTTTTGGACTAAAAACAATATTGTGAGGTGTGAGGTGTTCAGAGTAGACTGGGAATTAGTGGAAATGATTGTTATTGAATGTTATTGAGGTTAATAATAGCGTAGGAGTGGAAAAAAACCCAAAAACTTGATTTTAACACTTTTTATGTTTTTTTCAAAATAAATCCGAATCCAAAACCTTAAATCCGAACCAAAACCTTTCGTCAGGTGTTTTGCGAAACAAATCCGAACCCAAAACCTCAAGCAAATCCGAATCCAAAACACAAAACACGAGACACCAAAAGTGGCCGGTGCACATCCCTAATAAGAACTATAAAATAATAAGTACCGTATAGTAATGAAAGCTCCAAGAGGCTTTGAGGGAAATGTGCAGGTGTGAGCTGCAGCAATAGATGTTGATCACTTTTTAACTAGCAATGCGCCGCCTCTCAATTTGCAGTAAACAAAAATGTTGGTCGATATAATACATCTTGAAATGTGAAATTGTACTTAATCTTTGGTCCAACATTCACCATGAGGGCCTTACCCTGATTTCTGATCAGGTCCCCATTGTGTCAAAAACTGTCCCTGATCTTAAGTCGTGGTGAGCGACTGACTGGTAACCAACTAGAAACCAGCAATACAATCAGGGGCAGATCTATATTATTTTTATGGGGTGTTATTTAGTGCTCTGTCCCCTCTTTCACTCCAAACAAGGGCGGCTGCCCGTAGTCGTACACTATGTACGTGAGTCTTTTGACTAAGAGACAGGCAGAGGATGGCAGAGGATGCCCCACCTCCCCCGGTCACCCTGATCCAGCCTCTCGACCAGCAGGCTCGTGTGTGGAGCAATCCCCCCAATCTGGAACCGCCACTGAATACAATACGTTATGTCACCGAGTGCAGAAAGTGAGAGTCAACGCCATGAAGGGGACATGTCCGTGCACGTTGGGAGTATGAATAGCATTTTAGAAGCTAGTCTGCCTCTCCTCAAGTAAATAACGCAAGAAATGCTGAACGTACCAGAGCACATCCCAGAGAGACCGTGAAGGTGAGGGCTCTGGTACTGAAGCAGATCAGTTGGGAGGTATGTATAAGATATGATAAGATCAACACAACAGTGTCCATCTCAGACAGCATAATGGTTAAACATGCACCTGGATATACCAGAGAGTCAGGATAGGATTGACATCCTTCAGCCATGTGTCCCAACATATGAGTTTAAGGGGGCATGGTCACATCAGGTGGGGGTGTGGCTTCATCATACCTATTTACAAACCTCCTTCTCCTCCCTCAGAAGTACCCCTGCATTACAGTGCGCTTGGCAGGCGGGTGACACATACATTTCAAAAGTTCAGTCAGTCAGGACAAAAGTTGTGGCTGTTGGGACAGGAGCACAGTACCCTAGAATCAGGACTGTTCTGCCTATATCGGGACAATTGGGAGATATGCACACTGGGGGCAGCCATCTTGTGAGCTGAACCAATATTAAGAAGAAAGTAGCCTATCAATTCACTAGAAACCAGTGGCATAAATGAGGCATGAGGAATTGTAAATCAGTAGACTTTTAACAATATTTGGTGCAGTGCTACTGCCAAGGAAGACTGCAGTAATCCTCTCAATATTTGATCTCACCAGGGCTCAAGTGCGGAGAATCCATGTGCATAAATTACATACGTCGCTTTTTACCCCTCTTCTTCCCGTGTTGAGATGTATCATAGAGAATTTATTAAATCTATGACGGGCCCGAGGTCTCTGCCTCCGCAGGAATAGAAAGCTTGCTGCCTGCACTGATTCTCCATACGGGGTGTTCCTTTGTGCCGGCTGATTTTAGAAACAAGTTCACCATCCATAAAGATGGGATTAGCCAGTAAACACAGAGCAGAGACCCTGTGGTCACTTCTTAACCCCTCATGTTTGGCAGATGACAAAAGAAAAACCTTAATGTGTAAAAATGCACAATAATGAGGGCTCTGCCCGGTTAAATTCCATCACGCATCAGGTGACACTTTCCTGAGCCCCGTGGGTGGGTCGGAAACATCGTAAACTGCTTATTCCATTACGTCAGCCGAGGTGCAGGAATGTCTGATGTGGCCCCCAAGTGGTTTAGTATATTGTTCTACTGTTCTAACAATTATTGTCTTGGAGTGTAGAGTCAAGTTATAATAAACAAAATAATGATCATAAATCATTTTACATATAGGGCTAGATTTGCTAACACTTTTTTTGGCAAAGTTGCAAATCACATTTTTCTCCTTTTCCAATTTGGTCTAACTTACACCCTTAGGGGGGATTTAAATTCAGCACAAAGAGCCACTGATCATCACCGCGATGTTCAGCTGAGCAAATATCCGGGTACCATGGTACCCCAAACTTGCGGATTTTCCTGTGCACCTCTATGGGCTGTGAGGCAAAAGTTACAACGTTGCATTGCCGCGGAGTGTCCGGAGGCACTCCGTGGTACATCTTGGAGAACTGAAGCAGCCCACAAGAACATAATACTGTAGACCAGGTTTATAGCAGCACGGTGGCCTAATGGTTAGTACTACTGCCTCACAGCACTTAGGGCATGAGTTCAATTCCCAACCATGGCCTTATCTGTGTGGAGTTTGTGGGGGTTTCCTCTGGGTGCTCCGGTTTCCTCCCACACACCAAAAACATACTAGTAGGTAAATTCGCTGCTATCAAAATTGATCCTAGTCTCTGTCTCTCTCTGTCTGTATGTATGTTAGGGGATTTAGATTGTAAGCCCCAATGGGGCAGGGACTGATGTGAGTTCTCTGTACAGCGCTGCAGAATTAGTGGCGCTATATAAATAGATGATGATGGAACCTATGGATCTCCTGTAACTGTGGAACTACAAGTCCCATCATTCAGCAGGGCATACGCATGGGACTTTTGGTGCCACTGCAGCTGCAGAGTCAACACTTATCTACCACAGCTGGAGATTATATTACATTGCAAGATATATATATATATATATATATATATATATATGATTTATTTATTCCTAGTATACAAATAAATATGGTTGCGAAAGTGACCTGGATATCACCTGGTGGACCCACATCTGAGTGACCCCCACAAATATAATTAAACTATAGAAAGCAATGAAAAAAATAATGTGATACTGGAAGAAAGTGGTTTGTATGAAGTTCAAGCATAGACACTTGAAGAGATTTGCAAGGTTTCAAATTTTTGCCTGTAAAATGAAATAAAACATCTCCCAGATATAACTGGACCTAGGTCTTTTGCATATCATGCACTTAAAATATTCCTACTCACATCTTGCATTAGGGCGACCCTGGTGAAGATTATATGAAGTAGATGTTGGCGTAGTCACAATAAAAGGGAACGAGTCTCTGCCTCTCACTATAGTTTTAGATAAATTGGATATTTACTCTCATACAGAGACCCGGACAATAGAAGGCTCAATCCTTCCCAGCACTCACCGAGGGGATCATTCTACTCAGGCTGGAACTGGTTTAGGTCGTCTGGAATCCCTTAAATCTTAATTATAAATGCCTTGTTTAATCTGTTTGTGGCTATTGAGATGCAGTTCATGAAAGGAGGTTAAGACTAAATTAGCAGAGCTTTTATGACATTTTCTTGAAGGAACGGCCGTACAAGTAAGAAGGGATTGGAAACCTTAAACAGTTACCAGTCTATCCATCCACGTTCATGCCAGATTCTTTCTATGGGCAAATCCTGGGTTTTCATAAGAGTTTTAGAAACTTCCTCCTTTGTCTTTTAGCAAATAATTACTTGCAGTGACGGATTATAATTACGGTTGACATCTTTTCTGGAATACAATACCAGCCTTCCTATAGCTGTGTTTCTGCCCTATTAATAACATTGGCACTGATTCCTATTTTTACCAGCCAGCGATGTGAGTGTTTAGCGTGGTATCTGGTGGCTCAAGCGACTATAAATTGCCAATTCAATGGCATGAATTATAAACCTTCTATGAAGTAAGGTTTTCTGTATATTCTGATGAACGTGGAGAGTTGCTCTTGCAGTTTATTGTAAAATAATTGGAGGATAACTATGGCTATGAGTGCAGGAGCGCACGCAGGGGGGGTTTCTGGCTCTCCAGAAACCCCTCCCCTCCGCGAAGAATGGGGTCTAAACAGCAGTACAATACAGCACCGCCGCGGACGCTTCTTTGACAGCGCTGCGGCTGCTGTACAATACAGTGCCGTGCCGCCGAAATGGAGCTGCTGCGCATGCGCAGCTCTCTATATATTTTTTTCGGGGGGGGAAACCCCCCTTAAAAATCCTGCGTGCGCCCCTGGAGTGGAGCTCCCATGTGTCAGGATAGACCCCATTTTTCCACCCGGAATCATGAACTCACAAGGCCTCATGTCCCATTGTTCTAACTCCTTATTCACAAAATGAACAGGAGAAGTGGAAATCGTTTTCTAGAACTGTGTACTTTTTTTTTTTAATTTAAAACTTTTGGGAACTTTAGAATATTGCCTCTAATGAAGTCTTTTCATGGACACATGGTTATAACAGCGACCATCTCTCAGCCTGGACTCTCTTTCCTTGCCAGCCCTTATATGGACAAACAAAAAACCTGGTCAGAAGATTAATTGCCCTCTTGCCCCCTGGCATGTCTTCTCCTGATGTGACATAAATATGATATAAGATTTATTATGTGTAGAAAAGGGGAATGAAGGCATGTAAAAGATCTGACCTTATTTTTTCTCTTTGGTGGTGCTTTTGTCTTAAATCAGAGAAGTGAAATTCTAGCTAATAAAAATATTAGTATTTCTTGGTGTCTAATGAACTATCACATTGCAGGATTCTGGGCCTGGGTGTTATTTCTTTAGATATGTTTGCCATTGATGTGCCCAAGTAGGCGTTTATGTAAATATTTGTTTAATGTTAATAGAAGGATGTATAATAAAATTCATGTTGCAATAATTATTCTACCATCTGTAATGGTGTTACTAAGTCTGCTTACAGAGCAAGTGGTAAAGTTTCTATCCCATTATTCATCATGATCTTTCAGATCAGATATTTATATAGCGCCACTAATACTGCAGCGCTCTACAGAGAACTCACTCACATCAGTCCCTTCCCCATTGGAGCTTACAGTCTAAATTCCCTAACATACACATACACACAGAGACAAGGGTCAATTTGACAGCAGCCAAAACCTACTAGTTATGTTTTTGGAGTGTGGGAGGAAACCCACGCAAACACGGGGAGAACATACAAACTCCAAACAGATAACGCCGTGGTCGGGAATCGAACTCATGACCCCCTGAAGCAGAAGTGCTAACCACTAAGCCACCGTGCTGCACATAATAATTCCCCACTCTCCTTCTAAAACCCTCCTTTTATGTATGTGTGATAATTCTTTTAGATAGCCAGATAGCCAGGGCTAGTAGCAGTCCCCAGATGTGACATAATTGACCTGGCCAAAGGTCTAAGCAGGGACAGATACAAAAACGCCTAAGAGAGATAATATAGAGATATGTCTAACATTTCGGGGTGTATTTACTAAACTGTGGGTTTGAAAAAGTGGAGATGTTGCCTATAGCAACCAATTAGATACTAGCTGTCATTTTGTGGAAAAAAGTACTCAATAAATTATAACTAGAATCTGATTGGTTGCTATAGTCAACATCTCCACTTTTTCAAACCTGCAGTTTAGTAAATATAGCCCTTGTTGGCGTTCAGGCACTTAGGGGGTCTATTTACGAAGCTCCGCTTATTATTAAAGATACTCATCGCAAAGATGAGAGTTGAAAGTTCTCTTATATTTACTAAAAAAAAAAAAAACACAGGAACTGCTGTTCCGAAAAACAGCTGTTCCTGTGAAGTGTATCAGTTACCTGACACTTTCTTTTCTCTTGTGGTCCTTCAGTCATGTTCTTCTTCTTCTTTGTAAACATTGTGCGCATGCGCCGACCGCAAAACTCGCATGTGCAAATTTTGCGGTCGGCGCATGCGCACAACGATTACAAAAGGCAGCCTAGTGTAAAACGAAGAAAGACAAATTAGCATGTGACAGGGAGGGATCACATGATCCCTCCGCACATGCTCTGTGCAGCTCTGCTCTTCGGAATTTTTTTTTATCAAAATTTAGTAAATAGCGTTACTGAGCAGTACCCATACACTGTTATAGGGACTGCTCAGTAAAACGAAGATATATGCAAAGCAGCAGATATCTATGCGATGCAGTGATAGTAAATAACAATTTTGCGGTTTTTGGGGATTGAACACACTTTATAGTTTCATAAATAGGCCCCCATAGTGAGTTCTCATTAGCTGTTGTCTTTCTGTACATACGAACAACCACATATAACCACTTCTCCCATCCCCTATTCTGGATATAACTTTTAGGGATACAATTATTAAACCTTTTAAAAGGAAAAGTGAAGATGTTGCCCATAGCAGCCAAACAGAATCTAGCTATAATTTTCTAGGATGTACTAGAAATTATGGGCAACATCTCAACTTTTCCTTTATAGTTTGATAAATCTACCCCTTAATATCTGCTTGTATTCCATATATATATATGCACAATGCATATTACTCCTACCCCTGCTCTGTATTCTGGATGTAATTCTCAGTATCTCTTTTTTATTACACATATATTTAAACATAAACCATGCCATTTCTTTTGTTTTTCTACTGGAAGATGAGTATTTAAAATATAGTATTAGTAGAGAATCATGTGCATATATTATTAGGATGTTGGCATCTTTCCAGTTTTAGTATGAAAGAAAATCTACCATGCGCCAATATAGAAACATGAAACTGCTATTTCTTATTTATTTATATTTCATATCTGAGCCATTTTCACTGTAGTTGGTCTGTAACATGGGAGCCACACACAGAATTCCATGAGAAATATCAAAACATTCCCTAACTGATGATTTGCATATTATTCTTAGATTAACATTCTGCTTATTTGAGCTTATTTTATCACTATCTCTAACCTATCTACTCGTGAGCTGGAAAGTATAATTTCCGTTTGAAAATATTGTAGTACACATGCTCTCATTATCTCATTAGATATCCTTCCATATCTAGAGCTATAGAACTAGGGGAGCAACAGATACTACTATTGTTTTGTACATTGTTGCAACAATGTTGCAATTAGCTACAACTTGCTTAACCTTTAATGCTGTAGAGAAATGGCTAATTGTACGTTTATTTATTTATTTTTTAACTGTTTATGACAACAGGTACAGAGAAAAAAAATGTTCACCAGTATAACAAAAATATGATAATAACAGGGGAAAACATAATGCAATTACTTGCAGTTCATCTGCTTATTTTGAAGTTATGAATTTGAACATGAAATAGTGTATGGATGCCAGTTGGTGTCATGTAGCAGTTGTGTTAAATGAACACGAAACACTACTAGAAAAAGTGAAAGCAACAAGGACTATGTTCCCTTTAAGGTGAACAAAGACTGTGACATTATTGGCAGAGGAGAGAATTCCACGACCTCGCTCAAGGTCACTGCTCCGATCTCATCAGTCTGTTCTCATGTTAAAAGGCTGAAATTACAAAAGGTCTAATTAAAGATGATTTAATTTACTGTATTTTCACATAGTGACTTGATTTAATACAGCAGGCCACCCTGGAGAGAGTAAAACAACAACAAAAAAATGTACATTTAATTTTCTATTTGGTATCATCCACCTAAAAGGTTTCTTGTGTAAACATCTTTTGATGTGTGCGGTTTCGCTGTCATGCAACAAAATTAAGCCAAGACAATGATGTTGTATTTCTTGCACCCAGACTTACAGAGCCTCTCTTCTTTAGGGGAGAGGATAACAAAAGAGACTTTGTGGGATATATAGTGGGAATAGCGCAGGATGACAGACATAAACGTTGCCTGTTACAGGGTTTGTAGAATTATGACCAGATCTGTCCTTAATGAATCCCAAGATGTGTTTTTTTAAGAACACACGTACATTGGGCAAACACATGTCTGTATTCAACAAGAAGTGGATCTGAATATATGTCTGTTGTTGAATTTGGGTGTACTGTAGGTCTGCTCTTCGATTATTATTACCATTTATTTATATAGCGCCACTAATTCCATAGCGCTGTACAGAGAACTCACTCACATCAGTCCCTGCCCCATTGGGGCTTACAGTCTAAATTCCCAAACATACACAGACACACACAGACTAGGGTCAATTTGTTAGCAGCCAATTAACCTACCAGTATGTTTTTTTTGTGGAGTGTGGGAGGAAACCGGAGCACCAGGAGGAAACCCACACAAACACGGGGAGAACATACAAACTCCTCACTGATAAGGCCATGTTTGGGAATCAAACTCATGACCCCAGTGCTGTAAGGCAGAAGTGCTAACCATTTGCCACCATGCTGTCCCTTACTACACATGACATTGCAGGATACATCCAATACATAGGTGGAATATAAAGTCACAAAAGAATGCACAGAAAAAAAACCTATTCAATTAATGGTGTCTGTTAATAATAAAGTAATTAATGTCAAAACATTAAAAAAAAAAAAAGTTTATTCTTTTTCATTTTTTCGCCATAAAATACATTTAGTAGGATGCTATGATATGCAAAGTGCGATTTTTCTTTTTACGTAAAATACAGCACATATTGGCATTTACATGCCTTAATGAATCAGGCCCTGGGTTTTCAAAAGGTAGCACAGTTAAAATGATTTAGTGAGTCCCTTCAATGCTCTTATACCACCACCAAATAATGGTACAAAAAAACTTTTTATTTGCACTTACTTATTCATCGATTCCAAGACCGATCGGGTGGTTTACAGAAACTCCACAAGGTGAATCTCCCTGCGCCCAGCCTGCATCAAACGGATTTGATGGGTCTGCAGACCTATGTTTCCATGTAGTTCTCCTGCCTGAATTATATGCTTAAATGTGCACCATGGGATTAAAATTTATAACAGTGAATTCCATTGTATAATCACTCAATCAGCTCTGTAACTAGTGGATGAACTTCTGTTTTTGCAGTGGGTGGTTTTTAGGCCCAGAGGTGAGGGTGATCCATCTGCCCCCTACTCTCCTCTTCTGTGCATGCGCAGTAAAGGCCCACTTGGGCTTTAAGATCCGGCTTTTTTGACATACTGAGACCAGACAAGGCTCTCTGCTATCTCTACTCATCTTTGCACTGTGTATATAACCTTTGGTGCAACTTGTACAACAAAATACATATGTCCATTTTCATATTTGCGGATAATATGTTGTTCTCTCTAACACAAGGGGTGACGTTCCTACCCAATTTATATTCAGCTATATAGCGGATTTGGGGAAAGGTTCAGGATTTTAATTCCAACATTCTTAATTGGAATCTTCACATATATCTCTTCCTAAACATGCTGAGGCTGAGTAAATTTTTAGATCGTTTTGAAACTTAAATTTGTACTTTCATTTTCATTGGCAGAATGATAGTCTAAATATTTTAGGGAAACATTTTGACCCCACAAATCTATTACCTCTACATAGAGAATTTCCCCAAATGAATATCTGCAATATACTATCAAAATTAATATGAACTCGGTGTCATAACCAATGCTTATATCATCAGGTCATTCTTTTAGTGACAAACAAATTTGTCTGTGTCCAAGGGTTAAATTTATCAAGCTGGAAGTTTCGGGTGGGTTTGAAAAGTGGAGATGTTGCCTATAGCAACCAGTAAGATTCTAATTTATCATTTATTTAGTACATTCTACAAAATGACAGCTAGAATCTGATTGGTTGCTATAGGCAACATCTCCACTTTTTCAAACCCGCAGCTTGATAAATTTACCCCTATGTGTCTGTTCCTTTATACTCCATGATTGTCTGAACAGATCTATTTGAATAATTTAATAACCATCTTCACATTACAGGACTCAATGCCTGAACACTGAAAAGAACACATATTTGTGAATGTTAAAGACGCCTTTACCATTGGATGAACTTGCGTATTTACCTTAGAGGCCCTTTAAAGTGTGTATGTAGTTGAATCCAGACCTAAAAGGTCAAGCTAAGTACTATTAGGAAAAATAATCATATTACACTTTATTAGGCTTAATCCTGCAGGATCAGGCTCGCAGTTTACAGGCTGCTTTTTAAGTTCTCAACTTTTTAATGAATCACAGCTCCCAAGCAGCTGTCTGAAGCCATCACCTTCCATTTTAATTAAGAAGAAAGCGATGTTATTGTTTTAGTCCATAGAAACAAATGTAAAGCAAACACTTAGTGTTATTACAGCAAGCCCAGGGCCATTTGGGTAGGGCTGCATCTCCTATCATGCCGGTAGAGATCTTAATGCTCGTTAAAAGTGTTAGTTAGTACATATCCTGAGTAACACGTTCCAGCGAAACATTTCAAAGATTAATATTAAATTGATGGATGATTCCAAAGAGTGAATTCGTACCTCCCAAATGTTCCTATTTAGACGAAACAGTCACCCCCAGCCTTGTCCTGCAGGTGGGGAATTTGGGATGTCTGGCTCATTGGCTGCATCAAATCTCTGTATCCGTGTATTTGTACGGTCATTGGACAATAGGGTAAAGCACCATCTATGCTGCACTTGATTCTCATTTAATATTTTGCGTCGCAAAATGTAATCTCAATTTTTCACATGGGCACAATACAAGGAACATAACGGTGTCTACCATTTTGCTAGGAGCAAGACTGGGGCTTATTTTTGGCAGATTCATAAATTACACTTAATACCTTCACAATTGTGACTATTGAAAGGAATAAGTAATTTTTTTAATGGACTAAATGGACTTAAAACTATATATAAAAATACAAGCCATCCAGGATTCTGGTTAACATGGAACACAACTGCTGGCCAAGGCAAGTCTGAGTGGGGATGAGGCCCACTAATAAGCCCCACATATGGAGAGCAGAGCAAAGGTTATATTGTCTTCTATAAACAACGTAGTGGTGTTGTATATCATTGTGCATTCAATGTATACAGCACCTGTGTCATGTCAGTGAGACACTAAACAAACCATTCTTATTCAATAACAATTGTGCATGTACTAGTTGTGTTCCGTTTAGCCTTGGAAAAGCCCCCTCAAGGTGTCCATTTCTAACAACTTGTGAGACTGATGAGAATACAACACTCTATTTCCAGCCAAACCCAATAAAGCTGGCTTGATCTATGGCTAATCCCTTCCTATCCAAGTATTCCCATGAAGATAGCCCCATTCCTCTTATAACTATATGTTCACTGTTGCACCAAAGATCTCATCCAACAGGGTCTATGAAGGTTTCTGGAAAGTTTGAGGCCACCACGAAGAAGCTTTAGAGTGACGCTGGTCCACCAGTGTAACTGGCCTTATACCCATACGTTCAAGTGTAAATTTTTGTTTTAAGGTTTTAAAAGTAAGTAAAACCACTATTTGACATTAATATTTATGAATGGCTATGTGTTACAGAGAAAAATAATACACATAAAATAACTGGAGTGCTCACCACAGTCTCTCTTTGACTCCTCTGCAGCAGAGTGTCATGCCAGGGTATGTGATTATCTAATTAAACAGGCAGAGAGTGACTGACATACTTGCAGCCTTTAACAAATCTCATCAGGACACTGTCCTAAAGGTATGGGATCAGGGCCGGATTAACCCGAGGTCTAAATAGGCCAGAGCCCAGGGGCCTCGGGCATCTGGGGGGGCTGCCGGCATTCATCAGGTCGGGGGAGTCCTCGCCCCAGCTTCGACTGTCAGCTGTTCAAGGAGAATGGCAGGCAGCTATCTATATCTATATATTCTAGCTATCATTTATTTAGTACATTCTACAAAATGACAGCTAGAATCTGATTGGTTGCTATAGGCAACATCTCCACTTTTCAAACCCGCCGGACAACTCTCAGCTTGATACATTTACCCCCTGCTGGTCTTTATGAAATTATTTAGCAGTTTCTCCCTATAAGCAGCCACATTGATCACACAGAACAGATTGTGTAGATCAATCGCTCTGTTAACAATAATGGCGTTTGGTTTTTGTAACCTTTTTTTGTCCCTCTTTGCATTTCAGGATAAAAAGCCAATCAGTGCAAAATATTGCAAACATCAGAGAATTTGCACTGCTCTCAGCGGGATGGTGGTGGTGGTGGTGGTGGGAAGGGGGGGGGGGGTTAGGGGTGACATAAAAACGGGTCTTCGGTAACAGTTGCCGTAACAAAACCATTGCTTGCACTTTCTTGGAGAGTTACAGCACCTTTTCAGCGGCCCATGCACCATGTTTAATAGATTTCTCCCAATGTATTTAGCAGAGTAGATTTTGAGAATGGTTTTCAAAAGCTCATATGTTACACATAGTTGCCAACATTGGCAGCTTGTGTCCCGGGAGGTCCGGGGGGCAGGTGGGTGTGTGGGGGTGGGGCTCGAAGAATCGTGCCATTAGCCCCACCCCCAATGCCGTCCCCACTCTTTTCGACCAATAAAACTAGGGGGCGGGGCCACAATGGGGCATCCATGATGCCAATAAGTCCCGCCCCCTCCATTTACTTTCCCACAGCCGGTCGGGAATCGGGAGAATTGCCCTCACTCCCGGGAGTCCAGGAGACTGACCCAGATTTCGGGAGTCTCCCGGATTTTCTCTGAGACTCCCGACTTGGCAAGTATGATGTTACAACCCAGGGAAGATGTTATAATTTCACAATCATTTCATGAAGAATTCAAATTGTTGTGTTCAGATCCATTATGGAATAAAAAAAAAAATCGAATTCACACAGAAAGTTGTCCCAGCAGAGAAAGCGTTAAATGGATATTTTCTTGCTCAGTGCAGTTCTGCTATCAACGCTATAAAATATGAAACATAAACCTTGGCTTGTGTATTTGTGCCTTGTTAGTTTTGGTAAAGAGCTCTGCGTGTGGTAAAACAAAGAATAGAAGAGATTTGCAATACTTTCAGTTCCAAGGCAGAATTGGAGACGTTGCGGGAAGCAGTACCAACTTATGTGTAATATTGTATCTTTAGTCTGTAATTTTGGAAAGGAAACTCGTGCCAGATGGAAATGTATCTGAAAAAAAACAGAGTACAATAGAACTGCTGAATTGTCACTTAATGGAGAATCTTGAACATTTGCTGCATTTTAGGAGCCAGTGAACTTGTTTCAAACACACACAATAAACAGGAATTTGGCGAAAAAAGCCCGGTTCATACAAAGTAATGTGTATAATGGAAAATAATTGCCCTAAATGGGCATAGCTGACTATGATTGCGGTGTCTGTAAGTGCCAGTAGGAACGACCTGTCCCTTTGATAAATGAGGAAGACAGAGTATATGGGCCCGAGCGTATTATACGCACATATTTGGGCTTTGCGTGCGCCCTAATTCAGCAAGGCACGGATCTCAGGATGCTTTAGAAATCAGGGTCAGGTGTTTTTTATTTTGTTTCCTCATGTTAATGTCTACTGAGCACAAAATACATTTTTACAGTTGCTTGTGATTGCAAACACATGTTATAGCATGCATTCGGGACTGTCATCACTAGTGATCAGGACTTAGACTAGTCCTGTACCTGGAGCAAGTGATACGGCGGAAAAACAAGTAACTTTGATGTGCACAGGCCTTGATTGGGATGTGGCTGCACACGCTCGAGTGTGGCACGCCCTTATAGCACATTGACTACGGCAAAACGTTCACTCCTCCGAAATCGTAGGCCGTAGTAAGTGTCTCTAGCGCTCACAAGCACATGGAACAGGAGTGCGTTCACGGACGTTTCTGATGGTTCTGGGAATGTGCTGTGATTTTTGCGCACGATGCGCTCAAAATCAGCAGATACACACCTTGATAAATAAGGCCCTATATTTATTAGAGTAAGTGCGTCCTTCACCTACAGCCAGAAAAAGGGTCATTTACAATGTGCTAAAAATTGTGGGTCTGCGCGGCTTTCTTTTTATTTGCACAATTGCACCTAATTGCCCTCACAAGGCGTATGAAGGAACATGACCACGTCATGTCCTAGGAGCTTCCTCTGTAGATTCTCTACTTCATTAAGTTTGTGGTCATATATGAAAATCTCCAAGATGTCCAACCTACTACCTCTACCCAATTTTTCAGTTCTGTTTAGCCACATTTTTGTTTTTACGCGACCTTGTACATATACACACATGCACCAATCTGCCTTGTACATATACACACATGCACCAATCTGCCTTGTACATATACACACATGCACCAATCTGCCTTGTACATATACACACATGCACCAATCTGCCTTGTACATATACACACATGCACCAATCTGCCTTGTACATATACACACATGCACCAATCTGCCTTGTACATATACACACATGCACCAATCTGCCTTGAACATATACACACATGCACCAATCTTCCTTGTACATATACACACATGCACCAATCTGCCTTGTACATATACACACATGCACCAATCTGCCTTGTACATATACACACATGCACCAATCTGCCTTGTACATATACACACATGCACCAATCTGCCTTGTACATAAACACATGCACCAATCTGCCTTGTACATAAACACATGTGCACCAATCTTCCTTGTACATATACACACATGCACCAATCTGCCTTGTACATATACACACATGCACCAATCTGCCTTGTACATATACACACATGCACCAATCTGCCTTGTACATATACACACATGCACCAATCTGCCTTGTACATATACACATGTGCACCAATCTGTACGCCCCAACTCGTCCAGTTCTCCTCAGTGGTATGTGCATACTGTCGCATACCCACAGAGGTCACCATTCTGTAAAATTAGACACAGTTGTGCAAACATTGGAACGGATGGAATGTCACAAAAGTGCATTTGCCCTTCGGTCATGTACTGCTGCACTTTTGCAAATTAGCCTTAGTAGAAGCAGTAGCCTTCAGCTAACTTGAAACTATAAGGGGTAGATTTATTAAACCTTCTAGCAACCAATCAGATTCTAGCTATCATTTTACAGAGTGTACTAGGGACAGTCCATATACTGCTGGGGAATCACCATCATCTATTTATATAGCACCACTAATTCCGCAGTGCTGTACAGAGAACTCACTCACATCCGTCCCTGCCCCATTGGGGCTTACAGTCTAAATTCCCTAACATACACACACACACACAGAAACTAAGGTCAGTTTGATAGCAGCCAATTAACCTACTAGTATGTTTTTGGAGTGTGGGAGTAAACCCACTCAAATACGGGGAGAACATACAAACTCCACACAGATAAGGCCATGGTAGGGAATCAAACTCATGACCCCAATACTGTGAAGCAGAAGTGCTAACCACTGAGCCACCATGCTAGTCTGCTGTGGGATAACCCATTGACTCCTGTGGGATAAACCAGACTTCTGTTGGATAATAATACATAGATATTCCAAAGGGACAAACCATACAATCCAATATCAGACTCTACCCAAATGATCATGGTAGAATTCCTGCTGCTATTACCAAGTTATAACTTTTCAAAGTATCTGTCAGAGATAAGTGAACTCAACACACTCACTTTGAGCACCAGCACATTACATTACCGCCATTGTCCATTACAGGAAGTGACTGTATGAATTCCCGGTATTCTAATCAGTAACATCAGAACAAATCATATAACAAGTCTCAGACTTATTTGAACCTTCCAGTAATATCTGTCCCAAATTCAACACCGTCTGCACAGATTTGCTCAACCCTCCTCTTAGACAGAAATACCTTTGTTTTAACCAGGGAGAAAAGCTATACGAATCGCATTTTGTTTTTAGAACAAACATTGAGAAGCAATTTTCAATGTGCTCTATTAAAGGATTCATTTTGCAGTACAAGAATAATGGCAAAACGACTGGAGTGTTTCTCTATAGATTACATCAAATTTTATTTATAGGCTCTTGTCTCTTGGTAACTTCATTGTGTCTCTTTAAAGCACTATTTCGGTCCAAAGGCTCTCTGAATTTTTTGGCAAACTGTTAGCATCTATCTAGAAATCTTTACTATTCAGTGTTTTCATGTCGAGTTTAATTAGCATTATTTTACATTTAATCAGTGTTACATTTAGTCCTGCGCTCTGCGTGAATGACCATCCTACTCCACATGAATCTGCTGGCAGCTTTCAATTACGGCTTCCGCCAGCGGAGGGTTTCTCTGGCCATTCCCCCTGGATGGCTGCGTGACAAGTGGGGTACGAGCAGGCCTAATAAGAACAGACACTACAGAATCGTGTCTGAGGATTACGTAATGTGAATTAATGAGCGGAGAACACCACAACCCTCCCCGGCCATTTTAATAAATTACTAAGAGAGATGAAACTTTGGCAATGGTAGATTACAATAACTAACGACATATTTAGAAGACAATATATAATTAGTATGATTCTTCTGATAATCACAAATTTACAAATAAGCACATTGTTGAACACATGCATTATGCCCATATATTGTACTGCATATATATAGGCCAATGAAAAGTCTTATTTTTTTTAGTAAACACTTGAGATTTTAAAGGGATTTCTACCTACAGATAACTTAGGCTGGGTACACACTAGAAGGTTTTCATACGATTATCAGGTCAACCACACGATAAACGATTGTTTTTCCCGATATACATTAGTGTGTATGCTCCAGCGATGGATGATTATTGGTCCAAAGCACATTGTATTGTTTCACGTGATTTTAAAACCATACTAAAAATTTTGTTCAACGATGGAACGATGTCGTTCCAATCCTGCAGTGTGTAAGCACTCAGGACCGGCAGTGTCCATAGATCTCTATGGATGGTGCAGAGTCACGATCCTTTCAGAAGATGGTTATGACGGACGAAGATCACAGATCTGACGGTAAATTGTGTAAAACGTGTTTAGTGTGTGCACAAGAATCAGGATGCTGATCAGGACCTTTTTCAGACGTTGGTAAAATCGTTAACCATATTCTGTAGTGTGTACCCAGCCTTAGTTTATTGAATTTATTGGTGTCTATATGCACTACTGTATTGCTTTATCATACTAGTTCCTTTTGTAGCCTTTATATCACCTCTACCACTGACAGGCCAACCTGATACACTTCAGGGTACCCAATGGACTGCCCTCTTACCTTCAAAAGGACCGTTCATTACTCTTGATCACAGTAATAAGTTAAAACAATACATTTGATAAAAGAAAGAGACACTTATCTGTAATAACATATCAGCAGTCCTGTTAAACAAGTGTTACAAGCTATAACAAACATATCTGACAATAAGGCAGAAGGAGCTGGGGGCCACAGGGCAAGGGTCGGAGGGCCACATGTTGCCCCTGAGCCAGCAGTTGTTTATCGCCGACCTATGCAGAATAATAACATTTGTTGAGTTTATACAATTACATCTAATACACAGAGCACGGATGATCTAAGTTGTATGTGAGGGCATCACATAAAAACAACTCTGTCTGGCTGATGTGAAGGCTTTGCTAAACAACATAGTAAAAAATTGATAAAAAGGAAGCAATATATCTAGTAAAATTTTCAGGACGACAAATATAAACTAATAAATTGGGTAAAACACTTAAACATATATATCAGTGACAATGTTACATAGTACAATTATCTGATTTTGCTGTGATGAGAGAAATGTGTGGGCTGCACTGTAAGCTGGATGGAGGCTGTTCAGTTATATGCTGGACATTTGGGGCTGCTGCATTGTATAATGAATTATTAGGGCTGTTGTATTGTCTGTTCCATATATGGAGCTAACGTATTGTGCAGACTATGCATTGGCATTTCAGGGTTGGATTACACACTGCATTTGGAGTTGCTAGATAACATATTGGACGGGTGGTAATCGTTTTCATGATTACCACTATTCCGACATGGAGAAGCCCTACAAAGAAAATCCGAAATTATGAAAAACGGATTGGAAAATAAACAGACTTATCTTCATCTCGACGCTGGAGAGCTCCGATGGGAGCACCATGCTGACAGCAAGTGATTCCGATTGGAGAAGTGTTCGGCACTGCAGGGTGATGTCATCGCAACGTCTGTCAATAGAAATTTAAAGCGGCAATGTGGGGACCCCTAAGGCTAAGTGTTTAAACACTTAACCCGACATTGCCGCTTTAAAGTTCTATTGACAGACGTCGCGATTACGTCACCCTGCAGTGCCGGACACTTCTCCAATCGAAATCACTTGCTGTCAGCATCATGCTCCCATCGGAGATCTCCAGCGTTGGGCTGAAGGTAAGTAGGTTTTTCATAATTTCAGATTTTCTTTGTAGGCCTTCTCCATGTCGGAGTAGTGGATATCGGTAAAGTGTACCCAACCCTATTGGACAGGGGCATTCTGGGCTGAGGGGCATCTGCCACCCAGTCCAGTCCCATAATGAGCTACCTAGGGCTGGGTCACCGGGCCACCTGTATTTTTTTCCCCTTAAAATGTTCCTAATAGGCTGCTGATCCGAGTCTTACCCCTTGGGCTAAAATTGTCCAGCCCTCACATTTTTTGGAAGGCTTGTGGTTTAATGCATAGTTGCCTACTCTCTCGGAATGTCCGGGAGACTCCCGAATTTTTGGGAGTTCTCCCGGACTCCCGAGAGAGCAGGCAAAAATCCCGGAACCAGCATCTCCCAGTTGTTAAAGATGGTGGGGGCGGGTCTAACCGCGGCATCGTGGCCCCGCCCCCTGCTACGATTGGCCAGAATTTCCTAAGATTGACAGGGGCGGAGCCTAGCGGCACACCGCGCGTGGTCACGCCCCCTCGACGGACCCCCTCCCGGAAAGCTGGTCTCAAAAGTTGGTAAGTATGGTTTAATGTACCTTTACATCTTTGAGCAATGTTAGTAATTACTCCTTAGGGGCAACTTTACTAAAACTTCTAAAACAGAAACATTGGAGTACATGTTAGAAAATGATAGTTAGAACCTGATTGGTCAATACCTCCACGTTTCCTTTTTAGAATGTTCGGTAAATCTAATCCTTAACGTCACTCTGACACTGTAATCACATTTATGTATATCCAGTGGGTTTTCTTAGGAATTTGACTCCACTGACATTAAGTCATTCTGCAGGACACATGAGGGACAACATTTTCCCTGAGTGTTTACGGAGCCTTGATAAGCAAAATAAACATAAGACATATGTGACCATCCCTATTAATCCTATGGACATCAGAAAAATGTCAGTATTTCTCAATAGATGAAAACCAGCTGGCACAGTTGACATTGATATATGTTGTTAGATTTAGCATAAAAATGTAAACAAAGTCTGACAGAAAAGTACGTGTGAACTGTCTAATTTTGTTTAACGAGAAGGCTGTTCCCTTGTTTGATAAGACTTACAAAATGTGGAAAATGATTTTGTTTGACAGAGCTGAAAAAGTAATAGCTTTCTGAAAACGTAAATTTCCATAGTTTATATTAACACTACATAGGGTCCTGTGAATTAAAAATGAAGCCCTTAAGCTGAATGCAGATAAACTGCTTGTTACGAAGCAAGCACGGACATTACAGGGTTAAATGTGTGAGGTGTTTGGTTCCCGGATGTGAGGGGGATAGTAGGAGGAGACTTTTGATATATACCACTGACTAGGCAGAGCTACTTCCTCTTGTCATTGGGATTTCCCGCCCACCCTCCCTGTTTGCATTAAGTTAGGGCTTAGTGGAAGAAGAAATGGGAAAGGTTGGCAGGCAGGAGAGCTTTTACAATTAGCGACTAATTCATACGGTGCTATCGCTGATTGGCCGCACGTCACTGCTCCTTTCGAAGCACCCTGGCTCTTGGTACCTCTGTGCGAGGACCCCTTGACCTGCACTGTGCGCGTACGTCTTGGGGAGCCCAGAGGGGAGTGGTCACGATGATGCCAGATTTAGCACCGGCTGATCGTAAAGGACTGTGGTGCCTGGGACCAGTGGTTAGTGCCTGTGGGCCATACACTGTCCGGTTTTGCTATTAGTTGTTAGCTGATTGTATTGCTCTCGCCGCCATCCTTTCATAGGTTAATAATAGCAAACAAATAAATAAAATAATAAATAAATAAAAAGTTTACGTTATTTGCCACTACAAAGTTGTCGGTGTCTTTATTTGTAGATAAGAATGTATAGTGATAAGATTAACGATGTTAAGGTATAGTGTAATGCTGAGGGAATCAGCAGTATGTAGTTTATATGTAAATGTTAAGCTTAAAGTGAGTCAGCCATTTTGTGGGGTAAACCAATATTCAAGAGAATTCAGCCTGTCAGTTCACTAAGAACCAGAGACATCACTGAGACATGAGGCAGCCATTTTGTGGGATAAACCAATATTCAAGGCAGCACAGTGGCTCAGTGGTTAGCACTTCTGGCTCACAGCACTGGGGTAATGAGTTTGATTCCCAACCATGGCCTTATCTGTGTGGAGCTTGTATGTTCTCTCCGAGTTTGCGTGGGTTTCCATAAACATACTAGAAGGTTAATTGGCTGTTTTTAAATTGACCTTAGTCTCTCTCAGTGTGTGTTAGGGAATTTAGACTGTAAGCTCCAATGAGGCAGGGACTGATGTGAGTGAGCTCTCTGTACAGCGCTCTAAAATTGGTGGCGCTATATAAATAGCTGATGATGATATTCATGAAAATGCAAAAATCATTTATTATTAACTCTTATTTATATAGAGCCAGCATAAACCATAGCACTTTACACTTTGTCTAGTACTGTCACTTTTTCATATTCGTTAAAGGAGACTTGAAAATGCTGAGAAGTGTCTCATTTAGAATTTCTATATTTCAAATGTGTGTTTTTTTTTATGCAGGGTTGATATAGTATTGTTTATTTTACCTTTTATTTTATTTTACAGTTTTCTAGATTTTTTAAAGCCATTATGGAGTTCTATGGCCACTGACTGGTCCCAGATATCCAAGATGAATTCCAATACGTTTGTTATCTACAGCAAACGCTATAATAATTATTATAAAACCTGAGTCCTATTACTATGATAAAATCCCCTGAGTATTACTCTCCAATTACAACAAAAGAATTTACAGTGGATTACCAAAGTAACGACGAATCACTCTCAGGAACTGATTCAATTCCGAGCAAAGACTCGTAGGCGCTGTGCGGCTGCGAACACTTTTGGGTATTACAGTACCCGGAACATCGCTGATTTTTTATTGCACCTGTATGAGGTCCCATCAAAGCCTTGTGCGTGGCTCTGAGGGGTCTCATTTACTAATTGAATTCCCCTCTTAATGTTACTCATGTAATGTTCTATTGCAATATATTGCACAAGTGAATGGACTATATGTAAAAACTCCTGTAAATTATATTCTTATATTTGGTGTGTAGTGATGTCATGTGACTCATGTTGAATGTGTTTCGTGGTTGAACGCCTGTTATTGAAGGATCAAACACACCTAGAAATAAATTTCATGGGCCTGATTCATTAAGGATCTTAACTTGATAAACTTCTTATTTCAGTCTCCTGGACAAAACCATGTTACAATGCAAGGGGTGCAAATTAGTATTCTGTTTTGCACATAAGTTAAATACTGACTGTTTTTTCATGTAGCTCACAAATATCAACTTTAAATTTCAGTGTACAAATAAGCTATCAAGTATTTGTGTGCTACATGAAAAAACAGTCAGTATTTAACTTATGTGCAAAACAGAATACTAATTTGCACCCCTTGTATTGTAACATGGTTTTGTCCAGGAGACTGAAATAAGAAGTTTCTCAAGTTAAGATCCTCAATGAATCAGACCCCATAAGAGCAAGTTGTTTGGGTTCAAATTAGAACCTTGGAATTCTCCGACTGTTTCCTTGCGCTTTTATATGATCACAGAACTCCTCCATATCCTCTTATAATATCCGTATGCTATGCAGTGTAAGGTACATTATCGCCATTATATTTTCTCTAGGATCATTATTTGGCTGATCAAGGACATATATTTTTTTTTTTGAACTGCTGTTCAAGAAAATTGTTTATTTCAGTTTCAGCTTTTCTAAAAGACTCGACTGCGTGTCGACAAGAGAACAGTCCTGTGTATATTGCAGAAACCAAGGCCAGGGAGGTGCATGGCGCTTTGTAGTGAGAATTAGGGGAAGATCTCTAGATAGTGTAAACCTTTTTGTATATAGAGTTTACTGTTTGATCTGGGACAAGTAAAGCTACACAGAGGTCTCCCAGATAACCCCAGAAAGAGAACTGTTGAGAATAACCCTTAGACCTCTGGCATTGTGCATTATCTGTGTGAGTGACATTGAATCTCCAGACCTGAAGTGAGTGTAAACACCGGACACAAGGACAGATAGTGAGAGTGGAGCAGGAATCCTAACGCTACATGAAAAACAAGACAAGAAGCACAAATATTTATGCCTCATACTCACAATGGAGATAGATTGCATTCAGTGCCACCAGCACCCTAATTACACCATGTGGATGATTCCAACTCTGGTGTTATGAGCTATGCTGTGAGTTCACAACAAAAATTGTGTTCTGAGTTTACCAAGATTCTGTTGTTGACTAAGACAAATGGTCACGATAAATAATCATCATTTATTTATATAGCACCACTAATTCCACAGCACTGAACTCACTCACACCAGCCCCTGCCCCAATAGAGCTTACAGTCTAAATTCCCTAACACACAGACTAGGGTCAATTTGATAGCAACCAATTAACCTACTAGTATGGTTTTGAATTATGGGAGAAAACCGGAGCACAACCAGAGGAAACCCACGCAAACACGGAGAGAACATACAAACTCCACACAGATAAGGCCATGGTTCGGGAATCAAACTCATGACTCCAGTGCTGTGAGACAGAAGTGCTAACCACTAAGCCACCGTGCTAACTATCAATACTACGTTTATCAAATAATAATGTTTTTCTGGTTTCCATCTGTCCATTATTATTATTATTATTATCAGAGATTATATGCAGAAAGTTCCGTAGCGCCACACATGGAGGTAGTACAAACAAGGAAGACGTAGTTGACATAAACAAGCAAAAGCTCACAAAAATGTATATAGTTCCTTCAACTTTTAATTGTAAATATATACAAATAATTAATTAAGGACCAATAAGACTTCAAAAATGGTTTAAGAGCAAACATTAGGAACATGGAAAAGAAAAATAAGGACAGCACAAGGAGTAAGAGAAAGGAAACAGCTATCGACTATCAGCAGAACTGTGTCTTCACTGCTAATACCTGTGACACATCACCATCATCAAGGGCGATTCGTTGCTTTCCCATGGCATAATTCAATTACTATCATCAGACGACAGATAAACATCTAATTTAATTCCCACAGCATTGCCGTGCAGACACAATATGATTGCGCCATGTTTATGTATACGGATGCCTAGAGGGATAGATTAGTTTCGGTATCTTTGCCTTGGGGGTCAAGACATCTCATCTCACCTCCTGGGGACAAATAACTTAACCTATTAAGAGGAAAGTGCATATATAGAACTTCCATGTGTTCCATAAGAGTCTTTATTTTACACAGAGTTGTAAATGAAACCAGGTTAAAGACATCCTGCATTGATAAAACCACAGAATGTACTTAAGCTGGGTACACACTATAGGGTTTTTGTCCAATAATCGGCGCAACCAGCCGACATACGACCGCTCGTTCAAAAGTCGGGTCAGTGTGTGCAGTCACACGATGGTCGAAAGTCTGCCCAAGTGGAAAATTGTCGCCTCATTTGGTTGGTCGTACCGTTAAATATTCCAATCTCGTTTCCGTTGTGTAGTGCGTATAATTTTCCGACCGATCCACAACAGTGAGTACAAAATTACAGTCACTGCTCACGACAACATAGCTGTACAAAGTCGGTAACTGGAGAGCTGCTCTACCCTTTATCGTCTAAAACAAGGCTAGTGTGTATGCAGTCCACGGACTGAGCGATCGGAACATCGATCGGATGTAAAATTGATCGGCATAAAAAGTTGGTGAAAAATTCTGTAGTGTGTACCCAGCTTAACAAAGTTTTTAGACTGTCCTAGCTAGTCATATAGAATGAACCAGTCTACATAAGGCTACTCCATATATAAAACCATAAAACATGATGTCAAGAGGGCCACAGAAGTTACACTTCGGGCTATAGTTTTATAGTGACTGAGTTAATTAGACTGATGTTTTTACCACCTTGTAGCCACTTATTGGCCTGCAATCCAAACAACAACAACATGATTACTAGATATATATAGTGCAGGGTAATTATCAGGCAATAAAATAATTTAACCTCAGGTCTTCCCCTCCCCCTATCTGCGGCCTCACATAACCAGCCTGTCACTCTGCTCACAAGCTGCCAGAGTACTGGTGTTAAATTGCAAATAGGGTTGATCAGAATGGGAGGTGCAAGTTTGCTACTGCTGTTGAGTAAAGAAATCGCAGTGGCCCTGCTGCAAAATGACTTTATGAGTTATGAGTTATTTCTTTTCCTGACAGACGATTTGAGTTCCAAATCTGCAAGTACCAATATCTATTAACCAACATTAGAGGTATTAAAGGATAAATCAATAATTGGAAACAGCGAATAAACTGTTAGGCTTGGAACGTCTCTCGTCTTCGGGGCCGGATTAAGGGAATGGAGGCCCCTGGGCTAAGGGGGCCTCCCTTCCCCGGTGTGCTGTACACTCTTTACTGAGATCTTGTGAGAGTGAGACTCACGAGATCTCCTCAGTAAGGAGACTACAGCGCGCCGGGGAAGTATTGCAGTGAAAGTGCTCAGCAGCACTGATCAAGCCGGGGGCGCCCCCGACCGATCAATACTGCTGCTGAGCACTTTCAAGGGCCCCCTGGATGCCATAGGCCCCTGGGCTGTAGCCCAGTTAGCCCTATGGTTAATCCGGCCCTGCTCGTCTTTGCCACTGTACATCTCGGTCCATTCAGCTGCATTGCTAAATAGCGCTTAGATCCTTCACAAGACATTGTATTATAATATCTATACCTTGTGTTCCATTTTTTGTATAAATATATTCACTGTATCCTTTATGTAGATATTCAGTCAAATATATAAGTTAATCTCCAGAGAACTTTATCACTCTGCCTATTTGCATCATGCTGGCTCCATAGCTCTGCTGTGCTTAGGGAAGATTACAGCGGCCTGAAATCCAGGCAAGAAAAGAAATATGTTCAAAAGATGTTAAGAAAGTTTATTAAAAGAAAAAAAAAAGCTGTCATACCACTAAATGCCAATAGCTGACACCCCCTCCCCCCGCCCCCACAGCACCTGATAACCTTCTCCCTTCACCTTGTCAATTTAGCTAAATAACCAGAAATAAAGACACGGACACAGTGATAACTTTTGACGCCCTAATGTCACAGTTTTAATTTGTTATATATAAAGAAAGAAATGGTGGCAAAGAAAGCAAGTGCAGTAACATCTACCAGTCAACACCAAACATTAACTTGGGGTGGCCAGTCGGCCCTGAACCCCCAGCGCCACATTAAAGGCGTCAGAAGGACTCCGCCCCTTCTGGCCCCAGAGGCACGCTCCCACAAACGATACCCCGGGCACCTACACAAATGACCCTGAAGAGACTAGAGCGAAAGGGGAAGCCCTCTGCGGCCGAACATATATCTTGCGCCCATGTATTAGACCGCTGACTGCCCCGCTTTCTGCCGCCTGTATCACCTCTGAATAAGGTAGAAAAAACATGATAGATAAGAGAAAATTTAATAGCAACTCATACCACCTTAAAGGGAGAGCAGGGTGGGAAATCCTGATGAGAAGAGAAAAACTGTCAGTGATCTATTCTGTATATGAGCTACGAAACCCCTCCCCTTAAATCTCATAGGCCAATTCAAATTTCTGGAAAAGTTTAACCCTTACAGTAAAGTGCTGTGGTGCAATTGCAAGTCTGACGTTTAACAGGATTCTAACCCATTCGGGTCCTCATTTTTCCTTATGGTCACTATGCGCATGGTGTATGTAATGTACAATGCAGGTTAAGCAATTAGGCAGGATAAATACTATACTTATGCGTTTATTGCATGTATCCTAAATATTATATATTATATATTATATGAAACATATGGCACGGCATTTGACAAAAAGTAAGATTATGAAGGGCAGCCATGCAAATCCAGTGATTTTACTGTGGTACCATGGCGGAACCATTGCTGTCACAAGGGGTGCGGTGGCTACGGGGCATATGCAGCAAATCCGCATTTGCGTGTCTGTTCCGGTATTGAAAGTCCAAGCAGGGCTTCCCTGTGCATGCTCCTTCCCTGTTCATGCTCCTCCCATGTGCATGCTCTGCCCCTGTACATGCTCCGCCCCTGTGCATGCTCCGTCCCTGTGATGCTCCGCCTCTGTGCATGCTGTGCCCCTGTGCATACTCAGAGGGCCTCCACTGTGGAGGATACATAGGTGGGGTAGTCAGTGAATATTGTCAGTCCCTCTGAGTGCCTCCTGCTCTCCCCCCACCCCTCTCCCCACCACCACCACCTCATTAATCTGACTCTGGCTTTTGTTGTTAATTCTTCAGCAGAACCCTCTTGAGAGATGTCGACTTAACACCAAGGAGGTCACTAATGATGCACAAAACTGCCAAGGCGCAGAACAAAAACTTCTTTGGTGACAACATGTGCGCCAATACCATGTACAGCTCCAAAATAACCGTTATGTACAGCTCTGTCTTACCATACAGGACATGGCAGGGGTGGAGGTCATGAGAAGATTAAAAATTTTGTACAGAATTCGCTATTTTGCATATTGAAATATTAGCTTTTATAAAACACCAAAGAAGTCTCTTTCATGTTCTGCCGTTCGATCCTTTTTCAAACTCACGACACAGTAGAACTCAATGAGGCAGATACAAGGTCCCTAATTACCATTCTCTTAAAATCTCAGCAACAAAAACAACAAAATTAATTTTTGCATCATGGTTCCTCATACCTGGCATAAGCTATTATTTCATACGGGTCCGGTATTTTCAATGGGGCGATTACTTTCAGAATTTTTAACTGTTTTTACATTTGTGGTTGAATTTCTTATTTTTTCTATGCTGTTCTCCTTACTCTTATATAGACTGTCAATCCCCCATAACGTTCAGGTCAGGCGCAAACCATTATTTCCTAATAGTACATAACTTTCTATGGCTTTTTCTCTTTGTTTTTTAACTTTGTAAAAGGAGTTTTCACGTTTTAAAAACTTTTTCAATTTTTATTTTTAACATTTATTTTTTTTTTTTCCTTTTATTCGAGGAATATTCAGCTCGGAATTGTACACAACTTTTTGAATGGCACTTTAATTTTACTCTGTCTAACTTAACGATTAAATTCAAACTGGTATTAATAAAAAGTAATAGTAATTTCAAGTCATTTGCAGTCAATTTTGACCACCTCACAGGTCACAATATTATTTTCATACACTTTCAAAGAAAGACTGCAGATTTAGAAGACCAAGCCTGCCAGACCTATTATTTGTATTTCAGCAATGACAAATAGCAATGGAGCAATGGAGCTCTCCTCTTTGTGTGTTACCTATATAACACAGTACAATGTGACTGCAGATTTAGAAGACCAAGACTGCCAGACCTATTATTTCTATTTCAGCAATGACAATTAGCAATGGAGCAATGGAGCTCTCCTGAATGTCACTGGAGACTTTGAAGAACACTGCTACCCCTCCTCTTTCTTTTCTACCTATGACGCTGCCCAACTACACTAGAGACTGCCAAGCACTGTGCTACCCCTTCTGTGTCCCTCTGTGAATTGGCGTTGGATCGCCGTGGAGGGCGGTACTTATACAGTTCAAAGCTCGTGAGATCCGAGATCTGACGACGTAACAATGACATTTTCCCTACTTTTAAATTCTGAAGGCGTGCGAAAGTACCGAGCCGAGCCGGATCTGCTAAGTTCGGGTTTGTTCCGTTCCGGTGTGCCAAGTTCCCCAATATGTACGATTTCACCTGTATTTTCCACCAAAGCTCATAGGGTTACGGGACAAGATGGCAACATTTGTGGTAGAGCAGCCGGTGGGAGTTAGGCATAGTACTGTTATTCCTTGCACAATACAAAGTAGAAGCACCGTTTCGCCTAGTTGTGTGGAGCAGAGCAAAAATCAGATTTCAATTTTGAGGTGTGAGAATAATTAAATGAGATATGGGGTGGGGAGGGAGTAGTTTTAGGAATGTTAAAACACTTTTTTAATATTTAAAAATATTATCTAAATAGTGTTTAAAACTATTTTAAAACACAAAGTGTTAACAAGTACGACAAACCTCAAACACGAATGGCCAAAACATTAATAGAGCATCAAGCGTGAACTGCGTGCTTAAGCCGCAAATTTCAAAGCAGAAACTTGAATGATGGTCTTTGGAGAATTCTACCACGAATTTTGAACCAGTTTGCAATTTTCACACCGAATTTCCAGACCGGATAAATAGACTTTAAAGTGCTTTAGAAACAGATTGAATGGCGTACATAAAATTGGTCTATGCAAAGTTTGTATAATCATGATGTGGGGCATGTACTTCTGCCTCACAGCGCTGGGGTCATGACTTCAATTCCTGACCATTGGCCTTACCTGTGTGGAGTTTGTATGTTCTCCCTGTGTTTGCGTGGGTTTCCTCTGGGTGCTCCGGTTTCCTCTCACGCTCCAAAAACATACTGGTAGGTTAATTGGCTGCTATCAAAATTGATCCTAGCTCTCTGTCTCTATCTGTCTGTCTGTGTCAGTGGCGGATCCAGGGGGGGGGGGGGGCGATCCCCCTAGCAGACACTTGCTGCCGACGGCTGCACAGTATGTGCAGGTCCGTCCAGCCGTGACAGGCAGGGACAGTGTGCTGCCCGGCTGCTCTGATAGTGTTTAAAACACAAACAGAGCAGCCGGGCAGCACACTGTCCCTGCCTGTCACGGCTGGGCACAATCAGAGCAGCCGGGCAGCACACTGTCCCTGCCTGTCATGGCTGGACGGACCTGCACATATAGTGTGCAGCCGTCGGGCAGCCTAAGATTTTAGAAAGGGGCGGGGCCTAAATCGCCCCCCCATAAATCGCCCGGGTACAGTAGTTTTCTAGATCCGCCCCTGGTCTGTGTCTGTGTGTGAGTGTGTGTCTTTGTTAGGGAATTTAGACTGTAAGCTCCAATGAGGCAGGGAATGAGTTCTCTGTACAGCGCTGCGGAATTAGTGGCGCTATATAAATAAATGATGATGATGATGATGTATCGCAAGTCTAAAAAAGTGATGCAAAGATATCTCTCACACAGATGCCCCATCCATGTGAACCTAATGTCATGAACTTTCTAAGAGCCGTGGATCCTTTTTCGGTCCACATTGAGACCATCTTTATCAAGATGAAGATATCAAGGAGAATAGTGACCAAAAAACATCTCTATTGCAGAGTTCAATAACTGTGTCCCGCTCAATAATTGTTTCTATGAACAGAAGTGCCTGCAGTGCTAAAGAGGCTAAATAAGACGATTGTGTACCTCCTTCTGTTTTGTTAATCAGAGGTTTGTTTTTTTTCGTTTTTTTTCACCAGAAACTATCACAAAGGTGTGACAGACCTGCTGAATAGAGCTACTGTGACTGATATGTCGATTTTTTTTTTTACTGATCTGAAGAGAAAAAAAGCAAGTCAGAGTTCAGTGGAGCAGCAGGGGGAGGAGAGCGCTGGGCTGACTAAATTAGACTCATCAGTAAAGAGATTCTGCCTATTGTGTGACGGGTTATAAAGCTGTCACTACTTGGTGCATTTGAATTCTCCCCCCATTAGTACATGCCTGTCCTGGCACTTAGCTGTGAACACAGAGCCAGTACAGGCTTTTGTCTCCCTGAGAAACCACTGGCACCTTCCATTTATGAAGCCATCTCTAGGCTGCCACAGAAGGAATAACAGCTCTTCCCATAGGATTTCTCTCACAGATGTGTCACTACTAACATGAGAACTGGAAACACACATTTTTCTCTCTCTTTTTTTCATGCCAAGAAAGAATCCTGCTTTGTATAAGTGTCTGGTGAAGATAATTCATTCTGAGCCTTTTTTTTTTTTATATATATATATATATATTATTAAGCTATGAAAGGAACTTTTCCCACAGTAGTGCATGACCCACTATATGCATTTATCCTGCACTTGGTACAGATAATCTTAACCTTAGATGTAAAGTAATTAAATGTTCAGTAACCTACAGCAACAGAAGAGTTTGATTGATAAATAAGCCTCTTTCTTCAGCAACGGATGATTTTTTTTTTTTATTGCTGTAATTTACCAAAGAATTATTACTGGTCCCGAGTGGAATGAGTTAATTTATCGCTTTGCCGCGACAGTCTCTGCAGATACGAGAGTGTGAGAGGAAGATTTCAGTGTCAATCATATAAAAAAAATTTTTAAAAATGATTTAATAAATATGAAAACTTCTAAAAAAATTAAAATCCCCACCCCTAAAAAAAACACTTGAATTTCCACACACAGCAAGGCGAGGGGGTTCCTTTAAATCTGGACAGTCCCAGTGAAATAGGTGTTGTCCCCCTGCAGTTGATTGAATTTAATCTATTGTATTGAATTATTGACCAATTATCATCATCAACATTTATTTATATAGCGCCAGCAAATTCCGTAGCGCTTTACAATTGGGAACACACATTAATAAGACAATACTGGGTAATACATACAGACAGAGAGGTAAGAGAACCCTGCTCACAAGCTTACAATCTATAGGACAATGGGAGTTAGAAACACAAGGGCATGTGCTACATCATATTGCACATTGGACCAGCTAGAATGCAAAGGTTAAAGGTTGAATATTCTGTACTATCATCATCTATTTATATAGCGCAACTAACTCTGCAGCGCTGTACAGAGAACTCACTCACATCAGTCCCTGCCCCATTGGGCTTTACTATAAGCAATTATAACTGTATTAGAGGGTAAAGGACTATGAACATTCTCTGCTGGCCCTATAAATACGCCCTTACCTGTAGTCCACTGCAAATCCTCATCAATACTACATCGCTGGGCCTGGAGTATCCTTTAAGAACATAATGAAGTTGCTTCACAAGTTACATCCATTTGTATTTCCAGAGCCCCCCGGCCCCCCATTACAGTATTGCGTGTTACCTGTTCAAGTTGTTTCTGCTCACTTCATTTGGTACAGTGAGCAGCACTGAGCAGGGTGTTTATTTCATACGAAGTACTGTGAGCACAATAATGACTAACATTCCCTGCAGGCTGTGTGCTTGTGAGAAGCATCTTGATGTAGAGACGATAGGGAGAAAGTGCTGGGTAAAGAAGATTTAGGAAGGAGGACTGGACAGAGTCGCCTGCTGGAAAGGACAATGGATGGTAAACACTCCAAATACTGCTCCGGTACAACGTAAGCCGCTGGTGTGAGCGAGCATTTCACTTGTGGTTGTGAATAAGGTAACCAGCAAACTGGAGCTGTGTACACGAGATATACTCAGCATCAGCATCTAACACCTGGGATATCAGTGACAGCGACTGGTCTTCTTAGCCAAGGTTACTAAATTCTGGTCATCAAGTCCGCTCTCTGCATAGTTTACCTATTGTGTGCATTAGGGTAGAGGTTTACAGGGATGCACGAGATACTTGTGATGTACAGAGAGGGTCTGATGCAGAGTACGCAGTCGGAGTAGCATATTTTGGGTGAAATCTCTATGCGCAGACCCAGAAGGTGGACGCACACATAGTATACAGCCTTGCGCGATTTTCACACTGGAGCGGCAGGACAGGGAAGGACCATCCTAATGTAGGCCAAGTACAGCATACTTGCCAACTTTATCTCCTTGGCTTCAGGGAGTTCCTCGGGGAGGTGGGCGTGTGGGGGCGGGGCTTGATGAATCGCATCATTTTGGCCTCATCCCCTAAACGATTGTCACAATTGTGGCCAATTACAACAGGGGGGCGGGGCTAAGATGACGTGAGATTTGCATCATTAAGAACCGCCACTTATCTATTGCGGGGGCGAGAACAGGGAGGTTGCCATGCTCTCCTGGGAAGTCTCCCAGAGATGTGGGAGTCTCCCAGACATTCCGGGAGAGTAGGCAACTATGCATTACTAAAGTCATGTTGTCTTACCTGTCAGTCTTTGATTAAATCTTGGTCTCCATGAAAATGGCCACCTCCATAGGCATCAATACATGGACATAGGACACAATTTCTGAACTGTGTCATCATGCCACAGATGGCGAAGCCAACCACGTCTTGTACTGGCTCAGCATCAGGGAGAATGCCAGACTCTTCAGGGAGTGAGGGAGATCACCCCTATTTCAGGGAGTCTCCCTGACATTCAGGGAGAGTTGGCAAGTCAGAAGTTCAGTAAGGGCATTCCCGCAAATGCGGCTCATGCAGACCTAAAGAAACACGCATATACACCTATTACATGAATGTTCTGCATAAGTTATGAGGCAGGTTGCAAATACGCGCTGGTGATAATGTTGTAAACCAGAAGCCTATGCTGCCAATGCAGAGGCAGACGTATCTCCAGACGTGTTAGGTTCTGCCTATGGGCCGAAATACACCATTGTTTCCGTACTTTTTTTTTCTCTATAGTATTTTAAGCCCATTTTGCCAACATCTATGCATCAGCCCCTGTGTAGTGTATTAGTAGCAGATACTACTAGTGTAATATTTCGACAAATGCCCCTTTTATTCGATTTTCAGCAAGCATCTCTGTGGAGTCTCACAAGTTCCTAACTAAAGGGCCACAATGAGCAAACTGCACTATGAGAAACAGCATACTCAATATATACTGTATATTACATATAACAGCCAATCAGAAATAGACTTTCACCGAGTAACTTGCACAGGACAGATACAAGCTAATTACTGATTGGTTGCTATAGATAACCCTCTTTCTGTATTGAATTCCTGTATTGTTTTACAATGAAGGTAAACCTCCTAACCTGTATTAAGGTCCAGGACCAATCATCTCCTTTTAGCTGGCAAGAAATCCGCTAGTAAATTATACTATTATATAATTTTTGTTCAGCCAAGAATTCCCAGTCCTACTTGAATAAAGCCAGAAGTCTCAGAGACTCACATTTTGTGCCGGCCTATCACAAGCATTTTCCCACACTGGTCTCTTTTCCCACCTCTTCTGATTGGCTGGTGGTGATGGGCTGTCCTATACTCTCACCTTTGATCATTTTGCTCCTGTTATTTGTGGTGTACGAAATAACCTGTTTTGCCGTGAAACTCAATTTGCTTGTAGATGAGACCGAAAAGTATACACCAATATCTATACCACCGCATTTGTGGAAGTTCCACGTACGCTCAAACTTAGGGTGCAGAATCATGATGGAGTTGAGGCCATGGATCTTTGCAGTAACTGGAGAGGACACAGCACAGGAAACCCAAAGGGTCAAAAAATGTGGGCTTGCCAACTGTACTGTATACATTTATTCTGTATGCAGAATGTAACTACCAAAATGTATTCTTCGATTTTGCTATTTTTTTTAATAAATGACTTGTATAACGATGTAAAACGAATCAAATTATTTCAGTAAACAGTTTTTTGTGATAACTAAGTTAGTAAATATAATATTTCAAAATGAATACTATTATATCATCTTTAAAAAAAACAAAATACTTAAAATAAGCTACTAATAGATATATTTATTTTAATTGGCAATAAAGCATATTAATAGAGTTAGGTGCCATTAATGTAATTCTATTTAAATTTAACGTTAAAACACTTTGAGCTGTCCCATAAAATGCTGTATTAGCTTGGCCCTCCATTTGCATAATGACTATAAATAAAACAATGCCACAAGAACCACCGTCCACACCGTTTTTTAATTAGGTGGAATGTGACACCGGAGCCGGGAAGTAACGGTGGATGAAAAAAAAAGTTTTCACCAAGACCGTGTCTGCAATGTTGTCCTACAGCTCGGTGGTACAAAATATTGATTCACACCTACCGAGAGAAATGGCTTTTTCAAATCTCTTTTTGAAGTTGGTCCTGAATAGAAAAGCAGAGATGTTTATAGACGTTACAAGAAATCTTTTGGATTGAGATATCTCCCCGTCCCGCGATTGCTCTCATTACATTTCACACTCTTTTCCAAAACGCTGTGTGATAATAATCGTTCCTTTTGTAAGATCTTTGCATATTAGCAAGAGCCCGCAGTGTGTTTGAGGTGGCGACAAAGAGAAGGAGAGTGAGTTTTATTGAAAGGCTTATTGTGGAATGAATGCAAATTTCCCCAGCTAGTGAGGCAAACAAGGATTAGAGGCAGAGAGGTATCAAAGTGGCAGGGGCCATCTGTCCGGTCCTGAGAAAGGAGCCTTCTCCCTTCCAACATATGTTAATTAGTACTGTGATTGGCTCAGCTGTCACCTCTATACAGCTAACTCACATTCAAAACGGGCTTTCTTCATTGTCACCAATACAACCTTGACATTCTGTCTTTATCGCCGTAGCAAGTGCGTGCTCCAAGAACTTCTAAGCTCTTAAATGAACTTGTTTTTACTGTTTTGTATTTCTTCTCTATTATCTTTTATTTATTTCTTTACACATTCTCTATCCTCAACAAAGTTTATACGACAGTTTGAAAGTTTTAACCTGAGCAAAAGACAAGAGCAGGATTTAAAGTAATATAAAGTCTATAATTAGTAATAGATCTTTGTTGGCTATAGGTGAATTAAAAAAAAAATGATTAGGGAGTGATCAATAAAATGATTATCAAAATCTCAACAAAGGAAACATCTTTTTAAGAGTGTTCCGATAGAATGTTGGCATTTACCGTAATCATCTTCACGTTAGCGATGTCTGTGTGTGCGTAGGCAATGCATGTTTTTAAAGCATTGAGGGGCACATTTATCAATATTCACATAAAGTGAAAAGTAGTTTTCAATCCTTACCGCAATGATTGAACTATTTCTCACATTTATGTACAGCCCTGCACAGAAACAGCAGTTCCAAAAAACTGCTGTTTCAGTGATAAAAAAAATCATACTTACCCCCTCTTCAGAAGCGCTGTCTCTGGGTCTTCTCTTCACTCTTCAATTGCGCATGTTCAGTTCCAAGAACTGGACATGCGCACACAGATCCCCTCTCTGTCTCTGCAACTATCGTTGCAGAGAGAGCGCGCTGAGTGACAGGGAGGGATCATGTGATCCCTCCACACATGCGCTGTCCAGCTCTGCTCTCCGGAGCAGAGCTGACAGCATTAGATTTCTTCAATTCGGATGGCGTACATTAACATGACAAGTTCCCGAAAAAAATGTTTTTTCGGGACTTGTTAGATTGCGGCCACGAGCAGTCACCATTCTGTTGAATGGTGACTGCTCCCAAAAACGAAGAGGAATGCAAAGCAGCAGATATCCATGATATCTGCTGCGATGCACCCTTAATAAATTTGCGGAGGACACTGTGGGACCTTAATGACCCGTTAAAAGCACTATCGTGCTTTATTAAATATGCCCCTGAGGACGGGGCTCCAATGAAAGGAATGAAAAAATATTTCTAACCTGCTCAAAAACTCTTTCAAAAGTTGACACGGGTATAATTCAAAAGGATTTAACTGCAAATTAGACCAAACGCATAATATCAGTTCTCGGACCTACACTAAATTGTAGTTGTTCAATTGAAGAAAAAAAAAAAACAGCAATTTTGCATCCTGGTCTCCCAATCAGCAAACGTTATTGTATCTACTGGTGTTTTTGCCATTGTTAAGAATTGCCCATTTCATGGTTGTCTCTGATGGTCACTCTAGGCTTATTAAGTTCACAGCCCTGGGATGGCCAACAATGCCAAGCTTCATTGCTTTTCGGACAATGGCCCCTGTCCTAGCCTTTAGAGAACGCCAGACATGACAGGCCTCTCAGTAGACAATGAGTCCGCTAATGCACGTGAATGCAGAAACTTTACATGTGAATGGATTATTGATTGGCTGTCCTGCAACAAGACATGACCAGGCACACAGGGCATGGTCACAAAGAGGTATTTATATAAATATACCCCGGCCACAAAATGGAGGCAGCATTGGTAACTCAAACTGCATTAACAGACACATTTTATCCCGTGATCTGTTTCTGATACATATCCCCCATTGAAGCCAAAGTTTGTCTACCACTATCATACCAAGAGAGTTTTAGGAAAGTGAGGAGGATTGGGGGGGTCACAGTAGGTGCAAAAAAGACATTTTGTGGAGCAGTAGTGGCCGCACACTCGTAATATCTAAAATGCGCCCTTCCCACCATGCAGGGCCATCTTTTCCATTGGGCACGATGGGCAGCTGCCCGGGGGCCCCACGGGCAAGGGGGCCCCATAGGCACGGCTCTTAATGAGAATAAATAATCCTGCAAAAGAAAAAACCTGCAAAAAAAACCTACAAGAGTCACTGATCAAGTACATCTATCTATCTCTATATCTATATACCTATATCTGTATCCATCTATATATCTATATCTATATCTAGGGGCCCCGGTGCACTGCTTTGCCCGGGGGCCCATAATGTTGTTAAGATGGCCCTGCCACCATGCTGTCCAGGGCCTGATTATCCAATAGGCTGCAGCCTAGGGCACAAGACTTTTGGGGGGTTGCAAAATTTTTGTGACAGATAGAGGCATAAACTGAAATTAATTTTAAAATATTAGACAATAGTCTCCAAAGTAAAAAGAAAACATGAAAGAAAATGTAGTAAGGTTTTAATCATGACATGGGGAGGAGGGGTGAAAGAAGCCGGATTTTAAATGAAGGGCAAGTTTGTTTTTGTCTACTATGAATTAGCCTGACGTGGAAGGAAAGGAGCGTTACGAGATTATTAGCCTAAGGCGGCCATGATTCACGGCGCACTTGCAGAAATTGAGGTGCACATTGCCATTAACAAACTGGATGTTACACTGAACCAGAGCCGTCTTAACGCATGGGCACACTGGGCAGTTGCCCGAGGGCCCCATGAGCATAGGGACCCCATAGGTTTGCCAACTTTTCAGTATATTATTCCGGGAGATTTACCCAGAACCTTCAAACCCTCTTTATTAAAACGTTTAGGTGGACTAATAACCTCAGTATCAGCTGTTATCTGTACATGCGATCTTGCTGTTACGAATACATACCTTGATCTTGATGACAAACAACATACACATACTAATTGTACATAAGTGGGTGAGTGGTTGTGTAGGTAGGGCCCCAGTGCACTGCTCTGCCCGGGGGCCAATAACGCTGTTAAAACGGCCTTGCACTGAACTTCAGCCACTTTGCACATCAAAAATTAATGTAATCATTGTATTAATAATTACAGTACACGAGTACCTCTAACACTTGCATAGTGATCAAACACCAGGTTGATATTTCCTATGATAAAATACTTTAATTTAGAGGCAAATCCTTATTTTACTTCTCTACTTGAAAATTGCAGGTCATTATTCATCAAGCAAAAGGACATAATTAGCTGACATGCATGAATTTGAGCGACAGAAAATATATTTATTCTGAGACGAGGCAAACAGGGATAATTGCTGATCCCTGGGTGATTTATATTTCCAAAGAAGACACTTTCACTTACGCTTTCTTGTACAATTTTCCCATGCAAGTAAAGTGTGATTTTTTTTTTGTTTAAATAAGATGAAAGTGCTGATCTCTCAGCCTCAGTCACAATAATTATGTTTATCTCATTATGAAAATAATTACAGTTTCAGATTACAGCATAAAGCCGAGTGGAAGAAAATAATTTCTGTGTCGCTGAAAAAAAAATATTGCATTAAGTTGCTTTAACAGTACGCACATTTGGAAATTAAATTGTAGTACACATGTAAAGTTTCAACGTCTGTGTGCTTTAAATACCATGGATTTTTTTCTGATAAACAATTATGATATACTACTATAGTAAATAGGTTACATCTCACTGCAGGTCAGCGTACACCGAATAGGGTACATCATTTTACTGCACAAGACTTTTTACTATTTCTTGTATTAAATGCATGTAATAAACTGCAAGTGTTTCCTTAGCCTTATGGAAAATGCCGCACGGTGTTCAGTGGTTAGCACTTCTGCCTCACAGAACTGGGGTCATGAGTTCAATTCCCAACCATGGCCTTATCTGTGTGGAGTTTGTATGTTCTCCCTGTGTTTGCGTGGGTTTCCTCCGGGTGCTCCAGTTTCCTCCCACACTCCAAAAACATACTAGTAGGTTAATTGGCTGCTATCAAAATTGACCCTAGTCTCTCTCTGTCTGTGTGTGTGTGTATGTTAGGGAATTTACACTGTAAGCTCCAATGGGGCAGGGACTGATGTGAGTGAGTTCTCTGTACAGCGCTGCAGAATTAGTGACGCTATATAAATAAATGGTGATGATGATGAGGATGATAAAGCTTAGAAATATGGTATGTTTTAATATAAAGGTAATATAACTAATTTATGGTTTGGCATAGTTACTCTATTAAATTATCTCTTTGTCTCCTGGTGTCCTCAGGCCATTTGGAGGAAAAATTACTAGGCAGGTTCAAAAAAAATTATCAGCAGTTACACCCATGAACAACATTGGAATGATTCCATTGCCAGACGATACCAGTCGAACCCAATGAAGATGAATTTACACGTCATGTGGTGCTCATCTGCCTTCCCAGTACATATAAGAGATAACTTAACTACAATGTGCACAAATATGCTGCATCCTGTAGCAGCCAATCAGATTATAGTTGCCCTACGGCTGCAACCAATCAGATGTGTGCTAGAGAAATGACAGCATTTGATTGGCCTGCAGCCACAATCAGCCAGCAATGCAGACATGATTACAAAAGGTAGCTTATCTCTAAGACATAAATGCTAGAAGCCGGCACTCTTAATAGAGCGGGACAGCTGTGAAAAGAGCGAGCGTGATGCTTGAGAGCCCATGCAACAACACAAGACAGAATAAGCAATCTGCCATTACCAAAGAACAACTATTCTGTGTTACCATTAAAACAGTGTGTACCTTTTTCCCAGGCTGATGGAGAAAGGTGCTATATGATTAATTAGTCCTCACATGAACATTTGCTACAGTTGGAAGTTGGTTTACCAGAGAGCACATTTGCTGGACAAGCTCCGGCACATTTCAGCTTTAACACTGATCCAGGCATGTCCGCTCTCGTTCTTTATGTTCTAGGAGTCTTATTCACGTGGAATAAAATATTTGCCTAAAATTATTTCACAGTAGTTACACGATGAGAAAACAAAATACTTTGCACAGAATCAAAATTCCTACCAATCACAATGGGGGTGAGCAGACCAGGTTTGGAGACATTTAGATTAGAATATTGCCAGAAAATGTGGCCTCTCCAGTTTTGTGCCATAAAGTGAGGTTTGGAGAACATTTCAGATATGCTGAGCCCATCAGAACGCTGGGAAATCACGTGGTTACCTTCTAGGAACAGGATACGTTAGAAGAGCAAATTAAGTTGGCAGACCAGAAGACACGAAAAAGATTCCTTTTAATACAGTTCGCTGAGGTTACCAAACAGAGTGGGTAAAATAGCAAGCTGGTCCGTAGATAGAATCTGAAATACAATCACAATGGGTTCTCTAATCTCAAATAGAATCATGATGGTATATCATATCTCAAATGATTAGTAAATCTTCAATTGAATCACTATCTCATATTCATCTATCTGTCTGTCTATTCATCTCATATCTATCTATCTGTCTATTTATCTATCAATCTATCTTGTATCTATCTCATATCTATGTCTATCTATCTATCTATCTAGTATCTCTCTATCTATCTATCTATCTATCTAGTATCTCTCTATCTATCTATCTAATATCCATCTATCTATCCTGTATCTATCTCATATCTATCAATCTATCTTGTATCTATCTATCTATCCAGCATCGGACTGGCCTGCCGGGGAGCCAGACAATCCACCGGTAGGCCCCGACGCTGGTTTGCCACGCCCCCGCTGGGTCCATTAGCCACGCCCCCCGCTGGGTCCATTGTTCCAAATAGGTGACAGGTGATTGAAGTGCAGAGAGCCCAGACGCGACTGTGGCTCTCTGCACATGCGCTGTACAGCACAGTCGTTGGTAGATGAGTCATGTCACATGACTCATCTGGAAAGAAGAACCGCCCACAGTTGGAGAGGTCCTGACTCCTGCCGCCCAGAGGAGCTACATGAACAATGCAGGAGCAGCAGAAGCCATTTCTGATAAGGTCAGTAAAGCACACAGCCTGTCATTTTGGGGAAGAGGGGAGAGAAACAAAGTGGCATGAAAGATGAGGGGCAATAAGGGCATGTGAACTGCCATGGCAGCATTGCAGAGTCTGAAGGGGAGGGCAGAGCACAGCAAGGCAGAGTGTGAAGGGGGGCAGAGCACAGCATGGCAGAGTGTGCAGGGGGTGCAGAGCACAGCATGGCAGAGTGTGAAGGGGGGGCAGAGCACAGCATGGTAGAGTGTGAAGGGGGCAGAGCACAACATGGCAGAGTGTGAAGGGGGGCAGAGCACAGCATGGCCGAGTGTGAAGGGGGGGGGCAGAGCACAGCATGGCCGAGTGTGAAGGGGGGGCAGAGCACAGCAAGGCAGAGTGTGAAGGGGGGGCAGAGCACAGCATGGCAGAGTGTGAAGGTGGGGCAGAGCACAGCACGGCAGAGTGTAAAGGGGGGGCAGAGCAGCATGGCACAGGGTGAATGGGGTGCCAAAGCAGCGTGACACAGGGTGATGAGGGGGGGCCAGGAGAAGGGGGGAGCAAAAGCAGCATGGAGGGCAGTTTGATCATAAGGAGGCACAGCATGGTGATGAAGGGGCACAGTAATGTGTGTATGATGGCACAGCGGGCTTGTGGCAATGTAATGTGTGTGTGGTAGGTGGTGGCTAAATAATGGGTGCTATTTTGTTTGTGGAGTGATGGGGCAATTTAATTTTATAGTGGGGACTATTAATTTAAGATGAGGTGGTTTGGGGACTATTAACTGAATGTGGGGCTGAGTTTGAGAAGCATGAGGTCTATTTATTAAATGTGAATATGAATTATTTAATGGCAGTGACGGTTGCGGGAAATAGTTATATTTATTATACATAAATGCTATTAATTTATTATATGTAATATATAGTCCGGCGCTAAAATGTAGTTGAGCTATGTCTAAATAATTTATTGCTGGGGTTGTCTGAAGGGAGGGAAATAGGTTAATTTATTAAATGGGAATGCTATTACTTTAATGTTGGGGCTTTAGGAAGGCTTAAGTATTAATTGTGGGTCCTATTGATTTAAGATCGGGACTGGTTGGAATTTTCTAAATGTACCCATTTTTTTCCAGATAGGGCCCCCAAAATTCCAGGATTCAGACAAGCCGCAACTAAAGAAACCAGCAGCCACAGGTGGTGACAAGAACAGGTAGGACAGTCTGTCAAATGTTCTGAGTCTAGTGGGAAAATCCTGATTTTTTTTCTTTTTTTGGTGACTGTTCTGCCCAATCTATGGGGTAGGTCAAGACTCTGTACTCTTTATGTACACACTGCATTCTTTTTATACTACACTAAGGTGCTAGCTGTCCTTTGTGGGCTGATCACTCCCCCTCTAGTGTCTGATGGTCTTGCCTCTTTGATGGCTGGCCACACCCCTTCTGGTGGGCCCCTGGCGTTGCAGCCCCCGGTGGGCCCTTCATGCCCCAGTCCGACACTGTATCTATCTATCTATCTATCTCATATTTATAAATTGTTCTATCACATATCTAGCTATCTCTTAATCTTCTATCTATCGAATACCTATCTATCTTGTATCTTTCTGTCTATTTATCTCATATCTATCTATCTATCTATCTATCTATCTAGTATATATATATATATATATATACTTTTTTTTATCTCATATCTAATAATATCATATCTATCTAATAATATCATGTCTGTCTATATATCTATCTATATATTTATCTTGTATCTATCTATCTATCTATCTATCTATCTTTTTATTTTTCTATCTCATAAATATCTAATAATCTCCTGTCTATCTATCTATTTCATATCTATCTATCTTGTATCTATCTATTTTTCTATCTCATAACTATCTATCTATCTAGATGTAGTTTATTCATAAAACACTATAACTATTTTCTTGGAAGCGGAGTTCAATGATTACAACAAAAGTACACAGGTATTGTAAATTAGCTATAATCATTTTAATTAGCTGTCGCTGGAGAAAAATGTAAGAAAAAAATATATATGTTTTAAGAAAAATACTGAAAAAAACTCTATAAACTAAATGACAACATACATAACTTACATAGCACAAAAAGTATGGAACAAACCAGGTTCCTTTTATAAACTTCATTTATAAATAGTCATGCACAGGATGCATGTAACACACCTCTATATAAAACAAACTCTATGGATTCAACTTAACCCTGCTGCTCAGCTCATTGTATTGTGAAAATGACACGGCCATAGATCAAATGCCTCAAAATAGAATATGTATTTTAATTACCCATAATTCTTATTTCTAGTGGCCTGTCTATCGCATCCAAAATCACCAATTAGGTGTGTCTGCTGGGAGTAGGACGCACAATACAGAACAAAGGTCACGTGCCTGGCCTGCTTTCTCAAGCTGAAATCATCCCTCTGTCTCTGCTTCCTATGCTGCGGATATAGATCACAGGGACTGAGGTAAAGGTAGCAGTTATCTCTATGCTTATTCCCTGTGCTGGTGAAATCATCAGGTCTATTCCAGCACAGACAGACCTGTGTGTTTCTTTCTGCCTCATCAGTGCACTGTTTGATGAATGAAGGGAAGGTGAAATCAAATGAAATTGCTCTACCTTACACAGTGTCTGCGAAATCCATCGGGAGGCAGAACAGCGAGGATATGTCAATAAAGCCGTGAGAGACGAGATTGCAATCAGTAATAGAGTTCTAGAAGCAGTCTAAATGCCTTCTTACGTCTATACCATGTCCTCCTGGGCTGTGTTATTCATGTGTACAACTCTAGCTGCGGGCTTCTAACTTTTATTCCCTTATTGGCTTTATTTTTCCCAAGTATTAATCAGTATCATCTACAGAGGGTCTTCAGTGGGTTAATAAGATGTAGTTATTCCGAAGCAAGTAAATATAGGCAGGACAGACACTTTCTAAATATCCGCTCCACCTGCACAAAATTCTTACTAGCGCGACTTCTCCGCCTCTACTCAGAGCAGCTTAATTTATGACTGTCTGCATTTAAATAGTGTATGCGTTAAATAGAATAAATTAACTCTGCCAAACAAGTTGGAGCTGGAAACATAGACAAATGTTACGGAAAGTATCTCACTTCATAAAGTTACAGCCATAACGAATCTGAAAGCCTTATATACATTCATTTCCGAGTCTTGGTCCCCAACGATAGAGGCGGCTCCAGCCTTAGGCCTGAGGTTATACAAGCCTAAATTATCATTATTATTAAAGGGTTGAAACAGTTGTCTCCTGATGTGTTGTTCGTCTATTAAATCTTGTTCCCATCCACCATATCAGCAAGAGGTGGCAACACCTTACCTGAACTTTTCAGCGCCGTCATCAGCATTTCTGTCTATGGGAAAAATTCTAGTTATCATTTTTGAAATACATTTTAGAACATGATAGCTAGAATCTGATTGGTTGCTATGAGCAACATTCCACTGTTCCTTTTTAGAAGGTTTGCTAAATCTACCCTTATGTGTATTTTTGCATGAAATACTAAACAGGCCTTTTATAAGGGTCTTTAACTAGTGATTAAATTGATTGATGTTTTAGAGGGCCATCCCTTCATCTAATGTTTCCATAAATCCATACTTACAAATATCATGCTAATGGTTTAAAAAGAAATGAATAATAAATGTAACTTGTCTCTATAGGACAGGTCATTTGGTGCATCATGGAGTATAGATCATAGTTGCCAACTCTCCTGGAATGTCCAAGTTTTTGGGAGTTCTCCTGGACTCCTGAGAGAGCAGGGCGACCACCTGGATCCTGGCCTCTTCGCTGGTAAAGCGAGTGGGGGTGGGGTCAGGATGTTGCAATTAGCCCTGCCCCCACCTGCTGTAATAGGGCTAAATGGGTACGGTTCAGTAGGGGGAGGAGACTAAAGATGCAATTCTCGTGGCCACTCCCCAGGGGGTAGCAAGAAGATCTCCCCTTCCAGATGGGAGATCTCCAAGGTAGGCAAGTATGGTATAGAAAGCCCTTTTTTGATACTATTCATCACTACTCTGTGTTGTTGGGGACTCTGCTCCTTTCACGATCTAACTCACAGTCTGTGGCTTCTTTCTAGCCTCTAGTTTTCTTCTCACATCCTGACTCTGACCCCATCATATGCAGCCTTATCTTTACTATCCTTATCCTTATTAACAATCACATGAATGGAGATGTCACTGCCTCCTACAAGATCAGGACTCTCCTGTTCTGAAATACTCTCTGCTGCTGTGAACTCTTCTATGATCTGATTGGCTACAGGTGGTTCTATACCAGTCACAGCAAATTAATATGGTGGCCACACTCAATAGAAAATATATAAAGGTTGCTTGTACCAAAATCACAGTTAACCTGTATCCTGAATACATCAAACCCACAGAAGTAATGAAACAAAGGTGCTCCAATCCAGGTAGTTGTGATTGCGATCTCCATTTTAGAACCATTTCTCACCTGCAATGCAGTGACTGGATAATACAAAAGTATCTCTTTTGACAGATGTTATTTCTTTTCATGAGATATGACAAGAAGGCGTATGGAGAAGAGTACAGACTTATAGTGGAATCTTAACCTGGTCTGCTCTTCCTTGCTTTTCTTTCATTCTCCAAGATAAATTCTAAACCCTTAATGAGCATAAGAAATGAGTCATATATTTCCTGGGACTGAAGTAAAAAGCAAGTAAAGCCACTATTTGAAATTAAATCTGCAATTCCATGAAAAAGACATATGTATATTTTTTAGCATAAATCACTCTGGTTGCCATTTAGAAGACGTTGTTCTATTTTCCTTTGTTTGTCTGCAAGCTTCTAGTAATGACTTAGCTTGCTAAGTGCCATGGGACTCCCTAGGGCAACCAAAGTCACATGACATGTGATGCAGTGAGCAGAGAGACTTTGTACCGCCCTTTCAGCATGCATGTTAATAGCATAACACTCAGCTCCAGCACTTCCTTCGTCTACCACCATGTGACTACAGAGGAGCTTGGTGACTGACTGGCTCAACCTTAGAGATCAGGTTACATTCTCTCTCAATTTGCTGGCTGAATCAATATTCATGAGAAAGCAGTCTATAAAGTCAAAGTCAAGCATTAGGCATATTGCCCGACAAAATGGGGACAAAATTGCCCAAGCCATACCCTGATCTTCCACACCACACCCCCCAATCTACTATTGCCACACCCCAATTCTGTCAATGCATTTTTTAAAGTCTATCTTAGTTACATACAGTCTTTCTGTGATAGCGAGTGGCCCTCTTACATGCATCTTTTAAATCAAAGGCGATGCCATGTCAGTCATCATTATAAGTCGGCATTTACACCTGCCCTGTAATGGTTGCAAATGATACGGGGTGAAAATAACCATACTTACGAGAAAATACAGGATTTCAATTGCTCGCCTCTGAATCAGAACATTCTTACTGTACCTGGACAGCGTTAATCTGCCCCTTCGCTCTCACGTTCCGCCACTCAAGTCGTAGTCAAGTGTCATTTGCGTTCAGACATGAATTGCATGTAATTGTGACTATTGGCGCAAAGGTCCTTTTCTGGGCATACACAGAGATATTTTATGCAACATATACTACACAAATGGACATAGGTTGGAACATGAATCAGGCCAATTGTGTACACTTTAATTACGCACAATTGGGAATAATCACACATTGGTTTATGTTTTGCAGAATATCATCATCATCATCACCATTTATTTATATAGCGCCACCAATTCCGCAGTGCTGTACAGAGAACCCACTCACATCAGTCCCTGCCCCATTGGAGCTTACAGTCTAAATTCCTTAACACACACTCACACACACAGACTAGGGTCAATTTTGTTAGCAGCCAATTAACCTACCAGTATGTTTTTGGAGTATGGGAGGAAATCGGAGCTCCCAGGGGGAAACCCACGCAAACACGGGGAGAACATACAAGCTCCTCACAGATAAGGCCATGGTCGGGAATCGTGACCACAGTGCTGTAAGGCAGAAGTGCTAACCACTGAGCCACCATGCTGCAAGTTTACAGCCTCCTTCTTACCGTATTAAACCAAGGTAACTGGATTTGGTATATGATGGCCATCCCTTCCACTCAGCCCTGGATTTAGGGAAAGATGCGTCATTGTACTGAACAGAGAGTAGGTGGAAACATAACTCCAGTCTATACATTAAAAAAAATTCCTTTCTGTATTCTCAAACCCTTCTTCATTCCTCATGTATTTATTTTAACTTTATATTTCAGTATCATTTGATCTCATGAATTACATCCTGGCTGCTCTAAGATGAAAGTCGGAATTTCTGCTTCATTTATAATAATTTTCCTGATAATGGAAACTGTTCCAAAATATAATTACACCCCAAAATATTTATCAAAGCCGAGGAGCATGAAAATTATTTCAATAACAAAGTATATCTTTCAATTACCTGCATTGTACCAGGCTATGACTAATTTTATTTAATTTAAAGCAGGAATTGTAAAGTAGCAGAAGCAGTCATTATATTGATTGAAGAAACGTAATAAGAGAAATGTGCTATGTTCCGGTACGTGATCTATGAGATCAGATCACAGTTATAGCTCCAATATTAATTGATGTAGGCAGATGTTTTCCTAGTGAGTTCATTGCCGTACGGATAAGTGAAAAGGGCTTCTACATGAAAACTTTCTTCTTCTGTAAAATAATAAGGGTCATTTAAGAAGGTGCTTTGCCACATAATACAAAGTTCCTTCTGCTCCACGGGAGGTTTCTGTCCTCCCTGAGCTTGCCTTAGGACACCATGGCCCACCTAAATTTTTTATTGTATGCTCTGAGCAGAATCATTTGACACCATGGGGTATATTTACTAAACTGCGGGTTTGAAAAAGTGGAGATGTTGCCTATAGCAACCAATCAGATTCTAGCTGTCATTTTGTAGAGTGCACTAAATAAATGATAGCTAGAATCTGATTGGTTGCTATAGGCAACATCTCCACTTTTTTAAACCCACAGTTTAGTAAATCTATTCCCATGTCTGACAGTGAGGAAGCTTTGGTGCAACTTAGGGTTACAGCGCTTATAAGATAAAGAGAGTGACTTCAGGCCACAATTCAGGTCTAAAAATAGAGAGGGGGCAGGAGCCGATGAACCCCAGCTGGGTCTCTAAACATGTGCTAGGTGGTCAAGGGTGCTGGAGAGCCTCAATCCTTCACTTCCCCTCCTCTGCATTCAGAGGCCCCCTTGTGGGTACCCTTAGGGAGCACCTGAGGAGTATATTCTGGCTCTGGCAGGGAGGTAGCCTAGAAAGAATTCAGTCAAGGGGAGGGCCACAAGGTTTTCAGGGTTGGGTCCAGCATGACCAGAAGGGATTTGTTCCAAGAAAGTTGTCTGTAGGATCATAACCACGTGGTTGGCCAATCCCACTACACAATGATGGTCGCTGGTTGGGAGACCTCATCTTGAGACAGGAGACCAGCAGCTTCCTTAGCTCTGCCAGCTGATGTCGAGAGTGAAAGAGCACAAGAGACCTGGGCAGAGGAATAGGTGTCAGGGGGAAGCCCAGTGTTACCACATCAGGAGGCATAGCTGGTGAAACTGGCATGTCCACCCAGCTCCCAAGTACAGAATACTATTCATTGCACACATTTGAGGGCCAGGGAAGAAAGAGACAAATGAGAGAGTGGGGCATGACATGAACAATACTATGACTGAGAAGGGAAAGTTTCTGTGCTTGATGTGGTTTTAAAGATTGTATGCGTACTGTGAGATGGTTGCTTCAGCATCAAGCACTCCTGCAGTAGCTTTCTTATCAGTGGCAGCTAGTGGCCCATGCCTGAAGAGAGCATAATTGTACATGGATAGTGTTATAAGGCCAGGCAGTACAGCGGGGACCTGTGAGCACAACATAAGGTAGCAGGAGAGAGAACACACTGGGAACACACCTGGGTATAAAAATACCCCAGTTAGGAAGTCTGGAAGACTATCTGACATGGCCAAGTGGAGGTTAAATGCACAGTATGAGGAAGACTGCGGGGGCCCCTTTTAAACCAGACATTATGGAAAAGTTTTGGAGGGATGAGCAGGATATATTCTCTTTACTCCCCCTGGAACATTTTAACCTAGTCTGAAGGCAGAGAGTAGAAGAGATGGTTTCATCGATGCTTGGGAATTTCTCATGGTCTTTTGCAATTTTGGCTAGCATAGATGGGTTAATTAGGCCAGAAAGCTGGTCGACTCTTTTCACATACATGGATACCATTAGGGAGACTTTTATCGGTGTCATATATTTCATTTGATGCAACCATTCAGCTACTCAGGTGCTTGGGACAAGGAGAATTACTGACTAAAAACTGATATTGGGTCAGTTTCATTTACTCTCCGTACAGACTGAATGTTTTCGCTTGTTGGGCTGAGTGGGAGGAAGAGATTTATGTGGACAAATGCTTGCCCAAATGCTGTTCGATACTATGTGCCTTTTTCAAAGTTCGTTTTTAGAGTGCATGTTAAGGGAGGTGGCGGGCATCAACTTAGTTATAATCCATCTTGATGATTTCCTTTTCATGAGACAAGGGGACTCTTAGTTATGTGCGATCTTACTGAGCTCAGTGGAGCAGCTGATTGGTTGTAGGATACGCCAGAACATTCAAGTTCATTCATGAAGTTCTTGGATATGGAATTGATTCCGATTTGATGAAATGCAGGTTTCTTCAGGTTAACCTATTGACTAAGTGTGTGGGTACATTGTATGCATGGTACATAACGTCACTTTGTACTTTTGCCGCAATCTTTCATGGGAATGCTAAATTTTAGAACATGGATTGGATCTTGAGCTGCAGGTTGGCTAAGAACGCAGTCGTGGTGCGGGCCCTACATCCCTGTATTAGAGTAACAAAGTGAAAGAGGGAGGATGTAAAGATATGTCATAAAACAGTATGCGTTTACAATGGGTGGTCAATACGGCAAGCCGAGGTTCATAATGGTGAGCTGCATTTCTTCATTGATATTTTCAAGGAAAATGGCGTAACAGGACACGGCCAGCAGAATGGGTTAATAGACAAGATGGCACTGCTGAACTTTTTCTATTTTATCAGAAAAACTATGAAGCAAATGGTTTAAGGATAGGTGAGTATGTTTTCATTGTCATAATAATATGAGCCTGGTTATGGCCATCAATAATGCATCCCCTTCCTTGTCCCCTGTTATTAACCTTTTGCTGCATCTGGTTGTGTTGTGTTTAAACATGTGCCAGGGGTCGAGAATGGCACAGTTGATGTGTTATCTAGATTCCACATGGACAGGTTCCATTTACTGGTGCCAGAGACTGACTATCATGGACGGAGCTAGAAGCAGCAGTAAGTTGATCACTGGTGGGCAGAACATGAGCAGTACATAGTGGAATATGGCACGAGTGAGAAATTGTGAGGCCCAGTACAGATATAACAGGCAGCTCCCTCCCCCCCCTATTCTCTTCAGCCACCCTCCCCAGTTCTATCTAACCCATGCAATAGTCTACTTACCTTTCTGCTTCTCTTCTTGTTTCTTCTTGCTGGCTCCTCTCCATTGGCAGCGCTGTGACATCATTCGTTACATCAATGACACTGCAGGGAGCCCGGTGCCCCTCTGTCTTGTCTCAGCTCTTTGTCCAGGAGCCAGGTGCCTCTTGATCGGGAAGATGTGCATCCGGTGGAACTGGGACTGGAGCAAAAGTCCGCAAACCCTCCCACACCTTGGAAACGAAGGCAGACATCCTGTCTACAAGGGGGTCCTTAAGTCAGGACAGAAGCCTCCCACCACCCTTCAGGAGAAGCAGATGCCGAGAATGGGAGCCCGCCACGTTCTTTAATTTACGGTGGTGATCCCCCTCCTGTAACAAATATGTTTGGGCCAACGACTGTACTCTATAGGATTAGCCTCTACTCTCCAAGGCTTCAAGTGTGTCTTTAAAACTCTTTTCTTTATTCGACCCTATCAGCATTCCTCTCAACTCCTTTGCCTCAGCTATCACCTCTACTCCCACACTCGTTGCCACCCTCGGTGTTCCCTTTCCATTTAAAATGTAAACTTTCATGAGCCGGGCCCTCTTTCCTCATGTCCTCCTCCTACTACTCTGGGCCAGATTAAGCCAATGCAGGCCCCTGGGCTCAGTGTACTGTGAAGCCCCCCCCCCCTTTCCCCACTGCAGCCAATTTATCTCCTCCCAGCCCCAATGTATCCCCTCCACTCCTCCTCTTTCCCCCTGATATATAGAAAACAATCACTTACCTATTTGCTGTCTCTTGGTTCTCTCCTTTTTGCTGCAGTCTCCGGGCGGCTCTTCGTTCTTCTTGCCCAGTCAGTGCAGGCGCGGTCTCTGTGCACTGATTAGTGTGGTCAGGTCACGTGAGACCTCCTCACTAAGCAGCTTCACTGCGCACTGCGCCCACACCGACAGCAGCTGGGAGCTAACAGCACATCAGATTTGCTGTTAGCTGCCTAACTGGATGGAATGAGAAGGGAATGGCTGCACATATAATAACATTCGGGGGTAGGTCCGCCCTCCGACCCGATCGCCAACCTGTGTTATGACAAAAAATAAAACAATTATAGAACGCTGCCCTCTAAAAATCTTTGTTAGGGCCCCCAGCTGCTCAAGGGCCCTGGGCTATAGCCCACAAAGTCCATCATGTTAATCCAGCTGTGCTACTAGTGCATCACCCTTTATACCTCTTGGCCTGCCTCCCTAGCCCTGTTTTCTTGAACCCAGGCCTACTTTACGTTGGAAATTATCATCACTCTAGTGATCTGTGTGTAATCTGTTAATTATTAGATTTCTAGTCTTTGTATTATTATGTGGGTTTTTTTTGTTTTTTTTGATACTGTATTATGTAAAGTTTTATGAATTGTTGTTGTCTGTGCATTGTACACTACTGTATATTTCATGTATGGCACTGCGGACCTTTTATGGCGCCTTATAAAGGTAATATTTTTTTATTTATTTTACTATTTGGGTGCCCTTCTTTTAGCATAATACAACCTTTTACTGAAATGTTTGTTTTAGCAACAGGAATCACGTACCTTCAGAAGACAAAAATGGAATCCTGATGGCTAATGTGTTATATTTATTTTGGTTTATGTGTTATATTTTTAAAAAAATCATTTTAGCTCTACTGTCACACCCAATTCCCGGTTATCCAGCAAAACTGTGAAACTTGTTACAGACAGAGGTGGATGAGTATTTTTTTACAGAAACAGATACAAAAGACGAAGGTTATAATGGTTAAAACAAAGGGACATTTATGGAGAACTGTATATAAATAGCAGTGAGCAGAAGAATTCTTCTTTTTTGTTTTCTTACGATAGTGCTTACAAAAGTGTTTTTTTCGGCACATTTATCTGTAAAGTATTTGTCTGCGCAGGGTATTTGTGTAGCTGGAAAGGCTGTTTTGGCATCCTCAACATTTTATATTTCTTATTGTTACAAATGTGTTGCTAGCGCTCTCCTGTCAGATTAACAGACTTCTGTGGGAGAGGTTAACTTCATTCCTTCTTAAGTTAGCCCTTATCATTTCCATGATTGCTGAGTCTCCGTTTTTCTCTCATCCATCATAAAGTTTTTTTGTTTTGTATTATTTTCTACACAAGCAACAAGTCTTCACTGAGTTGTTCCGTACTTTCAATAGAACATAATTGGCTAATTCTGTATTATTATTAGTATTGTCATTTACTTACATAGTGCATTACAGAGAATGTTTAATCATTCCGCATCATTCCCTGCCCCAGTGGAGCTTACAGTCTAAATTCTCTAACACACAAGAAATGGGCAATTTCATCAGAGGCCAATTAAGCCTAGCGCCTCAGTGAAGTCGGCATCTCCTCCAGAATTGAGATTACTTTCTCATTAATAACATTTCTGACCATCCAACGGCTCTAGGTACCACAATTTAACTCATGGAGACAACTGTACTAAGACAGCCATCTGGAACACACATTTGCAGATCAGGGACAGTTGACCAATGCAGGCTTTGCATACATGGCCCTTTTCATACGCCAGTGGTCCATCCCAACTGCAGTCAGCCGCATGGCATAGTTTTAATAGGGATTATTAATCCCTATGGCAAACACTGTGTCGAAGTCAAATAATTGGATGAAGTGAACCATATTGAATAATATTGTTTTACTGTGCGATTGCAATCAGTACGCCACGTGTTATGACGCAATGGCATGATAAATAACGCACACATACACTTAGTGACACATTGACTTAAAAATAGTTCCAACACACAGTTGTTTATAAGAAAATATAATAGAGTTTATAGTTAAATATAATGTGACAAGCACTTTATTGAGATCAAAGGTTCAGGATACAAGAAACATATCATGTTTAGCATCATTCTAATACCCTATTTATCCTCAGAGATCCGTTCCTATCGGCTAAGAGATCGCACCTTGCATATGGGAGTTATGGAGTATAGGGAATTAATGATCAGAATGGTATTGTGTGTGTAGTGTAAATAGACCAATTTGAACAAGCTTTCGGGGGAAGATTAGTATGCATCTGTTGGAGAGCTGACCCCCACCCTTGGAGGGCCTCGTTTGAACTAACCTACGAACTTCAGGACTGAATGACTGTATGCTGGATCCAAGGCACCTGCGTATGTAATCGGCTGTACTTATTTTATTGAATTGTTACTCTGCTATATTCTGCTATTAAATCTGATTGTGCGTTGGAACCACACAAATTGTAGCGGACAATGATTATTGGAAAGTGATGAAATATCTTTAATACACTACATGCTATATATAGAGTTTACAGTGATCTTCGGAACGCACTTGACCACTACTTGCTGTATTGTCTTACATTGAAGGCCAATTCTGCATTTATTCTCAGTGAGCACTATTCCAAACACCACTGATGCTCCGTTCACCACTAATGGTAGCGCTGTCTCAACTGACGGTAGACGTATAAATAGCATCCTATGACTGCAGCCTATGGAGGATGGCATAACATTGTCACCCTACATTACTAAAACATCATAGATACCTCTGGCACTGTGCCACTATGCTGCCCTCACATGATATAAGTGTCACATGATCGGCTCACATCCACTCATGTGATCCCCTCGGAGGCGATCTGATTTAAGCCCGGGGGAATCCAACCCTTTTAATGTCACATTATGCAGAAGAAGCATTTACGATGAGGACTGAAACTAGACATGTGTTATTCTTCTCTGTATTTGTGCTTACAAGTAATATCAACACATTCTCATAATAGGTTCCAAGTCAGATTGTATTTACCCATCTGCCGCCCAACACTGAACCGTGGTCTGGCACGAGATATTTCAAGCAGAACGTCTTTCTCGCCATATAATTAAACACATTTGGCTGTGATCTGAACCTGCAAAGTCACATTCTATTTGATGAAGCCAGAGAAATATTTAGATTGAGCACGTGAGCCCCTTCCCAGTAGTGAAGCCCTCGCTCTCTCCTCTATGTGTGGGAATTTGAGGGACTTAGGAAGTCACTTTGAGGCAATTATATGAGTGGAATGAAAGCTGCTGGGAGAGAGAGCTCATCCTTCATGATTTAAAGAGTTGCCATGGAAGTCAATCTCTCACAGGGACACTAAAGCTGAATTTCACCCTTCATCTGAGCCCGTATTATTTGCAGCATAATAAAAAAAACAAACTGAAATGTATCAGAGATATTGACAGTATAAATCAGAGGTTTACAATCACAAACGCAGGTTTGACAACTTTGGAACCAGGCAAAAACGTAACTGACCTATTAACACAGCATCCAGTGGTGCAAGAAACAGGAAATAGGCAGGAAATTGTTCCTGTATGAAGGTAATTGCAGGAACAGAGATACTGGGGGATATTCAAGAATGGGTTAAAAATAAATCCAGTCTTGGGGCCTGATTCATTAAGGATCTTAACTTGAGAAATTTCTTATTTCAGTCTCCTGGACAAAACAATGTTACAATGCAAGGGGTGCAAATTAGTATTCTGTTTCTATGTTCCTCCACATCAGTAGAGCTTGAGCTATAAAGCAACCCAGATTAGCCCATTATATGTAACCCTGTTATATATCACCATCTTTGCAATAACACTCATTATTTTCAGTTTGCTGCACAATATTTAAAAATGCTAAATCGGGACAATATAGTTTCATAAAAAATAAGAAGCAGAAAGCAGTCAAAACAAACCCAAGCATATATACATTTTCTATCCTCAGAATTAACCTGATTTGAAAAGTAAAATATAATCAGCTATACAAATAAACCACCGTTAATCTGGTTAAACCTCTCTTTTGTAGCCCAGGAATGTATTATAAAGATCAGAAATATGGATTTGAACATACCCGTATTGTGGCCTCTTCGTTGGCGAAGTGGGTGGGGGCGGGGCTAAACGTGTCATCCTGGGGCCTACTGACACACCCGCATGGCCACGCCCTCATGACGGAGCCTACTCCCAGAAATCATACTGCCAAAGATATCACAAATCTTGAAGTAGGTCATTATACGTACTCGCCCCAAACCCCTCTTACCTAACTGGCCAATTGTACGTAATCTTTCATAAGGACTTACATAAAGCAGACAACATAAAAAAAGAGTTATGTTTAAGTAATACAATTTATCAAGCATTTTCCTTTTTATCTTTTTTTTTTTTTTTTATCTTTCGTCACATGTCAAAAAGTAAACGAAAGAAGACGACCGTTCTTATCGGAACTGAGTCATCTCTATCCAATAAAAAACCTAAATTGCCAGGTTTTTTTAATCTTTCTCTATCTTTTTTTTGGAAAGTTACTTTTTCAGTTTGTGCTTTTCAACAAAATGGAACTCTGCAATCTATCAGCAGAAACACAAATGGAAATAATTATTTGTTTTTGGTGAGGCAGTTCCCACTGACCCAGAGTCATCTTAATAAGTAGCAACTAATATATATAAAAAGAGGGAATCACTCACATTATGGGAACTTTTATATAGCCTTTAAAGAGGAATTAAGAACATATTTTGATATGTTTTAGTAAAATTGTATTATCTTACCTTTCATTAGATGTCAGAAAAACTCGAAAAAAATGACTCAGACGTTGTTTACTACATGCTGACGAGTGCTGGCGTAAATGTCCAATCTACATTGCTGAGTCACTAAGGCTCATTAATAAATGTTCAAATGTCCAGTGCAAATGGCGTGCTGTTGTAACACTACTTTTACTCAAATGCACAAGTCTGCTGGAAAATACAAAAAAAAATTCTGATAGGAGGTGGATAGAGCATACCTACCACCATGTCTGTGCCCACCAGCGGCACACAGGGAGTGGCCACGGCAAATAGGTGTGGTCATGATGGAGCGTGGCCACACACCCAGAGGGCTGCCTAGCGTTATAAAGTGCTAGGCTGCCCATTACATATCTCCATTCCCCCAACATTCCCACCCATGGAACAGAGCCCTAAAATCGGGACTATCCCACTGAAATCGGGACAGGTGAGAGGTATGGACTGATGGCATTTCTTACTGAGTGTGGACAAGGTGCAAGAATGCTCCAACTTATTTAAGGCGTTCTAAGCTTGGCTTCTTCGTCCTGGGCTCCATGCGTTAAGGGCTTGTCTTGGTGACATTACTATATGATTTTACACAAGGCCCTCTGTGCAGGGAGATGGGGTGCACATAGCATCCAATTGGCATTGAGTAACCTCTGCATCCACAACAGTAACACTCCTGATCTATTGACCACTGCCCTCTTCCTAGACACTTTTTTATTTTTTAAACATTCTTATGGGTAACATCGCTAGAGAAATAATATGAAAGACAAATCAGAAAGGGTAGTAAACAAACAGAGGACAAGTGTTTTGTGCAGAACAATATACAAAGTCCACGATGGTTCGACCTAGGAGTATACACGCAAAGTGAAAGCGACTTTCTAGATACCTTCTGCGGCAATATACAGAACATTTTAATATTTATCAGAAAAAAGGGAGATAAGGAAAGAGAGAGGAGGAGGGGAGTTCATGCAAAGAAAATAGAGCAGTAAGATGGTAGGGTAGCAAAGGCTAGTATCTGTCCTAAACTGAGTCCTGCTTGATGATGGAGTAGTGGCTGATTATGGTAAGAGGTCCAGGAAGCCCAAGCTTTATGAAAGGATAGGATCGATTGCCTTGATCGCCACCCCCCCCCCCCCCCTTCCACCTCTGGATACGCCGCTGGCTCCACCACACGGGCAGGAACGTGCCAGCATGGTCGCAATTCCTCCAGCAACCTTCGCTCACCCGTGGAGAAATATCATCATCATCAACATTTATTTATATAGCGCCAGCAAATTCCGTAGCACTTTACAATTGGGAATAAACATTAATAAAACAATACTGGGTAATACATATAGACAGAGAGGTAAGAGAACCCTGCTCGCAAGCTTACAATCTATTATACCACCTATGGAGCAATTTACACGCATTCTCTTTGATGTGGACATTGATTGAGCATCTCTCTGTCCATTCAAACATGTCAGACCATTCATCCTGACCCAAAGACTCTCCCAAGTCTGCCTTCCATTTCAATTGTATCAAATACATCTTTAAAGGAGCATTGCATACTTAAAATCAGGAAATGCTAAAAAAAGGATTTATGGTAATCCACTACTTACTGAGCAGTTATTTTGTTTCTCCAAACAATATTTTTTATTATCAATGCATAATCAATATTATAAGTTCAGGTATCAGTATATGCGGTATACGCCGATATGTTCAGCCTTGGACTACAATTCAACTAATTCAAATATCAAACTGATAACTATACCTGAAAAATCCACCAAATGCTGGGTTCTGACCCACTCAGCATATCTAGATGTGGATTACGGCTTTCTAGATGGAATAAGATAGAGTGCATAGATAGGGTGACCAGGGATTAAGATCTTCTTGATGGGTTGGACATCTTTTGAAGAGCATCGACTGTCTTTAGATGGATCAAATAAAAAATAAGCTTCCCCAATAACTGACCAAGAGAAGAAGTCCTGTCCTTGGTTATGATTTTCCTAGTAATAAGAGAACCATAAAGGGGGCAATTTCTCCTTTGTTGCCATGAGTTTAAGTTAGCCAGTACCATAAATATAAGGTCTAGAGAGCTGTGTGCCGGTCATCTTGTGTAATTCATCTAATACCTTCTTAGTTTTTCTGCGGGTCCAATCTTATCTTTTATTGCAGGGAGCAGACAGGTTCCCAAATGCCTTAGTGCACCACAATGGTGTAACAGAGAAAGAGGATACTAGGCCAAGAGTGTAATCTTCCTCACCAACCCCAATCTTACATAACCCCAGTTACCACTTACTCGCACCTTGCAATAATAGCTGAGAATGATGGGAATTTGTGTATAGATACACAAAAGTCCCTCCTCCTTATGTCACAGTACACTACATACACCAGTGTTATACAAGAAGCAGGAGTTTGTACAACGGCAGTTTGGATAACACCTAAGCCTCCATAGGCAAACCAGGGGGGGGGGGGGTTCCTAGTGCCTGGAAAACCCCCCTCCACGCCTGCGGCACTGTATATTTGAGGTGGCTGGACCCTGCCCCCCCTTCACACGTCTCTGCTTGAAAAGGGAGAGCTGGGTGCACCTAACAGTAGTCCATGCAGCACTGCTCATGTATATTATAGGGATAGGAAGATTTGGAGAGCAGCCAAGCACTGTATAATATTATAGCCACGCCCCCATGCATGCTGGCCACGCCCACTGCTGGCGTGGTGTGGAAACCCCCTCTACAAATCCTGCGTTTGCCCCTGGCCTCTGACATCAGCTTGCTTGGCAAGTAAACAGCTGCAGATGTAATGGACAGCGCCTGTCTTACTGACACAAAGGAGATAAATAAAGGAATAAGGTATATTTTAGGAAGACATCAAAATTGCTCTAAAAAATTGGACTCTATCAGGAACTGAAAAGAATGCGGATTTATCAACGTAAATGCTGCTTTCAATGAATTTGTGACAATATTTTGACCCTTATTACAAGGGAAGTGATGCAGCCAGTGTACATATCTTACTCTACAGTATTTCTGCGATTCCCCCAGGAGCTCTGAATAAGTTTTAGCTCAACCAAAAACTACTATTTCCAAAGGATCATTTCTAAGGGGTAGGAGGGTATTTGCTTCCTAATGTCGGAACTGAGAACTGTGTCTGGATTTGTTCCTTGTAGCATTTCACTTAATAGCTCTTTTAAGGCCCTTGTAAGGAACCAGATGTACCCACAAAGCTTCATGAGAGATAACAGTCGTGTATACCACCCACAGACTTGTCAACCTGGAAAAATGTGACTAAATAAAAACGGTGTGTGATGAAATATATATGGATGGTATGGTGAAAAAAGGAGTACATTCTGTGGCACAACGGTGAACATTAAACATGTGAGGTATGATTAAAACTGATATACTTTTTTAAATCAAAATTGTACTTAATGAGCATTGTATGGGGAAAAAAAAGTAAGTATTGTCTACGAAGGATCCTGTCCTCTCATTTGCCTTCATGAAAAAAGCACCAACATGTGGCACCATAGCCTGATATGTACCCATAATGCCATGTTTCATCATCATCACCATTTATTTATATAGCGCCACTAATTCCGCAGCGCTGTACAGAAAACTCACTCACATCAGTCCCTGCCCCATTGGGGCTTACAGTCTAAATTCCCCAACATACACACACACAGACACAGACTAGGGTCAATTTATTAGCAACCAATTAACCTACCAGTATTGTTTTTGGGGTGTGGGAGGAAACCGGAGCACTCGGAGGAAACCCACGCAAACACGGGCAGAACATACAAACTACTCATGACCCCAGTGCTGTAAGGCAGAAGTGCTAACCACTAAGCCACCATGCTGCCCATGTTTCTGCTATATCACACTGTATATCTTTATATGCCACTATCTAGCCTCATGTGGCCCTATATAACCTCACAGCCCCCTATATATAGCTTAAGGTCCTCCTATCTATTCTCAAGTGCCCACCATATAGCCACATATGCCGTTACATAGCCCTGGTTCCCTATGATCCACAACAGGCACTGCAACCACTCGAAACAAGCTCCAGAGTGGTGCAACGAATGTGGAGCAGCAAGTCAGGAAGATCGGTCACTGCATTTAGAATGGATGTAGGCCTGGAAAGTTGGGTGATGGGAAGGTCAGATTGTAGAAGGTTGCAGTAGTCAAGGCGGGAGAACATTAAGGAATGGATAAGAGCTTTGGTAAGCTTAGCCACATGTTGGATCACGGCCAACATTCGTGCTTACTTGCCTTGACCATTGTCACTCTGAAAGAATATACAAAACAACCAATCACGGCTTGCTATGGCGACTGGTCTTTTACATAATTTATGGTTTTAATTTGTTCAAATGGGAACTTTCTTGACACTTACCTGTAAGGATGCAGGTGCTGGAGAACAGCTATTTGGTATTGAATTATCAGTTTCACTTAACCAATGATAAATGCCACCTTGATTCACAATATAATGTTGGGGGGGGCAGGCAGATTTTTTTATACCAAATATGTGCTGGCAGCTGCATCTATTTGCCTGATTGTTTCCTCTTCATCATCTCGGTTTAATACAACTTCTCCAGCAGTTTCTAAATATAGTCCGTCTTATGTCATTTCATTTTGTGAGGCTATGTCAAACACAGATTGCAATACATCTCACATAACTGACAAATGTAAACAATACACCAGTTTTGATAACAACAATGTATTAACTGGGTACTAGAACACCTATATGGGTAATGACAAGTACAGAAACCATGGGTTTTGGAATTATAACAGTATTAAATTATATAAAAATGGGTGGATGTTACCATATGGGCAATTTGTATAGAGGGGAAAATACTGTACAAATCTATTGTGAGTCACTGTACAGATAAAAAGGATGTAAAACAAAACAATAGTCAAATCAGGCAACGGGATGCACCAAGCGAGCAGAGAACAGAAGTGAAAACTGAAATAGTCAGCGACCACTAGTAAATCACAGTTCACCTCACAATCACAAATAATCTAATCCATAGACGGTTCCTATTGGAACAATCCAGGAAGAATGAGTAACAAACTGTCTACAAGCTCCTTTTATAAAGACATGTGCCATTTGTTTGCTCCTCGATGATTGGCTTCACAACATTCCATGCACTATGATTGGCTGATGGTCCATGGACGTGACTTATTCCAATCTTTGTCAGAACTAAAGGGGAGATTCAATTCAGTACGAATGGTCCATGGAGACACATCACGTCAATTTTAAGTACTGGAATCTCCTTTCCTTTACACCCCATAGAGGAGTGATGAAAAATGAACAGAGGTTCCTTATCGCAATGGCCGACAATGTGTACAGCCGGACATCGCGAAATTCGCAAATCACCAATTATTAAAATTTGAACAGATTTCTGTTCTGCCATTCTCTACTTTTTAATTTATTTATTATCAATCGATGGACAACAATGGACTTAATCGATACATATTATGTTTTACAAGCAGCATAGTAAAAAAAAAGCACAAACTAATAAAAAAGAAATAAAAAAAAAGTATACACATAACTCTCTCCTGAAAAAAATTGCTGTCTCTATAGTTTTTGATTTAAAGAAAAATAAAAATTCTAGAAGTCCAGTAGGAGTCTTTGGCTTTCTTATTTCTTTTACAAGTGTTATAAAGCTTACATGACCCCATATACTTTCTTTTACTGGTCTTCTCACTACTATAAATTTTTAATGAGTTCTGTCAGAACTATCTCCTTGGATCAACAGTGGAAATGACTCTAGGAGGGTTGTAGAAAGGAATGCCAAATCAAGAAGAGACACATTTACAGGAAGGTTACAACACAGTAGAAAAAGAACGTCAACCAGTGTCTAACTTTCCTGGAAGACAGTAAACACACTACGCATCTGCTGTCTTCAGAGTTCAACAAAAACATTGTAATATAGTAAAAACGTATATAAACTATATGCTGTAATAAAAAAAAAGTCTACATGTCCCCACGCAGCCCACTTGATTAATATAAGCCATAAATGAAGGATTATTACAGGAGAAAAACTGAAATGTTTATTTGATTGAAAAGAGTGGTAATTGGGCACACTGGAACTTTCTCTAGATCTTGCACAGTCCGTCGAAAACAGACTATAGAACTGTGTACTCACGCGTTTCATTAGTGCACCTTTATTATTAAACGGGCAGAAGGACTTTCATGCGATGTTTACACCTTTAGCCAGTTTGCCGACAAAGATTTTTCTCCCTCACTGCACATTGATTACTTCTCGTATGTGGAGGTGACTTCCATGAGCAAAGAGTAGACTTGTCCCATGAACTGCGTTGGGTGGACTATTTAGGCACGCTGGAATTAAACTAAAGCATTTGCGGTGCACATCAGGAGCAAAAGCATGATTTCTAGAGGGGGAGGGGGGGCTTCCAAATGTTTGATTTCAGAACAAAGGAAAGACGAAACAAAATAAAACTTGCTGCAATAAACCAGCAACATACACTTTTTTTGTAGTTAAATAGTTTGACTGTAAATAAGAAGTTAGGTTGAAACATAATCTAATAACAACTGGTGCAGAAACAACTACTGAGAGGCATTTGCTCCAGTTTCCACTTGCCAGTTTCATTCCCGGTTTTCGGTAAATTTGACCCTGAACAGGAAATTTTCGTGAAACCCCCGTAATTCGAACTTATTTTAATATCTTAACTTCAATTGGAAAAAAAAAACATGGCCACCGCTGGGCTTCCGAGACTTTTGGCAGTATTAGGGCAGGGGAGATTTTTCCCAAATGTACGCACAAAAATGACATCAAGAGAAGCGATATTGTGGAAGGTTCAAATGATCAGCATGAACATGACATACATTGAAGTGGCACTATGCAGGGTATATATGTATAGCATGGAAATTACATAAATAGAAGTGGTAATGTGCAGGGTCCCATGACAAAAAAAATCAGAATTGCATACAAAACAGAAATTAGGCAGTAGTGCTGTATTCAGATATGAAAACTAGACTTGGAACAGTAAAATGTACATATATATATCATAAAATGTTACATAAGCAAAGAATGAGGCATAAAGTAAGCTGTACATTAATGTGAACATTGCTTTAAATAAATCTGACCATCTAACCAGATTAGTATTACGCTACAAAACTAATATTAATATCCTGTTACACCCAATTAAAACAAAAACTATTATAATTAGTGATATAGGTACATACCCAATGCTGCACATCAGACTGCAATTGATAACAGGTCATTTACTTTCTGTATTTTCTATGTCAGACAAACACTAGAGCACTACATACAAAACTGTAAAATTAATACACTAGAGACAAAAGTGACAGCGGCCATTTTGTTGTGGCTAATCGTCATGAAAACATATGCAGATGCTCATGGAAACATGTCCTAGGCTGCAGACAATGTGTTATAGTTATTTAATATACCTACTAACTGGCAGGTTCCATGATTAGAGACAGGGGGGTTTCTGGGTAACTGGAAACCCCCGTAAGTAGACTTCTGCAATTGAGGGCACTTTATACATGATCTCTAGTGTTAGTATGAATGTGTTAAAAAAAAAATGACACACAAAAGGCTGGAATCATCCAGTCCCCGTAGCACCTGAAATACTAGAAATGTTCACTGTTGTTTCTCGGATGACACGTCAAGGACATTTTTTGGCTGTAGCAAAATTGGTTTGGTTTCCTTCTTAAAGGACAACTATCATGAAATTGAAAATACAAAACAAGATACATTGCACAGACAATTCCGCAGTTTAAAGATTCAACATTTTCCTTTTAGAGTAGAAAAAAATATTGATGTTTTCACACCAGCCGCGCTGGAGCAGAGTGGGATGTACGCCAGCCTGCGTAGTGTATCTTGTATGAAATCACTCTGCCCATAGCGTAGACTTGGGTGATTCTAGCTCACACTTGCACGCCCGGAGTGGAGGGGCTGGAGTGACAAGATGAGTGCAAACACAGTCCGCGTACAATGACAACGTGTTTACGCAGGTGCGGCAGACTGGCAGAAGCGCCTGTTAGGAGGTATATCTTGTGCACCTGTAACAGGGTAGGTCCAAACACTTGCTGATGATGACTTATGGTATACTAGTTGTATATGCTGCCGTCAAGGAGGCCAACACATTTTGAGCTCTGCATATGGGCGGGAGTACTCTAGTTTTCCATGCTTCTTTAAGAGTGCTTTACTCCCATTTTGCGACCAACTCAACTGCATTTATGTCTCACCGGGCCAGGTGTCAGTGTCTTGCCTCAGCTCTGTATCTAACAAGTAAACTATTTTGTTTGTTTGCTTGTTTCATTGGGATGAGGGGGGGGGGGGGGTATGGGGCTAGGGTGTATAACCATACAAAAGCAACATAGTGCAGAGGGGCATTATAAATTACATATGAGGGAATTAAAATATCCATATCTAACTGGACCACAGATCTCTAGACAACCATCCTTCAATTAATCTCTGATACAAAATAAATGTATTACACTTAATTGGACAATGGTAGAGGCAGTTTTAGAGGCTAATACAGTAGAGCAGTTTAAACATGCTTGGGATAGACATAAGAATATCTTTATAAAGAATAAGGGATCAAGTAAGGTTTAAGCTACCATAGGTTGATAAAACAATGGGCAGACTAGATGAGTCAAGCGGTTCTTATCTGCCGTCAAATTCTATGTCTATGTCAAATGGAGGGCAAATATGTCAGACACAAGGTGAGCGTCACGGCAGAATAATGTAAGAATGACAGATTTTAGTCTTATTGACTAACATCGCATTTAGTGATAAGATGAGCGTAAAACAAGCAGCTGTAGTTTGGGAAAGTATCATACCAGCCTTCCTTTTATATAAAATTTTGAATTGATTGAATACATTTATTTGATGGACTCCATCATATCAGGAGACCTTGATTAATGACCTCCGTATGGGAAAAGATCTCCAAGCCTTGTGTTGTTACCACTTTGAAATGACGTTGTGGCTCACAGTGAGGAAAACATTTTGTTGTTTGTTTCTGTCTTGCTAAGAAGACATCCCGGTCGTTTATCACAGTGTTAAACAAATAAAAATAAAAAAATAAAAAAAAAACTGTTGTGGGAGCGAATTCCTCTCCATGCACCGCAGCTGATTAAAAGCTTCATACTGACTCTCTCAGCTGATAAAACATGCTCTTACGTGGGATCTCTTTGTAGTTGGTAAACTCCTCCACTCTTCTACTCCATCAAATGAACCACAGGAGGCAAAATCATCTGTGCATCAAGATGCAAAGGCAAGAGGGGAGGGTATTGTCCCCACGGGTCGGTCGTGTCCTTAAAATGAAATACACCTGTACTGTGAACCCTTGTGGAGGCTGCCGATGATACACAGCAGCAGTGAGACGCACGTTTCTCGGTTCAACATCACAATCAATAGGTAAGAAGGACAGAGACTGATCAAATGCTCAGATGGCTGTTGTGTCTGACCCCCTCCGCAGGTTACCGAGTGGAATAAAAAAAAACGGGGCGGTAAAAGTTGAAAAAAGCAGGCGTACAGAGCTTTACTATATACGCCAATGGGCTCATTTGTCCGCTTAGCAAACTGCCTCTAATGACAAATAGGCCCTCAATCAGCCCATTTGTCCACTTTGTGAACTGACCCCGGGAACTATTATTTTAAAGTCCTCCACCAAGGTTCTGACCATCTTTATACCCCGCAATACAGGGGCGCATGCAGGATTGTCAGAAAAAAAAACACGAGAGAGAACTGCTGCGCATGCGCGGCTCCGTTTCGGCAGCGCTGTCCTATACAGCAGCCGCGGCGCTGTCAAAGAAGCGTCCGCGGCGGTGCTGTATACAATACAGCACTGCCGTGGATGCTTGTTTGACAGCGCCGCGGCTGCTGTATAGGACAGAGACGCTATGGTGGCCACTTAGTTTGCGCAGGGGGGGTTCCTGGAGACTTAGAAACCCCCCCTGCGTGCGCCACTGCAATACCCAGAGATAATAACCCATTACTACTACCAGTCAAGTCACCATCATCATTTATTTATATATTGCCACCAATTCCAAAGCACTGAACACAGAATTATCTTTCACATCAGTTCCTACCCCATTGGGGCTTACAGTCTAAAGACCCTAAGAGACACACTGGAATTAATTAATTTTGTTAGCAGCCAATCGACCTACTAGCATGTTTTTGTAGTGTGGGAGGAAACCGGACAACCAGGAGGATACACCAACGCAAACACGAGGAGAACATACAAACACTACACACATAATACCCTGGGCAGGAATCAAACTCATGACCCTGGTGCTGTAAGGAAGAAGCGCTAACCACTGAGCCACCAGATTGCCCAAGTCCATCAAGAGCACTAGACTATTCATTAGCAAATCTCACTCAACCCTTGTGAAGCGGTTCTCGGGGTCTTATCCTCTCAACCTGTATTGTCCTAACATAAAAATCATTAGTTCTGCCAAGTTGCTGAAACTTTTTTGCACGTACATACCTAGTGAATGTTCTCAGTAGCTCACTTGAATAAAGCATTTTTAGGCTTAGTGTCCCTTTACTTACAGAACAAACGTGAGTCATGTGTAAACGTTCCTCAGATCTGATTAGAGCGGAGTCCATTTTACTGTTTTCACAGACTACACACAAACCATCCATCTCAGTCTGCACCTTAATAAATTTCTGCGTATACATTTCACAATTGCCAACGCATATCTCTATTACTCATATGGTAGTTATTATAAACAGGTCATACGTTTTCTGTGTAAAAACTAGAGCTAGGAATTCGGGCTGTTAACATTGAGAGCATGCTGAATTCATGAGCTAAGGGACAGCGATGTGTTTTATGGTGAAAGGGAAGGTTTTGCAATGTTCTATACCAAAAAAAAATTATTGGCTGCAGCTAAGTTTTTGAGAAAGGTATGTACAATTGTATCTAGTGGTTCATATAGTATAGGTTTCAGATACGTTACTTTCAAAATGAATCTTCCAGTCCACCAGTTAGAAAAAAAAAACATTTTAGAATATTGTAGTTTGAATATTATGTTTTACTGCATGTATGTTATTAATTACAAATACTTAAGCTTCATAGAATATCAATCTGCGGTTGAAGAAGAAGTGGCATTATGGAAAATGTAAGTGAATGGACTTGTATAGTTTTACAATGAAGGCAGCAGGAGAAGCAGTATGGCATATTACTGAATACAGCCCCACAACCACTGATATCAATACTATAACTCTTAAAATGTGTCTGTCATAGTAGAATCAGCCTTTTTGGGGGTCTAAATCCTTATCAATCTTACAAGCCAACATTCTCAATTTAAAAAAATCAGGACAAAACAGGCCATACCACTGATCTGCTCAAACAAAGCTGAGATCTGACCAAACCAAAACATATATGAGGAGATCACATAACTTTCCCGACATTCCACACCCCTTTTGTCAAAACTGACTTGAGAATATTGGGAATGCTGGGAGAATGCAGAGAGAAAACAGTTTTAAGTTTAGAGTTCCACTTTCCCTTCTAAAAGGAAACATTTCCCTTCTAAAAGGGAAAGTGGTGTTGTCCATAGCAACCAATCAGATTCTAGTCATTTATCTACTACATTCTAGAAAATGAGAGCTAGAATCTGATTGGTTGCTAGTCATTTATCTACTACATTCTAGAAAATGAGAGCTAGAATCTGATTGGTTGCTAGTCATTTATCTACTACATTCTAGAAAATGAGAGCTAGAATCTGATTGGTTGCTATGGGCAACACCTCCACTTTCCCTTTAAAGAAGGTTTAATAAATCTAACCCCTTATTTCCATTTAAAAAAGTGATCAGAATAAATCAGGCATCTAAGTGTAGTCCGAACCCACTGGTACAAACATGGATTTGACTAGTGCCTTTATCTAAACTTGGGACACCTTAGTGACTTCTCATCACATTTACCCCTATATTTGCTTTCCAACTGTTTGAGACTTTTACATTGATTAGTACAATTTAAAGGAAATAGTATTTAAAAAATGAATAAAACTAGCCCTATGTACTACAGCCAAAGATAAGATTGTTTGGTGACCAAACCAAACCAAGGGATCTGTAGGGGGACTCTAGTAGATGATGGTTACACACAATCCAATGTCGTCATCACAGGACAAGATTTTATAACCTGATGCGTCCATTTCGATTGGATAGAAATTTGACTGACGATTGGGATCTACACACGTTGTCCCAAATGTCTGTCTGATATTAGTTTGCCACCTTATTACCAGTTTATGATGTTAACAGACCTGCATTACATCCACTTGCACCTGGTATTCAAATCAGTCATGAGTATATAGTTAAAAGACAAAGTCAGTTGAAAAGACAAAGGTTACTGGTGCAGATTTTGTATTAATCGTAACATTCATGTTTTTCAAGCATAAGATTAGGATTTGCCTATTGGGGGGTTATTTTATAACATGCAATGCACATCAACCACTAGTCACCCAGAAGCTTTGCAGAATGTTACAGTGAGTTTTTGCCCTTTTGACTGATTACATTGCTACGTAGGGGTTATCTCACTCTCACATCATGTGAGTAAATGTGCTTTGAAAACAGAATGTTTTGTTATCACTAAGTAATCCTCTACATAGGGAAGTTGGCAGGTGCCACAATATTTCTCTTTTACACTACAAAAATATCTGCAGAATCTTAGCTACCAACATTTTAAAACTCTGCTGCAGCACCTGTACACTCAGGCTACACCCGATACTGTCTTGGTGGACCTTACAGTAATTATAGATAGTTAAATAATATCATCTAACATGCAGAAAAAAAAGAGTAATTTTATTGTGCAGTTTGCCAACATTGAATAACATTAACATTTCTGGGGATACAATCTTCCAAGGACAGATCTTTAAAACATGAGACCGTTCCCAGGAAACAGGGACAGCAAGCAGCTGTGGAATTAGTCTCTTGACCCTCTTTTACATAGAATGCCAGTGACAAACAGGGGGTGCTGCTAACACTATAAGTGCACGTAAATATACTTACCTATGTTCCCAATTCAAAAGTCGGGACAAGGTGGACTTTTAGGGGGTAATCAAAAGGTATTTTAAAAATAAAATGTTTCTGGAACCAATGATGAGGATGATACATTAGCAATATACTGTATGTAATAATAAATCTGAATAAATTATTTCATGATTCATGGTAAAAGATCTGCTCATAGACCAAACCTGTCACTTCACCCAAGAGCTGGATATATTCATCCATTTAGTTGATCAAACAGGTCACAGGGACCTTTTAATGTGGGCAGCAGGTGACCAAGAGGATCGGCACTACCATTAGGGAGCCAATGGTTAGGGGGAGCCTGAATCACAGACCTAAAGTGATGTCACATAATGTCACTCAATCAGCATTTTTAATGACCCCGCGGTACCACCATACTTGAAGGAGAAGCGACCAGCAGCTTCTTATAAGTGAGTGTTGCACTGGGAGAACGGCACTTGGCTATGATGTCACAACCAAGAGCCAGACTTCTAGTTCCAGGAGGAGAGGGCGCTGCCAACACTTCCCGTCTCATGAGGTAGGCAGTGAGAGCAGGAGGTGCCGCTTCCAATGGGAGGGGGGCATTTCCTAAGGTGTCTCCAGGGCATGTGCGCTCCCTGATGACCAAACATGCAAGGTGATAGCGGTCATCTGCCAACAGCCTTTATGACACAATACCATACTTGCCAACTTTTCCTCGTTGGCTTCAGGGAGATCCCGGGGGAGGTGGGCGTGCATGGGTGGGGCTTGACAAATCGCATCATTTTGGCCCCGCCCCTAAATGATTGTCACAATTTTGGCCAATCACAGCAGGGGCTAAGATGACGCTATATTGGTGTCATTAAGCCCCGCCCTCCACCACTTATTTATTGTGGGGACGAGAACCGGGAGGTTGCCATACTCTCCCGGGATCCAGGGAGGTCTCCCAGAAATGCGGGAGTCTCCCGGACATTCCGGGAGAGTAGGCAACTATGCGTTAAAGAGAAGCAGCTAATGAATCTCTAGAGACTGAAGTGTCTTTTACATTTCTGTCTCCATTACTGAAGTTCATGTTGTCTTACCTGTCAGTCTTTGATTAAATCTTGGTCTCCATGAAAATTGCTAACTCCTTAGGCATCAATACATGGACATAGGACACAATTTCTGAACTGTGTCATCATGCCACAGATGGTGAAGCCAACCACGTCTTGTACTGGCTCAGCATCAGGGAGAATGCCAGACTCTTCAGGGAGTGAGGGAGATCACCCCTATTTCAGGGAGTCTCCCTGAGATTCAGGGAGAGTCGGCAAGTATGCACAATACTTGTTGCCCTGGGTGGAGCGATTGGCTAGGTATGGTCACTATAGGCTTTGTTTCTCTGATCATGGTCTGGTAGGTTGTCCCGAGCAATCTAGCGAGAGATAAGCTGCGGCTTCCAGTAATGGCGGATAGATGAAAAGATAAAGACATGCGACTTAAAAATGGAAATAGAAATAAGACAAGTGAAAGTACAATGGTACATCGATGGAAGGACGCTGGGTGTAAGGACAGAATGGGATGTAACTTGAATGGATAGGGTTAATGAATGTGAGTTAAAAATTTGTGTGTATTGTGAGGGAATGAGGATGTGTAATGAGGTTTTATCCTAAACCACACACATCCCATGCGGTTTGCATATTCATATCAATGGCCCAATCATTTCAATGGGGTTTCTACATGTAGCGCACAACCCTATTGAAATCAATGGGCCATATGAATGAATGGAAACAATACAGCACAACAGATATGGAGAACATAGAATAGTTTTTATTTGTACATTGGTCCCTGCATTCTTTTCGCTTGCCATAAGAAAGCAAGCGAAGTGCAGCGTTTAAAAGCCAGTCGGTAACCAGCCTAAACATCATACAACGCGCACATCAGAGGAAGGTGAAAATAAATTAAAATACCATTCATTTTCCCACAGCTAGGAGCTGATACATTCTCCCTATTCATCACAGAGTGTTAGAAATGGAGAGCTCAGGAAAATATTTCCACAGTGACCAGAGTCTCCAATCCCCATGAGGTACAGGTCACAGCAGAAATTTATGAGGTTGGAGATGTCTAACTGTGAAGAATTATTATGTTCTCTTTCAAGAAGGTATCACCCCAATAACAAGAACGTATCAGCGTCTGCCTGCTCAGGACATACATAATGTTGGCAGACAGTGAAAAATAAGGATTGAAGCGACATGTCTGACTTAGCAGCTATTTTCTGGCAGTGGTGATTTATACAGTGTGAGCTTTCTGCTTATCACTCTTAAAATACTACTACAGCATTAAGCAACCAATGGCTTCCCGGCTTCTGGAACTACAAGTCTCAGCATAGCTTATCTGGAATTTTTTAGCCAGTAAATGTCCATCTAGCTAGCAGGATAAATGTGCAAGTACACACTAGAGAACCTAATGTATCTATTGTTAATTGGTATTATTTATTAAATAGTTTGAGATATTCAACTGCTATTTCTAAGACAAGTACTAAAAGGGCGGCATTCACATCCCCCCCGCCCATTAATTTGGGCTTAATATAATATACCAAAAGTGTATGGTGCGTTTCAGCTCCCCAGGTGTTGTGAAACTACAAGTCCCAGCATACCCTGCCAGCTTTCGGCAGTCAAAGCATTCTGGTACTTGTAGTTTTACCTGGAGAGCCACAGGTTGGCCTGGCCTGTGTTAGATATATGTGTGTATCTATTAAATAACAAATTCAACATCTAAATAAACATATACGATGATGATTATCAGCAGAGCTTGTGATACGGATATGAATGCGATGTAACTTCAATCTGGTACGTGTTTAATTAACTGCTTTAAGATCAATAATTATTTTTTTTAAGCTAAGTTCAGATTAACTTACATCAAGGACAAAGATGTACATGAAGGTTAAACACAAAACAAATCTGATTGAAACAACATAAAGGTGAAACATTATTACAGTGAAATAATCTCCCATGTGTACACATGTAAATTGCTAATGTAGTCTGCAAGTCACCAAAGAAGATTTCTCCCCGCAGGGTGTAATTAGGCACAGTATGAAATACGCCGGTGGTCTTTATCTTGCAAGGTTATTAAAAAATGACCCTTGTAGTATCAGTGTGTATTCATGTTGGGAAGAAGATGTGCATCATTTCAACGGCTGCTTGTAAGCCATATTAATTACAATATTATACATATACATACACATGAAAGGTCTATGTCTAGCTTTATCTTTTATATATTTCAATAATAAACATAATAAACTGGGAAAGAAAATATTTTAAAATGCAGATTTTAAAATAGCACTATTACACCACAATTCAAACACTACTAAGAATGATTTACATATGCCGTTGCTCATATTTTTACTAGACACGTGGGGCCTGATTCATTAAGGATCTTAAATGAAGAGGATTCTTATTTCAGTCTCCTGGACAAAACCATGTTACAATGCAAGGGGTGCAAATGAGTGTTCTGTTTTGCACATAAGTTAAATACTGACTGTGTTTTCATGTAGCACACAAATATCAACTTTAAATTTCAGTGTACAAATAAGCTATCAAGTATTTGTGTGTGCTACATGAAAAAACAGTCAGTATTTAACTTATGTGCAAAACAGAACACTCATTTGCACCCCTTGCATTGTAACATGGTTTTGTCCAGGAGACTGAAATAAGAATCCTCTTCATTTAAGATCCTTAATGAATCAGGCCCTTAGTTTGTAAATGATACAAAAAAATAATAATAATTATAGCGGACCAGGGGAGTTCTTTGCTAAGTACAGTTTAGACACGTGAGGAAAATTACGTTTGCACCAACATGCAAAAATGACATTTTATTTTGCTGGATGAGATGATGTAAATGAGATAAGGTAGTGGTAAGGTCGCTCTCCCAGAGTGCTCTCTGCTTTGTAAGAGGGCTCACACATTTTTTTTTACCTCAGCAAATGAATTTGATTATTCCAGCCAATCTGAAGTGGTGAAGACCTGGGGATATATTTACTAAACTGCGGGTTTGAAAAAGTGGAGGTGTTGCCTATAGCAACCAATCAGATTCTAGTTCTCACTAATTTAGTACATTCTACAAAATGATAACTAGAATCTGATTGGTTGCTATAGGCAACAGCTCCACTTTTTCAAACCCACAGTTTAGTAAATATACCCCCTGGGGTTTAAATGTATCAATCTATGTCAAATCACCAATCTTCTTCGATTTGCCAGTGGTAGTTAATTTAAAACAGCAATTAAAGGCAAAACGCGCCGGTTTTTGCCTACAAAGAAACACCGATTAGAAAAAAAGACTACATCAATATAAAACAGACTTACCTACAAAGCAACGCTGCACATTTCCGATGGTTGGATGATGCTGACTGCAAGTAATTCAGAACACAGACCTCTCCGGCACTTGAGTTCCACATCACTGTGCGACCTACATAACTGTTCATTTAAAGCGGCAATGTTGGGACCCCGCTGGTTAAGTATTGAATTCAACAACATTGCTGCTTTAAATGAACAGTTATGTAAGTCACACTGTTCAGTGAGTCTGTTTATATTGATGTACTTTTTATTTATAATCGGTGTTTCTTTGTAGGTATCCTGGTTATTGGGTTGTGGTACTTTGAAAAAACTTACCCAATCCGTCTGTTTGTGTTTTTCTATTTAGTGCAATAACACCTACTTTCTGTATTTTGGTAAATGTTGGCATTTTACCTATGTATGGTAATTTGTACATAACAGGCTGTTGACAGGACCTCAGATTATTCCTCATTGGTCCTTTGAAATTTGTGGGAGGAGTGTAGTATGCAAATAATTTTCTAATCTCAACACAGATACTATACTTCTAAAAATAATATTGTAGCATACAGATTTTTGGGGATTTTTGTTGCGATGTGCAGATAAAAATATATAATTTCCCATGTTTTACCGCATAAAACATACTGGTGGAACCACTGAATAAACAATCAAAGTCTTTCTAGCACAGAATATATACAGCAAGAGATGTAAAAAAAAAAGGAAAAATCATTAAGAATTGAAATATGTTTGTAATGTTGTGAAATAATAATTGCACATTGCATTGTGTGTCCACACTATGCATTTGTATGTTCTTAGTTAAGTAAAAATATATATCTATATGTACATACAGAGTATTGGTGGGTATGACAGTGTTAAGTCACTATAGGGAGATATATTGGAGAAACCAGATGTTTGCAGCAGAAACGGTAACAAAACCATAAGGGGCTGCAAATCAATAAGGAGCTTAGAGGGAGCATCCGCTGCTACAAGGGGTCAAACAAACTGCATTTAGAAAGACACAAGAGGATGAGAAAGTCTTGTACCAGATGAGACCGAGCCGACGTGTCACAGTGTAGCTCAAACACTTTAGAACATCATCATCATCATTATTTATTTATATAGCGCCAGACAACTCTGTAGCGCTTCACAATTGGGAACAAACAGGAATAAACAATACTGGGTAATACAGACAGAGAGGTAAGAAGAACCTGCTCATATAGCTCATAGTGTATCCATCATTTACACACAGTAGGGCCGGCCACTTTGTGAGATGCAGCAGCATTCATGAGAGCCTATGTATACACACAGGGATACACCACCACCCAACATTGTCCAGGAGGTAATCCAGACAAATTCAGTGCACCATCAGTTTGAGACATCATTTTGCAGCAGGGGCGCACGCAGGATTTTAAAAGTCCCCCCCCCCCAAAAAAAAAAGAAATAGAGAGAGCTGCATGCGCAGCTCCATTTCGGCGGCACTGTATTGTACAGCAGCCGCGGCGCTGTCAAAGAAGCGTCCGCGGCGGTGCTGTAGTACAATACAGCACCGCCGCGGATGCTTCTTTGACAGCGCCGCGGCTGCTGTACAGTACAGTGCCGCTATGAAGGGGCACTGTTTAGCCCCCAATCTTCGCAGAGGGGAGGGGTTTCTGGAGAATCAGAAACCCCCCTGCGTGCGCCCCTGTGCAGAGCGGTGCTACAACCCCCATGTACATGCCCAGCCTTTTTAACGGGAGGTATGTAGCAGCACCGCTGAGGCATGGGGTGGTGATGTCACCGGATCCTACTGAATTTATTCGTAAAAACTAGTGGTTTGTACACAGACGCAATTTGCAGTTCAATTCAACACTGAATGCTCAAAGTGCTTAATGACTCCGTGATAAATGTATAGCAGACAGGGGAAAGGTTATATTATATATATATATATATATATATATATATATACATACATACACACACACACATGTCAGATTTGATGTGATGTCCCTTTAGTTTGAGGACCCCCAGGACACTGGCTTCTGATATACATGTCCAGTCTCTTCTAGAGACCGTGGCTTATAAATTCCATAATACTGGCGGTACATGCCAGCAACCAATATCGATAAGACCATTATCAGGCGTGTTGGTAAATACGATTGGAAGGCGACAACTATTGGCTTGTGTTTGTGAACTTGTTTACTGGTACGTCTATATGTGAATTGCCAAACTAGTCAGTGACTCTTCTCGTAGTATTAATCTGTATAGATAACAGAAAAACTTAACTGTTTAATTGGTGGTGTGGGGTATTAGCGGAGGGTCTGGCTCTACCGAGGCCTTTGGCCTGGTCAGTAAATGTTTATCTTAACAAATGCAGGTTTATCTTGTGCTCGGATGATGCCTGGGTTGGCCTTGTTACTTCTGTGAGGTCCATGAGTAACAGCTGCCTGTTGAAACACATTTAATCATCCAGAATAATACATCATCTCAGCCATAACAGCAGCTCCCATCCAAACAGCCTCTCCGCTGCACTGCTGGTGATTTCTGGGGGAACCTGTTTCTCTGGCAAAGAAGTCACCGTATCTATTTGTTCTGACGTTGAACAAAGAGCTAAAGCCTGTAAGGCAAGGCTGGGAATAAATCCTAAATTCCTCATTATTAACCTGAAACTGGTTAATTATAAATATATTTACATGTTATGTCAAGAAAATTCTGTTTACAACAATTACCAATACATGAAACCACTGTTTGTAAGAACAACGTTATAAAGCAAATTCATGGAGAACTTCAGGGGATAAATGTATTAAGCTGTGATTTTTTTCAGCGATTTTAAATCGCCATAAATCACGAGAGATTTGAAGTGCAAAATCGCCGTATGTATTAACCAGCGATTTTGACTTTCTGATATCCAATCTCTGGCGATTTATGTAGATTTTAAAACCCCTATCTGTCCCATGTTATAGTCAAACTCGCCAGGGATTAAACACAAACTCGCCCAAGTTTGAATTCAAAATCGCCAGATACAACACGCTGATTTCTATAGGCGAGATTGGAAAAACACATCACTGCTACACTGCAGGGCAATGTTAATATAACAGGAGGCACAATGCAAGTTTAAATAAAGCATCTTTTTAGTTGTAGAGGGGCAAAAATTATTATGAAATTTCTTACCAGGGGCAATTTATTTTAAGAATAAATTAGTGGTCCAAATGTAATTATAGATGAAAAAATGTAAGTGATTTTTTTGTGTTGTTGTTAGTATAGTGGCTTACTATTTCATCACCATTAAAAGTACAGACCTGTGGCACTACAAGTGTCAGCATGCACATGAGCACTTGTAATGTCATCAGGGCCGGATTAACCATACGGCTAACTGGGCCACAGCCCAGGGGCCTATGGCATCCAGGGGGCCCTTGAAAGTGCACCCGGCGCGATCAGTGCTGCTGAGCACTTTCACTGTGGTCCTTCCCCGGCGCGCTGTAGTCTCCTTACTGAATGTCACAGGTCTGTACTTTTAATGCTGTCCCCATGAGGAAAGTTTAAGTCTTGACATATCATAAAAATATAACTATTGCTCCACTGCTGATATAGTAAGCCACTGTAATATGAAAAAACAAAAAACAAAAAAAAAAGCTTACATTTAATTTATAATGACATTTGGGCCACTAATTTGTTCTTAAAATAAATTGCCCCCGGTAAGAAAATTCATTTGGCGATTTGTATAGCTAGAGGGGGAAAACTTAGGGCAATTGGTGGCGATTTGAAAGAAACACATCTCTGGCGATTTTACATCAAATCACCGGTTAATAAATCGGCGATTTTAAACTCGCCCAAGAAAATCACTGGAAATTCAATATCGCAGCTTGATACATTTACCCCCGAGCCTGAGCAACCCTCAGAATAATGCTCAGTACAGGAAAACATGGAGATATATTTGTAGGGATCCAGTAGGGGAAAGGGAGTGGCAAACTAGCTGGGGGTTACGCAAATGTGTGTAACATCTGTACAGCAGAAAAAGTTACTCATGGTTCTTAATGAAAATATGCCTATTGTAAAGAATGGCTCCATTCCATACAAAATCTGGGCCCCACTTTGAAGCTGTTCTAAAGTGCTCAAAAAATGTTGGATTCTATTAATTTACGTGGAGTGCTGCTTAATGGTTCAGGAGTACTAACATGCTTCAAAAGTGCATATGCACAAAACCCTGATTTGCATGTTTGATACATTTATAAATCAGATATTGATCTTTTTGCATTACCATAACTGTCTTCATATTCCTACACTATTGAGGTTAAAAAAGTGTATTTACGACATTTCATCCAATACACTCTGACTATTTGTAATATGGGTTTTCATCCATTTACTTTATGGAAGCTTAGAACACTTTAAAATTTTTATACAGCAAAGTCACCCACTAAAGTGCAAAGCAAAATTCCTTTACTATTTGTTATAATGGTGCCCTACTTCAACAATTGTAAGAGTAATTCCCTCCCATTCCTTCCATCTTTACATTCTTTCCCTCCCTCTCCTTCCTTCCCTTCATTCCATCCTTCTTCCTTCTCCCCAACATTCCTTACTTACTTTCCATCTTTACCTTTCTTCCCTCACTCTCCTCTCCTCCCTTCCCTTCATTTTGCAATTTCCTTCTTCCTTCCCTTCCTTATTCCTAACATTCCTTCTTTACTTTCCTTCTTTACCTTCCTCCCTCCCTCTCATTCCTTCCCTTCATTTCTTCCTTCCTCCTAACCGTCCTTCCTTACTTTCATTCCCTCCCTCCCCTTCATTCCTTCTTCCTTACCTTCTTACTTTACATTCCTTGCCTCCCTCTCCTTCCCTTCATTCCTTCCTTCTTCCTTACCTTCCTTCTTTCCCTCTCCTTCCTTCCTTTTGTTTCTTCCTTTCCATAACTCTTCCTTCCCTTCCTTCTTCCTAACATGCCTTTCCTACTTTCCGTCTTTACCTTCCTTTCCTCCCACTCCTTGCTTCCAACCGTTTCTTCCTTTCCATTCTTCTTCCTTCCCTTCCTCCTTCCTAAAATTCTTTCCTTACTTTTCTTCTTTACCTTCCTTCCCCTTTCGTCCCTTTGTTTATTCCTTCCCTTCCTTCCTTACATTCCATCCCTCCCTTTCCTTCCCGTCATTCCTTCTTCCTTAGCTTCCTTCTTTAGATTCCTTCCTTCCCTTCATTCCTTCTTCCCTATGTTCCTTTTTTACATTCCTTCCCTCCAGCTCCTTCCTTCCCCTTGTTTCTTCCTTTCCTTCCATCTTCCTAACCTTCATTCTTTACCTTCCTTCCCTTCCTCTCCTCCCTTTCCTTTGTTTCTTCCTTTTTCCTAACTTTCCTTCCATACCTTCCATCCTTCACTTCCTCTCCTTCCTTCTTTACCTTCCTTGGTTCCCTTCCTTTCCTTCCTTCTTCCTAACATTCCTTCCTTTCTTCTTCCTGACATTTCTTCCTTCACTCCCTCCCCTCCCCTTTGCTCCTTCATTACCTTCCTTCTTTGCCTCCCTTCCATCCACCCTTTTTAAACCACCTCAATTAGATCACATTTATATTACGTACATATTAACCATTTGAATGCACCTGCCCAGCCATCTTAACAGGGACCATTGCATTGTGATTTGTAAAGAACAAAGCAACTGCTTCCAAAATGCTGCTTGGAGCTGCTTTCCAAAAGATTTCAAGGAGGCATAAAAAGACTGTTATGAAGGGGGGCATTTAACATCCATACACACAAAGGTGCACAATGAGCAAGACAATGGTCCATCTATACATCCCATGAACAAAATCATCGCAGTTTTGGAAGTCGGACCCACCACTTGGCACAGCCTACGATCACATTTGACAGATCCCCATAATAAGTGTAAATGTTTATATGCTTCATCCTCCTTCATGTTTAATATAATTCCTTACAATCATTAGGTAGCTGCCTTTATATCAAGTATTTTAATTTCATTTTTAATACATATTGTTTTATGTGTGGATATGTGTGCAGATTGTATCTTAGTTGTGTCAGAAAGGAAAAAAAATAAAACAATCGTTTCATCAATGGATAGTTCCATACTTGGTGGATGCTGTTTGGGAAGTGTAGTAGATTAGCAGATCATAAGCAGTAACTGTGTTACTGTGTTTTCAGGGGACGGATGGTTTATCTGTGAGGCTTTGAGGTCAGGTATCTATAGACAAATCCCTGGAGAAGATCATGTTTTTGCCAGACTCTGCTATCTACACACTAGAGTACAGCTTAATATACATCATTCAACTCATTGAATTCTCCTTCCAATGGAAACATTAACCCAATACAACTATAGCAATTCTGATTGTATCTACCATAAATTACACTTTGTCAATGCAGCCTTATCATTCATTATCAAAGGCTATTTTCACTATTCTCAGTGTTAGATATTTTCACCAGCATCAAATATACGGATGACTCAAACAGATATGTCTACACCTCTAAAATATTTAACATAGACTCTGAGGAATTTATTAATAAATTAAAAAAATATAATAAAAAGCTTTCATAAAGACCAATTGAGGGATTAATAGATAATATAGATTGATGATATATGTTATTAATCCATGAAAAATAATTATTCCTTAAAAAGGAATATATATATGATTACAGTAAGGGTAACAAACATTATTTAGATATATTAGTGGAAGAAAAAATAAAGGGCAAGAAATAGTAAGGGGTGGATATGTTTAAAAAGAAAAGAAATTGCAGACTGCTTAAATAATTCTTTACTCAAAGGTGTCCCCTACAATAGTGGGAAATAATATTCACTACTTGTACTATAGACACAAATATATTGACCACAGAAGAGGTATTGCTTGGACTCTCAAAATTAAAAACCAATAAGTCAATGGGCCCATGTAGTATATATCCAAGAGTATTAAAAGAACTTAAAGAATTGTGCAACGCTATCAACCAATCACTGCTGAGATGTGTAGTTCCAGGTAATTGGATGAAAATTATCAGAGTTACTTCGGAAAAAAAAAATAAAAAAAATTGTTGACTATTTAGAGTCGAGGCAGTTTGGATTTGCTGCTAGAAGATTAAATAAAACAAATCTAGTGGATTAATTTATGGACTCCATAATTAATGTTATCAGGTGGGATCAGTGGATATAGATTATTATTATTTATTTATAAGGCTGCTCAGATTCCCTAGTGCCGGATATGGAAGCAAATAATAAATAGATGAGGTTATACACATAAGTATCTGTGTGGAGCTTTGTATGTTCTCCCTGTGTTTGCGTGTGTTTTCTCCGGGTGCTCTGGTTTCCTCCCACACTCCAAAAACATAGTGGTAGGTTAATTGGCTGCTATCAAATTGACCATAGTCTGTGTGTGTGTGTGTGTATGTAGGGAATTTAGACTGCAAGCTCTAATGGGGCAGGGACTGATGTGAGTGAGTTCTCTGTACAGCGCTGTGGAATTAGTGGCGCTATATAAATAGCTGATGATGATGATGGTGATGATAAGTAGGACAGATGAGAGTGAGTGCTGCTATAGGGACTCACACAGAGTGCAGCAAAAGATATAACAGGGGCGGGTGAGGGAGTCAGACAGTAGACAGACATGGGGCAATAGATGAGTTAGATTTCAGCAAAACATTTGATACAGTATCCCACAACAAAATAACTCAGAAACTGAAGATCTTTGGATTTGACTTTAAAATAGGGGAATGGATAAAAGTTTGGCTGAAAGAGAAGATATGTCTTTTGCAGATGATATAGAGAGTTGTAATAGCGTTAACACGCCAAAAGTGGTAAATCAATTTCATAGTGATTAAGAGACAACGGAGGAATGGACTGCCGTGTGGAATCTTCAATTTAGTATATCTAAATGTATAATAAAGAATGTGAACACAAGGATTCAAATCTGAACACAGAATGATTTGTGAGTTGTAGTTTCAGATGATATTAAGGTCAGCAAAGCGCACAGTCAATCAGTGGGAAAAGCCAGCAGAATGCTAGGTTATATAAGTCATCTTAATATCAGAAATAGGGATCTATTTATTAAAGGAAGATAAGTCCTAAATTCTGCGTAAAGGGGATTTTTCTCAGGATTTAGGGCTTCTTCCTATTTATATCGCAGGTCGGTAGTCATTGCTGGGACCTATTTACCAAGGACATCAGTGGAACAAGTACCGCTGCTGTCCTCTGATTGCTAACGCCATCTCAGGACGGCGTTGGCAATCAGTAAATTTTTTCTAATAGATTGTACATAGAAAGTTTTTGCATGGCTGCGGTACGCGGCTATAGAAAGTCTAGTCATCGAGAGGTCTAAATAGACCACAATGGGAGGTAATATTGCTACATTATAGGACATTAATAAGACTTCACCTTGAGCACTGTGTACAAGTGTGCGAACATCTCTAAAATACAATAATAAACTAAAATAAAAATAAAAAGAACAGAGAAGAGCTACTAAATTGGCACACGGGCTGTATAACAAAATTTACCAGGAAATACTTAAAGAGCTGAACATGTAGAGCACAGAGGGGATAATATAGAAACATTTAAATATATCAGAGGTATTAACAGAGTTCAGGAAGGCAGGAGTTTAACAAATAAGAGGATTTCTAGAACAATGCACTCTGTAATTAGAGGGACGAAAACTGAATGGTTATACAAAAAGGGTTGTAGATCTATGGAAAAGTCTATCTGCAGTTCTGATGGGGACTTATGCAGTAAACTAATTAAATAACGCATGGGAAAAACATGTGGCTATTGACTTAGCTCTAAAATGTATTTAAACAAAAAAACAAATACAAAAAAACAAATGTAGACAGACTTGACGGACCCGTAGGTTCAATTCTGTTATTAAATTTTATGTTCTATGTCATAGTTGCCAACTTTCCCGGAGAGGGTATGTGATGGGAGGGCGAAGGGGGCAAGGAACGGCAAATCGTGTCAGTTTGGTCCCACCCTGCGACAAAATCTACATTTTGTCATGGGGCGGGGCCAAAATGACGCGATTCACCGTGAATTACATCATTTAGGCTCCCTAGAGGCAGGTTGAGGGAGAATTGCCTGCTCTCCTGGGAGTTCGAGAGTCCTGCCCGGAATTCGGGAGTCTCCCGAACATTCCGTGAGAGTGGGCCAGTATGTTCTAAGTGACTAAAATAAATAAATAAATGTAATACCTCTCACAATAACAAGACACATATACTGAGTATTTCATACATGATTAAAGCATAACTGTACATATTTTCCAAACACCTTATTTCAAAACATGTTCATTTTGGTGAATAATGCATTTAATGTACGTTTAACCCAAAGACCTTTGTGTGGATTTATTACAGCCCATTTTATGTACATCCAATATCAACAAGAATTCGACTGTAGCACAAAGACGTCAACCCTATCTGTTTCATCCTGGAGATATTTCTCCAGTGGCTTTCTGACAGAATTAACCCAGGTTCAATTAATAAATTCATATGAAACAATCCATTGGCTTTAATTAATTCATTTATTCATGGTTAAGTCAATCAGATTGTCAACCAAACAGCCAAATGACACCTTTGGAGCCCAGGAGGGTATATAACCACTAAAAATGTAAATGAAAAATATCAACAATATACCAGGGGTGGACGAAAGAGCCAACGAGAGGGGCTTGTAAAATACAGCTTCACATTAAGCGCACAATGGGTAATATGTACAAATATCAATATTTGCTGCACTGCTTTGACTTTCCACAAATGGTAGGGTGAGAGTTAAATAGGACAAGGAGCCGGGCAGGGCAGGTGGTCGTTTGCTGTTTGTCTTGCACTGAAGACCGTTTTGATGGATCACATTCAATGAGAGCGTGAATAATGAATTAGTAGGAGGAATGACCTAAAGATTAATTCCCTTGAAGGTGAGAAACCTTGGTTTGAAACCTCCTTTGCTATCTGCCTGTGACCTATTTTCTGTAAATAATAGCAGGCAGAGAGGAGTCTGAGAAATGCTGTGCCCAGCTGGTTTCCCCCTATAGTACAATCCACTTCTTTTCTGTCAAATAAAAACATATGTTTTGTACATGGGGGGAAAAAAAGCTAACGCTGCAATCCGCTCCTAGGTATGGAGCGGTAGATATGGGTATTATGATGCATGGTATATCTCAGTAAATTGGTGTATGACTTTATAATCAGACATAGGGGGGCGATTCAATTAGGTGCGAGTTGTCTCTTTTTCTTCCTGGAATGTGCCGCGAGTAATTCAATTATAAGCCCTGCGGTAATGACGATGCCTGAAAATAGGGCTTCATTCGCTCATTTTTTGCTTGCACCCCTAGGAGGGATTAGTCCGTATACTGCATAGCTTTGTACATTTATACAGCTTTTACACATCTTGTAGTTTCATGTTTGTCCTAAACAGATATGTTGTGTTATTTACATTCTACAAATAGGAGCAGTTTGTTTTGTAGAATGACAGTGTCTTTTAGTTCACGCAGATTTTCAAATGTCTGTCCAGTCGAATAAATATCTTAGTGTGTGGTTCAAATTGTTGAAATGTACTATACACCCACTGCAGCTGAAATTGTCTGACCCTTCTTCGCTTAAATAGATAAATGTACAATGTATTTTTTTTATTGTCCAAATGACAGCAGTAAACGAGGTCACCAGAGCAGAGCACAAAATTAACTGGTAACGAACACATAGGTTACAGTCACGTGTAAGTGGTGTATGCTGAACTAGGATCCTAAATGAAAAAAAGAAAAGAAAAGAAAATTAAATGGAAAGAAAGAACACTCACGTTAAAAAAAGATGGTGGAGGAGGGGGTGGAGTGGGAAGATATAGATGGGTAACAAGGCAAGAGTCAGAGGAGCAGAAGATGAGAAGCACAGACTAAGAGGGGATATGTAAAGAACATAGGAGGCCCAGTAAGACTGTCAACAAAAGAAATATTGTAAACATGGTGGCTCAGTGGTTAACACTGCTGCCTCACAGCACTGGGGTAATGAGTCTGTCTGTGTGGACTTTGTATGTTCTCCCTGTGTTAGCGTGGGAGACACTGCTGCATGTGGACCAGTGTCTCCCAACACTCCAAAGACATACTCCAAAGATATTGTTAATTGGCTTCTGACAAAATTAACCCTAGTGTGTGTGTGTAGTAGGGAATATAATATGTAAGCTCCACTGGGGCAGGGATTGATATCAATGGTTAAATATTCTCTGAAAAACGCTGTTATATGTAGGGATTATATAAATAACTGTTAATAATGAATTAGTTAGCTGATATGCGAACCAGTAACGGATCCACAGCAACCAGAACCTTAGAAATGTATTGTGGGAGTTGTTGAAGATTGCTGTGAGCTTTTCGTTACATTTATTAAGAGATTAAATTTTTAACCTCTGCAAAATCTAATGTCAAACATTTCCATGCTTAGGAAATAATCTATCTTGAGGCTGTAAATATAATTTATAAATTATAAATCTAAATTATAATCGGCTCATATGCTCATTTTTTTTTTTAAAGTAAAGCCTCACATGAGTTCTTTCTAAGGTTAAGATTAGGGATTCAGTGGCGCACGCAGGGGGGGTTTCTGAGTCTCCAGAAACTCCCCCTGCGCTAACTTAGTGCCCACCATATCGGCACTGTCCTATACAGCAGCCGCGGCGCTGTCAAAGAAGCGTCCGCGGCGGTGCTGTATTGTATACAGCACCGCCACGGACGCTTCTTTGACAGCGCCGCGGCTGCTGTATAGGACAGCGCTGCTGAAACGGAGCTGCTGCGCCCCTGGGATTATATAGATCACGCACACCCTGGGCCTGAGTCATTAAGGAAAGCAAAGCAAAAAAATGGAGTAACTTTGCACCCTGGCAAAACTATGTTGCATTGGAGGAGAGGTAAATTTAAAATGTGGGGACAGATTTATAGTTGGTTGTAGGGTATGTCCTAGATCAACTTTAAATTTTAGTGTGAAAATAAGCTATCAAGTATTTATGTGGTATATGACAAACAAATCAATATTTTTCTTATCTACAAAATAATAAACTAATTTGCACCCCTTGCATTGTAACATGGTTTGTCTAGGATCAGAGTTACTCCTTTTTTTGCCTTGCGATCCTTAATGACTCAGGCCCCTGTCTCCTACTCAGGTACAACAATTGTGGAGTACACTATCCATGTATGGGGAACGTCGAAAAACACAAATTGGGGTAATGCAGAACCAATGGAAAATAATACATATACACAATCCTCTGTGACATAAGGTTCATCTACAAACCATACACGCACTAATGGTGAACAGGACAGTGACATTTAAGGTGAACAGATATGTATTGATGGCAGCCCATAGGAAAACAATGATGGTGATTTGTGTTTACACAATTCTTCCTCCCTAAAAAAAACAGTAGGGGCTAGATTTACTAAGCTGCGGGTTTGAAAAAGTGGGGATGTTGCCTATAGTAACCAATCAGATTCTAGTTGTCATTTTGTAGAAGGTACTAAATAAATGAAAGCTAGAATCTGATTGGTTGCTATAGGCAACATCCCCACTTTTTCAAACCCGCAGCTTAGTAAATCTAGCCCTAGGTGTGGTTCAAATTATTGGATTTTAGTTTATATCAACTACACCCAAAGACAGTCTGTCTTGTAAGTGCCTCTTTTTCATTCAGATAACACAGTAGGTATAATTTCAAATTATTTTAATATACTTTATTATAACTGTGATGGAAAATTCTAAACAACACTTATTATAATAACATGTGGTTCACAAACTAGTGATTTAACTAATAAAGATAAACTCTGAAATTGTAAACAACCAAAGTTATAACAAAGCTGTCAATAGCAAAAAGTTGAAATGAAGCTGTCAGACACCCTCTCTAAATCAAATGCACATTAGTCACACCAGAGGCAGCTTTGGTGCAGCCAAGCAAATCATTTACCATTTTCCAGGATAACTTTTCAAATGGGGACATTGTTGCTTTTGATTCCAGGGCTGAAATCAAATTGCATCTTGGTTAAGCAGTAGGAATGGCATTAACTCTCCTTTTAATTAATTTTAATGTATAGGTAGCTAAGGTCCTATGTGCAGGTTACCTTGTGCATACTTGCCAACTTTTCCTCGTTGGCTTCAGGGAGATCCCGGGGGAGATGGGCGTGCGGGGGCGGGGCTTGACTAATTGCATCAATTTTGTCCAATTACGGCAGGGGCGAGAACCGGGAGGTCACTTTGATATGCTCCCCCGCACATCCTTCAAAAACCCAGTCCCCAAAATTCGCCATGGTCCAAACTCCAATGTACAGTGAAAAACAGATATTACTGAACACTAATATAGTCCATAGTTAATTATATGTCAATAATAGAACATTCAAAATCAAAACAAAATGGGCAAAGTGAGCAGAATGGATAGAGTGCAACCTATGAACGTCTGGTGCCCTAGACCCGGACTACTGTGGCCTATCGACAAGTCCAGGCCTTGTGGGAACAGATGCTCTCAATAAGCCGCGAGGTCCCACAGTAACCTCTGGGCTATGTTAACGCATGATTGTTGTAGGTAATGCTCTTCACTCTTTTCTTGCTCGCACCTCTATGAAAAATGAGCAATGCTTTTTTTCTGCATGCCGAAACAATGCTCTGCGGTCACTACGGAACCTTGCAGCTTCTTGAATCAGCCCCTTTGAGTTGGGTTTTGAAATAAAATAGAAGCTACATCAAAGAGATAAGCAGATTCAAAATTCGTTCTGCATTTGACAGCATTCTGCCGAACGGCGAAGCAAAAGTGTAACTTTTTACATAGGTTAAACACTATTCAAGGACAGATCACATAGGAACGACGGCGCCTATTTGTTTTTACTTTTTTCTGTGGAGAAAGAACTGTTCACCTTTGTAGTCAGTGGGTGCGATTCAATTGGCATTGTTGAGGGGTGGGATATATTAGGCAGCAAGTGAACGGTCAGTTCTTGTAGTTGATGTGTTAGAAGCAGGAAACATGTGCCAATATAACTAGATGTTATTCACCTCACCACTCCACTCTTCAGTGGTGTTATTGTTGTGGCTGATTGGTGTGTGCCTATCTACTATATAAAAGCCTAGTGGCGTGTGTGGGAAAAAAAAAAACCAAGCTGCAGCGCCACCTGCTGGGCAGAGTTATACACTGACCTATATATTTCTTGAAGGAGAAGTGACAGTTGGGAGTGGTTGGTGGTTGCCGGGGGTGACAGTGGGGAGTTTTTAACACCTTAAGTAGCTTGATAAAGGATGTGGCGATGAAGATGAAGGATGAGGTGATGGAGAAAAATGATGAGGTGGTGACATGTAATCAAAACCACGTTAAAAAAGGGCGCTTACGCCGGGAAGTAACGCTCTTCCCCTGAGGAGGCGTGGGCTAGGCCCAAATGCATGACAAGAACCTTTTTAACACCCTAAGTAGCTTGATTTGACTAGAATGCATGAGTATCATGCACGGGTTAACTTGTATGTATATATATATATATATATAGTTCCATCTGTGGAATTTAAAAAAAGCAGATGAGGATGACCTGTATTTTGTGGCTTGTAGTGACATAAGGGGCCAATGAGGGAATACTCTACAACTCAGCAGTGTCTGCAGGCTCGGTTGACATGTAGTTTTAACAGGGAATAGTCAGATTAGAGCTTAGTAACCGCAGTGTTATTGTGTCATTGTATAAACTCTCGTTTTCTGTCTTAAGTAGTGCAATTTGCTAACATAGGTTTTCCTGTCTTCCATGATTCATTTGTAATCGTGACGAGAAGTCGACAACTAACACAAAACATTTGACTTCTCCACTTGTCCTCTGTGTTTGTTTTCATGTGTGACAACAGTGTCGGGAGTTCTATGTGAGATTAACTCCTCTTTATCAACATTTTTCATCAGTGTTTATGTAAGTGACATCAGTCACCTGCCCACCAGCGGATCAGTGTTTGCTCAGATATATAGACTTAATGCCGCTCACAGTTATATTACTATATTGCTGGGAGGAATGGAATCATTGTTTGATATGTGCTTAGCTTTGCAAACTGTTGTAGGCTATTTACTTTTATTAAAAATAAATAAACTGCAAACTGATGGAATGTTAATACAGAAAGAAAATGTACGCTGCAGGAGAGGATTCCGTAACAAGCACATAATATGCTAATCACTCTCCTGGGCGGAGCTTTGTCTCTCTTACACCGCTCTCCTCCTGTAGGTCAACGATCTCAGAGCAACAACTGGCCTAGCACATAATATGCTAATCACTCTCCTGGGCGGAGCTTTGTCTCTCTTCCACCGCTCTCCTCCTGTAGGTCAACGATCTCAGAGCAACAACTGGCCTAGCACATAATATGCTAATCACTCTCCTGGGCGGAGCTTTGTCTCTCTTACACCGCTCTCCTCCTGTAGGTCAACGATCTCAGAGCAACAACTGGCCTAGCACATAGTATGCTAATCACTCTCCTGGGTGGAGCTTTGTCTCTCCTCCACTGCTCGTCTCCTGTAGGTCAGCGATCTCAGAGCTCCAACTGGCCTAGCACATAGTATGCTAATCACTCTCCTGGGTGGAGCTTTGTCTCTTCTCCACTGCTCGTCTCCTGTAGGTCAGCGATCTCAGAGCTCCAACTGGCCTAGCACATAGTATGCTAATCACTCTCCTGGGTGGAGCTTTGTCTCTCCTCCACTGCTCGTCTCCTGTAGGTCAGCGATCTCAGAGCTCCAACTGGCCTAGCACATAGTATGCTAATCACTCTCCTGGGTGGAGCTTTGTCTCTCCTCCACTGCTCGTCTCCTGTAGGTCAGCGATCTCAGAGCTCCAACTGGCCTAGCACATAGTATGCTAATCACTCTCCTAGTGTCACGATTTAGGAGTATTTCTTACTGTTTTTTGGCACTACTCACCAAAGAGGCGCGGAGTGTAACGTGTTCCAGGTCTTCACCAGGAACCCCCGCAAGGAAGTATGGTCTTAGCTGCGGGAACACGCAGGTCGCGGTCCTTAGAGGGAGCAACCAGTGAAGCAAGGATGGAAGCGGTGTCAGGCAGGCCGGGTCAGAACCGAGATATCAATAGATGCCACGGGGAGAATCCAATGTTCGTAGTCAGGAGCTAGCCGGGTCAGGTATCAGAAGCGCAGGAGAATGGTCAATAACAAGCCGAGGTCAATTCACAGGGAGCACAGAGAAGGAATGGTCAGGACAAGCCGGGTAATACACTGGAGTCACAGATAGCAAACAACAGGAACGCTGGAGCAAGGATGGGACCTAATACTCTGGCACCCATCATGTGTCAGAGTCAGCCTTTTATAGGGGGAGACAGGGGGCAGGGCTGCCTACGGCGGTGGTGATGCTGACCACCACTACCGGATACTGTGCATTGCTAAGCAACGGGATGCGGGGCTGCCGGGACCCGGAAGTGACGACCGGTTGCCTGATATCAAAAGGGAGTGCCCGTCCCTGTGCGGAGGATGAGACACAGGGACGGCGCGTGACACCTAGGTGGAGCTTTGTCTCTCTTCCACCGCTCTCCTCCTGTAGGTCAGCGATCTCAGAGCTCCAACTGGCCTAGCACATAGTATGCTAATCACTCTCCTAGGTGGAGCTTTGTCTCTCCTTCACCGCTCTCCTCCTCAGGGTCAGCGATCTCAGAGCTCCAACTGACCTAGCACATAGTATGCTAATCACTCTCCTAGGAGGAGCTTTGTCTCTCTTCCACCGCTTTCCTCCTGTAGGTCAGCGATCTCAGAGCTCCAACTGGCCTAGCACATAGTATGCTAATCACTCTCCTAGGAGGAGCTTTGTCTCTCTTCCACCGCTCTCCTCCTGTAGGTCAGCGATCTCAGAGCTCCAACTGGCCTAGCACATAGTATGCTAATCACTCTCCTAGGTGGAGCTTTGTCTCTCTTCCACCGCTCTCCTCCTGTAGGTCAGCGATCTCAGAGCTCCAACTGGCCTAGCACATAGTATGCTAATCACTCTCCTAGGTGGAGCTTTGTCTCTCTTCCACCGCTCTCCTCCTCAGGGTCAGCGATCTCAGAGCTCCAACTGACCTAGCACATAGTATGCTAATCACTCTCCTAGGTGGAGCTTTGTCTCTCCTTCACCGCTCTCCTCCTCAGGGTCAGCGATCTCACAGCTCCAACTGACCTAGCACATTGTATGCTAATCACTCTCCTAGGAGGAGCTTTGTCTCTCCTCCACTGCTCTCCTCCTCAGGGTCAGCGATCTCACAGCTCCAACTGACCTAGCACATAGTATGCTAATCACTCTCCTAGGTGGAGCTTTGTCTCTCCTCCACTGCTCTCCTCCTCAGGGTCAGCGATCTCACAGCTCCAACTGACCTAGTACATAGTATGCTAATCACTCTCCTAGGAGGAGCTTTTTCTCTCTTCCACCGCTCTCCTCCTGTAGGTCAGCGATCTCAGAGCTCCAACTGACCTAGCACATAGTATGCTAATCACTCTCCTAGGAGGAGCTTTTTCTCTCTTCCACCGCTCTCCTCCTGTAGATCAGCGATCTCAGAGCTCCAACTGGCCTAGCACATAGTATGCTAATCACTCTCCTAGGTGGAGCTTTGTCTCTCCTTCACCGCTCTCCTCCTCAGGGTCAGCGATCTCAGAGCTCCAACTGGCCTAGCACATAGTATGCTAATCACTCTCCTAGGTGGAGCTTTGTCTCTCCTCCACCGTTCTCCTCCTGTAGGTCAGCGATCTCAGAGCTCCAACTGGCCTAGCACATAGTATGCTAATCACTCTCCTAGGTGGAGCTTTTTCTCTCTTCCACCGCTCTCCTCCTGTAGGTCAGCGATCTCAGAGCTCCAACTGGCCTAGCACATAGTATGCTAATCACTCTCCTAGGTGGAGCTTTGTCTCTCCTCCACCGCTCTCCTCCTGTAGGTCAGCGATCTCACAGCTCCAACTGACCTAGCACATAGTATGCTAATCACTCTCCTAGGTGGAGCTTTGTCTCTCCTCCACCGCTCTCCTCCTGTAGGTCAGTGATCTCACAGCTCCAACTGACCTAGCACATAGTATGCTAATCACTCTCCTAGGTGGAGCTTTGTCTCTCTTCCACCGCTCTCCTCCTGTAGGTCAGCGATCTCACAGCTCCAACTGACCTAGCACATAGTATGCTAATCACTCTCCTAGGTGGAGCTTTGTCTCTCTTCCACCGCTCTCCTCCTGTAGGTCAGCGATCTCAGAGCTCCAACTGGCCTAGCACATAGTATGCTAATCACTCTCCTAGGTGGAGCTTTGTCTCTCTTCCACCGCTCTCCTCCTGTAGGTCAGCGATCTCAGAGCTCCAACTGGCCTAGCACATAGTATGCTAATCACTCTCCTAGGTGGAGCTTTGTCTCTCCTCCACCGTTCTCCTCCTGTAGGTCAGCAATCTCACAGCTCCAGCACTATAACTGGACTAAAGCAGTAAGGGGTCTATTTACAAAGGTGCCATGAGCCATAAAAACGGAGAAAACAGCTAGAGAATATCCATCACCTCAATCTTCACAATTTATGAAGGGGTCAACACAAGAGAAATCAGAGATTTCTCCAGCATTAACCTACTTTCGTTGGTTGCCAAAGTCCCCAGAGAAATCTATGGGGGCTGCGATGTTAGAAATTTACAAAACCGAGAAAAAGCATTGCTTGACACTGCAAACTAACACCATCTCTGAACGGCGTTAACTTACCTGTCCCAATGGGGTCCAGTGAAGCCCGGTTCTTTAGACATGATTCCGCAGGAGAGCTTGTGTCTGTCACAACAGGCCAGATGGCTTTTATTTTTGTGGGGCAATAATTATTTATTTATTAGGCAGCCAATATTAATGTATTATTTTAATAAGGGGTCAAGATAAAATTGTTATTTTATAATGGGGCGATACAACTTTAATATTTTATAACAGGGCAATATAGACAAATTATTTTATAACAGGGCAGTATAAATGGATTATTTGATTACGGGGGCAATATTTGAAGATAGCATAGGAAACTAATTACATCAGCCATTTGTGCATGGTTTTGTTTTTTCTTTTAAATCTCTGACTTTAACTCCCAGTCCTGACAAAAGTAAAGACTGTGGAATTTCTTCCTGTCCAATGTGCTGCAATAGAGCTACACACAAAAGACACAAGTGTCATCTATGGTCCCACAGAGGGGTGCACTGGGGGGCTAAAATTAAAGACATGAATAAAGAAGTGTAATTTAAAGAGTACCTGACATTAATAGTACAGCCTGAGAAAAAGTCTAATAGCAATGTATTAACACACATACCATTCTAGACAAAACTAGTTAGAAAACTTTGTCAGTCCTTCTGTGTCTAGTACTTTCTGCTATAATGCTTTTGTTAAAACAAGCTTTTCCCATGTGAGGAAATGCCTACAACACTAATGTCATGTGATCACTCATAGCCAATGTGCTGAAAGCTGGCAGTTTGATGATGTCACAAAGGAAACATTACAATTAGGTGCAACATTTGTAGTGGTCCCCAGCAACCAATCAACAATTACTCTCTATATGTCTAATGCAAGTAATACAATGGAAGCAGGTATGTGATTGGCTGTTGGGGTTCAGTACAGACTCTTGCCAGCACTTTTACCAGCATATGGGCTGTTCATATTCTCTTGATATAAGTATCAACTATTGAATAGTGTGTATTCTTTGTTTTTACAATGTATATAAAAATAAAAAGGAAACATTAGATCCAGCATACATTAGCAGCAATAGAAAATAAGTAAATGCAAAAAGTTGCCCTTATGATTGATCCACTTAAGATACACAAACTTATTTCATGATTTTAGCTGTAGCTTCCTGCTGATACTGCCTGCATGTATGGTGCCAAGCAATAATGTATTAACAAAATGCTGGGGTTTTAAAAAACACTATGGGCCTTTTTAAGAGTGAGGACCACAGCAAAAATAGAGCAAATTTGCAACATGTTGCACTGAAGGGGGGACAGGGGCAACTTTAAAATGGGCAAACAGATTTGGAGAAATGTGGAGATGTTGCCTACAGCAACCAATCAGATTCTAGCTGTCATTTATTTAGGACATTCTACAAAATGACAGCTAGGGCTAGATTTACTAAGCTGCGGGTTTGAAAAAGTGGGGATGTTGCCTATAGCAACCAATCAGATTCTAGCTGTCATTTTGTAGAAGGTACTAAATAAATGAAAGCTAAAACTTTTTCAAACCCGCAGCTTAGTAAATCTAGCCCCTAGAGTCTGATTGGTTGCTATAGGCAACATCTCCACATTTTCAAACCCGCAGTTTATATTTCAGGGAGCCTGGCCGACTAATAAATCATCATCATCCTTTCTTTGTAAGGTGGCATCAAACGCTGAAGCCAGCATGCTCGATCAGCCATGATTAGGTAGTTTTACAAGCTCTAGCATACTCAAGCAATGTATGGCTGCCAGGACTTGCTGGGATCAGTGGTGCCACAGAAAAAAAAATATCTTACCCCACGTCTAAGTATAGAGCAATGATGTGGGCATGTCTTTACTGTACGTGCCTATGTTTACAAATTAGAATGCTTATATTTTAATGCTATCCTCCAATTTGAGGCTGGATGGAAGTCACACATGTGAAATTACTATTTCTGTGGCAGAGCACATTTTAGTCCCGGACACTATATCATGATATAATAAATGGCACAATTTGCATGCATTCCCCCCCCCCCCTCTTATACATACATATAAAACAATATATGTCCTTACAAGGCAGCAGGCAGATTAAGGCCCAGACAAGTTTATGTACAGCTTGTCAGCTTCCTGCTATCAATGCGGTCTGTCCTTGGACAGCTCAGACAGAAATATGTAATTTAGCGCCATAAAGCTCGTCTCTCACTCCCCCATCTATCCTTGGTATTAGCTCGGCTACCCCCTTTAATGTCTTGCCAGCCATGAGACAACACAACTCTGACAAATACTAAGAAATACCCCTTAAAGTACAAAATGTACCAGGGCACTAAAACAGCACTCACTTCTATTTACCTATTCTTCCTCCACTACTATCAGTGATGAAGTTCACGTTTCATTTGTATGACAATGTACTCTACAGTCATGGCCAAAAGTTTTGAGAATGACACAAATATTATTATTCTCTGCTGCCTCAGTTTTTATGATGGCAGTTTGCACATACTCCAGAATGCCATGAAGAGTGATCAGATGAATTGCAATTAATTTCAAAGTCCCTCTTTACCATGACAATGAACTTTATCCCAAAAACAACATTTCCACTGCATTTCAGCCCTGCCACAAAAGGACCAGCTGACATCAGGTCACTGATTCTCTCGTTAACACAGGTGAGAGTGTTCACGAGGACAAGGCTGGAGATCACTCTGTTATGCTGATTGAGTTAGAATAAAAGACTGGAAGTTTTAAGAGGGTGGTGCTTGAAATCATTGTTCTTCCTCTGTTAACCATGGTTACCTGCAAGGAAACACATGCAGTAATCATTGCTGAAAGTAAGATTGCACCTAAATCAACCATTTATCGAATCATCAAGAACTTCAAGGAGAGAGGTTCAATAGTTGTGAAGAAGGCTTCAGGGTGCCCAAGAATGCCCAGCAAGCGCTAGGACCATCTCCTAAAGTTGATTCAGCTGCGGGATCGGGGTACCACCAGTGCAGAGCTTGCTCAGGAATGGCAGCAGGCAGGTGTGAGCGCATCTACACGCACAGTGAACTGAAGACTTTTGGAGGATGGCCTGGTGTCAGGAAGGCCAGCAAAAAAAGCCACTTCTCTCCAGGAAAAATATCAGAGTTAGACTGATATTCTGCAAAAGGTACAGGGATTGGACTGCTGAGGACTGGGGTAAAGTCATTTTCTCTGATGAATCCCCTTTCAGATTGTGTGGGGCATCTGGAAAAATGCTTGTCCGGAGAAGGAAAGGTGAGCGCTACTATCAGTCCTGTGTCATGCCAACAGTAAATCATCCTCACACCATTCAGGCGTGGGGTTGCTTCTCAGCCAATTGAGTGGGCTCACTCACAATATTGCCTAAAAACACAGCCACAAATAAAGAATGGAACCAAAACATCCTCCAAAAGCAACTTCTTCCAACTATCCAAGAACAGTTTGGTGATAAACAATGCCTTTTCCAGCATGATGGAGCATCTTGCCATTAAGAAAAAAGTGATAACTAAGTGGCTCGGGGATCAAAACACTGAAATTTTTAGTCAATGGACAGGAAACTCCCCAGACCTTAATCCCATTGAGAACTTGTGGTCAATCCTCAAGAGGCGGGTGGACAAAACCCACAAATTCTGACAAACTCCAAGCATTGATTAGGCAAGAATGGGCGGCCACCAGTTAGTATGTGGCCCAGAAGTTGATTGACAGCATGAGAGCGAATTGCAGAGGTCTTTTAAAATAAGAGTCAACACTACAAATATTGACTGTTTGCATAAACTTTAAACTTTGTAATTGTCAATAAAAGCCTTTGCCACTTATGAAATGCTTGTAATTTTACTTCAGTATACCATAGCAACATCTGACAAAAAGGTTTAAAAACACTGAAGCAGAAAACTTTGTGATTCTCAAAACTTTTGGCCATGACTGTATACAATATACACTCATACAGGAGATAACCTATGTGCTCTGACATCACTCTGATATTTTAGCATGTGAAGCTTTGAGAAGGGAAAGTAGTTTTCCTTGCACTCTGTATTTGCATCACATGCTGTGAGGTTGGACTCATATAAGCTAGATCAGGGCTGGCCACGTCACCCAAATCTCCTATGCACACCCCCAACAGTCCTGATTATTCACAGGGCAATGCAGATTTTTCATAGTCAAAGAGGGTGGGACTCATCAACTGGGAGCATGGTCGTAGTTAGAGGTGGGCATTTTGAGGGGTGTGGGGGGTCATGGCACATTTTGGTCCAAACTTTCTCTCTCTCTCCCAGGAATCTTATGTGGCTTCCAGCTTCCTTGAGAACCTACACTGACTCTTTTGAACGATGTTACTTTTTCAACAGTATAAAGTCTGTAAGCAATGCATGTATTTTATAAAGAATATTCACTCTCTTAATTGAAAACTATGAACTGATCAATATATATTTTAACTGAGGACATTGATAAAGGGAAAACATTATTAAAACGCCACTTTGCACCCAGAACACAAGGGCTGAGCACAGACAGGGCTCACAAAGGGGGCTAGAATACAGATTGGCAGCAAACCTTGTGAAAATGTATGCAGGCTGCATGTGTGTATGTAAGTATGCCCCAACTGCAATAGCAGGCACAAAGAGCATACTTGCCGGGAGAGGGGGCGTGACTGGAGGGCGGGAGGGGGTGGGGCCAACCGCTGCATTTTGGTCCCTCCCCCCAGGACCCCATCGCAGGGGGGGGGGGGGCAAAATGATACAATTGGCCTCGCCTTGCCCTCCAAAATGGCGTGAATCACAGAGAATCGCGTCAAATGACGCGATTCTCAGTGAAACCTGGGATGCGGGAGAAGTGCCAGCTCGCCCGGGAGACTGACCCGAATTTCGGGAGTCTCCCGGACTTTCCGGGAGAGTTGGCAAGTATGACAAAGAGAAATGTGCCAAGTGTAATAACATTGTTGTCCATGTGTGCAAGCATGTGTGGAATGATACATCTCTGACAGGAGTTTACCAGACCACATCATATTTTCAAACAGGACCTTTTTCCCCTTAGTACACAATAATCTACTCCAGATTCCCCTACCTGTCGACCCAAGAAATACTTCTAGATATACCTATGCTTTGTCTGTTTCAACGTCACGCATTTCACCCAGATCACAGTGTTGTTAAAACACAATTTGCTAATTCAGCTCTGGTTACTGTGATCGGTACAAGAAGTATGCTGGCGGCTAATAGGGTTTTGGGTGTAATGGATCATGCAGTAAGGTATAATCCAAATCTCTACTCTGATTGTGTTTTACCCCAGAGAGAAAGAATGAGATGATCATGACACTGCCTAAGCTGAGGCGAGTGTGCGGCATCACAAATTGCAAAACCACCGGTGATATTGGTTCATATCCACTAACATTGCCAAGTGTATGGTTGCACAATAAGAGCAATGGTCCTACAATGATCAAAATGTGTTGTATCATATTCTGGCATGGCTGAAGGTCTGGTAAGCGGTTAACTGCTGTCATCCTAGGTGCCTGGATATTTTCAGACAGCACCAAGGTGATCCCTCTGCTTGGCCCAAACTCTGAACGGCTGGGTCTGTTAAATTTAGGCATCCAAATGGCTAAATTGGAAGCAGATTTTGACGGTCGGCATTTGGGTCCATGCACGTCAAACAGTACCATTGGTTTGTCTCTACTCCTCTCTTATTCTCAGATACATACTTTCGAAAGATAAAGGATTTGTTTAACCTATAGTTACCCTTGAAAACGAGCAAACGATTCCTTGTTCCACTGCCAGCTAAACTTTACAGCAGCAAGAAAAATACAATTAAACTGATCATGACTACGAGAATTGTACACGGGGTTGTGTGTAATTTCTTGCAGTGGCCATAAATAAACCAGAACAGTATTCGGGCTATTCTTCATCCAACGGTGGCGTATCTATAACGCTGTTACATTTTCTAGTGAAAAGTTTAAACACAGAAAACACAAAGCAGGTATGTTTTGACAGTTGCTAAAATGAATACTTTGCAAAGCCTTGCGCCTGGTCGGAGAGAGAGAACATAAATAAGAGAATGTTAAGAAGGGTTCTCAGAATACAATGAGTCATGAAATTACCTCTAGATACGGGGGGCTTAATGTATTTGTTTTACCTGGCGATTCCTTTGTTGACCTTTTCAAAAAAGCAGCGAAGACACACGCATGTAGAGCTTTCAATTCTGGTCCGATTTTGCGAAGACCTGTTGCCGTTTTATTTTTTTACTTATAAGGGAATTGTTAAAAACAGTCTGGTATAATTAGAGTAAATTCAATACTGAGCCAGGAGCTGCACCTTTATCAAAATATGGGCAGCACGATGGCTAAGTGGTTAGCACTTCTGCCTCATAGCACTGGGGTCATGAGTTCAATTCCTGACCATGGTCTTATCTGTGAGGAGTTTGTATGTTCTCCCCGTTTTTTGCGTGGGTTTCCTCCCACAATCCAAAAACATAATGGTAGGTTAATTGGCTGCTATTAAAAAATGCCCTAGTCTCTCTCAGTCTATGTCTGTGTATGTTAGGGAATTTAGACTGTAAGCTCCAATGGGGCAGGGACTGATGTGAGTGAGTTCTCTGTACAGCGCTGCGGAATTAGTAGCGCTATATAGATGATGATGATGATATCAGACTTGGCAACGTAGCAGTGATAGAACTATAAGTCCCATCATGCCTGCCACTTTGGTTCATATGACAGTTGTACAGATTGATGAAGATCAGGCCACTTTTCCAGGCACCAACTTTTATGTGGCGTAGACACCAAACGTGTTGTATTTAGTGGGACAATTACGATTTACTGTGGGCAAAAATGGGTGGACCAATGACTTAGGGGCATGGCTAACGCAGACCAATTATCAGTGGGCTTCCAAAGTGCAGTGACCCATAGCAACCAACCAGTATGAGTTTTACACTGGAAGCATATCTCTGATTGGCTGTGTGAGATACTGACCGCTTGCGCTGAGGTCATAAATGTACCTCAGTGAGTTAAGGTTTCCTGCAGCAAAGTGAAAGCCTTCTACTATTACACAAATCTTAAGTGTTTCCATCATCTGCTGCTGTGTTTTACCTGACAGACATTTCCTACCATCCTGTCTCGCGTTATAGACTATAAAGTGGCATCTCCTCTAGTACTCAGGGCCGAGCTCTAAAATGATGACATTCTTTGAAAAAATATAATCTTCTAAGCGTCAGGTTATTATAATCTCATTAATTCACTTAATTTGCACGGAAGAGTGAGGAAATATCAAAGACAACAGCCTCTCGTAAATTGAAAGTGACATTGCTGTGAAGCTTTGCTCGTTTTGCAGTGAGATAGACAATGTTCTACAGGACAGAATCGGGCTATTGGAGGAAAGCAGCCTGAACCAGCCACAGCTTGTGGTCATACCGCTGTTATTGGACGGGGGATTGCTTACTAAATATATAAACTGCTGAATAAGAATGATCCCAACACACAGAGACCTTAAATACAGGCTGGACAAATGATAGTGTTTATAAAATATTAAGGCGTTATGCGATATTGGAACTCTATGATTTTGGTGAATTCTAGGTCTGGAGATTACACTAAGCATAAGTTCCAATAATTTCTAATAGCCAACTATAAAAAAAAATGTAAGGGCCACAAAACCTAAAATACAAGATAATAAAATATGAAAAGGCAATTTGTTATACCTCTAAATATAAGTTCTCATACCACAAGAGAAGTTGTTTGACATTGCACGCGATGTCATTAGCTAACGGAGTAAAGGCTATTGTTGTGTGTGCTGTGAGTAGGTCCATACATTATTCTTTGATATACTTAAAGACAGGAAGTCTGGTATTTACAGATAAACATCATTATCACAAACTTAGCTCAAATAATGTAAGTACAAACTACTGTCCCGTCCGCAGAGCTGACAGATACACGTTCTCTCGGGTTTCAACTGACTCTGTATGGTGACATTGGACAGTCGCGGATCATAACTAAGGGTGGGGGTGTAGCCCAGACTGGGCTACCCCTTTAAATGCAAATCATGTCACTGCGCATGTTCAAAATGTGCGCAGCCTGATGCCCTGGTGCCAATACACAATACCCAGTCGTTAGCAGCTCAACGGCTCTGTACTGGTGATACCACTCTAAAATGGGACCGTGCCAATTCATATTTAAAAATTGCCTTTAAAGACTATTTTTGCTTCCATACACTTGGAAAGATTTCTAGTAACATGTATAAAACACAGTTTTATATACACAACCACTAAACACTGAAGACGAGCCACCCACTTCCATCTCTTGTAGACAGAAGAATGGGCAGCATGGTGGCTCAATGTTTAGCACTTCTGCCTCACAGCACTGGGGTTAACGAGTTCGATTCCCAACCATGGTCTTATCTGTGTGGAGTTTGAATGTTCTCCCCGTGTTTGCGTGGGTTTCCTCCGGGTGCTCCGGATTCCTCCCACACTCCAAAAACATACTGGTAGGTTAATTGGCTGTTATTAAAAAATTGAACTTAGTCTCTCTCACTCTGTGTGTATGTTGGGGAATTTAGACTGTAAGCCCCAATGGGGCAGGGACTGATGTGAGTGAGTTCTCTGTACAGCGCTGCGGAATTAGTGGCGCTATATAAAAAGCTGCTGCTAATGATACTACAAATGTCTAGTTTACAATCACCACAGGTTAATATCATCATGCTTTTAGGAGACATATAACATAATCACAATCCGTTTCCTCTGAATACTCTAGAAATTTGTTTTAAACTGAATTTAGGGTTACATTGACTGACAGATTCTCAATTTTTCTGTTTAGCATGGGGTTGTTATTAGAACACATTTTAACTCTTTTGTTTCCCGATCTCTCTACTTTGAGGAAAGACTGGCTACAAGGTTTGATTTGTGGAACAATTGCAACAATGGAACATCCATATTGGCAGCATGATATGTCTGAACTCCTTACCTGTATCCCGTTTTTTTTTATGGTGACAAAGCTTTACCTTCAGATCTGTCATAAATTCTTGACTCTGCACACTCCGTAGAGATCTATGGACACTGCCGGTCGTGAGTACATACACACTGCAGAATTAGAACGACATCGTTCCACCGAATTTTTAATCCTTGGAGTGTACAAGCTAATGTAATATCGGGTTGAGCGGTTGGCCCGATAATCGGCTATAGTGTGTACCCAGCCTTACTCAGACAGCGGTGGATCTGGAATCAGGAATCAGTTCTGTCACGTGAACACTGAAATCTGGTCAATGGTGTGAAGATCACAATATAAGCGCTATGAAAAAGTAATAGTTATTTTTTTTAAAGTACAGTTTGAGAAGTCACTCAGCAGCGAGTTAAAAATAGTCAACGCGGTTTTAAACAATAAGACCCGGACTCCACTTCTGAATCATTATTTGCATGTTTCAATATTTTTTATGGCTTCAGACATTTCCTAATCCTTAATAGTGAACAGATGCTTTAACTATCAATGCCTCTGTTTTATCGCTGGGACTCTGGAACGTGTCACTAAAAAAAACTTTGCATAATGCATTTTGGTGACAAAATCATTACTCACGTGTGAACTGTCACCCTGTTCTTTGTAAAGAAATGATGAGGTCACCATTAAGATAGTTATAATATTTTTTTTTTCTAAAATAATTTACATGTTGGATGCCATTAATATAAAATATCATCATGCATGTTATATTTTCTGTATTACCCGACTATAAGTGGCCTGCTTGTGTAATCAGGATGAAAAGTTTTGATTTCCAGGAGTTACAAATAAAAAAATAATAAAGGAATACCCCAGCATTAGATATTGGTCAATATGGTAATTTTACATTCCTGATTTAATTGCATCAATATTTCGTATTCCTCCTCCTTTCTATCTTGTATTGATACTTATAGCTGGTTCCATACTGGATGTCAGAGTAATTTGCAATTCATCAGCCAATCACATTCCAGAGGGGAGAACACAATTTAAATTGCACCAAATAAGGTCTACCAACATGAAGAGGAGGACATCCAGCCAATACACCTGAATCTAATGCAGGTACATGGTTTTCAGTTTAATATGCATCTGTTTTTTATACAAGTCAACTTCTATTTTATATTTAGTGGTAATGTAAGTCGCTGTTGGAGTATGCTTTTAATCAGAATAAATGAAATGATAAAAGGAAAATGAAAATTCTGATCCATCTGTTTTACAGAACATTGAGACAGAGGTGTAACTACAGGTAAGCAGCCTGGCAGAAAGTCAGGGGGGTTACAAAACAAGTTGAAGAGGGGGCATAAAATCACATTGGAAATTAGTATCAGTTGGAGGTGGGGGAAGAATTAAAAAAGAAAATAAATACAATTAAAAATGGCAATGGGATCTGTGTAATGTGGCTGACAGTGGAGCTGTGTGATCTAGTAGGTTAATTGGATGCTTATTAAATTGAACTTAGTCTCTCTCAGTCTGTGTGTGTGTGTGTGTGTGTGTTAGGGAATTTAGACTGTAAGCTCCAATGGGGCAGGGACTGATGCGAGTGAGCTCTCTGTACAGCGCTGCAGAATTAGTGGCGCTATATAAATAACTGATGAGGATGATGATGATCGGACACAATTCTATAAAAAGGTAAAGATAAATTGTTATGCTCTATCAACATTTGCCTATAATTGACAGCAGAAGCAGCATTTGAAAAATATGTCATATGGATTACAAGAGAGCAGTTTACAAGTATAGACAATCTAAAAAATCAATGATGCCACACTTTCCTGTATTATTGTATTGTTACTAGCGTATTAAAATTTACTGACCTGTGCTTTTCACCTCAGTCAAAATTATACTTTTTTACTGACTGTCACTAAATTTATTGGCGGTTGGCAACCTTGGTCCTTATATGACCGAGATTCTGAGGTGCCATGTGATCACACTATACACGTATAATTGACAGGGGAGTGTTCAGAAACTCACAGCGTTGGTTCTGCACGGATTTACACACTTCTTGTGTCACTAGCTGGACTTGTTTTCATTACAACTTGCTATTCACCGTGCAGGCTGGTTTTATCTCTGCAAAAAAAAACACAATTCTATTACTGATAATGAATGAATTTTTGACAATTGTTGGCATGCAACTATAGTAGGCAAGTTGTCTTGTTTTTGTCAGTAAAGAAGAGTTGCCTTAGGCAACTCTCCTTTACTGACAAAAACCAAGACATTTTCTTACAATAACCAGACTACAATGCTGTTTGTGCTTATCATTAGTCATAAATTATACAAAGCAATAATACAATACACATAGACAGATAGATATGAAATAGATATATAGATATGAGATAGATAGATATCCCTATATTATGTCCCTGAGGAAAGTTATGTCTTTGTAACTGAAACATTGTAAATCTACATTAACACCTATGGTTAAAATACTCTGTATGGAAATACATATATATTATTATTATTTATTTATAAGGTGCCACAGATTCTGTAGCACCGGATACAGAAGCAAGTAACAAATAGATGAGGTAATACATATAAGTGGCACAGATGAGTGTGAGTAATCAACATCACCATTTATTTATATAGCGCCACTGATTCCGCAGCGCTGTACAGAGAACTCATTCACATCAGTCCCTGCCCCATTGGGCAGTCTAAATTCCCTAACATACACACAGACAGACAGAGAGAGACTAGGGTCAATTTTGATAGCAGCCACTTAACCTACCAGCATGTTTTTGGAGTGTGGGAGGAAACCGGAGCACCTGGAGGAAACCCACGCAACCATGGAGAAAACATACAAACTCCACACAGATAAGACCATGGCCGGGAATTGAACTCATGACCCCAGCACTGTGAGGCAGAAGTGCTAACCACTTAGCCACTGTGCTATGGGGGACTCACACAGAGTGCAGCAAAAGATGTGACAAGACATACAAGGGACAGGAGACAGGCCTGGGACAATAGGTAGAGAGGACCCTGCCCGCAAGGGCTTACATTCTAAGTATAAAGAAATAAATTATATATATATATATATATATATATATATATATATATATATATATATATATATATATATATATATATATATAAATCAGGCTTTACCTCTGTATGAGAACAATTTATGACTCTACACTTCATGATCTCCATTTACTGTCACCAGACACTTTCCTGAGCCTCTGGTACCATGTCAGGCACAGGTGTACACGTACTAGTGGCAGAGGTGCAGTGAAGGGGTTAATCCTCTCCGAATCCCCCGGAGAAGACTCACGTTCTATTAGATGCAGGAGGTCTGTGACGTCACAAACGAAGAGGCGTGGTTTCCCCGCTAGTAGAGGCGTGGCTGAGAGTGACAGGCACGCCCCGCACGCTGGAGATGCTGTCAGTGGGAGGAGCTGCTCACTCACCGGCACTCTGCTCTTGTACTGCGGGAGGATAGGATCCAGCGCTGGGCACACGGAGCAGCGCTCCCCCCCCTGTCCTGCTCCACAGCGCCTGGGCTGAGAGAGGATCTATAAGAGCCGCAGGTAGGTGCTGGCCCTGAGCTGGATTATTACACTGCTGACCCTGGAGCAACTTGCAGAAGTCTGAGGACCCCGCTGCCTGCAGAGTGCATGAGCTTATTACATGTATCTTATTAGAGATCGCGGAGATAAGGGGCTGTGATGAATGGGTGCACATTGCAAACTAACACATTTCTGGCTGGACGTGCAATTGCCAATATAGACACATGACTTTAGGAATAACTTAAAATCAAGTTGTAGCCAATGACCTGTGCACTGAAAAACCCCCAAAAAAAACATTTCACTGCTTGTTCTTTATGAATACAGTAACGGGGGGCTTGGACCACCTACACCCGTGGCACCTCACATCTGTGCAGTTGGTTGCTGGGAGCATGATCTAGGCGTTTCATGATCTGGGGCATTAGTAATGGGCTCTCCCAAGATAAAGCCATATCTACATCTGTGCTGAGGAGACTTAAATGCATTAGCTGGAGCCAAAAACTGATATCTCTAGTTAAATAAAGCCCTGAATCAGTGATACAAAACTGACAATCACTTGTGCACATAAACCAAATTAATTGAATTTGTATTTTGGCCCTAATAGGGTTTTTCTGTTTTCAGTTGCACGCAATAATTCTATAGACCATCTATGTTGTCACCTTGAATACTGTATTTTCTATTGAAAATCCTTTATTTCTGTCATAAGGAACTTATGTGCAAGAAAAAATCTCAGCAAATGTGAAATTTAAAAAGGATTTTAGAAACTGGATGGCAGATCACTAGGCAATGAGGCATTACACAAATGTGCTGGTATGCAAGTTATCTCCCTTCTAGAGGTACATATCCTGCTGAGGCTCATTAATGGTAAACTTCTGTGCGTTTAAAGGATAACCAGTTCAAGCCATTGACCCTTTACACGACTGAGTGTCTTCTAGAGCAGAATAACCCGAATATTAGAGAGGTTTTGTGATTTAAATATATTTTGTTATTTTGTATGTGTCTATATAGTCGTTATTATAAAAAAAATTTTACTGTTTGATAGAATGTAAATATATATATATATATATATATATATATATGATACAAAATGCCACAATTTAATCTGTTTGAGCATAATGCTTAGTTGTGGAACATGAATATAAGGATTTTTTTCCCAGCTGACCCTCTACTTCTCTGCTGTAGGTTATTGGTTTATTGGTTAAGGAGACCAGCGAGAGGATTACAGTGCTGAGGCCACCTGAGCAAAGTATGCAACCAGAGGATGCCTAAAACTGGAGGGGGCTGCAGCTTATCCCCTTGCCAAGGGATTTCAGTGGGAATGATCACCGTGTGGTGTACACTCTGCTTTTTCCTGGTCACAGTCAGCGGAGTACCAGCGGCTAGGCTTCCAATTGCAGAGCCAGAAGAGGACACAGCAGAGAAAAAATCATCAGGTAAGGACACGGATCCACCCTGTGACAGTTTACCCCTTGTTTCGCAAACATGCACATGTTTACTTGCCCGGGACGGAAAACCAGTCTTTCTTTTACCTTTGAATGGCAGAGTAGGGAGGCTGCCTATGGGTTACGCCAATCCTGGAGATTTCTCATGAGAAATGTAAATTTGCATGTTGTGCCTGACTTACATTAGCAGGGGGGACAGCTAATTAATCATTGGGCTAGTTGACTTGCAGATTAACTCTTTTGGTGCCCCATTCAGGTTGTTTATTTGTTGACGGTGCCTAATGTGTGTACATTACTGTTCAATGCTCTGCAGTGAAGACAGCTAGTAGTGGACAATCAAACTACAGTGTGCTAATGAGGAGAGACTCATTGTTTTACAGAAGTAATCCCTAGGCTGAGTTTACTTAGAGAGGAGTAATAAATGACTTAATGAGTCCAAATTAACGCCATAGACAATATCAGCCTATTAGGTTTAGCTATAAGGTGTCAAAGCAACTGCTGAAATTTGTCTTGTTTATCTAATTCCTTTTTTTTTTTATTGTCTTAAATTGCATATTTAACCTATGAAGTTGTTCTGTGATAGGTTTCTTAGTAAGATTGCGCTGGACTAGTGCAGAAGGAGGTTTTGTTAATACCTGCTGATTGCTGAGCAATATATTTGGCAAGCACATGTCTGTAAACCACACATGTTAACTTACTGCAGGTGAGGGGTTTAATGTTTATTTGTCCTATACGTGCTGAGATTGCAAGCCGCTATTACCACAAATTTAGAGTAAATTGTGTAGAACCTTATGGAGAGATCTGTAGTCTTTTTACTGCGAAACGCTTCCTTGCTTTGTAAATGAGGGAAGGGTTAAGGCTCCTGTGCTGGAGCACAAAATTGCATGGTGAGGATTTCTGCTTCCCACAGCCGACATGTAAAGTGGGGAAAAAAATAATAAAACGGGTTGCAGAGATTTTTTTTGTTTTGTTTCATTAGAGGTGAAAATAAAATCAGTTTAGAGTCACTTTACTCTTATCAGCAAACAGAAGACAGCTGGGCTAAACCAGACTATGGCAATGAAGGGATTAAAATGCTCAGTAATTCTATGATTCATTACAATGTGTCCGTGTACTATTCTTATGGGACCCCAAAAAGGCAGCTCCTAGTACAATGTATTGCATATCGGAGGATCAGGGAACCCCAAAAACAAATTCTGTAAATTGTGGTCCCAACACCTAGGTTTTGCATCTCCGTGTTAGACAACCCTTTGGTTTCATCACCCTAATGTATATTTTCTATAATGAAAAATGTAGTACTGTGAGATGATGGTGATGTAATGAGCAGTATAGGGGTAATGAAACGGCCTATGGTAGTACTGCAGACGGATACTAAGGTATTCTACCTTTTCATTTTTTTGACACATTTGTGTAGTAAGAATGACAGATATCTTTATCATGAAATAAATTCCCCTTTCTGGTCTAGAGATAGCGATCCTGCTATAATTAACGTTTGTAAAGTGTAATTACTGTCTGGTGAGGATGGAGAGGATGATCGCTTAACATGTAATATTCTATTCCCCCATTTTTTATTTTATTTAGAACGTTCATTTTTAGTCACTGTTATGTCAATGACACTGCACTGTGATCGCTCTTCTGTCGTATCCATTGTGTCTGTCTTGTATTTGAAACCCAGCACTTCAGGTAGTTCAATTGCCCTTCAAATAATTGAAGAATATCTGTCCATGGCTGTCAAAATAAGCACCTGCAGGTACTCTCCACTGGTTCTCCCGCTTCGTGGTTGCATGGGGACCCTGCAGCTATTGAGCAGACATCGAACTGCAACTCACAACGTGCTCAGCCAGTCTTCAACCTTTTCCTGACTTCCCAATGCTTTCTGCTCCTTAACTTAATAACGTTGGGATGAAAGGTGCGGGCGGCATGCTGGCAGTTGTAGTGCAAGAGTTTAACCTCCGCTGGTTTGGTTTGAGCTCAGGTGAGATGTTGAGAGAAGCCTTATGGAACATTTCATATCCACAACTCCTTGCACAGTTTATAGAGTGCTGATTGTCTAATGACAGTCTGTTTGTCTTAAGTCCATACATCTGTTAAGTGATACTCCCTTTTCTGTAGGTCTCTGTGTGAGGCTATTAGAGCAATTGACTATCGGTTAACTGATACAGGAATAGATTAACAATCCTGTATGCATGCAACTTGGTGCTGTTGTTGATTCCATTGGATGGGGGTACTTGCTAATTTTTCTTCCACAGTCCTATTATGTCACTGAGTTACAGCAGTTAAGCGAAGGGTTAATATGTATTTAAGCTCCGAAGTGGAAATTTTGAATTTATGCCTTTTTTTTTTTTCTTTTTTCTTTTTTCTTTTTTTCGCCCTTGGGCAAGTTTGTGATATTAAATAGTGTACCCGGGCTACTAGCTCTTCTTGTGTTAACATCTAATCATCGGTGGTAGTTAGTGCTACCACCTGGCATGTGTCTTACCAGCCAAGATGGAAATTGGTTGCAGAGTTATTAATAAGGCAGGAGCATTAGAGATAGCAAGGCCAGTATTTATGTATTTTTGCCCCAAGAAAAGCTGGCAAATCTTTTAGTGGAGAGTGTTTTATATGTTAAAGTTTTTGTCAACCAGTGAAGGGTTACCTTGATGCCTTTAGTAAAATTTTGAGACACAGTAGCTCAGTGTTTCGCTCTTGTTTTAAACTTTGAGTATAAAGGATTAGATGTTTTGTAGAAATAGCGAGATAGTCTTCCTTATTATGTCACAAACAAACAAGATATTTGTGAGCTGGCTTTGTTTGCAACGGGTAAGGTACAGTAATCTGTTTATTGTCCGCACATTTAACTTGTCTCCTCTGACCCGCTGTAGCGGTATTTACACCTCCTGCCTTCGCCCAGCGGTAGAAACCATTTTGTGGGCCGGCCCGACACTCGTGAGAGTGCAGCCTATCAGTTCGCTGGAAAGTAGTGACATCACTCAGGCGGCCTCCACTCTGCTTGATGAATCCGCTGTATTGGAGCAGTGTAACGAAACGTTGCGTTAAATGCTTCTCGGATCCTTTATGCTTAGGATGCGTTTAAAAGCAATTTATTCGATAAAGCTGAGCACGTATTTTACAAGTGTTCTCCAAAATGTCTCTGCTTAATGCTTGTACAGTAGTTTAAGGCTGGTCCTTTAGTTTACCTATGTCTTCCCCTATAATGTTAATAAACCACAATTTGCCTAGACGTAAAGGTTCACGTTGACTACTCGGTATTCTTTATTAAAAAATTACGTTGAATAAAGCTTGAGTTTTAAGTATATTTTCCCTGTTCAATACAAATTTATAAACGTGCGTTGCAGGCCAATCCAGCGATGCAAGGGTCAAGGCTGACGGGTGGTATAATTCATACGATAATATCCATTTCATATTGCTCATGGTCAATAACCATGTGGTATTCTCCAGTTCCTCAGCAGCCGATCAGACATGATTAGCGTACAGTGAGGACAGGCTGATCTTATAGGTAGGGGGCTTAGTTACAAAACACAAAGTAGACTTTTTTCCCCCCTCCTAAGCGTGTAAGCTGAACAGTATGAAAGAAAAGCTCTTTTTTAGTCAAATGGTCCATGTGTTATTAGCTCATTACTGGTGGTTGTTGTTCAGTAGATTTTTCGTTTACAGTCTAAGCTCTTATTTTCCATAAAAGGGTCTTGGAAGGATATTTTTTTTTTTTTTTTCCTTTTCCCCCCAGTGAGCTAATTCTCCACACGGGGCTGTGAATGTGGTAACAGCTACTGCTTTGTGCTTGCGCTGAGATACATAAAACACACATTGAGGGGGACAGCGTTCTAGAGGTATGTGCGTGTGTGCTAATATGAATGATGCCCATTAGGCATCCTAGGGCCAGTGTACGTCTTCACATCCCCGCAGGGAAGTGCTCCAGTGCTGGTAAGAGGGAAGGCAGATGGTGGTTGTTGGTATTGAATAGATTCCAAGCCGAAAAAACACTGGGGCCTCATCGAGACTTTTTTTTTTTTTTCTCTCCCTCAGAAGCTGCTGAACACAGAACAATGTTAATTTTTTTTTTTTCCTTCTCTTTTCTCTTTTTATGAATGAAATCGGAGAAGCAGGGGGATATTTGAATGTGTATGCCGCTCATTGGCTATGATTAGCAAGGTCAGCAAACTCTTTTTACTGCTAGAGATTGTCGGTCAGTCTTTTCAGAGCGGGCAAAATGAGAATCGGTGTAGAGGGAATAAAAGTGTGTGGGGAGGGGGGGTGATGAGTTCCACCTCTTCAATTTCTATTGCTATTCATATAAATATTTTAATGCCAGGCAGTTTGTGAATGCCAACGAACGCTAACTTATTTCTGCACATATTGGTCCTGTGTTGTGCTGGGACGTTACATTCAAGACTATAAGATGAGGATGTCGGACAAACAAGACTCCATGTTGTATCGTTGATTGCAACCAGGGCCTGATCTGTGTAGCGCTTGTATGTTCTTTCCGTGTTGGAGCGGGTTTCCTCACACAGTACAAACAAAAAAAAAACATGTGAGTTGGCTACTTGGACAGAATTGACCCTACTGTGTTTGTGTGACGAACAATTTAGATTGTAAGCTCCATGGAGGCCAGGACTGCTGTGAATGATTAAACATTTTCCGTAAAGTACTTTGTAATATGTTGGCGCTTTGTCAATAAAGTTTAAGAACATTTTATACGTTTGTGGTTTTATCGAAGAGGACAAGACTTATTTTGAAATGTTCTGTTTCTGAGCGAAATTAAAGCATTTGACTGTTGTCCTAATCACTAAAGTTATTAGTTAGGAAGTACTTTATTTTTATTTTTTTTTCATGATAATTCGGCCACTAGTAGGCGCTCTCCTGTTGCTGTGTGGGTGATCTACCAATGCACATCAGCAGACCAATAATACAACAGTCACTGTCAGAATTTGTGCTACTATATTGGGCCTTGGGTATTATTTTGGTGTGTCCTCCCTGAGTAAAATGTTTATTGTAAGTCCTAATGAATTCTAATCATGACCTAATTGCTGCATATTTAGTAAGTGCTATGTGAGCGCTAGAATGAGTATTAACTAGAATTAACAGCGACTTTGTATGTATCAGTTTATCTGAATGAATAGTTGCGGATTTAGGAGGTGAACATTTGTTTACTCAGGAGTTACAGCTTTTCATCACGGTAACTTGCCGCTCCCAGCCCTCCCCACGGCTTGAGGTAAATTAGTATTGCTCTGTCCTGTTTCATACCAGCATAGTCGCTGGCTGTGCTCCTCAAAGACCAATTGAGCTGCGAAGCTTCATAAGACACAACAAGCATGTTACATTAGACGCTGTTCCTTGGCTATTTTTCTCTGTTTTATAGTTTTGCTGCAATACCATAATCTTGTGTTATTGGAAAGTAGATACCTGGAGACCATTATGTTCAGTCTGCATCAAACAGATTTCTGTCTTTGCAATCCCTTTGGACCACTTTTGTTCACTCCTGGCTTTATTAAATGAACCCAACATATATTTATTTTCGACGTGGGGGGAAAAAAAACATTCCTAAACTTTAGGACCCCAGTTTGGATCCCTGTGCTGCAAAAAAACACAATTTATAAGCCTGAGTGCTTGATTTATAACAGAAGTCTGACTGTGGACTTCGAAATTCGCTTTGCCGCATCCGCATTACAGTTTTCAGTAACTTGCATCGACTTGTGGTGGGTCTGGGGCAAGTTGGGTACAGTAAGGATGTGCACACTTCCAAATGCACAGAATTGGCCCCATGTCCATATACACCCATATGTAAAATATCTATGTCTGGTCCCAACTGGCTGCTTTAAATCTACAGCAGGCCTTCGGGACCCGCAACAGATAGATTTAATGTATTAAAAAAACTGCCATGCCCTCTCTTCACCCCCCTGCCACCATCTACCACAAAGTACCTAGTGCTGAAGCATGGGATAGTTACCGCTAAAAACATGGGGACTACGCTGCGTGGGGTCTGTTCTCATATTGTGTCTGTTTTAATGAACCAGCTCAGTCGGCACACAGCTGAAATATCTAGTTGGGCCTTCAAAAAACATGAGTTACTCATAGGGACAACCAGTCCTAATGTACATGTACAAAATTGAAAAAGTATTATTGTGGAACTACAAGTCCCATCAAAACCTGGCAGCCAATCGACTGCTTGGGTAAGACTAGGTATACTCAGTGGGTCAATATGGAACAGATAACCTTGATTGTTTTTCCCACTCTGTCACTAATCGGATGTAAGCCACTCTGATGAAGAAGGGTAAGGGGGGACATGATTGAAAATGTCAAATGTATCAAGGGTTTGAACAAGGTACAGGAGGGAAACATTCTTCAAAGGAAGAGGAGTATTATAACACAAAGACATGCACTGACACTGAGGGGAGTAGGTTCAGGGGAAAGATCTACTTCACAGAAAGGGTAGTGGATAAGTGGAATAGCCTCCCATCAGAGGTGGTAGAGGATAGTAGAGCAATTTAAACATGCTTGGGATAGACATAATGATATCCTTACAAAGGTTAAAGGATCAAAAATGGTTTGAGGTTATCATAGGTTAAAATATGGGCAGACTAGATGGACCAAATGGTTCTTATCTGCCATCAAATACTATGTTTCTATGATCGGCTGATCGCGTATTGACCGGTTCATTCGCTTTCATTGTGTTTGTTGCAGAGGACCCTACGCTCGTCCCCCTGTGGTCGTTTGGTCCTATAAGGCACCTTGTTAATTTCTCTAGCAGTGAATGCACTGAACCAGGGAAGAAATGCTGTATACTGGCTGGATCTAACATGTTTTACTGTATCATTAACTAACAGGGCACAATATGCAGGTAATCCTATATGGAGTATTATAGCGTAGTACCTGGTACACCCTGAGTATTTGCTGGATGTGATGAGCAATGGACAGTCTGTGTATGTCACTGTGTCTGCTGCTCCGTAAAGAGCTATTATTGTCTATAAACATTGACTTTGGTGTAAGAAGTTGTTCTCTGTCCAGCTTTCTGTAATTCATGGGAAAGGCTGAGTGTCTACGTAAATGCTGCGTACTTGTTTCAAGGGCACTGTCTGGGGGAGATGGTTCTAGGGCAGTAGATAGTAAGTTCTTAGAATTAAATGGAAAAAAAAAAGTTACTGTACCATGAACTTCAATTTTTTTTCTGCTTTTAACCCTATATAACTTTATTAGTATTTACTTGGTGTACTAATCACATAATCACTGTTGCTGCTCTGATTTTCAAGAGAAGGCAGTCTGTCGGTGAACTCTGAACCAGTCATTAAGACCTGAGGCATTAAAGTCTTAAAGAAGCCAAAAAAGAGGTGCACCCATTGATATCTATAGAAATACTTGAAAATATTAGGTGCCATTAGTATCTGGCATTCAGGGTTTTTGCGTCCCATAATCGGTGACGGAATTACCATCAAAGCTGGGGTTTCTGCACTGTAACCCCTGGGGTCCAGACAATGATGGGCTGCTCTTCTGAGGCCTCCTCTCTGCTCTTCTGAGCTTGCGCAGGAGCCGGCTGATGCACAGTGGGGCCGGCCCATGCACAGTGGAGCAACAAATGGGCAGCAGAGCAGACTGGAGGTCTCAGAAGGGTGGAAGAGCACTGCCAGGCCCTGCTCCAAACTTTGCTTTGGGGTCCTATAATCCTGTGTACCTGCCCTGCTGCCATAGGACACCCCCCTTCCCCCTTCCCTTTTAGAATTCATAATTTTGCTACCTTTGTAGAAACATTTTTTTTTTTTTTTTTTTTTTTTTTTTTGAAAGTTTGTAAAATCTTTTATATAAATTGAGCTGTCATGCTGCACAAGGGAACAGGTAAGCTATTTTGCCCCCAGGTAAGTGAACGTCAGTCACTGTCTTGTGAAATACCTCCGCAAATCTTTCCCACAGGCATGTTTCAGGAATTAAACATTTTTACTTTCTGTCCGTTGTGTTTGCGATATGTCCTTGAGCATTATCTTCTGTTAGAGCCTGTAATTGCTTCTAAGCCGATAATTGTCTTTTAAAGACCATTACGCTCCGGTAAAATGCATGGAAAATCTTCTGTATTTATCTGTGACCCGGGCGGCATGTGGGACCCTGAGATATCCTTACCCCCTCTGCCAGCCAGAGATACTTGTGTCCCATCAGGGGTAGCAAGATGTACAGGACATGGTTTTACGAAGTTGCTGTAGGTGTCAACGAAACTGTTTGTTCCAGTTAAGAGCAGATCAGGTTGTTACAACCTTTTCTCGGACAGCACTGAGCAGTGAAAGGATATATACCGGATTCTGTTTTCTGCAGAGTACTAGAGATTAGCTCGGAATCTGACGTATTCTACTGGTGCACGCTGCCCTTATCACCCTGTTCTGGAATTACAACTACACATTACATCATTGCAAATGCAAAATATTTTTATGCAAGAAGTTGATTGAACTGTTTGTTTGTCTTTCTGTAAAATGTTCTTTTTTTAACACTACAAAGTTGTGTTTCCTGCTATATACGCGCATTTTTTAGTACAGTAACTCACAAATTGAATGTTCTCCCAGCAGTTTGGTCACAAAAACGTGGCTTTCACACTACAGTTTAATACTATATAATTTAATTGCATGTAGCTCAGAATTACCTTTTGAAATGACCTGGACACTACTGACCCGTCGTTTCCTGGCATAAATGGTCTTTGTATTATGTTAGTAATTCATTTTTGTAATGACCTTTTTTCATTGGGTGTCTCCTCTCCATTTGCTCGTGGCACTATATGCAAATGAGGGAACAGACTCCGCGCATAGTAGATTAAGGGCAAACTGTATCTGCTAAGAAAGGAATTATGAAGCAGTTACAGCGTTCTTACAAGTAGACTAACCATTATTTTATTAATTAAATTCACCGCTGTGGTTTGATGTTGAGATAGCAGATGTTAATCCTAAAATGTAAATGCTTGTTCTTGCTTTTCTGGGAAGCGTACACCCTGTGGCAAAGTATAGGGTTATTTTGGTGTTGCCAATACACCAGTTTTCACAATTGGGATATGGAAAAACACTCAGCTGTGCCAAGTATTCCTGATGTGCTTTCTGATAGTTGTTGTTTTTGTTTCTCTCCCCCCATTATTGGAATAATTCCAACATGTCTAATCTGTCTTTAAACTCCTTACAACATGAATGAAGAATGCAAGGCCTTTGACGCTTATCTTTTAATAAACAAATCAACTTCAAATGAAAAGTTCCTCCATCGTAGTTACTTTTGTTTTTTTTTTTGTTTGTGTTTAGTTTTTAACAATGATAAAATCTTCAATTGGTCAAATGGGCTGGAATTGTTGGAAGCAGTAGCTTAGCCAGCTCTTAACATATTTCAGCATTCAAAAATATTTATTATTATTTATTTTTTATTTTTCTCTGTACCAAAATATAAATTCCATCAGACAGATCTTGAAATAATAGTGGCTGTTTTGAGAGAAAGAGATGGGTACTAGGGCAGCACAAAGCTTTTACTGGGTAGATCGATCTTATTTTATTAATTTTAAGCCATGCTGCTGGTAGTTTTTAGCTATTATGAATTTGTTGCCTTTAAAATGTGTTTTCAGGTCAAATAAGTTTATTGGTCAGTAACCAGTGCAGTCAGGGAGAATTCCACCCTGATTTGTAATTAACAAAAAAAACCACTAAACTATTTGGCTTAGTATTTATCATGGTACCATATTATCTCAGGAGGCTTGTTTGAGATAGTCGAAATAAAAAGTTTAGTTGCAGCATGGGCGAAAGTGGAGAGATCTTAAATTCAAGTGTTTGATAGCCAAGTACAAGCCTAAAATGGAGCAGAGGAGACCCTGTAGTGGTATCTCCAGTGATAAGAACTCAAGTGACACTCTTGCCTCTGATAATCTCGTTGAAGTTGCTTGGGCAGCTAAGTGTAATATTGTTCACACCATAAGATAAGGTGGTGTAAATATGCAGGCGGCCATTAGTCTCCCTGGTTATCTCTGCATAACACAAGCTGAATTCCACTGAGCAGATTCTGCAGCACTCTAAAAGTATTCACTTTACCCCTTCATTTATTAAAGGGAAATTAGACTTGTTTAATAAAGCTGGGGGACCCCCTAAAAAAACAAGTAGTATTCCCATGTCTGACAGATGCTTTGCTCAGGTTAGGTGTAGTAACACTTTCTATGTGAAACTCTAGGGGCAGCGTTGAGTTGGAATCTGGTGGATAGATCTTCACCAGCTCTGATTCTTGTCAGGTCCTTGTGATAAATTCCCCAGAAATGCAAAGAAAAACTTAAACCTCTGAAAAGAGGTTTAACACCCTGGGGCTCTCAAGCTGTTTGAACTCCATGCTGGGACTTGTAGTTCAATGACTACTTGAATACCACAGCTTGTCTGTCTGCCATAGAAACATTTTTTAAATATCTTATGTACAGCGGTCTACACGTTTTTGAGTGTATTGTGTTTTTTTGGGTTTTTTTTTGTTTTGTTTTTACATCTGATATTGTTGGGTTGTCTGGGATAGGCGATACAAACTTTTTCTTCCTATGTTGTCTGGTATTCTAAACAGTTGCATTAGAATTATTTTCTTTTGATTACTGTTGTTTTGACTTATTGTCTTGTTAATGTTACTAATGAGTGTGTAATAAACCTGTTATCTGACTCCTGCTCCTTTTTGTGATTCGTTTAATTCCTCCGCCCTCTTAAATATGCACAGAAGGTGACACTTAATGCTGACACAACAACTTATATGATCTTTGACACCTTTCATTCCAGATCAAGATAATTGAAACCAAATTGAGACTGTGGGGGGGGGGGGGGAGTACTCCACATTCTGTTTCTAAAAATAAAACATTCCTAAAAGTAGAGAATAAAGGTGTAACTGACCTTGTGGTGCTGTCAAAACAAAGCTAATTCCTCTCCTATTAGTAGTAAATTGTGCTCAAATTGGAGCTTTTTACAAGCTGGCAATTTATTTTTATTTTTACGTTATGCATTTTAGTATTTTATTTTAAATGACTACTGTGAAGTCTGTTGTGCCATTTATTTTAATGCAGTGTTGCAATACATTCTATATACATGTTTATAAAGGCGTTTTTTTATTTGTTTTTTTGCCTTCGTTTTCCCCTCTGGACATTTAGTCAGCTTTGGGTTTCTAGATAACTAATATATAGGCAGCCAAACACGTTGCTTAGTGATCTGTACTGCGGAGTTAATTGATTAACATTTAATTAAACAGTTAACTTGTCATGCACGGTTGCCTTTTCAGCTCATAAAACATGGGCGCTTGTCTAGATTTAGAATTCTTCCTCTGTGTAGCAAAGTTTTTGTTCTTCTGTGCTCGGAGTTGCATCTTATAAACTCGCATGTTATTGATTTTTATCCTTTTTCATATACTAGTATAACTGCAAACGTATTCTGTGTTAAAAACGTTGTCTTTAAGACACTAAAGCAAATGAGCATAGACAAAAGCAATCAAACAGATTTTTGGTCTAGCCAAAGCTGATATCTAATTGGTTGCTACAGGTGACAACATATCTGATCTGTTTTCAACATGTTTTCAGAGTGTAATTGCACCTTACATACTATGTCCGATTTTGGACTGAGAGAATATTCATGAAAATGCAGCCTGGTAATTCATCAGGATGCAGGGACATCACAGACACAAGATATTCATGGACATGGGGCCTATCAACTCTGTAGGCCAGTGACCTCACTGAGGCACATGACATTCCTGCGGTATGCAACCTATCACAGCTCTAGGAATCTGTGACATCACTAGGGCAGAGGCGTGAGTGGTTGCATTCTCATGGAAATTGGCTCGGCTCACAAAATGGACGCCTTCACTGTAAAGGTAATAGACATACTTACAACAAGCACTGTAATGTCTTGGCAATCTGTGTTGTAGAATAGAGAGCATACATCTATATATAGAGGTCTCACAGCGTATAGCCCTGCCATTTCTTTATTATTTTTATTAACAGGATGCCGTTTGTTGGATATTTGTCTCCTCTCCCAGGAGTCCGGGAGACCTACCCGAATTTCGGGAGTCTCCCAGACATTCCGGGAGAGTTGGCAAGTATGTATTAGAATCAAACTTCAAAATGAGCGTGGTGCTTACCCAAGGTGCACAGCACCCAGCCTGGAGGATTCGGAGGTGGCCCATGGACTAGAGGGTTAAGACGAGGCGGATATGCAGCTGCAACTCTCGAAGATAACATGGAGCCCATATTTTGTCCAATTTGAGATTTGTCATGGAGATATTATGCAATACTTTCCATGCTTGCAATATGCAAAAACATAGTTTTGGAAGCCTGCATGGAGGGGGATTAGGGTTCTTCTACTGATTTGTCTATCAGGGATTTAGCAGCCACTAGTAGAGATAGACTTGGGAAGTGGAGGCGCACTCATCAGGTAGGGGGTGAGAGAGAAGGACTAGCTAGGGGTCCTTAAATGCCTGTTCTGAAATGGAGTTTGAGCGAGAGGACAATGTTCCAGAAGGGAAATATGCGTGGGCTGGTCCACCACACGTGGAGCCTCGTACCCCGCCGACAGCTTGGAGTGGATGTTAGAAACATTCTCAATAGCCACCTGCAATATAGTTTATAGGCAGTTTAATTGATTTGCATAGAGATGGAGCTCTTGGCAGTCCCCTCCCAGGAAGACTCACCCGGAGGAGGTCCCAGGTCTCTCTCCCATTCCTGTTCGTGGGGTCCTTGGAAATCGAAGGTGGACTCTATCAGCCAGTTATATATTTTGGATATCATCCCTTTGGGAAGCAGGGACTGTTGACACAGGGGTTCAAAAAAGGTGAGGGGTTCTAGAGCTTCAGGAGGGGGCAAGGACACACACGTACTGGAAAAATTCAACAAAAAGGGTGGAAAGGTTAAAAAAATTTGTGAAGATCTGACAGAGGCCCAAGTTCCATTGACGACCAGTTCTGAGACTACCCTTATCCTGGCTCAAATCCAGTGCAGAAATTGTGGAGAGGAATTGCCAGGGATAAAGCGTGGGTTGAGAGATGGGAGTGGTCAGTTTGTGCCTGGTCCGGCATGCTTTCTCCAGAGACATACAATATTAGAGAGATTGGAGGGAGGAAGCTGTGGGCGGTCTGTCGACACTGGAGAGGCCCCAGAGAGAAGCTAGGAAACTGGCCCCCATAAAATGTCTCTACAGGTGCACCCATGCTATAGTCTGGTAGGGAACAAAGGTGACTGCAACCAGCCTTAAATGAGATGCCAAATAGTAAAATTTGCCCTCTGGAATGGCTCTGCCATCCTGACCCTGGGCTTCTTAAGTACTGCCACTGAGATTCAAGTTGGCTTACCCCCATCAGACAAACTTTTTTTAACAAGGAGGAATGCAAGGCACAGAACAGAGTCTGGGACTTTCACGGGGAGGGTCTGGAAGAGGTATAGATGTTGTTGTCAAGATGAACATGATCCTCAGCCACGATATGGTATAGCTCCGCCACACCCCGAGGTCCTGTTTTGATTCTAGCCCTGAGGCGGGGAAAATGCTCCTGGTATAGCCTATTGTACGAGCAAGTGATGTAGATTCCAAGATACTTTAATCTTGCACAAATGCAAGTGCAGGTTAAAATTGGCTTGCAGGCTAGCTTTGAGGTAAAACATAGAGGAGCATGGCCTCTGACTTGGTAAAATTAAGTTTAGGCCTGATATTTTTAAAATCGTAACTGGGGTACACCTGCCACATTAATCCACCTTTTGCTTCTTTTTCATGGAAAATACTGTAGAACAATCTGTTATAAAATGCTTTTAAATCTTCACCTCATATTTATCATTGGTCTGTATACTAGGAGTATAAACATTAAAGGATTTTCAGTAAGAATATCCCTGAATACAGAAGTGCTGAGTGCAGTACATTACACTTCAGGGGGCTCCTGTGGGACTTCCTAATATTATAGTAATAAAACGTGTGTGCTTCATACATAGACTAAGGCTCCGTAACATTCATACCATAATATATTACAGCACCAGTCAGGCTGTCTCTGGAGACCAACATTGCACATGTCACTTTAATGCCATGAGGTACCTCTCTTAGATACAGACCCATGTAGATTGACTTGTTTATTGACCTTGACTCTACAAGTAAGACGAGCCCCCAATAGTCAATGATTCCAATGCTTTGGATAAGTATCATTGAGACGTGAAAACAGAGATGACTTAGGACAACGTTGGCTTCGGTACCTATAATGTCTGTTCTGTGCACAAGACACTAATCCTTTGAAATACAGTCCTTCAGGTCTGTAATGTGCTCTATACAAAATCAATTTATTCTGAAGCTCCCTACATCACAGGAAACATCGGCCATCTCGACATTCACTTTCACTGGCCTTTAATCTTGGGATATGGATAAGTCATGTGCGAACCACTCCAGATGCTGCTCAGAAAAGGCTGAGCCTCATTCTCAATTGATTACCTCTTCCATATTGTGGAGATGCACCTCCTTGAAGATGATACTAAGGATGGAGAATTGATCTTTACACTGTCCTCGGTGTTATCACTAGAGCGGACCTCTAAAGCCACGTCAAGCTGCATGTATAGCCTGTAACTCTACGATCCAAATAAATTATGTAACAGGACAGAAATATGTGTAAATGTTCACATAACTTATCAGAAATTGACATCATGTAGTTATATTTGCTGTGCGTGCTGTATTGTTTATGATGATCAGCCATGTTCTGGCTGATGCGTCCTTCAGTGAGATTACTGACAGGAAGTCTGCTGTCCGTATGAAAATATTTCCCCCTTATCACTGGTAAATGTAATATGATCTAAAAAAAAACAAAAAACAGAAACTTGCATATTGTTTAATGGACTTTTAATCTCAACTCCTGAGTATTGAATTCCGGGACTTTAGACTAATGTTTAGTGTGTGAAATGGGCTTGTGGCACAAAATATCTATGTACACCGGCTTCATCTAGAGTAAAATATACAGTATGGGTGTGGGCTATTCTGCACAAATATTATGCTTTTACTGAGCATCTGTGGAAAAATACAGGTTAGGAAAACTTGTACATACAGTATAGTTTTATTCAACTCTTTCACCTCTGTGGAAAATTTCCTACGCGAGTTCCTGCTCATTACACATACTTGCCAACTCTCCCGGAAAGTCCGGGAGACTCCCGAAATTCGAGTCAGTCTCCCGGGGAAGATGGCATTTCTCCCGGATTTCACCGAGAATCACGCCTTTTTGGAGGGCGGGACGAGGCCAATTGCGTCATTTTGGCCCCGCCCCCTCGACGCAAATTACGTTTTTGCGGGGGGCGGGGCTAAAATGACGGGATTTGCCTCGTCCCGCCCTCCAGTCTCGCCCCCTCTCCCGGAAACAAGTTTTTGGCAACTATGTCATTACGGGTTTGTCATATGGACTCCCAAAAGTCCCCCCCGTTCCAGTACCTGAGAAGTAATTGCGCCACAACCAAAGGAGATGGCTAAGGAAATTATGACTGGAACTGAACGGTCTTCTGCTGTTTTGTGAAGATTTTGAATTTCTTCAAATTGCTGTCTGGAGTGAAAGTGTTTTGATTGGGATATAAATTAGCTTTTCATAATTAGAGAGAAAAAACAAACCAAAAAGTCACAGGCTGTCAAATTTAGTCTTAAAGTGTTCCTGGTAGTATATCACTTGGCTATAATTCACTGTAATTAAGACAAATTGTGACCAGCATGTGTGAGAAATGTTGGATCTGGCTTGTAAGGTGTCCTGTTTCTCTGTGTGTGAGAAATCACCTACATTTCCTGTCACCTGTAGTCCATACCCTCCTCTTTTTGTGATGTTTACATTCTTAGTAGTCATTTTCTGGATGTGAGTTTAGATTCAAGAAATGTTTTAACGTTTGCGACTGTAAGGCTGGGTATATACTGCAGACCATTTCTCCCGATGTTACATCTTTTTTGCCGACGCCAGAAAAGAAAAAAACAAAAAACGTTCCGATCAGCATTCCGATTCCTCTGTACACACTAGACATGATTTACCTTCAGATCTGTGCTCTTCATCTGTCCTAACAATCGGCTGAAAAGATTGTGACTCTGCACACTCCATAGAGATCAATGGACACTGCCGGTCGTGCCTGCATACACAATGCAGAATTGGAACGACATCGTTCAACGAGATTTTTAGTCCGGTTTAAAAATCAGATCAAATGACACGATGTGCTTTGGAACCATAATCGTTCATCATTGGAGCGTACACAATAATGCGATATCGGGCTGAATGGTTTATCGTGTAATTGGCACAATAAACTGCTGAAAACCCTGTAGTGTGTACACAACCTAAGAAACATACTGACGCGTTTAAAAGATGCATCCTTATGCAGCTAACCCTAACATCTTTCTGCGTCTCTACGCAAATCTTGGAATGCAAAGGGACATCAGAAAGAAAGGGGGAAAAAAAATATATTTGTATAAGACCACCACACTCTCCTTAAACAGAACATTGGTGTCTGAGACCAATACTGTTCCTGAGATAGCCGATCATATCCTCCAGTCCCACACAGTTTATTATTCATTATAGGGGGCAACGCAGTTGGCCTTGAGGTCGTGTAGTTGCCTTAAGTGTAAATTTACGCCATTACTGTACTAATATCGCTAATTTTTGTTGGCACCACTATAAGATTCAAGGCGAAGTTTACCTAAACATCACCCAGAAACATAACGCCAGAGGTTACTACAGATCCTCGCGGCTAATGGAATCGGCCCCCATAGTGTGGTGTGGCGAGCAGTGATTGGCTTAAATTCTCTTGGGGCAGGAGGGTGTGACCATTACCGATTTGACGGTATCTCGTAAATGTTAAAACTACGCTTTGAATGAACATAACCGTTTGTTCTTTAACACACACACAGTTTAAATTCCATTTGTAGTTGACTTATTGACCAAAAACTACAGGGACAGGTATAATTGTAGAATTTTGTTTAATAAAAAACAATACTCCCATCTCAAACTGCTGTACAGAATATTGTTCACAAAGCTATGAGGTTGTCTAGCAATATAAGGACTCATCTTGCCCCCCCCCCCCCTTTTATATATATTTCTTGGTTCTGCCAGGGAATAATTTTCAGTTTGAAACTAGGACACTCGTAGTTAGAATGACAATTAATTCTCCCTGAATATGGGCCCAGTCGGGGGCCGGCTCTGAATAGACTGAAAACTCCTTACACAACATTAACTGTGAAGAGCCTGCAACTTCCGCTTTTAATTAGCTGTCGGGCAGAATTTAGCTCATTGTGTGATTTCTGTATTGCTTTGTACCACCCCGTTTCTAAGATTTCTCTGTCTCTGTGACAAGGCTGTTCTTTTTTTTCTTTCTTTTTTTTCTTCTTTATTTAGATGTTAAGGCTTTTTCAGGATACGTGGGATTAAGCCTATTGTTGTGGGGTATTTGCAGCCTGCTGCCTGCATCCAGTAAAGATTAGGTAGCACACAGTAGAAGTGTAAGCATTCAGATGATGACCAGGTTTTCATTGTACATAGAGCTCTGAATCAAGGAGGGGGCTCAACTGTATGAGGCCATTTCCTGTTATCAGGACAGAATTTGTATTGATTTTTGCTGCTGCCCTACGTAGGATGAACGAATTACCAGTTAATGTGGCGTTTCTTATATCGCAAAATATAAACACTTTCAAGTCTCGAGTCTGACTGTAGAGTCCTTACATCAATTTTGCAGTTGAGATGTCCCAATGTGACATCTTTTAAGTCTGGCCTAGACTCGTTATCTCAAAGTTAGCAATCAAAAAAAAGTCAGCAATTCTGCAATGAACAATTTGTAAGCTAGACAAATTTTTACTTGAGTGTATGGCAATGCATATTGACATGTGGCAGCACGGTGGCTAAGTGGCTAGCACTTCTCCCTTACAGCACTGGGGTCATGAGTTCAATTCCCAACCATGGCCTTATCTGTGTGGCGTTTGTATGTTCTCCCCGTGTTTGCTTGGGTTTCCTCCTGGTGCTCCGGTTTCCTCCCACACTCCAAAAACATACTGGTAGGTTAATTGGCTGCTAACAAATTGACCCTAGTCTCTCGGTCTGTGTGTGTGTGTGTTAGGAAATTTAGACTGTAAGCCCCAATGGGGCAGGGATTGATGTGAGGTCTCTGTACAGCGCTGCGGAATCAGTGGCGCTATATAAATAAATGGTGATGATGATGTTGCGCACACACACAGCTTCATGCATAATAATATATATCTGCATATCTCTATCTTTACATCCTCCCATATAATTGCATTCCGTGTATTGTCAGTTGAAGATACTCTGTTACCGTTAAGAACGATTACTGCAGATTAAATCATGTGACACATCAATCTGGAAAGAAGTGTTGCCACTCAGGCAGGTGTGCGTGTTTGTGTCACCTACACCGTTACGCACTCACACTGCCGTATATAAACTTTCCTAGTCTAATGGAGGCCAACAGCTGTAGGGTGCATTGTGTCAAACCCAAACACTCTGCATTCTTCACAAACACACAACGCGTTTCACAAACCCAAAACAACTCTCTAATTGATACTTCTGCCCCAAAAATGATCTTTATTATAACATAACATAATGTGAATGTTGCCTGCGTACTGGCTACAAATGCGGTAACGTGCTGAGATTGAGTAAAGCATCGTTTTAGTTTTGCATCTGTAATAGTTTTAATTTAAAAAAAAAAAAAAAAGTGTTATTGTAACAGAAAACTAATTGACAGTAGTAAATCTTGTGAATAGACAACAGGAGGGAGTGTCAGGATGTCATGTAATCTCTGGAAACTCTCCTACAGATTCATGTCAAGATTTGGGCTTCAGATTGTCTACTGAGTGGCTGTGGTTGGTGACAGATTTATAGATCTGTTCATAGTAACATCTGTTTTTTGATCTCAGCCATACTAAACCTATATCAGGGTGTTGTAATGAAATGAAATCATTTAAACATGCTAACCTTTTTTTTTTAGTGGCTTGATAAGTGGGTTAGTTTTGGTTCACCTTAGATATTTTTTATACTTTATTCTATTCTAATAGTTTTGGATTTTTTATTGTTTTGTTTAGTTTTGTTCTTTTGCTTTATGGGTTTTGGAACTATTTGTTCTGGATAATTGATCCCGGACAATATATGTAACAGTTTGACTAAAATCTTGAAGTCTGGCCAATTGTAAGAAGCACTAATCAAATGGCAAATATTTGAATTATTACGGTCGGCACAATAGAGTTTTTGGCCTTTCTAAAGACGATAAACTTTTTTTTTCTTCATAGATTTGTTATTTCAACAGAACAGAGTGAACTGACAGTTTGTGACCAATTAGTGTTGAAAAAATAAATGCAAAATTTGAAATACATTTGTCTTATTGCCTGGATCTGACAGGGGGTTTAAAGAGTGGCTTTTATTGCCTCAAATATGAGGACACACTGTTATATCCACTTTTCTATCCGGTTTTCTTTTCTTTGAAAGGAGTCATGCACATTTATCTTCAATTCCTCCCTAGTCCTTTGAAAAAAAAAATCACTGTTTATTTGAAGATTAAGTTTGAGTTAATAAGCATAACCCTAAATATCACTAGTAGCATTTCCAATCTGTTATGTAATATGACCTGTAAATATTTTAGGTTGAAGGCCTAGGGGCAGCAGAGAAGGGAAATCGGTAATAGATTTCATCAGTGAAACATTTTCTGGGTGAAGTTGTTTTTTGTTTTTGTTTTTTTTATTATAAAATTAAGGCAAGTTGTTTGTGCATTTTATAACTAAAGCTGCTTTTTGACTTGGACTAATCCTGTGCCTTATTTCATTAGAAAACGCTCTACGTTATATTTGGTTGCGTGACACTCATTATATGCACCCCAGCGTTTTTGCTTTGATGACCATGGCATAATTTGGTGTACCTCCCTTGTAACTGTTTTCCTGTCAGATTTGGAATCTGTACCTTTTGCGGAAGGGAAGTCTGTAGACTGCATTCTCATAAATCTGTGCTCCGCCTACAAAAAATGGCTGCCTCCAGTGTATTTAGGTACACTTTTTAAGTTTGTTGAGAGCCGCCTAATTCCTCTGCTATGAGGGGAAAGTGCTTTTGCCGCCAGTGCGTGTTTGTCAACATCTCATGTTACCACAGAAAACTGAACCAAAATGGTATGTCTTGGTTCTGTTTTCTGTATATATAATGTACGGTGCTGCGGGTCCTTTGTGGCGCCTTATAAGTCCAAGATAATAATAATTTGCAAAATGCACATTGTTCATGAAACCTAATAACATAGTAATCATTTTTTATTTTTTTTTCTGGATATATTTTATTTAGGATTTTTCAATACAACAAAATTGCAACCAATCAAATTTTGATAAGGAAATGTCTGGTAGCCACTGGTTACCTCACTTCAGTGTTATTTGCGTTCCGCTTATTAAATTAGCATGTACGTGTACCAAAATCAGTGCATGTGCATGTTTGGATGCAATATATTGTCTGGATTTGCAAACGGCAAGTTTTGGAACGTTACATATGTCAGTAAATTCATGTAAAGGTGTAGCCAAAGTTATCCCAAAGTGAAACTTCAGGCAAACCCAGATTCCCGAAAGTCTTTGCTCAGCTACATTTCTAGATGGGATTTGAATAGGATGTCTCGAGGTAAAATAAACATTTTTTTGGGATAATATTGGCACATCTGTATGCAGTAAGTTGGACTGTGTGTTCTCTAGGAGTGTTTTTCCTGTTTGGAATGGCATTAATAGACACATTAATTTTGTTTTATTCGTTCTAGACTAGGCTATTGACAGAATAAAACTTGCATTGATTTCCAGGAGGACTCCTTAACAAATGAGCGTTTTGGTGTCCTTGCAGACAGCGTTCTGCTTGTTCGGCTCTCGCTGAGCATCCTTTGTGACAGAGGCCAATCTTTCAGTCACGCCTCCTTTGTGAGGACTTTGCCACAAGTGGTCCTTATCTTCTTGGGTTTTTAAATAAAGGCCTTTGCTCACCAAGCCATGTCTTGTTTTATCAACAAACCACTTGAGCCTCTTCCCGCCTTCACGCACGCTGAGCTTGGCTCCATACCAGGACACAGATGACCCAGAGAAGACCCATTTGCTAATTGGCAGAAGGGAGCATTGGGGGTCAGCCATCTAGAACCTATTTAGCTGTCTGCTAAGGCAAATATTGTGTATGCAGGATTGTATAGCTGGTGCCCTGCTAGCAGCCGTCTATCAGTAAGTTTAGTAATAAAAGAGAGGGGGGAAAAAAAATCACATATAGTATATATGTAATAAATGGGAGCTACTGTATATTAAATATCTGCATTAGTTGACTATTACACTGATAATTTTAACTTGTTGTTTTAGGGCATATTGTGCATTTTAATAGCGTTATAATCTAGGTGGGAGCTAATCTGCAATATTATATACCGTATCCACTTAATTGCATTATTTAAACCATTTAAAAACAAAATAATTTTGAAGGACTGTAGTCTACGCTGATCTCACACTTATTGTGCTTCTTCTCCTGCACTGCCTGCCGTAAGCTGTTTTGATAATTAACCCGTCTGAAAGGCTTGAGGCAAGATATTCAGCCCTTCCTTTCGGTGAGTTGGAGCTAGAGATTGTTTCAGTCCAGGACACTCCATGAAGTCCCAAACAACGTTGTCAAAACTTGACTGATCTCCTACCCAGGGCCTGTTCTTTTAGTCCAGCTGTTCTACCACCTGCCAATGCTTGACCCTCTCGGTGCCTAGAGGTAATAGACAGCAGGGACCATTAACGAAAAACATTTAAATAGAATATGAATTTACATGCTTAGTGGTGGCTCATGTGTAATCCCACTCCTTGCTACCACACCTGCCTGGGTTGTCACATCTTAATAAGTGACACAACATATTAGGATGTGAGTCGTAGCATTGGCGGACTAGGCGTGTTGGGGACTGAAAGCAGACGGGCCGGCATATCGGTGTCAATTAGGAGCTTTTGTACTATACTGTCTGCGCCACTAAACTAATAATAGCCTTTATGCTTATTATTAATAATATTATTGTGATCTTTTATGAAGTGCAACAAGGATTCCGCAGTGCCATGTTTGTTCAAATTAAAATGCTCCATATCTCCTGACATTGGCCAATCGGGAAAGTATGCCCAGTAGTGCGCACACACAAAATGGGCATTTTCTCGCCAAGTGTGACGTGATTGGTCGTCCACAACCCTTCTGAAAACACTCTTGAATTGCCACGCACACCTTCATGAGCGAGAGCTTGCCTCAAACAGTTGGTGGTTATGGTGTTTTTGTGACGTTTTAGAACTGGGATTATTTAATAATGGTTTTATAAGTGATTGAACGTTCTTTATAAGTTTCAGAATATCTTCACATACCTTTTTCTCTAGACCTTTAGAGATGTCCTGCCTCTTTCTTCATCTATTCAGCCAGGGTGAAAAGAAAATTGGGCATTTAGCAGTGGAAAACTGTTTATCACTCATATAATTATTCTGACAAGGCTGATTCTAAGGGGTGTTACGCTGACAGGCCTTTGGGGCAGGTTTGCAGAGCAAGAAATGTCTAAATATCATGTCCTGACAGAAGCCTTTGACAGGATGCAGGAGCCGGGTATAAATCTAGCGAGCTTTTTACTGCCTGGTGTTTATTTTGAGCTTTCAAATTGGTTTAGAGCTCATATTATTGGCAAGGTCAGCGATTTAACTAAAATAAGCAACCCCTGTCTTCTGTAAACAGCCTGAAACATTGGTTGTAATTATTTCTTCACATTTTCCAATTTTTATTTTGTTTTCAGTCACCTAGTGATGTCAACTTTATTTATTATTATTATTATTATTATTATTATTATTATTATTATTATTATTAGTAGTATTCCAAGTTTCAATGTAGTGAGCCACGTCAATGAAAGTGTTTGGTATAACCTGTATCAATAACCTGAAAAGACTTGAGCTGCCACCCCCCTCCCGTTTTCCGTACTAAGGGGGGAATTTACTAAACCTTCTTAAAATGAAAAGTGGAGGTGTTGCCCATAGCAACCAATCAGATTCTAGCGATCATCTATCTAGTACATTCTAGAACATGATGGCTAGAATCTGATTGGTTGCTACGGGTAACACCTGCTATCCATAGATGTCAAGTGTACTCTTGCTTGACTCTCCTGCAAGCTGTTGTCCTACAATAAGTATAACTACCAGCTGTGGTTTCTGTACCCTGGGCTAGTGCTCTTGTATCACTGAACAGGTGCATTCTCTTGCATGCGTTTAGTGCAGTGATGGCTAACCTGTGAAACTACAAGCCCCAGCATGCTTTGCCAGTAGATAACTAGCTGATAGCTGGCAAAGCATGCTGGTGCTTGTAGTTTCACAACACCTGGAGTGTGTCACAGGTTAGCCAACACTGCTTTAGTGGATCGTATGCTCAGCTTGACCACTTGCTAAAATGGTGATGAATTGAACACTATCACACTTTAACATAACTGGTTATACTTTAAGCCAACACTAGGTGTACCGAAAATAAAGCAAGCTGCAGTAAGATTTGTCCAGTGCCGTGGTATGAGTTCTGTTATTTATTTTTTATAAGCTTTTAAGCTATGAACATAATCCACTGAATGCATAACTGCAAATCTAAAACTGCTAGTAGATGCCCTATAAGCCAAAAAGGACCCTCCCATTATTATTATTATTATTATTATTATTATTATTATTATTATTATTATTATTATTATTATTATTATTATTATTATTATTAATATTATTATTATTATTATTATTATTGTATAATCTCTATTTAGATTTACCCAATAAAGCTAAAACTAAAAACTTAGGGACATATTGTTCTCTCTTAATCTGATATCGCTGATGAATGTTTCATTATGCAAATACCAATGATCAGTTTTGCGTAGAATATTTCCAGTTCTGATAATTGAACGGATTGTCTTTTTTTCTTTTTTTCTTTTTTTTCTTTTATTTTAAAAAAAGTTTTTTTATCTCTCTTTTTCAGATTTCCTCACAGTAGAGCCGTCCTCCCTCGATGAGCTCATGTTCGGGATTGGAGAAACCATGGAGTTGTCTTGTAGCGTGGACAGCCCTCCGATGCCTATGTTATGGCTGAAAGACGGGGTCGCGGTTAGGGCCAACAACCGGACGTACACAAGACAGAACCTGCTGAGGATCATAAACGTTTCCTACGACGACTCTGGGATTTATAGCTGTACGTTGTGGCATTCTACGGAGGTCCTCCGAAACTTTACCATCAAAGTAGCCGGTAAGCCAGTGAAATTTTTTGTCTAATTAAAGCCGGTTGAGGTAAAATTTTAAACCTCTTTCTTCGTTAGCAGTCAATATAGTGACCCTACAGCTGACTACCAGGTCTAGCACCCCTCTATTCCCCTTATAGTACTTTGGTGGGGGTCCCCTCCTTATTAACAGCCATCTCTCATTTACAACCACTGTGTCGTATCTCTCCTGCTACATGTTGGTGTGAGAGTCCTCTACCAAAATACTCATAAAATTGAATTTTAGCAGCATTCCCCTTCACTAGAAGTTGGAAATTCCTTTAAATATGGCAACCTAAATCCATCCTTCCTATCGCATTCCTGAATCACAGAATACTCGTGCTTTGAGGGGTTAATTATCAACTCACAATTACAAAGTAATTAGCCGCATGCAATTAATTATTAAAGCCAGCTGGGCTAGCAGTAGATCAACACCATCTTTGTAGTGTGTCAAGAGGTTCAAAAGCCTGAATGAAATTTTTTAACATTTAGCCCAGACTGACAACAGAACCTTTTCGTGGTAGAATCCAGCAGCCGACCTGGTAAGACGTGTGTATCTGATCTCAAAGGGGGTCACTCTATTTGGCCGGGATTAAACAAAATGAAACAAAGGTTTTGGACTATTTTTTTTTTTCTTTTCCTGCCACCTTGTTCTACATCTGCTTTTAATCACATATTATTTAAAAAAAAATTCCAACAGACATTTGGAGGTCACATCAATTAAATAGTCAAAGAAACATTTTTACTTTTCAGTGGTCTCCCCTCCCCAAACCCACCACCTACTTCTCTCTATTAAAAAAGTAACAGGAGAAGAGTCTGAGGAACTTCTGAGATCCTAAAATGTGTTTGTGTCTATAAAATTGCATTAAAATGCTTTAAGGATCAAGGGGCAAGTTAGGATGGGGGGTGAAATTGGGCAGCTGGTGGTACTTTGAATAGAAAACAGCTGTGTCCAGGGAGGTGGTAAAGTGATAGAATGTTTTGATAGTGGGAAGAGTAATAATCTAGACGTTTTTAAAGGATCAAATCTCATTTCTCTGCCCCTTTCCCTGATATCCTGCTGGAACACAAAGGCCGAGACTGTGATTGTTTGTTTTTAATTTCTCAATCCCGGACCCTACCTGTTTATCTTTAATGTTTTACTTTATTTATTTTTTTACTTAAAGATTTTTCGCCAGGAATTTCTACAGAAAAATCAAAACAAACCATTTAACCACAAGTTTATTTACTTGGCTCGTGTTTTGTCTAGCTTTCTGCATTTTATTAAGCTAGTATTTTGCATTATTCTGATCAAAGCTATAGTGGCAGATTTTATTTTTCGTTATCAGAATAGTGAAGAGTACTGACACGACTAGAGGCCTGTGGCCCATGGTGCAAATTATATCCCGTTTTTTGTCCCTTTTATTCACTCACCTGCCATCCTTCAATTTACTGTCCTGATGTTCATGTCGAAAATTCACCCACCCCCCCTTCTGCATTCCAATTAGGTTTACTTATTTGTTGTAATGTTTGTTTATTTTTTTCACTATTAGGTTTTTTGTTTTATACTGTTTGACTTAATTTTTATCCTGGGGAGACCTTGATACTTTGCAATAGATTTTGCAAGAACGAAACTGGTTTTAATATTAACTGGCTAGCAGCCTGTTACTTATGCTGACTATATGGTCACAATTGGCCCAATATCTCAGTATGGCTGTGTGAACAATACAGAAAATTTCTTAGGATGCAATATCTCTATTGACTTTACCAACGACTGGAGAAAAAAAAGGAAGTCCCGATCAGCACGTCCATTCATGTGTACACACTATACACGTTTTACAAGATTTACCTTCAGATCTGCGCTCTTCATCTGTCATAACCATCAGCTGAGAAGATTGTGACTCTGTAAACTCTACGGAGATTGGACTATACGCCTGGTCGTGAGTGCGTACACACTGCAGAATTGGAATGACATCGTTCCAGCGCCTAACGAGATTTTTAGTCCACTTATATAATCAAATTAAACGATGCGATGAGCTTTGGAACGATTGTTCATTGGTGGAGCGTACACACTAATGCAATATCTGGCCGAACGGTTGTCTATCGTGTGATTGGTCTGATAATCGGGGGTGGGGAGACCTGTAGTGTGTATCCAGCCTATCACTCCTGAGAATGATCATGATGCCTGATCGTGATGTAACTGAACCTGAGTTAACAACCAACCGTGTTAATGAATGCAGTCACAAGATGATTAGGATTGGTGTGTGTGGTCACCTTCTACCATCACTGACTGTCCCCTAAGTGAATTCACTTGTCCCAAATGACCCACTGTTCTCCAATTCGAGCAGCTATAAGTGTGGCTAAGATTGACATCCTGCCCCTGAGTGCTTCGGCTGGGTGGCAGAATCCGCCCGCTTGTGGCTTTATAGATCCAGTTTCATGAATCTATTAATCATACCTGATTCAACTCACAGACCGAGTAGGAGTCTATTAACACACTGCCTTGCAATTGGAGGATGGGTTCTCCAACTCCTTTGCATAAAATGTCACTTCCAAGGGGAAAAGGGTTTTGCTAGCTCTATAGTATCTGGAGAAAATAATAAATAACTGATTTCAATAAAGGTTGAACAGCTTTGTTGTATTGTCACAATAGAAGTGTTTTTGATGAGCAGAGAATGCTAATTTATAGTGGACAGTTTCACTTTACACCTTAACAAAACAAAAAATAAAACGTGATCTTTCAACTGAATGATAGACTATCTCAATATTTAATTTTGTTCTTATCTTTTTCATTTTCCTGCTGTTGGCTGATAGACGAGTTTTGCAACCTTTGTATTACTCAGTGGCTTCCCTGTGTTGTAATTGAATCATTTGGGGCCAATTTTTTTGAATGCAATTACATGGTCGTTTCTCAGATAAAAGGTTTTATTAATTGAGAATTGAAACTTGCATTCATCTTATTTTTATTGGTTATACATTTTCCCATATCTAAGGACCACAGTATTGTGGCTGCATTTCTGTCCCTCCTCTTAGAGTTCTGTAGAATGCATTATGTAGTGAGGCAGCACAGTGGCCTAGTGGTTAGCACTTCCGCCTCACAGCACTGGGGTCATGAAATCGATTCCCGACCATGGCCTTATCTGTGTGGAGTTTGTATGTTCTCCCTGTGTTTGCGTGGGTTTCCTCCGGGTGCTCCGGCTTCCTCCCACACTCCAAAAACATACTGGCAGGTTAATTGGCTGCTATCAAAAAATTTATCCTAGTCTCTGTCTGTGTGTGTGTGTGTGTGTGTCTATATTAGGGAATTTAGATTGTAAGCTCCAATGGGGCAGGGACTGATGTGAATGAGTTCTCTGTACAGCGCTGCGGAATTAGTGGCGCTATATAAATAAATGATGATGATGTAGTAGGAATAAAAAAGAAATTCTAAGTGACAATATTCCCATCACATCCCCTGCGGCAGGAAGCTCTGTCGAATTGCTAACAGGCAGTGTCGGTGATTGTGCCCAATTCTCTTCATATAGATATCCGATTATGAAAAGTGTCTGTTTGTAAAAAGACGAGCAGCAATGTTTCAGATGATTCATATGACTTTTTAAGTTGCAGAACCCCCCCGCCAAAAAAAATAATCAGAATGACAGGTCTGTTCCCCTCACAATATTTAAAGAGCAGAAATCCGTAAAAAATGGCTATCTTCCCCCCCCCCCCCTCCCAAAAAAAAGAAAGTAATTTAGATCTAATTGCAGTCAGATTAACAAACTGCTTTGCGAATTTGTTTTAAAACTATGATTAAACGTTTCATTTTATGTATTGAAGTCTTCCACTGTCTGACCTTAATATATATCAGACACTGAATTTCTGCGCTGAGTAATATACATGTAATAACTGGAGTGTTTATACTAACTAAATAGGTCTATTCTATACATTCACCCCACCCCCCTGAAATTAGTAGACATTATGTACGCATTTAATACGCCTTTAGATGAGTTTACACATCGTCATAATTTATTTATATAGCACCAACAGATTCCGTAGCGCTTTACAATTGGGGACAAACACAGTAAACTAATAAACAAGCTTTGTAAAACAGACAAAGAGGTTTAAAAAAACGGATTAAACATGTCTGTGACCGTTATCATCTTTAAGCCAAAGGCATGTGGAAACATATATGGATGAGCAGCTTAATTGCATCTCGTTTGCAATGTGCTTCCATTGAGATGAATGTAAATTTTTGTCTGCGTTGACGCAAGTCAGACATACTGATGTCGAACAAGATGCATTGAGCACCGAAGCACAACGCAATATAAACGCGCGTTAAACGTCCGTATAGAATGCACTTGATTTGTGTTCTAAACACATCTGAAATTCGGAATTTTAATGGATCTAACATTACCTAGATCTGGTGATTCTACAGTCGGAGGAGTATTGTATTCCGTGCTCTGCGTACATTTGACCCCATGTCAAACACGATTACTCTAGAGACCAGTCTGGAGTACTGAGAAGATCATCAAATTACTTTAGAAGCCATTCAGCCGTCATCAGACATATTCAAGCTCCCGAAACCATCGGCAAACGTTAAAGCGGTCTGTCTGATAGGAAAATGATTGGATGATTACACATTCCCAACATTTTCTGTTGGATTTAGGGATTATTTGTTCGTTGCTTTATCCCAGCCATCCCACTTCCCGCTAATCATTCTATTTTTAAAAATTTCACCCCTTTGTGCTACCTCAGAATGAGTCAGAGGACATCGTCCTTTTTTTAATTGGGGTGTTCTATCTGACATTAGTGGTTTTTGAAATCACTTGTGCAAATTGCTTTACTCATTTCTATAAATAAATTTAAGTCCACTCTGGACAGTGTAATTTCTATGCCACCCAAATAGTTTGTCAAGAAACGCACAATCTACAAATGCAAATGTGGTCTAGAACATAGGGTAGTATAACTGGAATGGAACAAGTACAATATATATATATACTTCAGTAGTCAGTAGGAAGATCTAATAATATTTAAAATTTGGCTAATGTATATTTGGCTATATTGGGTAATTTTTCTTTCTCAAACATGCAGTATTTCGATTAAAATAAAACATTTTTATACTGGTAGGTTTAACGCACAAGTAATAGAAATTGCTGTTTTCTAAAATTTCAATGCCACTTTAAAATGCTATGTTTTGAAGTGCACCATTGACTCCTAATTGTACTATGTTTTAAAAGCGTTTTTCATGCGTTTAAGGTGAACAGCGGATCGATGGGAAGGAATCTACCCAGTTCGAACATGTCACTTATTTTCATAACTGGTACTAAAGTTGGACCAAGTTTCATTTAACCTGTCCAATCCTTTATCAAGAAATTCTCCATACTGTTTTTTGGTTTTTTTTTAGATTTATTTATTTTATTTTTAAAGTTAAATTATGGATATGCAGATCTGTCTTATAACCTATGTGGTTCAATAACTGTAATTATGTATATCCATTGTTCTGTATCATTATGTCTGTAGAACCTGTGTTGCCTTGGCAGTAAAAACTAAATGTTTATATGATTCTGGCAGGTGATATCGTTTTTGTATTACTGTAGATGTTACGGATGTAAAACAAAGGCTTCTGTTTTTAAAATAAGATTTAATTTAGATAAGGTTTTGACAGGTTAACATTCTTTAAGAGAAGCCACGTCTGATTACCTGTGACTTTTTTCAAAAAACAATTTAAATTGTTAGGCAAACTTCCAGGTAAACTGTACAGGTCTAGTGATTTTCTTTTCTCTTGTAGACATGCCTTCATCTGGTGATGACGAAGATGATGATGAAGAAGTTGAGGAGAGAGGTAAATCTTTTGTCATTTTTTTTCTTCTATACGTTATACCGTTATAATAACCAAATAAAGTAAGAATACTATGGTAATCAGAGACACTTGGCGAGATTTCTGTAGGAATTTAAAAACAATCTCAACAAACGGCCCTTATGTATACGTGGTTTTTTTGGGGGTTTTTTTATAATGGGCAACCGCAATATGACGTGAAAAGACATTGGATTCTGTACCTATAATTAAGGCACTCTGGTGCCTCCGCTGGAAATAGCGTACAAATCATACACACATGTTTTAATGTATGTGGCTTTTGAAAGTAATATTTCTCCTCTGGCTCCACAGGCTTGGGTCCATGTACAATATCATCTGTGTGTAATTTGTTATACCCCCGACACGATGTAGCTTCGTGGGTTTAGGAGATGAAAACTATATTTGTGGCTTTTTATGAGATGTTTCCTTGTTTTAAGTTGGAAAAGTATACAACATGTTAAAAAAATGAAGGTGTCCAGTTTCATTTATATTTATGTAATGCTTATGAGCACCGAAGCAGAAAAGAGTACTTGTCTCCTACGCACAGTGGAAGCAGCCATTTTATTGGTGACAGAATATTCATGAGAATTCAGCCTATCCGTTCACTAGGAACAATTCACTAATTCACATGTCCCTCCGTGCCTTGTAATTTCATCATGTATCTTGGTAATCCTGAGCCTCTTTTTGTACATGACATGGTACTCGTTACGATTGGCTGCATTTTGTGGGCCAATCAAAATGTTCTATTTCCTGCTGACATTAAATGTGGCAAGAAATTGCTGCTCGAGCCATTTTGTGTAACCGAGCAGCACTTGTCAGCACCGGATACCTCCTTCCTAAAACATAAACTTGCCAACCATTGCAGTTCCCATGAGAATGTTTGGGATATAATGTTTTATGTGTGGAATGCACCACTCCCTTGCTGAGCTCATCTTCACAAAATATGGGTATCTTTCCTGATTTCCTGTTTGTTCTTCCTGGTTTATGGTTCTTTCCTGTGGTACTGTTCAACCACCCACATGGGATATATATATATATATATTTAATTTATTTTTTTACTTTTTTGTGAAAAAAAATAACTATTAATGGTTTGGGGGCATGACCAAAGTTTTTTTTTTTTTTTTCTGCCAAAAAATAATTATATAATTACCTATACATTTGCCGTGGCGTAGAACACATTTATGAGTCAAGATTGTTTCAAGACATTTGTAAAGAAAATTTAATGTAAAAATCGACTGAAAATCTAGTGAGGAAGTTTCTCCCTGAGCAGTCCAGTTGGCAGTCCCTCACCTAGGACTCCTGTCCTTTTACATTGTGTGTGCCACAGGACTACTTCAGCGGCCGCCATTTCCGGAGCCTTCTGGGCCTTGGTGCCAGGGGGCCTCAAGTACATAAGATTCAAACGTTTTCCTGGTCAACTCCACCCTTCCAGTCCCTGCAGGGCCCCAAGGACCGCTGATAAACTGCTGTGGGAGTCGTTGTGTGGAGTTTGTATGTTCTCCCCGTGTTTGCGTGGGTTTCCTCCGGGTGTTCCGGTTTTCTCCCACACTCCAAAAACATACTAGTAGGTTAATTGCCTGCTATAAATTGCCCTTAGTCTCTCTCGGCCTGTATGTGTGTGTATATTAGGGGATTTAAATTGGAAGCTCCAATGGGGCAGGGACTGATGTGAATGAGTTCTCTGTACAACGCTGCAGAAATAGTGGATATATGGATATATATATATATATATATATATATATATATATATATATATATATATATATATATATATATATATATATATATATATATATATATATATGCATATGCGCCTAGCGGCGTGTGTTAGTGTGTGTGTGGAAAAAACTATTTTCTCAGAAAGGGCTCATCCAATTGACCTGAAATTTGGTATACTGACATTATTTGACAAAAAAATTATAATTTTTTAATTGCGTGCTTATTTAATTTATAATTAAATTATAATTGTATTTAATTTATAATTGCGTGCTGAACTTCCATCATCCTCCCCTTCCCCCCGTGGGAGGGGTAGTAAAGGCTAAATTTACCAGTTGAGGGCTCAAACTCTTGACCGTGTGGGTATTTATTTACCAGAGCCTGTGTTTGGTCATGGACAATTGTATGTCGCATTTTCACGAGTACGGAGAAGCAGTGATGTGAAAGTGCAGGTTAAGAATACTGCCCTTCAAGGAAGACTGATTGAGCACAGCGATAAGGTGTTTAGCAGAAACGTTGTGTATCGAGAGGTTTTAGAACAGTAAGACGATGGAGATTAAGGATGTGGCGATGAAGATGAAGGATGAGGTGGTGACATGTGGACAAAACCACGTTAAGAAAGGGCACTTACGTCGGGAAGTAACGCTCTTCCACTGAGGAGGCCTGGCCTATCCCCAAATGCATGACAAGAACCTTTTTAACACCTTAAGTAGCTTGATTTGACTAGAATGCATGGGTATCATGCACAGGTTAACTTGTGTGTATGTGTGTAATATATATATATATTTCTAGATGATGATTGGTGTAACATTCTTGAGAGAAACCATTTTACCTGGATTGCTTTGTAGTCAAACAATTACAATTAAGACCGCATTTTCTGTTTATTGAAAGCAACGTTTTGAGGTAAAGCCACGGGGCTGAAAAGAGTTGATTGCACCCCCAAAGCCTTGAAGTTTCGATACTTGGCTAATAGTTTTAACACACAACATGGCTGCAGTTCTTTTAGAACGCCAAGAGCGTCTTACTCAGCCCACATCATTTTTCTATTAAAAAGACATCAGCCATGCAGCTCTTTAGTAGTAACTTATATTCTAGCACGTCCCTTAAGAGGCCGAGGCGGTCTGTAATTATAGCTTAGCCGGTGCCAGTCTTTGCCATCAACGATGGCGTGTGGTTTTTGGAGAACCCTTCATTTGCTAAGAACCTCCTGCTTTGACACAATTTAACATTTTACTCCAGCAGTAACCAAGGAATTCCGTGGGCTGCCTCGTACACTGGCTGGCCTTGTTTTACTTGGTGGGGTTTCTGACAGATTTGTACCTGATATATAAAGCAGACACTCAGAGTAAGGTGAAACATTGTTATGGATCAGCATTTTTTTTTTTCCATCCCAATGTTGGAAATATTTTTAAATAATCGTGTTTTTGGAACATTTTGTCCTGTACGATATCAGCCAGGGCTTGTCCACACTGCGTGCTCATCAGAAGTGGAACGTATTGCCTGTTCGGAGTCGGTAGTGAGGAATGAACGCTGTTCACTGGATCCTTGAGGTCTTTTATTGAGGGACAGATTTGGCCCTTTACTCGCTCAATTTACATGGAGCCAGGAATCTAGACTGTGCGATTGTGTATGGGAATAGTTCCGGAATCCCGCAGTATCTCAATCATTATATGGTATATATCAGTGGTCAAAGTGGACATTTAGAAGTGGCGGTATGAAAAATAATAACAGAATGGAATTTGATAGTTTGAAAAAAATAATAAAAATGTTAACCACGATGCTGCTCAACAATTAGACACATCTGCAAATGTTGGTGAGATGATGCATATTAAATCTTCTCTGGTAATACACAAGCAGGCAAAATGGTGGATGTGTATTTGCCATTTCACCTCCTAAGTCAGTGATGGCTAACCTGTGGCATTCCAAGGGGTAAATGTATGAACGTGCGGGTTCTTCAACACCCGCGTGTTTGGCGATTAAATTTCAAGCGGCGCTGCCTTGTAAAGGGAAACTTCCGCCGCTTGAAATTTAATCGCCGAACACGCGGGTGTTGAAGAACCCGCACGTTCATACATTTACCCCCAGGTGTTGTGAAACTACAAGCCCCAGCATGCTGCACAGTGGCCTAGTGGTTAGCACTTCTGCCTCACAGCACTGGGGTCATGAGTTCGATTCCCGACCATGACCTTATTTGTGTGGAGTTTGTATGCTCTCCCTGTGTTTGCGTAAGTTTCCTCCGGGTGCTCCGGTTTCCTCCCACACTCCATAAACATACTGGTAGGTTAATTGGCTGCTTTCAAAATTGGCCCTAGTCTCTCCCTCTCTCTGTCTGTGACTGAGTGTGTCTATATTAGGGAATTTAAACTGTAAGCTCCAATGGGGCAGGGACTGATGTGAATGAGTTCTCTGTACAGCGCTGCGGAATTAGTGGCACTATATAAATAAATGATGATGATGCTCTGCTAGCTATCAGCTAGTTATCTACTGGCGAAGCATGCTGGGGCTTGTAGTTTCACAGCACCTGGAGTGCCACAGGCTAGCCATCACCGTCCTAAGTAAATCTAATCCTGAGGATATGGTTATCAGAATATTAAAGGAGAAGAAAATGTTTCAAATCCCCCCCCCCCCCCCCCCCCTGTTTACAGTTATGGTGCATCTGGGGTGTTTTGTTTTTTTTGTTTTTTTTTAAAAATACAAAATTTTAACAAAAAGCAAAGTTGCAAAATTTTAAGATAAATAATAGTAAATCATGTGGCCCTGAGTTTGACACGCTGTAATGTACTTCATTGCTATGTCCCAACAGGCTTTGCCACCAGCCTTTGTCTTATAGCATGTAGCTACACTTTGTCAACAAGAGGGAGCCGGACATCTTACCCTACAGTACTCTTGTTTGGGTTATTGGGGACCGTCTGCAAATGTAATTCTATTTGCCTTGATTTACTGAACTCATATTTTAAAATATATTTTTTTTAGATATGTGCTTAGTTGCAGGATTCTCGGCTTCCGTAAACTCTTATTGGAATTTTGTGTCTCGAGGCCAAATATAAATATGTTTATCGTCTTTTTTTTCCCAAAATGCATCAAGAAAATGATGGTTAGTGAGATTGCCCATATTTTATGTCTAAGCTGACATATCTGGCAGAGTTTATTCTATATTACGCTCTATTTCCTGCAGCGCACTCACCGCATTGTACACGTTGTCTGGCTAAACACAAAAACATGCAGAATTGAACATATAATTTGTGATAGCCGATGGGGGGAAAAATAAATCATGTGTCAGTGTTGAAATAAACAGTTCATAGGAAAATAGTTTACTCCTAACTTATTTTATTTTTTTCTCACAGCCATCATCCATTTAACTTCTGCATCTATAACAATATCGTTTTGTTTACAGATGTGTGTATGTATATGTGTGTGTATGTATATGTGTGTGTGTATGTATATGTGTGTGTGTATGTATATGTGTGTGTGTGTATGTGTATGTATATATGTATATATATATATGTATATATGTATATATATATATATATATATATATATATATATATATATATATATATATATATATATATATATATATATATATATATTAGAGATGGGCGGGTCCGGTTCTCCGAGAACCGAACCCACCCGAACTTTGGGTATCCGAGTACCGAGCTGAGCAGCTCGGTACTCTCCCGCCCATTCCGAATCCAAATCGAGGCCGAACGTCATTGTGACGTCGTCGGGGCTCGGTTCTCGCGATACTTCAACTTTATAAATACACGCCTCCACAGCAATCCATCGCCATTTGACAGAGGGAGAGAGCAGGGTGTAGTCATAGGCTAATTAGAGCAGGGACAGAGAATACAATATTGTTCTTGCAATTGCTCTAACAAAAATCGCTAGTGCAGAGAGGAGGATAGAGGTTTATTATTTTTTCTTCATATTTAGCACTCCCCAGCGCTTTTGGGGTGTCCCCCATAATTGTGCATTAATATTTCTGGCTGTCAAAAGTCATATCTGTCAGCAGTATCTACTAAATAATTTTTAGCACTCCTCAGTGCTTTTGGGGTGTCCTCCCTAATTGTGCATTAATATTTCTGGCTGTCAAAAGTCATATCTGTCAGCAGTATCTACTAAATAATTTTTAGCACTCCCCAGTGGTTTGCGCTCAGAATGGATTCAAAGCAGTCCACATATGATCTGAATGAGCAACCAGGTTCTGTCACCAGTCCTGATGTTAGTGTTCCCAATACGTCATCTGGCCAAGGCGATGTCAAACAACAGACTGTTTTCAAATTAGTGCAAAAAACAAAAACCCAAAAAAAATTTACTGTATTGAAGCGAAAAAGAAGTGTAACTGAGCAAAAGTTAAGTGACGATAAAAAAAAAATTGCAAGCATGCCATTCTACACACGCAGTGGCAAAGAGAGAATAAGGCCTTCACCTTTGGCTATTAGTGGCAGATCCCAAAAAGTTACCCAGCCTACAATTGGTGCACAACTACTGTTACGCGTCAAAGCCGAGCTGCAAGATAACAGTGAGGCATTACAGGAGAATATTTGCTCTGATTCACAAATGACAACAATCCCTGTGGAGAGTCCATCCAACAGTGGGATGTCTAATCGTGAGCATTCTGCTGATGTGTGCCTTAATAGCCCGAGTGTAGCCGGTGATACCCAAATTGAGGATGCCACTTTGGAATTAGAAGAGGATGAGGGGGAGATTTGTGTAGGCGACGAGGGCGCTAATGATGATGTTGATGATTGTGATGCAGACAGATACCAAACTGCCTTTGTCCATTTCAATTTATATTGTACAGTATATAACGGCTGAATTTATTAGTATTTTATACAAGTGGAGGGGGGCCTAGAGAGACAGAAACCAAACTGGCTTTCTCCATGTCAATTAATATTGTACAGTCTATAACGGCTGGATTTTTTTGTATTTTATACAAGTGGAGGGGGGCCTAGAGAGACAGAAACCAAACTGGCTTTTTCCATTTCTTTACATATTTAACTATAAGTGTAGGGTGTAATATACATTCAAAGACGATGGCTGCATTGCCAATATGCATAGATGGAGAGGAAGACAATCTGTTTTGTGTGTAGAATAGGCCTACCAACGAAGAATTAAACTGTTTTTTTGGATGATTTATTACCTCAACAATTAGATTACTTGTCTCTAAAACAGTTGGAGCACTAAATTGGGTTAATTTAGGCCCAAAAACATGGATTTTCCAAAAAAATAGCAAAACAAAACCAAACAAAACCAAAACACGCAATGGCAGTTTTGCAAAACCAAAACACGACGGTAATCCAGATCCAAAACCGAATCCAAAACCAAAACACGGGGGTCAGTGACCATCTCTAATATGTATGTATGTATGTATGTATGTATGTATGTATGTATTAAAAAAATGTTTTAATACATTTAGGAAATTGTTTGGATTTATCTCCAGCTACATATATAAAGTTGTTTAATGCAGAAACCTCATTAGGTTACATTTATAAAACCTGTTCCAGGTAACTGTGGATATGGAGGTGTTGCCTGTAGTAACCAATCAGATTCTAGCTGTCTTATTTCTAATAGTTTACAAAATGAAAGCGGATGTCTGATTGGTTGCTATGGGCAACACCACCTTCTCAGTAGTACAGGTCTACAAATGCTGTTGGCAGCAGTGAAGGTCAGAGTTGTTACTACTGCTTGGCCATTAATCAATTATTACGCCTAATTGTCACACAGGCTGCTGGTGGGACAAGAGGGGTGGGGGTCTTGGAAACGATACTGCCTGCCATAGAGCCCTTTCTGATGACGGCAGTTTTGGAAGATATCCAGATTATTAAAAGAAAATAAAACATTGGTAGGCACTTAAAGCCGGGTTCGTTATTAGTGACGGGAAAGGAACTTTCTACTTGTACAGTCCAAGCTCTGCCAAGTTTGGTTTTGGCCAAATGCACTGAACTTTACGTTTAAGGTGCAGTCGAACCGTGTACTGGATGATGCGTAAGAGACTGCAGTCATACTTGCCAACTCTCCTGGAATGTCCGGGAGACTCTTGAAATTCGGGTCAGTCTCACGGACTCCTGGGGGAGCTGGCAAATCTCCCGCACCTGGCACCCCAAAATGACGCAATTCGCGGTGAATCCCCCCCCCCCCCCACCACCCCCCCCCCCCCCCCCCGCAACAAAACTGCATTTCCGTCGCAGGGGCGTGGCCAAAGTGAGGTGATTGCCTGCGTCCCCCCCCCCCCCCCCAGACACGCCCCTCTCCCGGAAAAAGCAAGGAGAAAGTAGGTTAGTATGACTGCACTTGTTTTACAACTTTCCCAGCCTGTCAGCTGTTTTGTGTGCAATCATTTACACAGTGGGAGGGGGTCATTTATAAATTTTAGTCACCTTTATATTCATTCCATAGCTCCCCCTTGTGACCCACCCTTCCTTCCTTCCTTCCTTCCGTCCGTCCGTCAGGAAAATTATTCACTTGCCGGTAAAAAAACATTCAAACAGTATTACTACCTATTAAGCAGTGGCATTGCTACGGCTCCCCTCTTAAACCCCCAGATCCATCAAATTAATTTTGTTAATAACCTTTAAATGTTGATTGAGGGAAGGGGGGTTGGACGCTGGATGACCAATAATCTGCTGCAAATAAGAGGTTGGACATGCTTAACATTTGTACCCTGCACATTTTCTTGCAAAGCCGCAGATTGCTTATTGGGGGTGTTTACAAAGAGGGGTATACTTTGAAATTCACTAAGTATGATTTATACTGCACAAGTCTGTGCCCTGGCAATTTGTGGGAGTCATCACCAGAGCAGTTTTCATTGGCTGAAAACATTTTTTTTTTCGTAATACTCTGCTTTTCTGCTGTATTGTCCATAAAGATGTGTGAGTGTATCCTATAAGATTTTAATTTTTATTGTATCATTTGTAAACAATCAGACATTTCTTCAGTGTTTCCACCAATTCCGTTCTGTACTGCTCATCGCTCCGTACTTTACTTTAGTCACCTATGTAAAGTATGTGCGACCTTTCTCTTTCGTTTGTTTCTTATAGTGTGGATGATAGAAGTAGTTCTTTCAGTCCATACTGTTTTCCTCGAGTTTTTTTTTCCTGGTTTTATGTATGCAGTTAATGTAAATATTGTGAGCATTACAGGTCAGACAGCCAATCAGCTTGTTTTCTGTGCAACCCGGGTTGGAAAAACCCGGGTTGCACCATTTATAGTGCAGGCAACCCGGGTCCGACCCGGGAATTACCCCTCGATAAATCCCGGGTTGAAGACCTGGGATTTTTGACTTGTACCATTCATACTGCACCAAGACCCGGGTCGTTTGAGCTCGCCCCGGCAAAAACCCGGGATTTTGGTGCAGTATGAATGGGGTATATCATCATATCTGGCAGCTGCCATACCACACAGGGAGTTATTTACTAATACAGTGAAATTTGAGAAAAAACCCACAGCAACCAATCAGAAATTTGCTTTCATTGCTTATGTCTCTACTTGCATCAAAGCTCATTTTCGATTGGTTGCTGCAGGCTACCATACAATTGCACTTTATCTGGAAACAAAACCCATAGACTGTGATGTAACCCTCATACCAGAACCTAAATTGGCAGAAATCCTCTTCGAATAGTTGCCATACAAAGTGACCCAAGTTTTGAATTGCATACCCGCCAGACACTGGATTATGTATATCCGAGTAAATGACATGCAGAGTATTTGAACTTAATGATATGAATGTAAAACTAATTCTGCCATTTCTGCAGCCGGGTGCTGTAACATTCTCTGACAGAAGCTCAAAAAAAAAGAAAATTTCAAAAGTTGAATTATTGAAGTAATTTTCCATTACAGAGGCCTGTAGGTCAGTAGTTCCAGTGATTGATAACATGTATTTAGTGTCACAGGCAGAAGAGAAATCTCATCTCTTCCAGCAAAGTGTGAATAATATGTTTTTCTTCTGTAATATTCTATCCTTCCTTAAAGGTATATTCTGCCTATGTACTAAAAAAAAAAAAGTTTAAATTTGTATTTAAAACCCATGTGTGATTTACTGCTTATACAACACTGAGAGCTCGTTCATACAGATTCTTAATGTGCTTTTCCCATGTTAATAAATGCATGAAAAGTCCATTTAAAACTAGAACAAAAAGGAGTCTCTGGTGACGTTCCCACCATCGCTTTCTAAAATGCTGCGTTTAATATCATAGAGCCCAGCACGGCCTATTTTGTCATGCGTTAACCAGCACTACCAATAGACAAGATTGTAGAATAGATTGCAATGCTAAAAACACAACCTGTGAAAAGAGCATTTAATACACATTACTAAAACTCTTCTAAATCACACCATAGTTTTCATGCGTTTGTGTCCATTCTTTCATTGCGTGAATGAGCCCTAAACAGAGGCCTGCGTTCTCATCTGTTATAGTTTTTGTGTTGATAGAGATTTAATTCAAAATGAATTTCCTTTTTAAAAAGTCTATAAATTCGTACAGAGACATTGTATTTACTAGACACATAATTGTTGATAGTTGACTGCAAGCAGCGTGTGTTATATGATGCGTTTGTCTCGGTCATGCATCTGGTCTTAGAATAATATGTCACTCCAAAGTGATTATGAATACTGCGTTTATTACAGATGTTGTTAATATTCAAAATGTTTCAATATACTTTAGATATTTTTACTTTGTACACCTAGTGCTAGCAGTTTTGTTATCTGCTGTGTTAGGTGCCAAAGGCTCCCTGCGATATTTGTCAATGGACTTACAGAAAGGAATTCTGATTTGCTTAGGAAAATAACCCACCCACAATCGCAGCTCCACCTGCAGTATCTTCAGTCCTAAGGAGTCTGTAAAAAAAATGATATATATATTAGTATTGAGATAGATATCATTTTATGTATATAGCTACTTGTGTTAGAAGGTCAACCGCCCTCGATGGTGTATTGAACTGCAGAAGCTGAACTTGTGTTCTAGTCAAGAAAAGTCCTGGGGATACATGTATCAAGCTGCGGGTTTGAAAAGTGGAGATATTGCCTATAGCAGCCAATCAGATTTTAGCTGTCATTTTGTACAATGTGCTAAATAACTAGAATTAGCTTCCTCATTTTTTTTTTCTTTTCTTAAAATTGTGGGTATTGTTTTTGCTTATATTAAAATTCCATGTGCTCTGTGTTGAAGTGTTCAGCTCTTAGTGACAGATCTGAGAATTAACTAATTTCACGTAGTCCACATGTTTTTGTTTTGTTTTTTTTGTTTTTTTAAAAAAATTACATGAAGAGAAATATGCAGGTTTTGATGGATGACTCCTGGGATCGGAGACCTCTGCAAATCTTCCCTCCGCCGCTCGCTTCTGAGCTCCGTGTACCCCACCTGTGCTTAGCGTTCACAGGTGAGTGCGTTAATTAGGGGATTCTAGACAACCAAGGCAGAGAGCCTGTAATGGATTCTTATTTTATCTGCCAAACTCGCAGAATGTACAGTTACATTGTGCTTTCAAAGGTATTTGGCAAGCAGCCTCGACTACCTCCTGAAACAGCAAAAGTACTTATTGGTGCATTTAAATTAGCTTTTTCTCACCAGTCTGTGTTGATCAGCTTTTTTGTAAAGTTTAGAAATAGCGTGATCGTTTCCATGTATCGCAACTTGTTTAAAATATAGAAGTCATTTTCTAACTAAAGACCGACCAGAAGTCACAGAAGCAGAGTAATGATGCCCGCGGTAGTGTTGTGGGGAGGCAAATGAGAGGCAATGGCAGCACAGGCTGCAATCCCCCTCTCCTGCCCCCCCTGTTACTCAACCGATCCCGAAGGAACACTATGGACCACACCACCGCTCCACGTGTTCCTTCTTCACTGCCGTCTAGAAAGAAACTAAAGTTAGAACACGGATCTCCAAATAAAGAATGTCCGAGGCCGCAGCAAAAGGGCAGAGACACTCCCTCTGCCCCGCCTGCCGAAGCCTCGTCTTGCTCTGGGCCTAGGCGTGGGACTACTAATATTTAAGACTGGGAACGATCCTGCCACAAATTCTACACTCGCCAATTGGTGAGGGCCCAACCAGGAGTAGGAATGAAGAGCGAGAAACTCACCCGGCCACCTCCGACGCCTGTGGATGACCACACAATACGCAGCCTCCCACTAGTCTACGTGTGAGGCTATGGAGTACCTCCCAAAAACTGGCACTAGCTAACAGGCACCCCAAACCTACAACTACTAATGATCAGTCAAAGCAACTTCGCTAGGCACTGGGTGTGGTGTACTCCCTAAACCTCCACCCTCTACCTACAGGGGACACCAGAAGGTGTTCACCTCCTACTCCGGGCGCTGACTCTGAACCCGAAACCCAGATCCTACCGAGAAAACTCCTCACTGCAGGGTTGCTCACAGCGTCCCAAGAACCAGGCGCCACCTGCTAGACCGAGGCCCACAGGAACAACGCGCCATCTGGCCAGACGCCTCCGCCTGGAACAGTCAGTGGCCACTGCCATAACTCGGACCGAACACGCCCAACCCGGTGGTAACACCGCCTAATCTGGAACAGTCAGGGGAACCTGACAGAACTCGGACACCCAATTGGAACCATGGGACGAGCCCCTGGAACTCAAGAGGGACGTGCTGCACTGACAGTGAGGAGCCCAATCACTGCCTGAGGAACACTGTGTAACCCCAGAGACCTACGGGCCTGAAAAACTACTGTGTGTTCTACTCTAGCTGTGTGGTGCTCTAACTGACGCCCTTGTCCCCACAGGCACAGAGAATTGCAAGAGCCTACCTTTAATGTGGGCCTGACGTCTTGATCCTGAGAGAGAAACGCACTAAACAACCCACAAAGTACACAGGCACGACCGTACAGAAACGCACAGTACCTTTTCTTGCACAGAGGCTGCTGCTTGACCTAGACGAAGTACCACAAAGTGTCCTGTGAACCTTGTACACCAGGGGTCACACCCCTTCCTCAAAATAGGGCCTAGTACCCTGATACATAAGGGACTTCGCCCCTTTCTAGCTATGGGGCCTAGTGCCCTTTTTTAAGGCCAGTGATTCCTAAAGTGCCACCTAACTGGAGACTCAGACCTAGCACCTTGTAAGCGGAACGGGCCTAATGCCTGGTGGCAGAAGAAAATACTTTATTAACACAGTATATGCAGGGTGAGGGGGTGCCTTGCAAGGCCTTACATGCTCCAAGAGTGCCTCTTACCACTTCCGCGTAAGTCTTCTTCCTGACGCTGTACTCTATGAGCTGCCGCTATCTTTCCACCATCCTCACTGAGCTTCCGCCGTCTTCTGTGCGAACACTCGCCGGGACTTCAGTGGACATATTCGCTCCTAGCCCTAACGAGCTCTCTGTCTCCGCGTCTGGTCTGCTCCTGCTGTCCGTCTTCACAGGTTCCACGACGTCCTCTCTGGTCTCTCTCCGCCGGCGACCGCACACAACGACACTGACGTCTCTGCATGATGCCACCGTGAGCCAGGATTAGCTGTGCTAAAGTTTAAATGACCGAGTGGGGAGCACCCAGGTAAGTCCCTCACAGTGCGATGCATAGGATTTGAGGCAGCCTGTTTATCTGCCGCTCTGCCTTAGGTAACGTACTTGTGTCCGGTAGCAGAGGATGGTCCCAAATCTGCCTCCAGCTCTGTCCTCTGATTTTATACTTTTTTTCGGAGATGAAGTTACGGAACTCACTCTGTGTGATACAAGTACAAAGAAAACCATTACTGCCATTCTACAGAAGCGTGTTTGTTTCACGTGGACAGAGTTGGCAGTCTGTCTTGGCGTTGACAGACAATTACTTTCTAAATTGTAGCAGTGAAATTGTAAAAGTTAGCAACGGTTCAGCAGGGACCCACTTCTGGCCTGTCGCTGCTTGTCTGGATCTCTGGGGGAAAGTAAACCATTCTGCCAAAGCATCTGCTTATTACCGTTGGCATTATAAGGGCATTGGTTTTTCCTGCTAGATATAAGCTTTAAGGTGGCCAAGAAACTGCTGATCAGCTCAACTATTGCACATTTCATACTTTATACAGTCATTGTGTACTGACCAATTTTTTTTACTTTTTTTATTTTTTTATTTTCAGTGTGCATTTTGCAGCTGATCAGTATTACCTCATATAATGTTTATCATTCATGGATTCAGTCTCCAGAGGTGCAATAAACTGTTATTATGCTATAACTTGGACCTTGCTGCCTCTGCTCCTCTATTCTGAAACCTTTCAGACCATTGAGGAGGCCCACTGTATGTTTTCCCAGAAACCTTTAACTACACCACTATATGGCAATTTTTTTTTATTTGTTCTGCCCCTGACCACGCAGCTATGATGAAATACGTAACCAGATTTTCACACACGATGGTGGCAGCCATTTTGTTGGTTGAGCCAGTATTCTGGTATGAACAGACTATAAATGATGGACATCACAACATCTGCCCCTCTCATTGGTCTATGATTTAATGAACATTAAACAGCTTGTTGATCCTGCTCATTGGTGGCTTTTTTTTTTCTTTTGGGTTTTTTGTTTTTAATCAAATATTTTTATTAAATTTTTTGAAAACAATACAGTAAAAATAAATAATTAGATACAGTTCCAAAAGTAAACCCGATCGTTTTAATAGTTTTATTTATAAACCATTTTTAATGAGGCATGTGGACAGCACTATTATAAATTGTGGTATGTTTTTTTTTATATAATTTAGCCAGTAATGTAAACTGTTGGTCATTTTTTATGATGGTGTCACCCTTTTTTTTTTTTTTTTTTTGTTTTTATAAAGCAGTAATAACTTTAAATATAGTATCTGGTATAGAAGTTTTTTTTTCTTGCAGCTAAACAAGTGTGTTTCAATTTAAAAGCCAAAATGTGATGTCATTGTCCTGTCTTTATATGTCGAAATTGTTTTGTTTTCCCGGGCAGCACTAGTACTGTATTATCTCCCTTTATTTATGGTTGAGGACAGGGTCTTGGATCCTGGTTTCTGTTTGTGCATATTTTCCCATTGCACAGATTTGATAAGATTATTTACGCTTTTCCCATTGATAGCGCAGCATTGTTCTGGCAGTATCGATCTTTATTAGTGCAACTTACACCTATTGTGCTGAGTAAAAATTACAAGGCAGACACGTTACAGAAGGAATGCATTTATTTCATTTCTGGCTATTGACTTTGTTGCTATCTGATGAACCTTGGTATGTTACTATTGTCCACCTGATATCCTGGCATATTAGTGTTTTTGCTGTAAAGACTAGATATTTGCACTTGTCGGGAAAGCAATTTTTATATTAACTTCCTTTGCTTGGTGGAGGTGTTGCTGTTGCAGTCTATGTAATGTTCAGTGTAGCCACTTAGACATATTTTAAGGTTTATCATTTATTCACAAGACATATTAGGCCTGTGATTTTTTTTTTTTTTTTTTTATTTATTATTATTACCATTTATTTATATAGCACCACTAATTCCACAGCGCTGTACAGAGAACTCACATCAGTCCCTGCCCCATTGGGGCTTAGTCTAAATTCCCTAACATACACACAGACAGACACAGACTAGGGTCAATTTGTTAGCAGCCAATTAACCTACCAGTATGTTTTTGGCGTGTGGGAGGAAACAGGAGCACCCGGAGGAAACCTACGCAAACACGGGGAGAATATACAAACTCCTCACAGATAAGGCCATGGTCGGGAATTTAACTCATGACCGTGCTGTAAGGCAGAAGTGCTAACCACTTAGCCACCGTGCTATGTACAAAATAGGATCATTTTAAGGTAAATTTACTAAAGCTGCTCACACACAAACGGACATGACGTGGGTCAGAATGCACAGAACACTGTCACAGTATTGTGAGCCGGTGTGCACTCATGTTTTCATTTAGTCAAAGACTATCCTATTAATCCCCTATTAATTAATGATAATTGGGGTCCCACACCAAGACATAATCGGGGCAGTTTTGTAAAAAAAAAAAAAACACCAATTTGTTCAGCTACATCATATTCCATAAGTGGCCAGGATAAGTCTCTGAGCCATGGAGCTTACAATCTACTTCTTGATATCTGGAGCAATGTGAACATGGTGACTTGCCCAGATATAAAATTAGCTCCCCCTCTGGATTCGGACCAAGTTTCTCTAGTTTAGACTTCATGCCACGGTTGCTATCAACTAAGCAGCTGCACCCTCTCTAAACTGGGGCTAGGTGCATTGTTAACTAGAAGTGAACCATGTCTATTAAGACAGTGTCTTATAATATTGAACATAAAAAGCTTGTGCAGACAGTTATTATCCAGCATGTGAACGTCTAATTTACCTGGAGAAAGTTGTACTCCTTCTTTTTTTTTTTTTTATTGCAAGAAAAACATGTCCTTGTATAACTGCATTCAGTTATATCTGGAACTGCCATGTAAAAAAAAAAAAGCCATTCACAAAATTGTATGAAAACCTCAACAAAGTTTTTGCTTTGTGTTGCTTAAGAGGTTGCCTTTGATCAAAGCATCTTGTAGATCAGTGAGGGGCAACTGGCGGTCCTAGGTCTTCATGTGGCCCTCCGAGCCTTTGCCTGTGGCCCCCAGCTCCTTCCTGGTTTTTCAGATCTGTTTGTTATAACTTGTGACACTTGCCAGTTGATATGTTACTACAGATAGGTGTCTATTTGATTAAATGTATTGTTTTAACTTATTACTGAGAATAAGTGATATTAAGTAGGAGGGCCACACCACGTGGCCCCCAATGTGTATTGGGTAGCCCATCAATGTTCTAGATGATGGCTCTAAGCCTGTTAGTTGAACCCACACTAATGGGCACGGATTTCGGCTTGTGCTGAATATATACCTTGTACCCCATTACCCATCCAGGCTATCCGTAGCCGTTTTGAGACTTTTAGTGTTTGCCCTCTGTACAGCGCTGTGGACCACATGTGGCCCCCTATAAATAAACAACAATAATAATGATAATCTCAATATAGGCTATTTAATATTTTTGGTTTACAAATGCATTTTAATAGAGTAGCGACTGCACAAAGTGCACTGTTGGCTCCTGCGGTGGGATTTCAAGAGTATATGTATTACTGGTTAAATGGATATTTTCTACGTAAATCTATAACAGTCACTTATCAGTCTCCCATGCTGTGTGTGACCTAGCAGTAGAGCATAGTAGGTTGGCTTGCAGAAAGCCTGGATTCTCCGTCCCTTTCCCATTGTATGTTTGGATGTCCATGGATGCCGGTGCCTTAGGTTTAAGTCAATAGTGCGCGTTGTTCTTGCGAAACTCCAATATTTATCATCTTCCGTGCTATCGATCTGAAAATTTAGCTGCCTTATGCCAATATTGTCCTTTGGCGTTGACTTTGTCAATGCTGCACTGTAAATAAAGACAAATGATAAGCTGAATGGGCAGTGTCAGATGTGTGTTGCAATCTGAGTGTACGCGTACTCCTGGGGAGATTACACTGAAATGTAAATATTTATACAATTTGCATACAGCCGGCTCTATTCCACGTTCGCTTTGTCGTTTTGTGACGTTTGCGTCTTATTTTTGTTCGTAGTTTGCTGGGAAATGAGGTAATTTTTAGTGAGATAATATATGCCACAGACAGGGCAGCCTGTGGGGCTCCAGCAGTTGTAAAACTACAAGTCCCAGCATGCCTTGCCAGTCACAGGTTAGCTGGGGAAGGTAGGACTTGGTACTGTGGGAAGTCAACACTGTCCTCAGAAACTGGTAAAGAGACACAGAAGCATTGTTGTACTGGAACACAGCAAAATTGTATATAAATGGTAACATTTTTATGACCATTTAAAAAAATAAAATTAAAATGTAAGCTTGGGAGCGCACTGGCTGTCTTTCTTTGGGCATGGTTTATCAATGTATGAACAGCTAAATTATACAAAAAAAAATACTTAAAGGGCCAGGATCATGAAAAACAATAATTTTTAACATTTTTCTGTATTATACGTTTCATTTTAGGGCACTGTCTGGTATCCGTGTTACCACAATAAAAGCTCAACTTAGATTTTTCGGTCTGTTTTGGGCAGCACAGTGGCTCAGTGGTTAGCACTTCTGCCTTACAGCACTGGGGTCATGAGTTCAATTCCCGACCATGGCCTTATCTGTGAGG